>NC_030686.2:31391642-32131801 GCF_000004195.4 Xenopus tropicalis
TCCCCTATTGGAAATTATAAGGATACTATAATTACCTGATTATAGGTCTTTTCTCGGAAAGGTCTTGGGTTGTTCTTTCTACTTGATCTTCTGGTTTTCACTCTTTGCTCTGCTCCTGACTACGCTAATTCTGCCTGCCACAAATTTTTGCCTGAATTTGACCTGAGATTTGTTTATCCCCTTGGATACCATGTTATGGGCATTCTGAACCTTCCTCCTTGGTCCTGACCTCAACCCCAGTAAAGGCTGTCAGGCTTTGACAATAATGATATCATTAACAGGATACTCATTACTTGTTATCACTAAGCACTGTTTGTAAGCACTGTTTACACACTACTATTTGGGCCCAAGCTCAGGTAATTAACAGCATCCCAAAGCTTGGGCAGTAAATAAATAGAGAAGCACAAATCTAAACTTCTTCTAAAGGGCCCAAAGCATAAAGCGTTGTTGAGCTTCATTTCTCCTTCAAGAATAGATTGTCCAGTTCTTAAAAGACTTACCTTTCTTCTAGAATTCATGGAGTTAAGAAAACCTACTATGACAAAGACAAGAACACGGAGGCTTTGAGAGGTAAGGTTTACATACATGTTCATGTCAACAGACAGATGATATTCTTTAGGTATTTTGAACTCGCTCTTTTAATCTTAGGAAGAGTATTCCTTGATATTAAGAGAAACACATTGTTTATATGATCTGAACTCAGCTAACTGTACCAGTAAACAGATGTTGTGGCTCCCATGAGGGTTTTCTCTACAAAAACAGTATATTGTAGTAATATGGTGCTACATCAACCAATTACAAGACTACAAAGCATTTTATATGATTGGAATTTTCTCTGCAGTTTATTACTAGTGATTTTACTAGTGATTTTACCATTACTGTTTAATATTTAGGGGTGTCCATAAAACATATTTGTTTATTGACAGTTCGCAACTGATAGGGATACATATACATACTATTTTTGATTCCTAACATATACCTGATGGTTTTGTTTATAGATCTAGATCTAAATATCTATGAGGGGCAGATTACAGCCCTGCTTGGTCATAGCGGAGCTGGCAAAACAACTTTACTGAATATTCTTAGTGGAATGTGCCCTACTTCTGGTGGTAAGTCTTCTTTCCTAAAAAAGCCATTGGGTTTCAGTGTCATGGTTCAAAATGCCAATATTGTTTGGGCCTCACTAAAGGCCTTGGGGTAGTTTTCATTCAACTCAGTAGGGGAAATTGAGTTTGTCCAGATAGTCTGTGTGATTAAGTAGAAGCCTTATAGCTTTATTTTATAACCTCCCTAAGACTATAAATATTTATAATTAATAATTGTTGGATTACAGTTCTGATGGCACATAAGAAACACTTAGCACTTATTAAGTCTTCCAAGTAACTACAGTGGAACTGACTTACGCTGCCAAATGTCAGTTCCAATAGGGCACCTATTGATTAAACCCACCATTTATTTACCTAAGGCCTTGTAGACAGTAAGGACCTTGTCAGGCAGTGTGAACAAACATTAATTACATTCAAATACAGTATATTCCTATATAGTAATATAGAAATCAGACATTTATCAAGTTTCCATGTCAGTTATCTGAAAAATTTGTAAAACTGCTGAAAAAATAGCAAAACGGCAAAAAATTTGCGAAATGCATTAATGCCATTAGGCATGTTTTGATTATTTTTTTATGTGCGTGACTTTTTTTCCTCACTCCAAATGCATTAAAGTCAATGGGCATTTTTTTTTTCGGTGACATTTTTCTTGCGTTTCTTTCCCTGCCTGGTGAAAAAATCCTCCCATCGCTACCAATAAAACTGCATCTTGTTCAATCTCATCCTTACTTTTCTTTCCTCTTAATGGCGGAGAACACTTAATACCTAATGTGAAAAAGACACCAACCAAGCTGAAGGCAGCATGAAGTATTCATATACTGAACCCAAACATAATGATTTTTTGCCTCTGTGAAACCCGGAGCAGCCCTTCACGAGGGGGTCTGAAGATATACGCCTACAGGTTATCTGTGTGGCTTCCATGCAGCTTGTCCCTCATTTACTGCAAAAGATTTTGTTGGCCATTCGGTGGATGCAGAAACTCAGTAATTCTGTGGAAATTGTTGCACTGTAAGGAAAAAAGCACTCACACCTTTCAGTTTACGGAACTGCTGCTCTAGGCCATGGTTTCCAGCCATATGTATGGGCACCAACCCCACATTTCTCACCACCTGTATTTTATCGCCTACAGGATCTGCAACTGTCTGCAACTATAAACTCTCTAACATGAGGCATTTGGGAGAGATAAAGAAAAGGGTTGGATTCTGCCCACAGGGTGACATAAAGTTTGATCCCCTAACTGTGAAGGAAAATTTAACAGTCTTTGCAATGATCAAAGGGATCCCATCAAAAGAAGTAGCACATAAGGTATAAAATAATATTGTGCTTAGCGAAGATTTATATACAGAGCATCAGTGAATGTTATTGATGAGACACGCTGACAACACATTCAGCAGTATTAGAAAGAATAAACTTTTATGAACAGAAATCCTTGAGTAATTATTGAAAGATAGAATTTTTGTTAATTGTCTTGCGCTGTCTTCATCCGTCCCAACAGTGATAGTTTTTCTATGGTGGTATATATGAATATATGCAATGTTAAGTTGGAAAACCAAAGGCCACTACTGCAGGTTAAGCATTTATTCCATTCCACACATTATATTATCAAAAACCATTTCATTGACATTTTATATTTATTGGTGATCCCAGGGGTGTGTTAATGCTTAAAAATGATATCTTATTCACTGTGGCTTTGGTTATATTAACCACTTAAGGATTTCTGGGAGAGGACTATCCTTAAACAGAGTTAGGTGGTATGAATGTGCAGTATAGTTACTATACATAATTCCATGGCTACTATAATTTGTACCCGGGCTTCCCCTACACCAACAATAAATATTTCCCATATAGATTGTAAGCTCTACGGGGCAGGGACCTCCTTCCTCTTGTGTCCTCGACTCTTAACTTATTGCTGCTGTATTTATCTGTATTTATTATTATACTTTGTATTTATCTATTATCTTAACACCGTTTGTAATAACGTATTCTACTGTACAGCGCTGTGTACATAAGTAGCGCTTTATAAATAAAGATATACATACATACATACATTGACCTCCCTCCACAACATAATGACCTTCAATTCTTCTCCACTACGCATATACATTTTGTTGTGAGGGCTTGGGGGGAGGGGTAGCAGGGGGATTGCGGACCCTTACCAGGACCCTTGTTTTAGGATTCCCTGCATTGTCTGCTCCCATTTTGTTATGTCCCTGATGATACAGCTTGTCCCTGTTTGTGCTGTTTTCCACTGGGTCTTTTGGTGACCGTGCAACATTCCCAAAATGGAGACCTTTAAAATCAGGCTAGCCCATTTAGTATTTTAGGGCTGCTGAATTTCCTAAATCTTTATAAGGAAAGGTTAACCTTTTCCTTATTCAAAGAAGTTTACTTTATAATGGGCCAGATTTAATCTCTTGATTTATCACATGAAAACTCATGGACAAGATTCAAAAGATGAGATACGTTTTTTCTGAATTGAATTGCATCCCAAATTGAATTTGGTCCATGAGTTTTCACATACTAAACCTTTTTCTCACTGAATTTAATTTGGCCCAATATTAGATAACACAATTGTATAGTTTAATTAAGGGGTAGGAATGGACCAGTGGGGAATTTGCTGTTTGAGGTGCATAGTATTCCGTGTCTAATATATAATGATGTCTTTTTAAAGGTTCAAACCGTTCTGTCGGACCTGCAGATGAATGACATTGAAAACATAGAAGCTAGTAAATTAAGTGGTGGACAAAAAAGAAAACTAACTTTTGGAATTGCTATTTTAGGAGATCCACAGGTAATAAGGGACATAAGTCGCTCAAAACAAAAGAGTTTTACATAAAGGGTACACATGCATTTTGCCTATTGTTTTAATCATAAAACATCCATTGTTTTTCTTATTTTTTGAGCTAAACAGGGCAAACGGGTAAGTTACAGCTACTCCATGTTTGATGTTTGTGAGGTAATTAATCAGAATACCAGTGCACAGGAAATCCCCCTGCAAAAGGTATGGCTGCAGCCACAAAATGGATGAGGTGGTTGTATACTGGTAATAAGGGATAGCCGAAATGATTTGCTCAGCGAAAAAAATAGACACGTGTCGGCTTTTAACGCAAGCGTCAAAGGAATGAACTACATATGTGTCAAAAGCCGACGCCTGCGTCATAGAAAGCAACACCCACGTCAAAGGAAATGACGCGCAGTGAATTTTACTGTCGTGCAGCAAATTTTTTTGCCCATGCCTACTGGTAATCGAATTGTCTATAGTGATGAGCAAATTTGTCGCGTTTTTGCTTTGGCGAAAAATTTGCGAAACAATCAAATCAAAACAATCATCTAATCACATAATATGAAGTCACTGGTATTAACAAATGCTGTAGGATGTTTGCATAAAGGGCCAGATTCAATACAGTCAGGAACATGTATCTCATGGTTTATCATCTAAAAACTTATAGAAGAGATTCAGTTTGAGGAGAAAAAACTTCTTAATTCAGTTCAAACCTTTTCCCGTAAACTGCAACAGAGTTTCACGTGATAAACCGTGAGATAAGTTTTTCTGAATCAAATTGCATCTCAAATATCGTTCCATGGGTTTTCACATGATAAGTTTTTTTTTATTGAATTGAATCTGGTCCAAAGTTTGAAAAAAAATCCACATTTGTGGGTTAAAACTTTATTCTGACATAATGAAATGTGAAAAACTACAGCATGGCTTGATTCTTCCAGGTCCTACTTCTTGATGAACCGACTGCTGGCTTGGATCCCTGTTCCCGGCACAATATATGGACCATTCTGAAAGAAAGCAAAGCAGATCGAGTCACACTCCTCAGCACTCAGTTCATGGATGAGGCAGACATACTTGCTGGTCTGTATTAGAATCTATTTCAGGTCTGTTGAAATCTCCTTCAATAATACGAAATGTCTATATCAACAAAGAATATACAGGTATGGGATCCGTTATCTGGAATCCAGTTATCCAGAAAGCTCCGAATTACAGAAAGCCCTTCTACCATAAACTCCATTTTAATCAAATAAATCAGATTTTTAAAACTGATTTTCTTTTTCTCTGTGATAATAAAACAGTACCTTGTAATTGATCCCAACTAAGATATAATTACCCCTTATTGGGGGCAGAACAGCCCAATTGGGTTTATTTAATGGTTAAATGATTCTCTTATCTCTGTAATAATAAAACAGTACCTTGTAATTGATCCCAACTAAGATATAATTACCCCTTATTGGGGGCAGAACAGCCCAATTGGGTTTATTTAATGGTTAAATGATTCTCTTTTCTCTGTAATAATAAAACAGTACCTTGTAATTGATCCCAACTAAGATATAATTACCCCTTATTGGGGGCAAAACAATCCTATTGGGTTTATTTAATGGTTAAATGATTCCCTTTTCTCTGTAATAATAAAACAGTACCTGTACTTGATCCCAACTAAGATATAATTACCCCTTATTGGGGGCAGAACAGCCCTATTGGGTTTATTTAATGGTTAAATGATTCCCTTTTCTCTGTAATAATAAAACAGTACCTGTACTTGATCCCAACTAAGATATAATTACCCCTTATTGGGGGCAGAACAGCCCTATTGGGTTTATTTAATGGTTAAATGATTCTCTTTTCTCTGTAATAATAAAACAGTACCTGTACTTGATCCCAACTAAGATATAATTACCCCTTATTGGGGGCAGAACAGCCCTATTGGGTTTATTTAATGGTTAAATGATTCTCTTTTCTCTGTAATAATAAAACAGTACCTGTACTTGATCCCAACTAAGATATAATTACCCCTTATTGGGGGCAGAACAGTTCTATTGGGTTTATTTAATGGTTAAATGATTCCCTTTTCTCTGTAATAATAAAACAGTACCTTGTACTTGATCCCAGCTAAGATATAATTAATCCTTATTGGATGCAAAACAATCCTATTGCGTTTAATGTTTTATTGATTTTTTAGTAGACTTAAGGTATGGAGATCCAAATTACGGAAAGACCTCTTATCCGGAATACCCTTAGAATTCTGGATAATAGGTTCTATACCTGTACTAGGAAAAATGACAACATTTTATTAGACTTGTGAAGCTCATTTCTCCTTCAAGGAGCCTTCCAGTTCTATACAGAAATCTGTGCAAGGACCTACAGCTTTAAACATACTACCTTTTTTTTTGAAGTGTGCAATTTTGTTTTGTTTCAATTAATAGATCGAAAGGTTGTGATCTCTAAAGGAAAGTTAAAATGTGTAGGAACCTCCTTGTTTCTCAAGAGAAAATGGGGCGTCGGATATCATTTAAGGTCAGAAAATTGTAATCTTCTGAATATTTAAACTACTTTACTGTATGTTTAACCCAGTACCATTATAACAGTGTTGAATCTTTAATACACTTATTCATAGTAGATTCTAGTACAGTATATAGCAGTGATCCCCAACCAGTGGTTTATGAGCAACATGGTGCTCCCCAACCCCTTGGATGATGCTCCCAGTGGCCTCAAAGCAGGTGCTTATTTTTGAATTTCTGTCTTGGAGACAAGTTTTGATTGCATAAAACCCAATATAAAGCCAAACAGAGCCTCCTATAGGCTACAAGTCCACATACTTGGCTACCAAATAGCTCTTATTTGCACCCCTAGGATCATGCTTGTGTTGCTCCCTGCCATATACTGTAGTATAGTAAAATATATTCACCAAACCTTTCTTTCCATTCACCTGAATACAAAATCCTCCACAAAATATTTGGGTAAGATTCTATAACTGTACTTAATCTGCATTATCAGATTGGAACACAGCCAACAAAATGTGAACACAAATGTCACCTTTATATATACTTTAAAGCAACATTTAGATTTAGTTCTGCTAAATGCTAAGGATTCAGTTGAATGTGGATCTTGGATCTTGGAAAAATGCTAGGATTTGGGATGTGTAAAATAAAATGTTAAATGTTAAGTGATATCCCATATGAGAAATGAGACTTCTTATGTCCCTTATGTCTTATGACACTTCTAACAGAATCCAAGATGGGGAGCTCCTGTGACAACTGTAAAAACCTATATCATTACTACTATAGAGATGCTGAAACTTTAGGCCGGTGCAGTAAGTTCAGTATATAGAATATGGCATTTCTATATATTCATTTTTAGGGTTTAGGTCTCTTCTAAAGCATCTTACTATCTGGGCTATCTCGAGAAATAAATTGGGCTCACCAATGCTCTATATATTACATACAGTAGCTGAAACTAATTTTGTCATGCAAAAACAGTAATGTAATAAACAGGTCCCAATTTTGTAGCAACCTACAGTGACAGATCTGTAGCAGATATCCATTCGGTTGCTATGGAGCAAATGTTATGCCTCTTATTACATTGTCCCATTTTTTATAGTAGCAAGTAGGTTAATTATAGCTGGTATCTTGGTTTATATGTCTTTGTTCTGCCTGAGTAATGGTAGATAATGAAAATTACATATATTCCTACACTAATTCCCTTAATTGTCTATTCAGTTATCTGTCCTGGGAGAAAATGAACATTTTGCAATAATTTATTTTTATTATTTTATTTGATTACCAGGATGCAAGTGTCTCCATCATGTGATGTAGAACTCATGACATCGATCATTAAGCAGCACATACCCAGTACTAAGCTCACAACACAAAATGAAGAGGAGCTTACATACACCTTGCCCTTTGAAAATATGGATGTTTTCCCAGGTACAATCCATATCTCTGGCATGTTATAAAACTATTCTAATGGTTCCATATATGATGAACTTCTGCTTTAGAAATGGAGATTCTGCTGAATATGAAGAGATAATGGCAAAAGGGAAAATATAGTTGATATCCAAGCAACAAAGGCTATCACATGTTTGATTAGAAGCCCAATGTGTAAGTACTGTGAGTAGCCATCAGCAGGGTGAGTTACTTGGGATTTCTCCCGAAGGAATTTCTTCCCGTTCCTACATAAGGAGAGACAGACTGCTGAGAGGGGGATACCTAAACAGTAATTTGATTACTTCATAAATGGAACAGAATTCTTAATTGATTATATCATATTAAGGGGTATATTTATCACGCTGTGTAAAAAGTGGAGTAAAACATTACCGGGGATGTTGCTCATAGCAGCCAATCAGATGCTTTGCTTTGGTTTTCTAACTGTTGAAATCTAATTGCTGATTGGTTGCCCTGGGCAACATCACCATTAATGCTTCACTCCGCTTTTTACACAGCATGACAAATATACCCCTTTTAAATGTTCATTTTCCCAGTATTTTTCTTTTGTCTTATTATATCTCTCTGACTGGTTCTTTATAGATTTGTTTTTACATTTGGATGGCCAAGTAGGTAACAGCATAGTCAACTATGGAGTCTCCATGACAACACTGGATGATGTATTCCTAAAACTAGAAGGGGAAGGAGAAATAGAAAGTGGAGGTAATACCCTTTTTTTATTATATAATGCCTCAAACTCTCTAACATTAGCGCTAACCATATCCTTTTGGACAAAATCTAAGTAGACTGTACATTTTACTATGGAGTACCAGGATACCAGGACACAGTTCACTTGATCTTTAGGTTAGGGGTCAGTCCTCTTACTATTCCCGTCCAGTATGTGGCACCCTAGAAGCACGATCTTGCCAAACTGACATTCTGTGTGGCTAATTGGCAGATGATATTCCATGTAATGTTATGTATCTGCAGCAGTGTAACTTGGTCATGCTGGGTCCCCATGCAGAAAAATCTTCTGAGAGGGTCCGGCTTGACCAGTCCCTCCTCCCCCATTGCCCCTTCCGGCCCTCTTGTGCCGCACCACACTGTGGAGGGGGTACTATGATACAGCAGTGTACCTGAGATTTACATTACTTTTGCAAGCCCCTTATACCCTTAACGGGACTGTGTTAGGCAAATCCATGATGGCGAAGGACCCTGAGGTTGCTTGTGTATAATAAACTTTGCTTGAGCAAGCAATGCCAGTCAGCAGCAAGGGCCAGCAAGGTTGTGAGCTGTATAAGAAGGGGTATATATTCATATAAGGAAGAGAGGGAATTTTTAACCTTTACAAAGCGCTGGTAAGGCCTGAACTTAAATATGCAGTGGGGCATAACTACAGAGAAAGCAGACCCTGCGGTTGCAGGGGGGCCCTGGAGTGTAAGGAGCCCAATAAGGCCCTAATTATAAAGCAATTTCAATATAACTTGATAGAATAGGTCAACTAAAGGGGCCCCAAGTTGAATTTGCTGTGGGGCCGGTTACATCTAGTTACACCACTGACAGAGAGTCCAATAAATGACTAAGATGATAAAGGTTATGGAAGGACTTTAACAGCACCATTACCTGTCCGTCTCCTGATCCTCTTCTGTCAGTTGTAATTACGGATCTTGCGCTTGCAGGGGAACACTGCCCTTTTGAATACCGCTGTGCAATTCTGCAAATTTATGGCAGGTTGGGACTCAGGGAGAAAATAATAGATGCTGCTTGGAGGGAGGGCAGTAGAGGTGGATGGTGGGAGGGTGCTAGGGTTTAATTCTTCTTTAAATACCTTTAAGAAATTAATAGATGACAGAAGGAACTAAGCTAAGATTATGAACTGCTATTCTGCCTTCTGCACATACAACCGATGAACCAGCTAATAAAGGGTTTATTTTTAAGGGTACTGGCACATGAGGAGATTAGTTGTCTGCAACAAATCTTTGCTACCGTGGGCGACTAATCACCTGCAAATGCTTTCCCACTGCCAATAATGTAAATCCCCAGTGGTAAAACAAATCCAAAGTTGCCTCGCAAGGAAACCTCTCTCCAGCTTAGAAAAACCACAGCATTGTAGAGAGGGAGTGTCTAGTGAGTGTCAAGTGGGCACTTGAATGTGGGGATGGGGTGCCCAAGTTACTGGCAGGAAGTGGGCTTGGGTCTGCGGTGCCCACAAGGATCAGTCTGACCCTGCCCTGGAGCTTTCACCATTTTAGTAGGTGGTTTTAGCTCCAATGTGTGACTGGAAGGCAGTAGTGGCAAATGCAACTATACAGAAGGGCAAGGAGCAGATTTGGGCACTAGTATCTTTAATGAATGGCCATTTTGCTTTTGCAGTTGCAAATAACCCCTTTGTCTCTTCTGCAGATTATGATGTTTTCAATCCTGAGTCTAGGACAAATGAAGATAGAGAGGATTTTTCAACTGAAATGGAAGAGTCACTTTTACAAATGTCGGACTCTGGAAATGTGACACTAAGTGGCTGGGAACTGTGGAGACAGCAGGTGTTGGCTGTTGCAAGGATTCGCTTGCTGAAGTTAAGACATGACACTAAAAGCTTCAGATCTATGTGGGTGGAATGAAATCTTCATTTTCAGTGACTGATAATGTTACTGTGTCGTTATATTATTAGAATGGTACATTACAGCTCAATGCAAAATGAACTAGCTACTAAGCTATTATGTTGTTCACATTATGAACATCTGTTATTAGATATTGGGCCAGATTCAGTTCAGTGAGAATAAGGTTTATCACGTGAAAACTCATGGACAAGATTCAAATTGAGATGCAATTCAGTGCACAGAAACTTAGCTCATGCTTTATCACATTGAAGTTTATGGAAAAAAACTGGAACTGAATTTGAAGAAAAGATTTTCTCCTTGAATTGAATCTCATCCATGAGTTTTCATGTGACATACCATGAAAAAAAAGCTTGCTGGACTGATACTGCCCTGAATGTAGTGCAGTTTGCTAATTTCATTCTCTGATTCAGGGCGTTTCAAGATGTATCTGCGCTAGGCCTTAGCAAGCCACTCCCCCTGCACAACGCTATTTTAAACAAGCTCCCAGGAAAACACGACATTTTTTTATTCAGCTGGAAGAGTTTTAAATACATATGTTTTGGAAAATGTCATAATGGACAATACTTCCCTGTTATAAATGCAAAATGGTATCTATAAAAGCATTAGTCAGGTTTTATTTTTTAACATCTGTGGGGTTTAGGGAGAAGGCATTAAAATGTGGAATAATGCTAGCACCCAGACAGAAATGGCTTATTTGTGATGCTGTCGAACCAAATGATTCTAGTCCCCATAATAACACAAGATATAGGTGATTTTCTCATGTATTTGTAAAACCATTATACCTATTATTGCTTGGAGGGGGTTTGTGACCTTTTCAACCCAATTTATCTATTATACTACTGTCTAATTTAATACTATCATTGAAATATCAAGTTATATTAACCGCCACATTGTGGTATGTTTTGTTTTTTTTAGATTGTTACTTCTTGTTGTTATTACTTTACCTCCGATTATAATCATCATAACATCTAACATTGTCAATACATTTGATGCTTGGGAACTCACTCCGCACCTCTACTTCCAAAGTCCTAGAAATCGACTAAACAAATACTACACAGATCTGCTAATTTGCAACAACACTGGTAAGGATTTCCCACCCTTTCCTCTGCTTACTATCTACTGAATAAAAGAATGCAATATAAAATGTTATTAGAGGACATGTGAACCCTTTATCTTCCTACCATGTATATAAGTTGGGCACATCTCCCCCAATCAAACCACTATCTACACACATACAGACCCACACTGACCTGTCTATCCACTCACATACAGACCCACACTGACCTATCTATACACTCACATACAGACCCATACTGACCTATCTATCCACTCACATACAGACCCACACTGACCTATCTATCCACTCACATACAGACCCATACTGACCTATCTATCCACTCACATACAGACCCATACTGACCTATCTATCCACTCACATACAGACCCATACTGACCTATCTATCCACTCACATACAGACCCACACTGACCTATCTATCCACTCACATACAGACCCACACTGACCTATCTATCCACTCACATACAGACCCATACTGACCTATCTATCCACTCACATACAGACCCACACTGACCTATCTATCCACTCACATACAGACCCACACTGACCTATCTATCCACTCACATACAGACCCATACTGACCTATCTATCCACTCACATACAGACCCATACTGACCTATCTATCCACTCACGTACAGACCCACACTGACCTATCTATCCACTCACATACAGACCCACACTGACCTATCTATACACTCACATACAGACCCACACTGACCTATCTATACACTCACATACAGACCCACACTGACCTATCTATCCACTCACATACAGACCCACACTGACCTATCTATCCACTAACATACAGACCCACACTGACCTATCTATCCACTCACATACAGACCCACACTGACCTATCTATACACTCACATACAGACCCACACTGACCTATCTATACACTCACATACAGACCCACACTGACCTATCTATCCACTCACATACAGACCCACACTGACCTATCTATCCACTCACATACAGACCCATACTGACCTATCTATCCACTCACATACAGACCCACACTGACCTATCTATCCACTCACATACAGACCCACACTGACCTATCTATACACTCACATACAGACCCACACTGACCTATCTATCCACTCACATACAGACCCACACTGACCTATCTATACACTCACATACAGACCCACACTGACCTATCTATCCACTCACATACAGACCCATACTGACCTATCTATACACTCACATACAGACCCATACTGACCTATCCACTCACATACAGACCCACACTGACCTATCTATCCCCTCACATACAGACCCATACTGACCTATCTATCCACTCACATACAGACCCATACTGACCTATCTATACACTCACATACAGACCCACACTGACCTATCTATCCACTCACATACAGACCCACACTGACCTATCCACTCACATACAGACCCACACTGACCTATCTATCCACTCACATACAGACCCATACTGACATATCTATCCACTCACACACAGACCCATACTGACCTATCTATACACTCACATACAGACCCACACTGACCTATCCACTCACATACAGACCCACACTGACCTATCCATACACTCACATACAGACCCATACTGACCTATCTATCCACTCACATACAGACCCACACTGACCTATCCATACACTCACATACAGACCCATACTGACCTATCTATCCACTCACACACACAGACCCACACTGACCTATCTATACACTCACATACAGACCCACACTGACCTATCTATCCACTCACATACAGACCCATACTGACCTATCTATCCACTCACATACAGACCCATACTGACCTATCTATCCACTCACATACAGACCCACACTGACCTATCCATACACTCACATACAGACCCACACTGACCTATCCATACACTCACATACAGACCCACACTGACCTATCTATCCACTCACATACAGACCCACACTGACCTATCTATCCACTCACATACAGACCCACACTGACCTATCTATCCACTCACATACAGACCCACACTGACCTATCTATCCACTCACATACAGACCCACACTGACCTATCTATACACTCACATACAGACCCATACTGACCTATCTATCCACTCACATACAGACCCACACTGACCTATCTATCCACTCACATACAGACCCATACTGACCTATCCATACACTCACCTACAGACCCATACTGACCTATCTATCCACTCACACAAAGACCCATACTGACCTATCTATCCACTCACACACAGACCCACACTGACCTATCTATCCACTCACATACAGACTCATACTGACCTATCTATCCACTCACATACAGACCCATACTGACCTATCTATCCACTCACATACAGACCCATACTGACCTATCTATCCACTCACATACAGACCCATACTGACCTATCTATCCACTCACATACAGACCCATACTGACCTATCTATCCACTCACATACAGACCCACACTGACCTATCTATCCACTCACATACAGACCCATACTGACCTATCTATCCACTCACATACAGACCCATACTGACCTATCTATCCACTCACATACAAACCCATACTGACCTATCTATCCCCTCACATACAGACCCACACTGACCTATCTATCCCCTCACATACAGACCCATACTGACCTATCTATCCACTCACATACAGACCCACACTGACCTATCTATCCACTCACATACAAACCCACACTGACCCATCTATCCACTCACATACAGACCCATACTGACCTATCTATACACTCACATACAGACCCATACTGACCTATCTATACACCCACATACATAAACCATATATACCAACATTCATACTAACTGTAGATTTTAGTATCACAATAGCCTTGGATACTATGCTTGTTCAAAAACTCATAGACATTAACAGAATCTGCCATGACCACATCACTAGGAAGGGCATTCTACAACCTCACTGCTCTCACCGTGAAAAACCCCCTACGCTGCTTCAACTGGAAGTTCTGTTCCTTTAATCCAGTGATCCCCAACCAGTGGCTCGTGAGCAACATGTTGCTCACCAACCTTTTGGATGTTGCTCCCAGTGGTATCAAAGAAGGTGCTCATTTTTGAATATGTAGCTTGGGGGCAAGTTTTGGTTGCATAAAAACAAAGTATAATGCCAAACAGAGCCTTCTGTAGGCTGCCATTCCACATAGGGGCTATTAAGTAACCAGTTATAGCAATTATTTCTACCTCCAGGAACCTTTTTCAGGCTTGTGTTGCTCCCCAACACTTTGTCCATTTAAATGTGGCTCACAGGTATAAAAGGTTGGGGATCCCTGCTTTAATCTAAAGGGGGGGCCTCTGGTGCGCTGATCATTTTTATGGGAAAAATGAGCATCCCCTATCTGCCTATAATCCTAATGTACTTGTACATAACCCCTCCGTTTGCCAGCACCATCATATTTTCCTAAAACAAATAGCAGCTTTCACCTGGCAGCCATTTACGCTCTCACACATCTTCAGTGACATTTTACATCTGCAAACAGCACGTGTGTGCTAAAAAATTCATGCAATAAAGAATGCAGGCTTACACAGGCAGAACTTACTTTGATAAAATGACCTGCGCCCTGTAATGCTTAAGATGAGCTCAGGAGAGAAGGTTAGGAAAAGAAGCATGTTTTTCCAGCAGAGTGAACAGCCAGAGCAGAGTTTCTATGGAAACCAGCAATGCCATATCTTCAATGGCTGCTAGACTGGAGGTCTTTTGTTTTTTTGGTAACGTGAGTTTAGAAGAACTGAGCATGCTCAGTAGCCAAGAGAAAATAGGTCTGGACTGGACTTCAAAATAGGCCCAAAAAGCCCCCACCAGGCCACTAAATAGTAACTGCAACATTGTATAGCAGCCCTAGATTCCTAGTCTGGGCCAGGATATAGCTATATCCTATGGCATTCTAAAGATTAGACATTTATGAATGATATTTCCTTATTTCTGGCTGACTGCAGGATACACACCTGAAATGCACATTATGCATGGCCAACACATGACTGGATGGTAACAATTTTCTAAATATTTACAGTGCAAATGCCATTCACATTAATCCATTGTCCCCACCCTCCTACAGGCCACATTTCCACCATAGCAACATGCTTCTTAGAAAAACAGTATTGACTTTGCTCAATAATATAATCCACATAAGCAGCATAATAGTGAATAATCGAAATTATTTACATATCTTAACTTGTATAAACTCCAAATCTGAGATAGGTTCATCTATTGAAGACTTTGTTGGTGCAGTGAAGGAGCAGAATATCGAAGTGCAAGTGGTCAATGGCGAATATGACACGGAAACTGTAAAGTACAGAGGAGCAATTGAAGTTTCTCAAATGGAAAAGGTGATTGGAGTTTTAGTCACTTAAAGCTGCAGTTAAATCAAGATATATGTTTTGGGTAACTCAGAAATATGTGTCTACCCCAGTATCTTTAAAAAAAACTAAACAACAAGCCTTTATACAAAAAATAAATATTTTTTCTCCAGACAAACATAATAGTAAAACACCTTTATTTTGGTAACAGTATCCCTTTTAATTGTTGCTGGAATGAAAATACTAAATAAATTCAAACCACATGAGTGTAATATTTAATGTAAAGCAAAATGGAAATGATCCCATGAAAACACATTTGGTAGTGGCCGGAAAATGTGCAAAACGCTAGGAAAATTAGCGAAATGGTGAAAAATCTGCAATGTTAGAGATGGCCACCCAGTGGCACTGAGCAGAGCATCATTTGTAGTGAAGGAGATATCCGACGGGAGACGTGGCCACACTATGGTATTGATTAGAACAGGGCTGTCCAACTAGTGGGCCATGGGTCGGGTGTGGCCCTCTGAAGGATTCTCAGTGCCCCCACTGCTCAGATTCTCCATAGACTTTACTGTATGACATCGACGTTTTAATAAAATCTGCCCATCAAACACACTGTATTAGAAATAATCATCCCACTACATGTAATAAGTTGGACAACTGGGAATAAGCCTACGATTTGTAATAGATCAGGAGAGTTCCTCAGTTCAACTGAGCTAGAAACCTTATGTTTTGAGACTGTATATTTTTTTGCTTCCAAGAATGCAAAATATGTTACGAAACACTGAAACAAAAATGAAGATTTGAATGTTATTTACATTTAGGGCTACAATTTTACCATTGTGGCAAACCCCAAGGCATTTAACTCACTACCAGTGCTGCTAAACATCATCAGCAACGCTCTTTTGAAGATCCTCAAGGTCTCAGGACACTTCCGTGTGTGGAACCACCCAATAACTACGGTGCGTATAGTCATTATCTTACCATTGTTACACTGGGTTGTGCTTCTGTCTGAACATTAGGGATGTAGCGAACCTCAAAAAAAAAGTTCGCGAATATTCGTGAACTTTGCGAACCCCATAGACTTCAATGGGAAGGCGAACTTTAAAACCTAGAAAAGCCATTTCTGGCCAGAAAACTGATTTTAAAGTTGTTTAAAGGGTGCCACGACCTGGACAGTGGCATGCAGGAGGGGATCAAGGGCAAAAATTTCTCTGAAAAATACATTGTTGACACAGCGTTGCATAAAACCGCAAAGGCAGCTGGCAGACCTAGCGAAAATACGCAGTGTTTTTTGCTATTTCGCACTATTAGCACCATGGAAACGGGATTTACTTACACCAGTACTAGGCTGAAAAACGCCATGTGTGGCTTGTGCGGCGTTTTTAGGCCGAGAAAAAACGCAGAGAAAAAAAGCAGCGAAAAAAAAACGCGGCGAACCCAAATTGTGAATATACGTGTAAAGTTCGCGAACTTGCGAACACCCGATGTGCGCGCGAATTAGTTTGCCGGCGAACAGTTCGCTACATCTCTACTGAACATATTTAGATCCTACAGTCATAGGAACTTATTTCTAAAGCTTACCTATCAATAATATACTGCTTGTTGGTAGTACCAAATTAAATATAGGCAAGGAAAGAATGGTAATAAAAGCCCTTACAGTGGATAACACAAATTCTGTGGGACAAATACTCTCTTATATGAATTCTGCCCAAATATATTTTACTTTTACATTATTATTATTTTTATTTCCAAATGGGGACTGGAAAGTCTATTGATAAAAATGATTGTAAGCAATTTAACAAAATTTGGATTGTTGATGGATTTCGGGGAGGCTAATCCTATAATTAGCTTAGAGACGTATGTTAGCATAGGAATTTTGTAAAATGTAGAACTTCTTCCTCCTGTCCTGATCCCTGCAATGATGGAACAAGTATGACATTTATGCCTGTACATGACTAAAAACATAAATAAATAAAGTGGTTTTTATTTCAGCTATACATGGTGTTTCTTGTAATAATTAGAGAGGTATCAGTAGTAATGTAAAAAATTAGACAGGAGCTGCTGAATCAAATGCAGAAGGTGGTTTTAGGAGAGGTTTTTTGTAGTCTAGAACTTGTAGTCATGAAATGAAGTTTTGTAACAATTAAAATGAATTGTGGCCCATTTACTAATATTATGTGACATTGTAGACAAAATAGGGATTTATGCATCTTGCACTTGAATTGTCAGTATGGGCATTTGGTAAACCAGCAGTGTCAGAAATTTCATACACGAGAATATGTATAATATAAAATATTATATAATAGGATCCCTTATCCGGAAACCCGTTATCCAGAAAGCTCCGAATTACTGAACGCCCATCTCCCATAGACTCCATTTTAATCAAATAAGTCAGAATTTTAAAAGTGATTTCCTTTTTCTCTGTAATAATAAAACAGTACCTGTACTTGATCCCAACTAAGATATAATTAATCCTTATTGGGGGCAGAACAGCCCTATGGGGTTTATTTAATGGTTAAATGATTCCCTTTTCTCTGTAATAATAAAACAGTACCTGTAATTGATCCCAACTAAGATATAATTACCCCTTATTGGGGGCAGAACAGCCCAATTGGGTTTATTTAATGGTTAAATGATTCCCTTTTCTCTGTAATAATAAAACAGTACCTGTACTTGATCCCAACTAAGATATAATTACCCCTTATTGGGGGCAGAACAGCCCAATTGGGTTTATTTAATGGTTAAATGATTCCCTTTTCTCTGTAATAATAAAACAGTACCTGTACTTGATCCCAACTAAGATATAATTAATCCTTATTGGAGGCAAAACAATCCTATTGTGTTTCTCAGTGCAGGAGCGAGGCATTATGGGAACTTTATTTACAGAGCTCAGTGTTTTTTTTTTCCTATGAGGCTTCTGATCATCTGAACAGGAGAAATATGGGGAGACTAAACATTGGTGCCACCCCCCCCCCCAAAAAAGTGAAATGTCTAACTGTTTCTGTGATTCTCAGGCAGTTTTATTTCTATCTTTATTTGCTTTCTCCAGGATGGCACGGATATCATTTTTTTACCATATATGTCGCTGATATTTTTTATCATTTTTGCATCGGCTTTTTGCCCTCACATTGCAATGAGCAGCACTGAGGACAACAGGGTAAGTGACTGAAAATGTTCGGCAAATTAGAGAGGCTTCCGATGGGGTTTTTGCCTTCCTCTGGATCAACTAGTAGTTAGGCAGGTTATATATAGGCATTATGGTTGAACGTGATGGACGTATGTCTTTTTTCAACCCAACTTACTATGTTACTATGTTACTATGTTTTCAAAGAGCATTATATTTCTCCCAGGTTAAATAAAGGCAGCCTGTAAAAATAAATATTGGGTAGACTGAGTTTTTATTTATTTATTTATTTTAAGAAGCTTTGTCTCAGGACTTTTTGCTATATTGAGGAAATAGATCTCTTGCTCGGGCTCCCCTGTGGTGTGGAGGTGGTTGGGGTAGTTGTCATGGGGTGACGGAGCTTCAGTCGGGCTAAAAGGCCAAAGTCTTCTTGAGGGGGTTACCACTGAATGTTGGAAATTCTGATATGTAAAGATCAAATTAAACTGGTAACCCATCTATAACGGATCTGATGGGAGAACAAGTTGGAAGTTACTGGCTTCATAGGTTTTAATTTATGTATAGTAGATGTGGCAAGATCCATAAAGAGTACCTGTGGCCATTGTTATAGAGTTGGAGTGCTGCTCGGGAAGTATTCATTATAGCTTCATTGGACTTAATGTAATGCACTTGGGTGATGATGTCCTTTGGTGGAGCTCCATCTCATCTGGGGCCTAAGGCCCTGTGGACTCTATTGAGTAAGTCATCGTCCTTATCCTGCGTTGGCCTAAGTCATTTAGCTCTTGAGTTATGTAATCAGTCATTCTTGCTGCTACGGCATTACATTCAGTTTGCAGAAATTGTTTGAACCGCCCAAATTCTGTAATTCTGGTAAATGTGTTTCCAGCAAGAAGGTATATTGGATGTTTAAATCAAGGCATGACGGTTCTGTCTTATTCCTCCTTTTGATTTTTTTAGATCAATGCCCGCAATCAGCTGAGGATTTCCGGTCTCTTTCCCTCTGCATACTGGTTTGGCCAAGCGCTTGTGGATGTCATCCTTTATTGGATTTTACTCTTCCTGATGGTGGCCATATACTTTGCATTTAACAGCTACATTTTATTGGATTTTGTCCCTGCTATGGTGATGGTAAGGATCACATGAAAACTGCACTGGTCCTTTATAAGCAGTTTCTAATTAGTTTTTATTAATTACTAGACAAGGTGACAGAGGACAATGAGAATATGTTGATAAACTGTTACATTTTTACAGCTGGTAGTTTGATTTCTCTGTCAGACGTGTTATATCTAGTGATAAGCGAATCTGTCCCGTAAAATAAAATTTGCGAAACGTCAATAAAATTTGCGAAACGTTGGAAAATTCACGAAATGCATTTTTCGCGTGATTTTTTTTGTCACACGCTTTTTTGATGCGACCGCACCATTTTTGACGTGACTGCGCCCTTTTTTGCTAAGACCGCGAATGGCAAAATGCGGAAATTCGCTGCGAATCCATGCCTGGCGAAAAAATTTGCTCATCACTAGTTATATCTTCTCTCTTCAATATTTATTATGTTCTTTTCTTTAGATTTATGTTGCATTTTTCCCATTCTCTCTTCCTCACTGACCTAGCTTCCCGCCTAGGTTCTAAATGGAACCACTACTCAGGGCCGGAACTAGGGGTAGCAGAAGAGGCAGCTGCCTAGGGCACAACGATTGAGGGGCGCCAGGCAGGAGCCTCTCCTGCCTACCCCTAGTGCTACTTTGTCATTGCCTCCGCCGCTTGTCTAATTGCCCCGCCCCCCCTGCACCGCCTCCTGTGCTTTGGCGAGCATGCGCCATTCGGGGTTCGGAGGTGGTTTGGCTTGGCCTGCCCCTGCCACTACCTTGTTGCTAGTGACAAGAATAAAGGTGAAATTCCAAACAAAATGTTAATTCAAACACAGATACAAAAAAGGGAGTCACTCGCGATTCAATTGGTGCAAAAACTGCCTCCGTGAAGGTTTATTGGAGCAATCAGTGAGAAAAGACGTTCCGAGAATCTCTCGTTCCCTTTTCAAAAAGGTCCTCAGCATTCTGGATAATTGATCCCATACCTGGGAATCATACAATAAAAATTCACCTTACCTGTTATCATTTTGAAGAAACTTTGCTTATGTCAAGAGTAAAAGAAATCATTTTGGCAATCCTCCACTTAAATGAAAAATATTTGCTATTACAGATCATTGGCATCATAGGATATGGCACAGCAATGGTCCTCTATGTTTATGTCATCTCCTTTATTTTTGGAAGAGGAAAAAGTCACACTGATAGCTGGTCATTATTCTTTGTTATAGTAAGTATTACTATATTTGTATGTCTTTGCAATTTCATTGGCTAGTTCAGGTATGGACTGGGATTCAGAATTGGCCCTGGCATTCCAAGTACACAGAGGCCCAAACAGCCCCCTACCAGCCCAATAAATAGTGACTGTCTGTGGCATCTTACAGCAGCCCCTGCGGTATATGATAGAATCCACAGATTGCCAGCCTGGGCCTGGACTACTTGCAGTTGAAGGCAAAGCCATATAGGCATTTTAGCCTTGTTGGTTCAGTGTGGGAAATTGTGGAGAAATTCTCAGAAACTACTGCTGGTGCCTCCCATTCTCTTTAAAAAAGTTTGCAACATGTTTTTGCCTGAATAGTGCTGAGTACATTTTTCCTTTTTCCCATAAAATTGTATGTAGTGGCATAACTTAGGAAAGATAACTCTGCAGCCCCTCCTCATTCCCCAACCACAAACATGCCCCCAGCTTGGCAGCCAACATGCTGACTCATTTGTGGTGGGTGGCAAAGTTAATGCAGAAGTGGTTGGGGGGCTACGCACCAGGGCTGGATTACCCACTAGGCACCCTAGGCACTTGTCTAGGGCCCGCCTAGCTTTAGGGGCCCGGCCCTGGGTAAAACTACACAGACACTTACCAGCTGCTGGGCCGGCTTCCCCTCCCCTTCATGGTTGTGATGATGCGCCAGGCACGCCAACTTCATAGTGATGTCAAAAAAGGTAGGGGTGGCCGAGCATATAAAAGGCATACAGTGGGCTCAGTTAGGATTCAAACAGATCATTCGCGGGCAAACTCTGGAGCACATCAAGCCTAATGCTTTTCATGAAGCACTGAGTGTGGGCGGCTGGCCTTTCCGTTATCTCCTGCCTGTGCCTATGCTATCTACTTGCCAGTGTAGTGATTGTGATTATTATCTGGCTGTAAACCTGCAAAAAGGGTCTGGGAGGGAGAGGACAGGCTACAGGTAAAGGAAAAGTAACACTAAAAATGTTTAAGTAAAAACTCTATTCTACCCTGCTCCAATAATTGCCCTATCCTGCAAACCATTTAGTATTTTGAATGCTTTATTACAAAATACCTGTTAAACGTGGCTTCCGGTCATTTGAACAAAGGTGATACGGCGATGCAGGGGAAGCATCCACTATGCGGCGATCGATTGATTGTTCGATCCTAGCCTTTCTTCTGTGCAACCCTATAGTGATTCATGCTAAATCTGCAGGGTATTGAGTGGGGTATTGTGGGGGGGGGGGGGGTGCAGGCTATGTTGGGGATTTCTGATTTAGAGTTTATAGGCAATATTTTGTGCTACACAATTTTATTCAATTTGTTAATAGCGTTTATCTGACCTTCATATTTTCCCTGCAGACTTCTACTTTTCCAGTTATGTTTATGGATGTGTTCATGTTTCGCCTGTTCACTATATACTACTTTGTTTTTCCTGCGAGTGCACTAAGTGGAATCATGGAATACACTGTGAGTGAATTTTTTTATTGCATTTGTTTCATGGGTAGCAAAAGAATAGGAATGCATTGAATGCATAATTGTTGTATTTGGCCCCATACGGAATCCTCCACAAAATATTTGGACAAATCCTGAACCAAACAGGAACCTTTATTCACATATTAAAATTTGAGAAAAATAAAAAACATGTTTTTAACCACATGATGAGTCACATGATGGTTTTTGGCTTGGTTTTTTAAACACTTGGGATTCAGAAGAATATCAGACTTTTAGGTTGAGGGGGTTGATATTAATTATGAAATAAAAATAATGATAACAAAATGACTGGCACTGGTAATCTCACAGCTCTTCTTTAATAATGGGGGGGGGGGTATCATGGTAATGGTGAATATGGAAAGGAATATGTGAAATCCATACTGCACATATGTTGTTCAGCTAATAAGAATATGTGAAGTAGAAGAAAACAAAAGGGATAATGGTTGAACAGAAAAAGGGAAAATGAAATTAAACAAATGTGTGAAGCAGAAGTTAAAAGAAGGAAAAAGCACTGGGTAGTTTAAAGGACATGTAAACCCCACACACAAAAATGTAATCAGTGAACAGCCTCTTTAAAATCTTTCAATGCCTGCCACTCTGGTTGTCCAGAGTTTAATAGTTTAATTGCTGGTTGCCATAGAAACTCAGCTCTAGCTGTCTGCTTCAATTTTTTTCTCCTAACTTTCTCTCCTGAGCTCAGCTCAAACAAAACAGAACTTTTATCAGAGACCGTTCTGCCTGTGTGAGCCTGTATTCTTAATGAAATGTATGCTGAATAAGGGCCTGTGTGTGTGTGTATGCTGTTTGCAGATTAAAATGTATCTGATTATGTATCAGAGGAAAAATGGCTACTGGGTGAAAGCTGCTATTTGCTTTAGGAAAATGTGATGGTGCTGGCAAAAAAAAATATACATGCAGTACAAATAATGCCATTTGGGTGGGGGGAGATGTGCCCAACTGATATACATTGTAGGCAAATGTAGGCTTTCCATGTCCTGGGTTGGGGAGCTGGAAGAGCGAGGACCCAGTGGGGAGACAGGACGACGTGGGGGAGCAAAATGTGAGTTTAAAGCTCAATACATTTATTTCTATTGGATTTTTAGAAGCATATTTATCAAATGGTGAGTTTTAACTTTCACCCTTTAATAAATATGTTTCTAAAAATCCCATAGGAATGAATAGAACTTGGGTGAGATTTTATGCATTAAGCTCTAAACCTAGAAATTTAGCCTAAGTTCATCACAAGAAAACATTTCAGGCAAAGTACTGGAAAAAACTGCTCTCTAGCCATAGCGTGACAAATTAATTTAATTAATTAAAATTAAAACTCACTGGCTGCATTTGTAAAAATGTATATATGATCATTTACAACAAACACTTCCAGCACATTTGCACTAATTTAATCTTATGTTTATCATCCAAATGCCAGTAGTTACAAAGGTTACATTAGGCTGAGAAAACAACAGTTGTCCCTCAATATAAACCAATCCATCAACCATGATCCCTTGATAAGTGCAGTGTCAATTTTGCGGCCCTCCCCAATTACCCTTCACCCTCTCACTTACCTCACCTCCCCTGTCAATACATATACACGACAACCTCTTGTGGATAGAAAAGGTCGCAGCCATTTTATTTACAACATTATAAGTTTGTTAAACAATAACATATTCCTGTAAATAAATAACATAACAGTCTCATTGGTAACCTCATAACAATAAGCCGCTGAAGGCTGCTTTGTGGAAGCTGTCTCTGCCCCCCCACCGTCATCATTTTCCTGAGGTTAGGAACCCCCTTTTTCTAGCCACCACAGCCCCATTTTCCACCAACCTATGGCTGTACTCACTAGCCTCCGTCTAACCTTCCGCCCTAACCTTGAGCTATTTCCATCCCGGCTGCGACTAAGACCCTTCTAAGAGTCCATACCCTAAATACCCTTATCCCCCCCTTTTTAACTAAGGGAGGGAGGGTGGGAGCTGCTCGCTCCAAAATGGTTGCTTCGGTTTGCGCCCACCTCTTTTTGCCTCTTCCTTCCGCCTCTCGTTCACTCCGCTCAGGAACTACAACTCCCACAATGCCTTGCTCCCTTAAAGACACAACTCCCCACCGGGCCTTTTCCTAGCCTTATCATGGCCCTGTGCCCCAACTCCTGCCTCGTTTATTTCCGGGGCCCCTTTCTGTAGGAATGGATAAAATGGAGAGTTCTGGAAGGGTTTCTTCTGAAATCCTTGGTCCCACTGTTGTTTCATTTTAGTCCTGCTGATATGATGAGTGATTTAATGATTGATTTAAGGTTCTACATCATGTTTAAAACTGTAATTGAAGGAATTAAGATATTAGTTGTTGATGCATACAAGGTGTTCACTTTAATGTCTATATGTTTTCACTTTTCTTTTAAAGTATCGGCTTCAGGTTTTTCCAGGTGGATCAGAATATACAGCTCTTATTGAGCAGTGTACAGTAAGTTGTATTATCTTCTTATATTAAACAATGTTTTTGTTCCTATAAATAAATATTATTTTGAACAATAAAGCTTAGTTTTATACTAATCTAACACTGCTGCTTAAATTCAACTACAGAAGGTGAATATAAATGCTACAGAATGTGTTTTTTTATGTGGAATACCACAAAGTAATACCATCTCACTCCACCGGGTCATTCATACAGACAGCCAATGAGCTGCATGGAGCCTGCCCATATCCAATCAGATCAATGGACATAGCAATGGACTGATACTATAACAAACAAAGGATATCTATTACCAAATGGACAACCCTATATATATATATATATACAATTTCACTAGAGGTAGCACACCACCTAGCAAGGGGCCAATGCCTGGGTGCTACTGCAATAAAAATAGCAAAATACAATGTAGCAAAGGCTAGCACTCACAGGAGCACCGAATGTCTTAATGTCCTATATATATTGATAATGGGTGAGTGCAGAGCATCTCTTGTTGTTGTTTCTATATATATATATGTATATATATATATAGGGATTGTCCATTTGCTAACTAGTGCTTTATTTTTTGTTCTTCCATAATTAGGCAAATAAGCAGATACTATGTTCAAGACATACACACAACAAAACAAGCCTTATTATTGATCCCTTGGAGATCAGGTGTTATTTCTGCTTATTTTATAGCCTTACCTGCATATCATCATATTCTTTGTGTTACTTTGGTTCCTGGAATGGAAGTTTGGATTGAGAAGCCTGACAATAGATCCCTTATTTAGGTAAGAAAAAGATTTATAAACACAATAATACACTTTTTACATGGATATGTATCCTTTTATGTAAGGAGGTGACTTTTAATCTGCTTTCACGTTTTCAGTAAATGGTGTATTATTTCTTATAATATTTGAATGTGAGACTTTATTTTATATTGTTGTTGATTTTTGGATTGTTTATTCTTTCTGCAGTTAGTAATTAAGCCCATTTAGTGCTGCACACATTTGAATGGCGCTGGTATAAAATGTAATTGTGCTGATGCCTTTCATTCTGGAACAGTGGCCCAGAATCCCCTGTGCACTAGAGGTAGGGTGCTGGAGGATATAGTGCCTGTTTTTTATCCCATCAATATCTCTAGGTGTAGAACAGAGTTTATTACTGACCCAAACAATGCTTTTTGATTTAACCTTACCCTGCCAGAGTAGGGGGATCTGTTAGAAACCAAGTTGGGTACCCTCATTCATTTGTGCCTAGTAGGGGATCCCAGGATTTGGTCTGCATATATATCCAATTTGCTCTTAAGAAAGGTTTTCACACTTGCTGAATGGTTTGCAAGCTAAAAGGATAGGAAAAGTGCCTGTAAATTTAACCTTTTTGGGCCGCTTCTTAATCACTTGAGATAATTAATTTTGCCAAGTTGTGCAGGTTTAACTGGATAGCAGTGCTTTTCCCATGTATTTTATAGGTTCAGTTAAAAATAAATATGAACTCCTTAATGTACATATTACCTAGAAGGCACATTAATCAAACACAATTAAAATATTAATATGCCAAAATGTCTAGAATCTCCAGAAGAAAGATTACCACCAAGAAAAATCCAGAGGAGCTGGGTAATGATGTGGATGAAGATGTGCTGGCAGAGAAAGAGAGAGTAAAAAAGGCAGCAACCATCGCCAATGTGGAAGAGGTAATACATCAAAAGTGGGGAGTAGTGCAGTACCCTGTCGTGTATTTAAATGCAGTTAGTAGAGAATGGATGTTTAATACTCACACAACGAACTCAGTAATAATGTTGTATTTCTTTTTACTAAATCTGTACCTGAATAGAACTGCTTCATAGTTTCACCCTTATAGAACGTTGATCTTGTCTAGAGCTATACAATCAAATCTCTAACGTGACTGGTTTATATCAAGTTGCATTTGTCAAACTATACAAAATGTCACCCAGTATAATAAAGCATTATTGTTTTCTTCAGTTACCCAAGAATACAACAGATGTGTTAAAATTTCCACATATTTCCACACATTTAAACAGCTACACACTCCATCTCCAGCCAAACACTTGCTGTTAATGGGCCAATACACTTATACTTTAAGCCCTGACACTTTATCAAAGAGTAGGAGGAATATGACCTTAGACACCCATTTTGAATTAGGAGTACTATCATGATACAGGCCTGTAAGAGTTAATAAAGTAGGCCAAGGTATCCAAAAAATTATTTTGCAAGTACCAGAAATTGATACTGTACTTAACAGGCCTCTCAAACTTTTTAGCCTTGGGTATATGAGTTGACTTATTCAATTACTAATATGAACTTGCAAAAAAAACATATCACTCATTTTTGGGAATGAAAATTCCAAATATCATTAAATTGATATAATAAATTCTAGATCATATTACCAAATCTTAATTTGGCAGTAGAATAAATGCCAGCAAAGTCCTGGCTATCTCCTTTGCTTCCTCTCAACTTAAACTTAACCATGTCCTACATTTTGATACCTGTAGGATACATTTGCCAGATGATACTTGAAATAATGCAGTTTTATTCATGTAACAGAGCTTTTGTAATGTCTTTTTTTGAAAATTGTAATTACATAAGTTTCCCCACATTTATATGGAACACAGTATTACCCTGCAATTTAGACATCTGAATACTGGCATCCAAACAATATACATTTTGTGTCTGATTCCCCTTGTGTTGCATTGTGTTTTTAAGAAACCAGTGATTATTGCTGACAGTCTTCGCAAAGAGTATAAAGTCAAGAAAGGAGGATCCTTTTTCAAGAAGAACAAAAGAGCTGCCACTAAAAATGTCTCCTTTTGTGTAAAGAAAGGTCAGTATTCTTGGTGGGTGGAGTTTTGGGCTGAATGTTTATTTTCTTTCCTATATATTTTGCATCAGACTACCAATAATATAATATGTTTACATATATGTAACCTTTTTATGATGTTGGGGGGGGCTAGTAAATGTTGGGGAGCCTAAGCACAAAAAGTCTGAAAAACATGCGTAAGATTACTGGAATGTTTTCTGAAGCATTGGCTTCTTATAATTTTGACCTGTATTACCCCCTGTATTAATGGGACAACCTTTACTTCCTGTTTAGCAGTCAGTATTTTGATCTTTGTGTGTGTGTGTGTATATATATATATATATATATATATATATATATATATATATATATATATATATATATATATATATATATATATATATAGTACCTTCAGGAGGCAGATTGGATGGAAGCTGGACATGGCCTCAAGTTTATACCAAGCCTTATTTTGTGCTTTCCCCACAAATATAGGAACCAATGCTCAGAAAATAGTGGCAGCAAAGACATATATGTATCTATAGCACTACTCCATGCAGTGACCAATGCAACTATTGGAAATAATAACCCCGGGTGGTGTATCCTGCTAACTAATTAAAATAATCCCTAATCTGCCACTGCCACACTTATTACACCTTAACCGTCTGCAAAAATTTGAAATACAGGTTCCTTTACTAACATTGTATTTTTTTATGTTCCACTTTGTGGTTGAAACTACCCATGATCTCATTTTTTTCTGTGTGCTTGGTGACTTATTTATACATGCTACAAATGGTCAATGCATTGGTGTGATCATATAATCTAATACAAACACAACAGAACAGATTGCTAAAACTTGCACGTCTCCCATTTTTATGTTATTCTATTGTTCTTTTAAGGGGAAGTCCTGGGACTGTTAGGGCCAAATGGAGCTGGAAAAACCACATCCATGTACATGCTGGCTGGAGAAGTAAAGCCAACTGCGGGAGAGGTAACCAGAATGCTAAGTAGAGCATTACAGTGATACTGGGTGTTGATAGATTAGATAGATAGATAGATAGATAGATAGATAGATAGATAGATCGACTATTGTCTTTTATAGTATTTTATAATACAGAAAGAAAAAACAATGCAACCTAGGGTTCTAGCATGATACAGCTGAAGTTCTTGGGAATTTTTCCAATCCTTCTTAGATATTTCCTTAAATAATTCTTGTTATTGAATAGCTTTTCATTCCTTTCAGGTACTACTCTGTGGAAATGACCCAGTTGGGTCCACTGGCTTTCTTGGCTACTGTCCCCAAGACAATCCTCTATGGCCCAATCTGACTGTGAAAGAACATTTAGAAATCTATGCAGCTGTTAAGGGCATGAAGAAGGAAGATGCCAGCATTGCAATCAATCGGTATTGTTTGCTTGTTTTTCTCACTTTCTCAATACATATGGGTAAAATATATATTTATTTATTTACCAGTGAGTATTGCTTGTTGTATCTGTATAAAGCTCAGCCATTGTTCAAACACCCTCAAAGGCAATATGAGAAAAAAGCAGAGTGGACATGTCAGTTTGCTGACTGGTGTTTTACTTTGCAGGCATGTCATTCCTATGTGCCTAACCTGTGGCTATGCTTTATAAAACAATGTAATCAATTGCCCTAAACCTATATTATTCTATTTTTTATGCCTTAATATTTCAGAGTTGCATCAGCCTTGGAGCTTAAGGAGCATATGGGAAAAGCAGCCAGAAAACTGTCTCTTGGGGTGTCCAGAAAGGTGAACATTTTATCTTTTATTCCAGTGCGGCACTTTGGTTGCATGTTTAGCAGAGATGCTGGGAGTTCCTTAGATGGGTAAATTCCAGCAAAAACATTGTTAGGAGTGCCATATTTTAGTAAACTAGCAGTTACAAATGTAGTTGAGTACAGAAAACAGCTTGAATGTTGCCATATTTTTTTTGGAACAGAGCTTCACAGACAACACAGACAACTTGAACTTCCCTTATATGTTATGAAAAAATAATTCCAGACATTACTGAATTAGCTGCCTGGTTAGGCTTGTTACATGTGTTCATATATTCTTTAAGCCACATTTGTTTGTATATTGTGATATCTTATAATGCAAGGAAGAAATTAAATATTTTTGTAACACAATTGCCAACATTTGAAAATATTTGTTGGTGGGTATTTGTTCCACATCAAAACTGTATTAATAAAATGAGCATAATGTGCCACACCTACCATATATCAAATAATTAATAGTCATTCATAGTGATGAGCAAATCTGTCCAGTTTTGCCCATCACTAGTCATGGATTTAGACACGTAGCAGTGTTTTTATAACCCTTTTTCAAATAATATCATTTAGAGAAGAAGGATTAATGACCTGTGTTTTGTGATCCAAATTGCTGTGAAAATTCTTCACACATTAAAAAATATAAATTTAAAATGAGCAACAGAACTGACCCTAAACCAATTATTGTATCATGGAACTGATACCCTAGAAAACAGATTTATAGTCTCATGATCCCTCCCTTCTTTATAGTGGACAAACACTTGCTATTCCCACACTCTCAGCCTCACTCTCCTATTATAGAGTACTATATTAATAGATACAGTATACTTGTACTCTGATTTGCTGTATAGTATCTACTCTGGCTCTTTTGGCTACATGCTAAGTATAGACTCTGTGCTTCCCTCTCTGCCTGCAATCTGTCCTGGATGTTTCTTATAAACTCTCAGATACACAGTCTTTCCCTGAAGCCATTGTACACTACAGCACAGGTCACAGATAGGCACATAGCAACATTTAGATGCATATATGTCTCAAACAGATATGGAGTCTACTGGTCCTAATAGTTTTGATATTAACTTTTATTAATAAGCTTTAAAATGCTACACAGCTACAAAAAAAGTAATAAAAACAATATTGGAAACATCACCATTCCCAACAGGTTGAGTGTTGCTTCATTTTATTTTGTAGTTGATTCTTGCGCTGGGTACAAAATCTTGCGCTTGGCTGTTTTTGCAAACTTTGACATCTGAAGTCAGCCATAACCTATTCCGTTCCTACCTTCTTTCTCCCCCGTCTCTTATGAATGTAGAGCTACCTATGTACTTCAGGAGAAGGAGGAACTAGGGTGGGTCTAACAATCCCATATAATGCAGTGAAATGTCCTAATACAATAGAAAATTAGGTTTATAACTGATTCTAAACCAGTTATTAAATCATGGAACTGCTTCAAAATGCATTGTTTATTTAATGTCAGTGTCTGTGCAAATTTAATTCATAAAAACAGCTAGAATTCCAAGATGTCCTCTACTTTCTTCTTAGGTATGCTTTGCCATAAGTATGTTAGGTAACCCCAATATTGTCCTTCTGGATGAACCTTCAACTGGGCTGGACCCCAAAGGTCAGCAGCGACTTTGGTAAGTAAGGCACATTAGGAAAAAAGAGTTTGCTCAGTACTGGTAAAATGCAGAAATCTCAGACATTAATGGTGAACTGTATTCTTGCTTAAGGAGAGCAATAAGAGCAGCTTTCAAAAATAAAGACCGAGGGGCAATTCTGACCACTCACTACATGGAGGAAGCTGAGGCTGTTTGTGACCGAGTGGCCATCATGGTGTCTGGGAAGCTCAGGTAAGAGATCAGTTATGATTTAAATAAGATGTTTTTTTTTTACCCACAGTGTTATACATTAATAAAGCCTTCCTCTAGTCCAGTGAACAGTCACTGAGAGCTTTACCACATCCTATGCAAACACAACAGCTGCAGTGTAATAGAATGGGGCAGCCTGGTCATTTTGTACCATTAGAAATTCCCCAAAAAGACTTACTGGGGGGGATACACACAATTTGACTGCTCTCATATTGTCGGTGTTTATTATTTTGATTTCAGATGCATTGGATCAATCCAACAGCTGAAGAGCAAGTTTGGAAAAGGCTATCTTCTGGAGATTAAAGTAAAAGAGTCTCACCAAGTGGATCAGATTCACAATGAGATAATACGGATATTCCCCCATGCAGCGAGGCAGGACAGGTAACTTACATAGAGGATAAAAATCCTCACTGTTCACTGACTTGTCTGCTAAGAAAACTGTAAATTAAAATTGTTTTCCAAAGAAAAATGCATATCTACCATTATTTGCACATTTCCTAGCATTTGTTGAATCTGGAGATATTTTATTTACCTACATTTTTGTCATCCGAGTTATTTAACTGGAGATAATACCGTATGTAATTAACAATGAACATGATAGTGTCTTCATACCCTACAGATTCTCTTCCCTGCTTGTCTATAAGATTCCCATGGATAATGTGCAGTCCTTGTCCCAAGCTTTTCTACTGCTGGAGGAAGGTAAGAAACATCAGATAATCTCATATTTCTGTCCAGCTATTACCCAAACGGGGAAATTCAACCTGCTGCCATTCTCACAGTATTAAAGCCAGGGTCCCCAAACTTTGCAGAGTATAGTCACTGGGTAACTGCGGTTCAAGGTTATAAAAAGTGGGTGGTGCCACCAACAGCCAGTCAGATTTATCTAATTGGTTTTAATGGGGAAATTTTAGCTGCTGACATTCTTACATATTTAACGCCAGTGTCCCCAAACTTTTCACAGCTGGTCACTAGGGGACTAAGGTTAAAGGTTAGAAAAAGTAGATGGAGCCACCAACAGCCAATCAGATTTCACCAACTGAATTTCATTGGTTTATATTTAAACTGCTGACCTGGCATATTCCCTGGTGGAATGCATTTAGCAAAGTTAGTAAAAGTGGGCATTGCCACCAACAGCCAATCAGATTTCATACAGTGACTTCACATGTTTTCCAAACCAACATGAAGTTTGTACTCAAACTTCCCTTTCTAGTTTGTGTTTGCTAACTGATTTGTCTGTCCTTTGCCTGTTCTTTAGTCTGAATCCACAGGAGTGGACATCATTGAAGAATCCAGACAATTAGGTTTTGATCAAGTTTTTCTTTGTCCATCATTAATGTTTGCTTCTCTGTAGCCCCAGAGGGGTTGCTAAGATCTTAATTCATATACTGTATGATGGAATGCAAGAACTACACCTCCTGGCAAACACATGTTTATTACATTTATAATGTGTTGGTACAAATGAAAAATACAACAGGTACATAAATAAAACACTCACTAATTCTGCTTTCTTATGCTCATAGCTAAACGTGCCTATAACATCGAGGAATACAGCTTCTCGCAGTCTACTTTGGAACAGGTAATGTTTTAGGCCCTAGGGAACATTGTATGTATATAAATTTGCTTTTGTTATACTCATACATAATGATTCTTTCTTCGGGGGGTGTGCGAAAATGTACCTTCTCAGGTGAGATAAATTAAGTTACCGACCTGCCGTTGATGGTGCATCAGATGGTTATGGCTGACACCCGGGTACATTTCTAAGCTCCAGATAATGTTTTAGGGAACTGTCAATAAACAATAAACCTATCATTTTCTGACCTGAAACCTGTAGGTGATCTGGATAGAACATTCTTCGATTTATTAAGACTTTGCCAGTATCAGTTCAGTAATCTCACTAGAATTGTGCAGAACAGTGTGCCATTGGGCTATCCATTCAAGGGACATATTTCAGACTTAGAAACCACGATCATTATCCCTCCTGAATCAAAAATAATTTATATAGGAATTCATAGCACACAATAACTTTCTCTGATCTATGTTCCTAACATTTCCCACTGGTATTTCCTGAAGTAAATTAGTCAAGCGTATATGTTTTTTTCATGGGCATAATGACCCATAGCTCATTGCATGCAAACATTGCTTTAGTTATGTTGTAATAATTGCCTTTGTTGCTTCCCAGGTATTTATTGAGTTGGCCAAAGAGCAGGAGAAGGAGGACTTTGAGCTGAACAACACATTTCAATGGAGACACTTGAGGACAGAGAGTATCTAAGGAAACATCAACACTTAGACATGTGTGCACATTTTTGGCCAAGAAGACAAACTTTTATACCTGTTCATGGCAGGTTTTAAGCGTTAGTTTTCTTAATATTTAGAACCCCCAAAAATCTCATAATGGAAAGTAAATTTAAAGACCTTGAACTGAAGTGAAGATGGAGTTGGTACTTATTCTCCCCTAATTGTATGTCCATGTCAAATTTGCAACAGGAAGCACATTGAAATGTAACTGCCCTGCATTCTGGGGCTATTTCATATCATTCTTCCTTGGTACAATAATATTAAGCAGTATTCTGAAGGATACAGTAGGGTCAGTGGAAAGCCTCTATCCACAGCAACAGATTAAAGCTCAAGAGCAGTTGGGGACTGCAGATAGCTCTGAGAGAATCAAAAGTTTTGGGAACTGTAGGGACCTGAAGATAGTTTTGGGTACAGGTGGAAGCTGTGGATATTCCAGGGAATGGCTCAGTGCGAATGATAGCTCTTGGAAAGCTTGTGAGCTTCTGGGAATAGTCAGAAACAGCAAATGGCTCTGTAGACAACTTAGTCCTATTTAGGTATTGAACATTTGATTGTACACAGCAGAACAATCAATAAAAAACATAGGTTCATAATTTTCTTTCAAAAAGGACAGTTACCAACAAGGGACTTTATTTTCTTTCTTCCTATCCAATTGAATGGACGGGATGGACCATAAGGGCTCAATAAGAACTGATTTTACCCATAATTTAAAGTTGGAGACAGAAAGCTGCCTTGATATTCAGGACAGTTTATCTACTCAGACTTCATCCATCAAGTGTAATAAATAATCACACTGTTCAGTAACCAAAGAGAATTAAGTAAAACACATAGGGGCTGATTTACTTACCCACGAACGGGTCGAATGGAGTCCGATTGCGTTTTTTTCGTAATGATCGGTACTTTGCGATTTTTTCGTATGTTTTGCGATTTTTTCGGATTCTTTACGAATTTTTCGTTACCAATACGATTTTTGCGTAAAAACGCGAGTTTTCCTATCCATTACGAAAGTTGCGTAAAAAGTTGCGCATTTTGCGTAGCGTTAAAACTTACGCGAAAAGTTGCGCATTTTTCGTAGCGTTAAGTTTTAACGCTACGAAAAATGCGCAACTTTTCGCGTAAGTTTTAACGCTACGAAAAATGCGCAACTTTTTACGCAACTTTCGTAATGGATACGAAAAACTCGCGTTTTTACGCAAAAATCGTATTGGTAACGAAAAATTCGTACAGAATCCGAAAAAATCGCAAAACATACGAAAAAGTCGCAAAATGTTCGTTTTCAAGTCGGAACTTTTCCAATTCGGCTCGGATTCGTGGGTTAGTAAATCAGCCCCATAGAGTAGTGTATTTTTAATTAGGGATCCCCAGAAATGGTTACAGGAACCTTTATACGACTATAGAAGTAACATAGTGCATACAGTATATATACACAAACATGCATACATATTAATACTATTATAAATAGCCTGGCGCTATTTATTATTCATAAAATATATGAAAATGCCAATATATTTTTGGAACCTTTCGGACTATGCCTATTAATACAATATATAAGGGTCAGTAATCTTTTATCCTATATTAATGTGACTTGCAAATTGTATCTTTAGTTATATGTGAAGTGTAAATTTTATAGAAGATTGAAGCATTAATCATTCCCTATATAGCCAATGCAATGAAAAAAAATCAATAAATACAATTTGTCTTCCTTTGAATCTTTGAATTCAGCATTTGTCTAGAACAGTGATCCTCAACCAGCGGCTCATAATATTGCTCCTCAACCCCATGGATGTTGCTCCCCGTGGCCTCGAAGCAGGGCCTCATTTTTGAATTCCTGGTAAGGAGATAAGTTTTGGTTGCAAAAAACCAAGTATAATGCCAAACAGAGCCTTCTGTAGGCTGCCAGTCCCCATAGGGGCTAATAAGTAGCCAATTATAGCTCTTATTGGCACCCCCAGGAACCTTTTCCATGCTTGTGTTGCTCCCCAACACTTTTTCCATTTAAATGTGGCTCACATAGTTACATAGTTACATAGTTACATAGGGTTGAAAAAAGACCAGTGTCCATCAAGTTCAACCCATCCAAGTAAACCCAGCACACCCAACCCACACCTACCAATCTATACACTCACATACATAAACTATAAATACAACCACTAGTACTAACTGTAGATATTAGTATCACAATAGCCTTGGATACGAGTATAAAAGGTTGGGGATCCCTGGTCTAGAGGCTTCATAACTCAAAGAATTTCCATTCTGGAACCATAACAATGGTCTTGTTTATGTGTCACCTTGGAATGCAAATGGGGCTTATACAAAAGATTGCTAAGAACATGGCGTAAAGTACTGTACAACATGCCACAGTGTCCATTTCAATGAAAATAAGTGCAATAATGCTCTATTAAAATCAAGTGAACTTAAATATCTGGTATTTATTAAGTGCAATAAATCAATTTATAATAATCAATTTGAGTTTGTAAACTTGATTGATATTCAGTTTTTTTTCAACACGTTTTGCTTATTAATAAACAAGCATTTGAAATGCAAGTTTATTGGAATTAGAAAAACAATCTCAAATTCACAAACTTGAAAACTGAGAATTAAGCCCATTACTGCACAGTTATTGTATTATTTTCAAGATACAGCAGTTTTCTCAAGCACTGTTACAAACAGAAAGTCTAACATTTGTTGTAGATTCTTTATTCTTTATTGAATGTTCTTGCAATGCTTCCTAACTGATTTGGCTAATGGCCACTTTTCCCCACAGGCAGCCATAGAATCAGTTCTGCTTTGTGCTCTAGATTTTGAATGAATTTCTGAATAGAGTATCACTCTAACATAAAAGGCCCTATTTAAGAGCTGGAATTATTCCCAGAATTTCCCAAACCCTTCGAGTGGTTGGAGCAATAATGGGGGAGGGTGGGGGGGCACATCCTGAAGGTCAGTTAGGCAGAGAATTGGGGAGAGAGACTATTTGTTCTCCTAGATGGTCCTGATTCCAAGCCTGAATGTAATTAGAGTGAGATTAGGGGCGAATTACCCACCCCAGCAGCTGGGCATGTGTAGGGAGGCTGTGAGTACCCTGTGTTTGTGTCTGTGCAGGGAGGGGGAGGAATCTCCAGGAAGGAAGGCCTGCACAGGAAGTGCTGGGAAAATTTGACAGGAAGGAAGGCCTGCACAGGAAGTGCTGGGAGAGAAGTTGACAGGAAGGAAGGCCTGCACAGGAAGTGCTGGTAGAGAAGTTGACAGGAAGGAAGGTCTGCACAGGAAGTACTACGAGAGAAGTTTACAGGAAGGAAGGCTTGCACAGGAAGAGCTGGGGGAGAAGCAAAGATCAAGGTGAAGGTTCTGTGTGATCTCAGAGATTACTGTGTGTGGAATAGGGCTGCCACCTTTACCATTTTGTAACTCCAGGCAGGGGGCGGGGTGTAACATCACTGGGCAGGGCAGTGACATCACATTGGTGGCGTAGTGCCATCATGGGACAGGGCTATGACATGGAGATTGGCCACATCAGTCTTGGAAAGACCTGCCCAATTTTCCTAATTTGGAAAACCAGGCATGCAGTTTTGACCTGAAAAGTTCTTTCGAAACCTGAGCTGTCCGGGTCCAAACCTAGTGTAAAAAGTCAGTGGGGAACCCCAGTGGCAGAAGTGTTCTCTGTTTAGTCCTTGTCAGAGCTCTAAAGGCCAAAGTGTGCACTTTTCAGGGTACGGAAAGGGAGTCCTTCTCAACTCCCCACTTCCCACCAGTGCGGGATTTCCTTTCAGTAGCACAACAGGGCTACACTTAAATAAAATACCATTTGACAGATGTCTCCTTTGTTGCTCAAATTGCCTCCCACCCAGGCTTAATCCCACTAGTGAATGGCTCCTTCCCTTAGCAAAGAATTCCCTATTATTAAAACCCAAACACCAAAGAGCCATTTTCTTTTCTTGCTGTCCTTGTCTACTTCTGTTAAATACATTCGTACAGTAGAAACCCAATGTTGTGATGTCATTAGAAGGAAGATCATGTCCGGAAACCTGGAAACCATTCAACTAAATCTGAAATTCTTTGCTGATTTGAACACTGGGATTAAGGACATGACCTCAGTAAAATGGGCTCTCACAATTGCCTGAGTGACAGAATATCAGGGGACATTGTTCCAGTCTGAGAACATTCTGTCTTGGAACAAAATTCTGTGCTTTCTAAAGGGGCTGGACCACTGTCAGAAATACCTCAATAAATACTGCTGTTCTAAGTGGAGTTTTTTATGGCCATAAATTGAGACAATGCTTTCCTGTCTAAATCTTCTGCTTGCAGTGGGTCCAGCAGCAGCAAATAGTATTTTCCACACAGCCCAGACTTACCAGTATATGCATTTTTACACCGTGCAATATTTTGTTAATAAACCAAAAGAGTTAATGACTACAGATTAATATAGTATGACACGTGGCCTTAATAATCCAATACTTCTTTGGTGGACTTGAGAGCTGCTTATTGAAACCTTACTATTGGGGGACTAAATAAAAATACTAGTCTTTTCTTAATATGGTCCCTCACTATTCTAAAATGAAGACTACCGAGTGCCCACTCAATAACTCCCATGGGCACAGCAGCTCCCTGCATCCTCTGGGTACATGGCTGCAGCAGGGGAATTAGAAAAGGGATTATTTACTTCTGATACGTGCATGGGCTAAGGATGTATGGCTGCAAAATTGCACCTGGTAACATGTTATTCAAGTAGCTGAGACTCCTGTAAAAGAGCACTTTGTGCCAAGGGTGTCAGGTGTCATACCTTGGCCCCCCAGCAAAAAATATCAGGTCTCTTTCCACTAAACACAACCTATTATTCCCTCCCTGTGCACTGGAAGGCACATGTATAATCATAGGGTCGGCTCCATTATAGTGATGCCACAAAAACAAACACACATATGTGGGGGTAGCAAATATATATGCATGGAGGGAGGTCAACATATCTTGCCATAACACAATGACATAATGTTTCTGGTAATTCAGTATTTGTTGGTCACTGGGCAGTCAATGTATGGTGGAAGCTCTGTCACTGGATTAGTCAGTACGATCTTAGAGTTATGTTTTTGGGCCAATCAATGTGTGTTCAAAGCCAGGATTGATTGACTCGGTCAGTCAGTATATGTGGGTAGCCTTATCACTGGGTCAGTTAGAAAGTGCTGGGAACTGTGTTGTTGGGCTATTTAGTATAATTTTTGAGTTATGACATTGGGTGAGTCAAGATGTGCTGGCTGCTATATAACTGTGAAATCTTGGGCAGTTAGAGGTGTTATTACTTTTACTTCTGTACTGTTAAGTACAACAAGACATATTATATAAGCCTTATGACTACTGATGAGCCAAACTGGTCCATTTCATGTCACTAAAAAATCTATCCAATTTTACCTATATGCGTTGGGCTCAATGGGAAGGCAATATCACAATGCAGTTAAGGTGTTTTTGTCAAGGGCAGTCTGGATAGTGCACAAGGTTTTGCCCAGGTTTCCTCTGATTGACACCTGCCAGAAGGCAATGTTACACCTGATGGGCAGTTCTTGGCGCAGGAATGCCAAATGCCAAATCTGGACTCAGACATCAGATACATTGATCTTGACAAAGAGACGTTGGATGTGCAGAGGGGTCAGATGTGTTGGTCATGTTGCAGGGACTCAGATGTGTCAATCCTGATGCAATAATTATAGTCCATGTTCATTATAACCCTGAAACCGACCACATGACGAAGTTCTGGCACCTCTTACTTCCAAGAAATTGAAGCTGGAAAAAAACGCGATTTTTGATATATATATTTGAGGAACCACTAAAAATAGAAAATAGTGGATCCAATCACAGTAAGTTTACATCAGTTTATTATATGGGTTGAGATCCCCTTCAATAGTTATCTCTGAGATACGGTGACCATGATGGGCCTCACATAGCATTACAACAAATCAACAATAAAGAGTAACAAGCAATCACACATTTACACATGGGTTCAGACACGTGCGGATTCTTGGTACCCTGGCTCACTGACCCACAACAGAAATATTAGTAGGGTGTTGTACCATGTTACTTTTAAAAAAAAAAATTCTGACCCCTGTGGAGTTTCCTGAGGGCCTATAAGCCCATGGTGGTTGTTGTTGTACCATGTTAGCCAAAGGTCAAACCAAAAAATAGTAGGTGATACCTTTTATTGGCTAATTTAGTAGATTATAAAATTCAAGCTTTCAAGGATTACAGCTTCAGGCACAGTTCTATATATTTTATATACTGAACTTACTGCATCAGTTTTAAATGTCAGTATCTTTATCTATAGTAGTAATGATCCAGTACTTCAGTTGTCACAGGGGGTCACCACACTGGAATCTGTAAGATGTGTCCACGACACTCACAGTAATCAGCCTTATATTCTATATATACAGTATATTGTGAGTGGGTCCCTAAGCTCAGGTAAGAGACAGCAGCACAGAGCATGTGCAGGGAATCAGCAGGAAAGAAGATGGGGGGCTACTGGGGCATCTTTGGGGGCACAGATTTTCATTACTAAAGGGCTGGGGTTGCCTTGGGCTGGTACAGAAGCCCAAAACATAAGATTTCTAACCAATTTCTTTAGTTAAGCTGGCCATACACGCATTGATAATATCATACAAAACCTCATTTCGTACGATATTCGTGTATGGCAACTCGGTGAGGCGACCGATATCGCAGGAGGCTGCTGATATCGGTCGACTCGCCGATCGGGCGGGTTAAAAGATTTTGATCGGGCGCCATAGAAGGCGCCTGAGCAAAATCTGCCATGAGGGCTGAATCGGCAGAAGGAGGTAGACGATTCAGCCCTGAATGTCAGTGAAGGGTTGGAACTATCTGATGGTCGCGCGAAAGATCAAAAATCGCCACGTGTGTGGCCAGCTTAAGGCTTTAGTTCTCCTTTACTAATCTAGTAAATTAGCAAATAAAAGGTACCACAGATGCCACAGATGAAGACCTATGACAGAAGTCACTATCCTGGGTTGGATCTAGGAAGGATAAAACTGCATTCTCAATTTCTTTATTGACCCTGCCAGAGAAAAGACACAAAACTAACATGTCTATGGGACAATGTGTTCATTTAGCATGTTTCTGATATGTTTACTTCTCCGGCAGAATCCTGCATTAAACCCCATTTTTTAAAAGTGCAAAGGGATCTTTTTATATATAATTTTGAAATTTCACATGGGTCTAGCCATATTCTTCATTTCCCAGGGTGCCACAGCCATGTGACTTGTGCTCTGATAAACTTCAGTCACACTTTACTGCAGAGCTGAAAATTGGAGTGATATCCCCCCCTCCCAGCAGCTGATCAGCAGAACAATGGGAAGGGAGCAAGATAGCAGCTCCCAGTAGGTATCAGAATAGCACTCAATAGTAAGAAATCCAAGTCCGGCTTGGGACTCCTCCAGTTACATGGGAGTAGGAGAAACAATAGGTTACCTGAAAGCAGTTCTAATGTGTAGCGTTGGCTTCTTCTGAAAGCTCAGACTCAGGCACAATGCACTGAGATGGCCCCTACTCACCAATATTACAGCTAAAACAATATATATTTGTTGGTTAAAGAATAAAAGTTTAAATGGTAGTGAGAATTTTTTGCTATGTAAACAGTGTCATTTAGAAATAAAAAGTACACCACATCCCTTTTACTTACAAGTACAAGACTTTTATTTTGAAAAAAAAAACATTTCTTTATTCTGCTCCTTTGTTTAATACAAAGAAACTAACAGTGCTAAAGCAATATAGAGAACATGTATTTTTTTACTTCCATATAATTATAGAGCTTGCAGGGAGGGAATACAAGAGTGCAACTGCACATAATACTGCTAGGATAAAAGACCAGAAAAGGCTGCACTGTAGCAGATAGTTTGTGTCTATTTGTATTTTATTAACAATGTAACATGGACGTTACTGGGCAAAACTTAAAACTTGTCAATTGGACCCTGATCCCCAAATTATTTAGGAAGATGACTTGTTTTTTACACATCAATTATGGGCATATAAATTAAAAGCTGAAAGGGAGATGCCCAGTCATTAGGAGAGACCTGCATTTTTCAGGGGTATAGTCTTCTTCTAGTAGAAAAAAATTAGCCTAGATATAGTTGCTAACGATAAAGCAAGTTTGTTGGAGTACGCAGGGGTATTAGACATACTTGGACATTTGACATACTTCTAATAACGTAACAACCAATCAACAGTTAGCCCAGTGAAGAATTAGTAATTAAAGCAAACATCTGGTTGGTTGCTATGGGTTACTAGGCCTCACGTTGATATTATAAACCCCCAAATGTTATATATAAATGTGATCTATTTTATAATAAAAATACCATATGGGTTGTAGCTGTCAGGCCTACAGTGCATTACCCTGTACTCACATGTTTACCCTGTTGCATTGTTTATGGGCACTGGGCACATTTGTAAGGCTTTGTCTTCATTTTCAGCTTATAGAAACCTGAGCAGAAATTTCAGGCCAATCCTTCACTCTCAGTCCGCAGTTGTTTCCATTGAAATGTACTGGCCGAATCAAAGTCTTCCCTCTCCTGCTCTTTGGTCAACTCAATGAACACCTGGGCAATGTAGGTATAAAATAAGACATATGTTACACTCTGTATTTGTAATATATATATTCAATTGCTGCACTTTTACCTTACAAAAATAATTTTTGCTTGTATGTAAGCAGATTGTAGGGAAGAATGTTTTAGGTGGTTCATTAAATACAATTTCTCCAAGCTAAAATAGCATAGTAGCACGATTAGCCCTTGCACTTACCGATACTAAATAGCCTTATTTAAAAAAAAAAAAAAAGAATATCTCTTAAGCCAGGCTGATTTACCCACACTGGCGTGCTGTATTGCTTCCCCTTACGCTGGAGAGAGCAGGGCTGAGATAGGTCAAGACTTCTTCATTGATACAAATACATTGTAGAATATTGAATAGAGCACACAGATCAACAGCAGTCGTTTGGACAGCCCTAAACAAAGAAACTGCTCAACTGCTGAAGTCCTCTCTAGTCTATAGTGGGTAACAGGGGCCTAACTTGTCTGCCACAGGTTACATTGATATCTCTGACCATAATGAAACTCATGGTATTCATCTTCCATAATGGAATATATTCAACTTAAATATGTCGTTTCCAGGCTTTGGAATTACCTGCGTCAGGGTGGGCTGGGAGAAGCTGTATTCCTCAATGTTATAGGCGCGTTTAGCTGTGTATAAACAAACACATAATGGTGAGTTATTTACTACTCTAGCTTTGGTTGCAGAATATACTGCCAGCAACACTGCCTGATGCTCAGGGCTGGTATTGTGCCCTCTTCTATATCATTCAACAGGAAACCCTTTATGGCAACTCTTCATCAATGCTACAATGACCCTGTCCTTCAAGCATTTATTAGAAGTCAAAATCAAGTGCTCCATCTCTAAACAATTTGTGATTCTAGTTTAGTGCCCCTTTTATTTACCCACAGGGGCCATTATTATTGTACAACGCAATGTCTGTACAAAATAAAAACATTTTCTAATTAATAGTAAATGGTCTTGCACTGAGTAAATTTCCTATAAATAGCTTTATGTCATATAAATAGCTTTGGAAGTTTCTTGCTAATAAACCCAATATGCTTTTCAGATAATATGCCATTATAGACCAACAAAAACTGACTTTAGTCCCCTACGGCAGATGGTAACATAGCAGAGTGGTTGGCATGGGGAGCTATCCCTGGTAAATCCCAAACTATACACTTCCTATAACAGGTTTTATGAAACTATTTTTTATTTTTACTTTATAAAGCTGGACGTTTCAGGTCAGTGGACAGATAGCACCAAAATAAAAAGCAATCATTTGCAGTTTGACAAAAATTCATATTTTCAGGTTTGGTTTCCAGTCCTACCTTCTTCCAAATCTAGAAATGCCTTAGACAAGGACTGAACGTTTTCCACTGGGATCTTATACACCAGCAAAGATGAGAATCTGTGCGTGATAAAAAAACAAAAGTATTATGCATTGAAGAGCCATTGTTCTATCTGATCTGTGCTTAGGCACCAATTAAACACTTTATTACCCGTGAGCAATAAGGGATGACCAATAAGGACTGTGATTGGTTATTTGATAGCCCAATGATGACTGGCAGCCTACAGGAGGCTCTGCTTGTCAGGAAACATTGTCTTTATGCCTCCAAATCTTGTCTTCAAGTCAGAAATGTAAAAATGAAAACCTACGTTGAGGCCAATGGGAGCAATATCAGAGGGGTTAGTGAGCAACATGTTGCTCAGGAACCACTGGTTGGGGCACTGTTTTAAAGTGTCCATGCCCTCTCCCTTTACATTATACTATGGTTATATTGCATCCATTCACACAAAGAATGCATGCTGAGAGTGTCTCTCCTTTATAATAACTGAAGGATCTGTACAAGATAGAAGACCATGGTTGGTTAACTAAACACTTTTTGCTCTTTTACAGATGTGGAACCTGCTCTTCTGAGACTTGTACTGTAAGTACAGCAGACAGGCCTGCACAGTATAAAATGGATAAATGCTCTAGAAATCTTAGTAAACACTGCACATAGGTGCGGGACCATGGAAGGCTCATACCTGTAAGCATAATCAACCGACAAGCTTTTTCATCCAAATAGCAAAACAATTGGCATGAAGTCCACCAGAATCACATGACTGTAAGGATGGTCTCTACACCCTTTAGCAGTAATTGGCACAGGACTGCATGTACCAGTGATACGCAAGCGTATATCTGACTTATGAAGGACAAAGGTATCATAGTTATCAGTGTCAGTATCTATCTACAGGGCAGAGTTACCTGTCCTGCCTCGCTGCATGGGGGAATATCTGTATTATCTCATTGTGAATCTGATCCACTTGGTTAGAATTTTTCACTTTAATCTCCAGAAGATAGCCTTTTCCAAACTTGCTCTTGAGCTGCTGGATTGACCCAATGCATCTGAAAAACAGAGTAAAGATATACAAGGTAACACCTGCGCTACTGTCTGATATCTTTGTCTTTGAGGCATCAAGAAATGTTTAGGAACCAATGATACAAAAAGTAAGTGGGGACAAAGTTTGTGACTCCAACCCCTCCACTAATGTCCCTCCCAGTAGAACTTGAAAAAACAACAAGATTGTAAAGTGTGTCTGTATTGTCCTTTTAACATTACATTAATATCTATGTAGCAGATGAGAAGTGTCTGTACTGCCTCCTCTCTCTCACCTGAGCTTCCCAGACACCATGATGGCCACTCGGTCGCACACAGCCTCCGCTTCTTCCATGTAGTGAGTGGTCAGTATTGCACCTCGGTCTTTATTCCTAAACGCTGATCGTATTGCTCTCCTTAAACAATGATACAGCCTTATATTAATTTTCAAATCTCCTGGATTCAAATTCTAAATCTTTTAAACTCTATAAAATAGTCAGGATAGTCTTAATAGTCTAAAAGGATGAGGTCTAACACTTAGTAACTAGGCAAGGTAGGTTAAAAGAACCCCAAGTAGAGAAATATTACATTCAATCACATGGAATAACAAAAATCATCATACCCCAATCAAAACTGTGCTTATAAAGCATCTTGTAAACTAAAGATAAGGAAAGATAGGATGGGGGATATGTTCTTTTGTGCACTTAGTTATAGAGCCTCTGTCTTTCTTTTCCTAATGTATAGTCACCTACCAAAGGCGCTGTTGACCTTTTGGGTCCAAACCAGTGGAAGGTTCATCCAGGAGTACGATATTTGGGTTACCCAGCATGCTTATAGCAAAGCACACCTATAACAGAGAATATGATTTGTAAAACCCTCCAGATATGGCAACTATTCAATACTATTTCAGGTTCTTTTCTTTCAAGGTATACTATAGAAACATAATAGAAAGTTGCTGTCTTTAAAATTGTGGCTTATGTGAGTGAGAGACTTTAACTCACAAACAGTAGTAGATTACAGGGTCGGACTGGGGGGTGCAACCCCCAAGGTGTCCCCGCTGCACCCCACAGGGGCCCCCCGCTGCGCCCCCTAAACCCCCCACAGGGCCCCCCGCTGCGCCCCCTAAACCCCCCACAGAGGCCACCCACCAGATGTCCTCCCCTGAGCGTGAAATGTAGTTTCAACGCGTCAGGAGGGACACCAGCAGTCAGGGGAGTGGCAACAGGGATCGGGTCTGGGCTGTCGGGGCCCACCGGGTATTTTCCTGGTTCCCTGGCAGCTCTAGTTCAAAATATAGTCAATGCTGAACAGGATTCAATACAGAATAAACTTATCACATCAATAGGTGGACATTTTCTGACAGCTCATAATGGCAACCCAAGAGGCCTTAGAGCCTTTGGATTGTGGAAGGCTAATTCAGGTTTGAGGGGGGGTGACTTGAACCAAATATTACTTGAGAAGGAAAGTGAGTGGGTATTTTGCCTGAACACCTTGTCACCACAGGGATTAAACAAGAGCATTGCCCTCAATGTATTTATTTGACTTATATTATGATATATGTATCACCCTTTCTGTTCATTGGGAAGCCCAGTTGTAATATGACATATCATCAGGGACTACGGTCTGTCCAACACACATTTATTTTGAATAAATATAACTTTCAATAAATATATAGCATAATTGAATATCGGTATGTGTATGGCTATTTCTGATTATGATCTGCAACCTGATTAATATGTGCAGCATTATTGTAGATAACTGTTATAGCACTTTTGCTCTTGTCATTAAAGAATATACACACCCCTACTGATAGCAAATTAGTGAAGACCTCTTACTGCACACAATGTGCAGGTTAGTCTGTTATTTAAATTACGGATTATCCATTGGCCCATTATTTCAAACTAAGCTATTTGTGATTCTGATTGGCAGGCTTCAGAAGAAGGGGTGTGGCTGTATGCATTTAAGGTCATACTGACAGCCGCCTGGTGCCTTTGACAAAGCTTTTTTATGAGCAAAACATGCGTCTGAGGGGTTTACTATTGTTTTAACTTTATGCGACTGCTCGAATAGTGATACTTTACTGCTTTCCTGCTTTCCTTTCCCTTAGGGAGGCAGGGATAGAGGGGAGGCTGAGCCCATGTGACTCTATGTTGCCCTAGGATCGTTCAGTTGCTCACTTAAGATTCGGCAATAATAGATCCACTTAGGATCAATGTCTCGGAGCAGGGTTTTTAACCTTGTGGGATTTCTGTTTGGTGTCTGGTCTATTGGATTAAATAGCTATTTTTAATGCATACTATTAAAAGTTAAGTTTTATAGTATCACACTCTGCTTTCTCAATAAGTATTTAGTAATCACTAAGTGGGGAGGTGCCAGTATGGGTTTTTCTTTGATTTTGTTTGTATATTACTAATTTAACTACCCAGCACACCACTAGTGTTGAACTGCAAATCACTGCATATGTGGGTGGTGCACTCAAACTTTGTTTGCAAAGAGCCGAAAAGGAATTAAAGTTTTGATGGTACATTCAGGCCTGTCCCATAGATATCAAGATGAATATCAATCAGATATTGGCTAGACAGACCATAATTAATCCCCATTGTGCAATGTACAGGTATAGAACCTGTTATCCAGAATGCTTGGGACCAAGGGTCTTTCTGTAATTTGGATCTCCATATCTTCAATCTATTAAAAAAATCAATAAAACATTAATTAAACCCAATAGGATTATTTTACATCCCGGAAGGGTTAATAATTATATCTTAGTTGGGATCAAATACAATGTTCTGTTTTATTATTACAGAGAAAAAGAAAATCAGTTTGAAAAATCTGAATTATTTGATTAAAATGGAGTCTATGGGAGACCTTCCGTAATTCGGATCTTTTTGGATAACAGGTTTCCAGGTAACGGTTCCTATACCTGTACTCCCAGAAGCACTCCAACTACTAGAAACCTGAAGTTACTCCCCCTACACTGCTGTCTACCTCTATGTTTAAGGCTGTGGGTGCCCCATGCCTCAACAGAGCACCCTGGAATGCTGTTTGTTACTAATACTCTGTTCTTGTGAATTATACCTTGTTCTTCCATACATACTTTTGACAATAATGCAGACTTGACAATTGTAATGTTGTTGCTTTTGTGTTGTGTTCAAAACAAAAACTTTACCTTAGAAAAAAGGTAAAAAAATGGTCTGAGTTGCCAATACAGGTATGGGATCCCTTATCCGGAAACCTGTTATCCAGAAAGCTCCGAATTACGGAAAGCCCATCTCCCATAGACTCCATTTTAATCAAATAATTTAGAATTTTAAAACTGATTCCCTTTTCTCTGTAATAATAAAACAGTACCTTGTAATTGATCCCAACTAAGATATAAATAATCCTTATTGGATGCAAAACAATCCTGTTGGGTTTAATTAATGTTTTAGTGATTTTTTAGTAGACTTAAGGTATGAAGATCCAAATTACGGAAAGACCCCTTATCCGGAATACCCTTGGTCCCGAGCATTCTGCATAATGGGTCCTATACCTGTATATAATTAATAGATCCCTGGAAGGAATAAGACAATATCCAGTAGGCTTGATATATTTCTTTTTGGGTTTTGATAGCAGACCATTCTTTTTCCCTTTATTAGTCTGAGATGCTATGTAGAACAGGACAGAAATAAGAGTCACCTTTCTGGACACGCCGGCAGACAATTTCCTAGCTGCTTTTTCCAGATGCTCTTTAAGTTCCAAAGCTTCAGATACTCTAAAATACAAAGGCAAATAAAAGAACATTTGCTATGGATTTTGCTCTTGGTTTATCAGTGCTATTTTGCCAGCAGTCTCAAGATTCAGAAATCCCTGGCCAGGCACAGCTGCCTAAAATATTCAAGCCATTGTCCCATGAAATACACGTATTTTGTCTTCATTGTGGGAAACAAGCAAACAGACATCAGTACCGTTTAATTGCAGTTTCTGCGTCTTTCTTCTTCAAGCCCTTCACAGCAGCATAGATTTCTAAATGTTGCTTCACAGTCAGATTGGGCCACAGAGGATTGTCTTGGGGACAGTAGCCAAGAGAACCAGTAGGATCATATTGAGAATTTTGAGATTTATCTGGGTCAGTCCCACACAGCAATACCTGAAAGAAACACATTTCAAGCAATGATATACATCAACATAATATAATACGGTACCACAGGGACAAGTAGCCTGGGTTGGTAGTCCCCAACAGTAGCCTCCTACGTAAGTCACAAGATAAGGACCTTATGCTTAAAGGGCCACAGTACCTCTGTTTGGCATAAGGTATTAAAAGATGTAGGTTATTATTTTCCTTTTCCATATGGGACAATAATGTAAGGTTGTAAGGTCCTCCCCCTGGAATGTTGTAATACCTGTGTCATGTTATTCCTACCTCTCCTGCAGTTGGTCTTATTTCTCCTGCCAGCATATAAATAGAGGTGGTTTTCCCAGCTCCGTTGGGTCCCAGCAGCCCCAGAACTTCACCTTTAGATACAAACACCACTCAGTAAAAACATGCTTATTATATATATGGGTCTAGTAAATATCCCATCATCTTGTACTGCAGGGATACACAATGTGCAACTGTGATTGATGTGCAATTCCCAACATGCTTTGCAAAATGATGATTTAATATAAATTAGGTTTGAATGAAAAGGTAATGTTGCTAACAGCATAATAATTGATTTATGCAGTATATTTATATACAGCAATCTTTTTTTTCATGTAGCTTTTACTGTTTTACTTTAATTATTGCAGCTCTATGTGTAGGGGAAGATATTGCCTTCAATGTGATAGCCATAAATACTTACCATTCTAGCTATGTGCTATCTACAGGCTTTCACTTGTACATGGCATCTGGGGGCATTTCCTGAATATGTATTATCCATAGAACACAACAGACCAAGTGGGGCTTGGTTTAGAGCAGATGAAATGGCTGAACACAAAAGATTACAATATGGTGCTAAATTATAATAACATGCTGGTAACTGTGTGCAGTTGTGTGTTTGCTACACATTCAAAATATGGCATAAAAATGCCCAAAATCACCAACCGTCAACTTCTAACATAATGTGAAAACACCAGTGAAGTCTTTTCTGGGCTTTTTGATGCCAGTGTGTAGTAAACTCACAGCTGCTATATGCACCATTAGCTTCCAGTTTAAATCAGATTTACTTGACTCACTCTGAGATTTTTCGTTGTGAGTTTAAAACATGAGAAACATTGAAGAACAGAGTTTTGCCCTTTTTAGAGTCATATAAAATTACCTGTAGGGCTTATTGGTCTAAACCCTCATCATTTCCTAGGCCGGTGGCTCTTTAGTTCCAGCTCTAGGACTCTATCTACAATTCTCCAGCAGATTTCACCCCCATAATGCCCCGCACCACTTTATATATTTCCCCGAGCTGCTCTGGTCCCAGTAAAGCTTTCTCTCTTTCTGAGAAACTTACCACATCAGCCCTATATAATAGCCTCCCTGGATTCTCCCCCTCATTTGTGGCAATACATTTGGTCATTTCTTTGACCCCATCGCAGACTCCTAAACTTACTCTCTCACTGCTGGGAATGAATGAAACACAAGCAAAACCTATGAAAGAGTTAATGCCCTGTGTTCCAGAAAGGGCAAAGGCCCCACTAAGGGCCTGAACCACACACTCGCTAATTGTCAATCTTAGTCACTGTGTCACATCGAATGTCCAGAGCAGGTCTGCATTTAGCTTGGTGCTGCCTTAGGAGCTGGACCTCAGCCCACAGCCTTCAGTCAATGACTAGCATGTACTGAGCACAGAAGATACAGGTCCACCCCTGCCCTCAGCTCTGCAGGGTTTTCTTTATTGCAATTTTTATTTACCATATAGGTGTATATGACTATTTACCATATAGACTAGAGGGCCCCCTAAAGCTTTTGACCTAGGAACAGGCCCTTGAGTGCCTATATGAAAAATACAGCCTAGGCCTAGAGGCACTGAACCACCTGCCTCCAGACCACTCTGTCAAACCTTCAGATATGGTCACTGAAGCCTGGACTTTCCAAAATATGTATACAAACACATGTAAAGGTGTTATACTAGTATAGGACACTCTTGTTAAGAGGGAACTCCACCCAAACGCAACTTAAGCTTTTCGAAAAGCAAGCATAATTACATTCAACTTTGCAATATACATCAATTAAAAAATATGCAGCCTTTTCATGGTTGTTTAATGTAATGATATGGTTTGGAACAGTTTTCTAAGCCCCGCCCCCTGTTCCCCTGCTGATCTGGCTGATTACTTTGAGACTCAAATAAAATGTAACAGTAATCGACTGTCCTCAGCCTGCCTTCAGCTTGCATCTTCCCAATCCCACAATTCCCTGCACACGTGATGTCAATAAGGAAAGGAACCTCACAGTGCAATGCATTGTGAGTTATGGAGTTCCTGCATGCTGTCTGTAAGCTGTGGAGAAGTTGTTACAATTTGTAACATCAATGTTTTAGTCCCTCCTCCCCTGCCAGGATTTCAAATTTTCAGAAAGAGAAGAACTGTTTTGCAGCTGGATTTCAGCATATAAAAATGGTATTTATACATACTTTTGGAAGGAACAGATTGCAGTGATAGGTATATGAGCGGATTCTGTGTTGTGTGGGGCTCTTTAACAAATGTTGGTTCCAAAGCCAGAATTTCCCTTTGATATATGTCAATTTACTAAGGTGCCAACAGTTTATTATACAAAATATGTACTGACCTTTCCTGACACAAAAGGAAATGTTTTTAGTGGCAGCTTTTTTGTTCTTCTTGAAGAACGATTTTCCTTTCTTGACTTTATACTCCTTGCGCAGACTGTCTACAATAATGATCGGTTTCTTTAAAATGAAACAAGGTAAAATAAGGATAAATGGGGTCACTTGGAATTCTGTAAGGGGCAGATGTATAAACGTGTGAAATTAGAGCTCACCACACAATAACTGACAAACTTTCTGTTCATTCCTATGGGATTATTAGAACTGTATTTATCAATGCATGGAAATTAGAGTTCACCATTTAATAAATATGCTTCTAAAAATCCCATAGGAATGAATAGAAAGTGGTGAGATCTAAATTCACACCTGCATTTAAGACAGTGTCACCACTTTTCTTTGTTCAGTACTAGTTTATTAATTAATAAACCTGCTCCAAGATTAATTGAAAAGGACAGATTTACCTTGGCGGCTGTAGTTTCTGCTTTGATCTCTTTCTACACAGGGGCCAATGGTACTGTGAATTGGGAACCTTGACAGTTACTGTGAAGCCTATTTTACTCCAGGTTATATGTTACCAAAGGAACAGCCAGAGGCCACAGGTATTCATTCATTTATAGTGATCAGCTGAAACACATCAGTATTTATGGGGCTGCAGCTACACCAAGCTGTGTTAGGGTAAGGCATGATCCGGGAATTGTAGCCACAGGGGCTTATTTATAACAGATGGTGTTTTACAGGAAAGATACAAATACAGTTTAATCACTTCATCTGATTCTTTGTACAATGTTTAGATTCCCTTAATTTTTCTATAATATAAGGTGTGTGCCCACAATAGTCCTTCTCTGTCAGTGTCGGACTGGTCTATTGGGATACCAGGAAAACTCCCGGGGGGCCCAGGTGTCAGTGGGCCCTCCTGCTTCTAACTATTTGCTATAAGTTGGACTGGTCCATTGGGATACAATTAAAACTCCCGGTGGGCCAAGGTGTCAGTGTGCCCTCCTGCTTCTAACTATTTGCTGTAAGTTGGACTGGTCCATTGGGATACCAGGAAAACTCCCGGTGGGCCCAGGTGTCAGTGGGCCCTCCTGCTTCTAACTATTTGCTATAAGTTGGACTGGTCCATTGGGATACAATTAAAACTCCCGGTGGGCCAAGGTGTCAGTGGGCCCTCCTGCTTCTAACTATTTGCTATAAGTTGGACTGGTCCATTGGGATACAATTAAAACTCCTGGTGGGCCAAGGTGTCAGTGTGCCCTCCTGCTTCTAAATATTTGCTGTAAGTTGGACTGGTCCATTGGGATATCATTAAAACTCCCGGTGGGCCCAGGTGTCAGTGGGCCCTCTTGCTTCTAACTATATGGTCATATGCCATATGCATGGTCATTCCATATTTCCATATGAAAAATAGATGAAAGAATAGAGAAAACAGACTTGGATAATAGGTTGAGGGAGAAGCGGAGTAATATTAGTTTGGAAAGTGGGCCTATGGTTCAAGGATTCCTGGTGGGTCCCTGGGGTCTCAGTCCGACACTGTTCTCTGTACATCTGTTTATAGTGTATATACTGTGTGAGTAAAGGTTGCCCTATTTACTTGCTTCAGCTGTAAAAAATGAAAAGGGACCCGAATACCCAAAATATAGCTTACCTCTTCCATATTGTTAGTGGTTGAAGACATTTTTACTCTCTCTCTTTCTGCCAACACTTCTTCATCTGTATCTTCACCCAACTCCTCTTGGTTTTTCTGGACCTTTTTTCTGCATATGTATAGGTAAGAGAACGCATTACTGCGGCGTGCTGTTACTTTTGTTTGCATCTTTACATACTGACAATTGTGTGGGAGAGGAGTGTGGGTATACACAGTCATATTGGGATATGGGGAAAGAAGTGTGGTGTCTTAGAAAAGCACTTGTAGCGGTGAGCTGCAGGATTTATATTTACTGTGCATTTGCTGATTATTTACCGTCCATAGATACCCATCTACGCTGGGGTTTCTGCCTTTTATTGTTACTGTGCGTAAATATTCGACTTTGTATTTTGTTTTTCCCATCACCTTCATCCTGTTGGTCACTAATTTATCAGTGTAGTGTGTTAGTATCCTTATTTTTTAACTGTGTATATGAATCTCTTAATAGAGTGCTATTGGTGGGAACTAAGGAGGGGGTGCTTCTGAGAGTGCTACCTCCCCTGCCTGTAAGTATGGAATATTGCAGATAGATCTGCTGTTACATTAGACAGTAGCATGGTGACCCCTACTGATTATTCTAAGAGGGCATCATCCCAGAACTGTATTGGGCTCTCTACAGGGCTCTTTGGTCACTGTATGCATTTGTACTTTACTTGGCTCTAGTATCCCAGTTCCTGTGTGTTCATTAGTATTGTATATAACAGCGAGTGGATAGTACAAGGACATGTAAACCCTACCATGTATATACGTGGGGCACATCTCCCCTACCCAAACCACACCATTTGTAGTGCATACATCCCCTCCCATCACCAGCATCATCATATTTTCCTAAAACAAATAGCAGTGACATTTACCTCTGCAAACAGCACATATGCTCTGTAAAGTTCATGCAATGAAGAATGCAGGCTTACACAGGCAGAACTTACTTTGATAAACAAGCCTGCTTGAATTGTGCCCTGTAATGGTTAAACTGAGCTCTGTGCACAGCTAGAGTTTCTATGGAAACCAGCATTGCCATCTCTTTATTGGCTGCTAGACTGGAGGGTGTGTTTGGAAACCTCCAGCTCATTAATATCCTTCTTAAAGCCTAGAGCCTAAAACTGTACTGCATACTCAAGGTGAGGCCTTACCATGCAAGACAGCACTTTATTTGTTTTAATAGCCACCGAATGACACTGCCTAGAATTACACTGCTTCTTATCCACAAAAATCCCCAAATCCTTCTAAAGGATACCCCCAACACACCCACATATATGTTATTTGTACCAAAATGCATAAACTTGCATTTATCAACATTGAACATCATTTGCCAGTTTTCTGCCCAGTTATCCCCGTTAGTCAAATCCCTTTACAAAGTGGCAGCATCCGTCACAATTTAGTATCATCGGCAAAAATAGAAACAGTACTGTCTATGCCCCCCTCCAGGTCATTAATAAACACGTTAAAAAGCAAAGGACCAAGGACTGACCCCTGCGGTACTCCACTTACAACACTGGTCCAATTAGAAAATGTTCCATTTACCACCACTCTTTGTAAATGCAACAGTATTATCACATACATTTCAATATTTGTTTGTGATATGCAGCTAACCTGTAAAATAGATTTGTTTTGAGGCTTCTCATCCCAAATACCCGTTCCAAGACCCAAAGTATCACCGAGAAAATCACGATATGTAGGAATGGCTAGAAGATAAGCAGACACAGCAGCTGATGGAAGGATGCAGTAGAACACTGATTCACTTTGAATACTCAAGTTTATGTACTGTATGTATACATGCCAGCTTTGATTTATACAGCTCTTATTGTATTCCTTTTGTGACTTTTGAGTGGTTAAACAACCATACATTTGTCCCTTTGTGTACCTGAGATTTCCTTGGCTGGAGCACTTGTTAGTATGTTCCAAATGAAAATAAAATTGATAACAGAACTTACAAAAAACAGATACAGGAGATGTTCATCTTCTAATGTCGATCTGTCAAAATGATAGACATCCTAAAACAAAATTCCACAACAGGTTCAGTCAACAGAATGTACTTCTTCTGCATGCGTTAACTGGAATGAAAATCCATAATAATGATTGGAGCACTTTGCTAAAAAAGATGAAGAAACAAAATATTTCATACTGTCATCACTGTATCGAAAATGTCCAAAGTGAAGTCCTCTACATTTTTTTTTTCAGTTATACAGCACCCCTACAACAGCCAAAGACCTGATTGACAGCAAGTTACCTATTCCTGTCTATAGAGTTAGGAAAATGAACTTTTTTGGGGGTATTATTTTAAAAAGCCCTCTGGAAATGTATTCCAGCTTATATTCTTTGAGCCTCAATCCATTACTAAAGGCCTGGGAATACTCAATACTCAAATAGTGGTAAAAGCGGTCTATTTGCACACCCTGTTCCATAAGGCAAAACACCATTGTTATTGGGTAAATATCCGTTACTGTACCTTAAGCATCATATGTTAAGTTGTTACTGGAGATGGAGAGAGATTTGTTTTTAGTGATCTCTACCAGTCTATGTAAAAACAGCCATAAGCACTCACAGAAACGCTGCACTGAGTCCTCTATCAAAAGAAACACAGGATTTCTTGTCTCCTTTTTTGTAAACATGTTCTTAGGTATCAGACTTCTTCTCTCAGCAAAATCCTTCATTCCTGGGACCAGAGTCTGTGCAGCTCTCTCCTGCTCCCCCCTCCCAAAAGAATTCATAAAACTCACTCCCCCCTCCCTTAGGAATGTGTAATCTGAGCTCTAACGGCTAGAGATACAGCAGGAAGCTATGAACACCAAGCTACAATGGCAGCTGCAATCTTAAACATACAGAGAAAACTTCTAGGGCTTTTTACTCAGATATGGTAATGCTTTCTGCAGAATAAATATATTGTTCTAGGTGGCACTAATGTGGCAAATCTATTGGCAGTAAAATGCCAAAATGACTTTCCTTCTCTTTTAAAAGTGAAATGTGGGCATTATATTATTTGCTTAAATGCTAACTGGATATTGGGTGGAAGGGTTATTTACTGTATTCAATTATTTTGCAAAATGTGGCAAAATGCAAGAAAAACTTTAATAATCGCTATTTGCTCTGTAGGAGATTTTTCCACAAAGAAAAGTCGTAAAATAGAATCAGGAAAATCCCTTTCTCATTTTATTCTCAGCTAATTGGACCATACTTATAAACTAAAGGACATCCAATCATGATACAGCAATTAATGAAAATGCACCAGTCAGAAGTACTCACTATGCATCTTATGATCCCACTGAGTGTGCTTGCAGGTAACAGCAAGAAGAAGGTAATGCCTACCGCGTAAGTGCTGACTACGTCCAGCAAAATCATTGGAATAAAAGCACTCTGCAACAAAACAGATTAAAGGGGATCTGTCATGTATAAACGTGTTCACAAGCACTTTAATAAGCAGTCATTCTTATTTTATCATCTAGGGCAGTGCTGTCCAACTTCTACGGTGCCGAGGGCCGGAATTTCTCTAGCATACATGGTGGAGGGCCGCTAATGGAGGCCAGTTTTGACCACTCCCCTTTTTGAAACCACACCCACTTCAAACCACACCTATTTTATCACAATGGTGGTAGCACAGCAAAGTCCCAAATGCTTGGTCCTTACAGTGGGGATATCAACCATCATTCATATGTGAAAGAATTATGTCATATTAAGATATACCCTTAAATGCCATATGCCTCCTCCTCCCCTGTGGATAGTAGAGCAACCCCCAGTACATAATTACACTCCTTTGGGACCATTTAATGGCTATTTCCAACTGCTAACAAACTCCCACAACAAACCCCTGCCAGGTTCACCTCCCACAAGCAGCATAGGGCTGCCATACTCTGCCTGTCCTACCCTGCCTGTGTGTGCCATACTCTGCCTGTCCTACCCTGCCTGTGTGTGCCATACTCTGCCTGTCCTACCCTGCCTGTGTGTGCCATACTCTGCCTGTCCTACCCTGCCTGTGTGTGCCATACTCTGCCTGTCCTACCCTGCCTGTGTGTGCCATACTCTGCCTGTCCTACCCTGCCTGTGTGTGCCATACTCTGCCTGTCCTACCCTGCCTGTGTGTGCCATACTCTGCCTTCCCTATGCTGCCTGTGTGTGCCATACTCTGCCTTCCCTATGCTGCCTCTGTGCCATACTCTGCCTGCCCTACCCTGCCTGTGTGTGCCATACTCTGCCTGCCATACCCTGACTGTGTGTGCCATACTCTGCCTGTTCTACCCTTCCTGTGTGTGCCATACCCTCCCTGACCTATGCTGCCTGTGTGTGCCATACTCTACCTGCCCTATGCTGGCTGTATGTGCCATACTCTGCCTGCCCTATGCTGGCTGTATGTGCCATACTCTGCCTACAGTACCTATGTCTGAGGTGTGAAGAAGGGAACAATGGGAGTGATTACAGCCTGAGCCTGAGGTGTGAACACTGCAGGGGGTGAACAATGCAGGTATTAAAAGGTGTGAACACCACAGGGGATTACATTTTTAAACAATACAGAGGGATTACAGCCTGAATCTGAGGTGAGAACCATGCAGGGGGGGCAGTTAATCTCAGTACTGATACCATTTAATGCTTACTCAAAGGTAAGCCATCAAAGCAGCCAGACAGGTGGGGGGCCACACAGAGGGGGGTCGCGGGCCGCATGCGGCCCGCGGGCCGCCAGTTGGACAGCACTGATCTAGGGGATATACAAGTCTATTACATATTATTTTACATTTCACCATCTTAGTGAAATTTCACTGTGACAACGAAAGGCCTATAGACCCCAATGTATTTTTCGCAGAAAAAAACAAACACCCAAAGACTCCAGTGTATTCTACATGGATGAAATCATTGTGGAAAAAAAGTTGCCACAGAAAACATTGCTGTGAAAAGCCGCCTATAGACTGAAAACATTTCCCCAAACAAGTAACTCATTACTAACTGTCAACACACAAGAACCCCTTTTTTAATACACCACTTAATTACACAGGTTTTAATGGTCTTCTATTATTCTATGTCAAATTATAGGTCTAGATCTAAATAGAGAAGTAGTGTTTTGGGCTGATTTATTGAAAATTTCTCCAAAAACCCCACTAGTCCTGCCCACTTGTTCCACTTCCTGCTGCAGGGGGGTGGAAGGCACTCGGCACACTGCACTGTAGTACAGGAACCAATCAGCAGCTAGGCTGACCTGATAGGGAAATAAGCCTGGCTTTGCTTGTGTGACTGCAGGGATGCAATTGGCTCTCCCCCTTCTACTGTGCTTCTGGCAGGAACTGTTAGGACACGCCCACCCCTCTTCTGAAACACAGACAGGGACCTGAGAGGATCTATAGGGAGCTCCAATAAAGGGGCCATTTTTACAGATAGAATTAATTTTAGACCAAAGTGAAACCAGCACCGTATATTAATCATACAAGATTAAAGGGTTTTTTTAGTCACGGACATTCCATACAGCAGTATGATACGTTTTACTTTCTTATATGGATCTTCAGAAAATATGGCCTTGGCTCACTTTATTATCTCCATACATATTTACTTACTATAACAAAGAATATTGACCAGCCGTCATGGTGACTTTTGCCTCTTCCAAAAACAAAGGAGATGACATAAACATAAAGGACCACCGCTGCTCCATACCCAATGACTCCTGTAATCTGTGACAGAAATACAGCTGACATAATTCTAATGAACACAACCTCATTTTAATACTGGAAATCATTAGGCGGGTTGAGTAAATAGGAATTTTCACAAAACAAAGTGTAAAAAGCTCAAAGTTTGACAATGTAGTCGTCATAGCTTATTCTTTCAGTCCTCCAAGGATCACCTGACCAAAGAGGGATGCAGTAGGTTTCTGGGACTCTTGTGTCTTCTATATCACTTACTGTAATTATGCTATAAGTTCATCCTCAATTTGCTCATTCATACTTATGCCTAGTTATTTTGAGAGGTTAAAAACATTGCTGATTATTTGGCCATGGCTTGGCATCTGCTGGAGAAAGCCAATCATGGGTATTAAACATATGATTCTCTTTTCACTTGTTAATGAGACTGTAGTCTTGAGAATGTTTTGTTTAATTGTTAATTTTACATAACACAGTGAAAAGGTAACCAACCATCTAGTTGGGGGAAACAATAGTGTTGTGTCAAGAAAACTCCACTCTCGAGCACTATGCCACCCACAGAATTCAGGATTTGCTCTTAGCTCTTCACTCTACTTTCTAGACACAGCTATTTTGTAGCAAATGGAGCTCACTGCCTGGCACCTCCCAGGATGCCCATATACCGGTATATTGAAGTCCTGTATACCAACCCTGCCACTTTATAGGTCTAACTTGCTGAGTTTTTAGTTATGTGCTTTGGTACTTTTACTTAGTCCTGATCCTGCTATGGTCCTAGGACTGTCTTTGGGTATATACCTGCCTCTTTTTCTCCCCACCTTCTCTGTTCACCTATCTCTGTTATGGCTACATTTCTGGTTTTGACCTTGGCCTGTCTTTGAACTACTTTCTCATTAAACCCTAGCTTGTATCAAAAGACTAGCCCCTCCATGGAAAAACAGCTGCCACCCTTGGGAACTTTGGGTTCCTAGACCCTTGCTCTAGCTTTCAGTTTAAGCTGTTACATATAACTTGCCTCAGGACCTCCAGTCTATAAAAGGGTTTAATACCTTTCATAAGGCTTTATAATGAATTTGTTTTATCCATTGTACACTATTTAATTAGCTTAATTTATTTTATATTTTTATTTATATTTGAATGTGATCTCAGCAAGCTTTATAAGACTAACCCAGCAAATGGATATTAACTATTGTGGCAGTAGACATCCCATGTATAGTATTCAAACAATTTTAGCTCACATTAGCAAAGATACCATTCAGTAGATACTCAAACAAGCGGCATAAATCAGTAGCTATGGCACAAACAAATCTGCATTCAATTTCAAACTAATTTGGAGCAGCCTAGAAATGCCAAGATTTGGTATGTAGCCAAGAACACAGTCATGTTCAACTCATGCTTACCAGTATTATAGCAGGGACAAAGCTAAAGATAACCTGGGAGTTGAATGAAAACAGTATGGCGACCATAAGGAACAGCAAAATCCAGTAAAGAGGAACATCAACCAGTGCTTGGCCAAACCAGTATGCAGACGGAAAGATACCAGAAATCCTCAATTGAGTGCGAGCTTTGATCTAAATAAGGCAAAAAGAAGTCATTGGTCATGCAATACAAACACAGCCAGGCTCTATTTTTATTTTGTTCATTAATTAATGAGTATTTTTGCATCTTCTAAGTTTGATAACTAAAGCTACTCTATACTTGTTGTGTTTACTGCAGTAAACCTGTCATCTCATAGCTTATTCCGCCTCTTGTATCTGTCTACAGTTGTTTTGGTGCCTCTATGGGTAGTTTATTTAATTTTAGTAAGGGCATTGGAAGACTCCAACTTATGATTAGGGATGTAGCGAACCTCAAAAAAAAAGTTTGCGAACGCGTTTGTGAACTTACGCCAAAAAGTGCGAATAATAGCGAACTTTGCGAACCCCATAGACTTCAATGGGAAGGCGAACTTTAAAACCTAGAAAAGCCATTTCTGGCCAGAAAACTGATTTTAAAGTTGTTTAAAGGGTGCCACGACCTGGACAGTGGCATGCAGGAGGGGGATCAAGGGCAAAAATTTATCTGAAAAATACTTTGTTGACACAGCGTTGCGTAAAACCGCAAAGGCAGCTGGCAGACCTAGCGGAAATACGCTGCATTTTTTGCTATTTCGCACTATTAGCACCATGGAAACGGGATTTGCTAAAAAACGCCATGTGTGGCTTGTGCAGCATTTTTAGGCCAAGAAAAAACGCAGCGGAAAAACGCCACGCGAAACCAAATTGCGCAACACGCAGCATACGCGAAAAGTTTGCGAACTCGCGAACACCCGATGTTCGCACAAATTAGTTCGCCGGCGAACAGTTCGCTACATCTCCACTCATGATCTCTGTACCTGTGATATTTTCACTCTGTGCATGCAAACAATTACTGCTGGGTGTTCCAGGCCTTGAACATTAATGTATGGTTGCTTTACAGAATACAACAGCGACAGCAATCACAAATATAGTCTAATAGTGTAACATGAATCTAAGGGACATCGTTTTAGAATTGGTAGAGTTTGACTTTATCCCATATTAGCTCCATTGCCCAAGCTTCTGTGTGGGTTACTGGGCTTTGCAGCTGCAGTGGGATTAGATCTGGGATTTAATGTTTGAAGCTTTGTTTTAAGTTTCTCCTCTATATGTATCTACCAGAAAAGGCAGAATTGAACTTATGTTTGCATGCAAGAAATGTATAAAGAAGTGTTGAAGACACACTTGTATGAGGCAGTTACTTACCCTTCTGTCTTCAATGCTGCTCATTGCAAAGTGAGGGGCAAGGCCAGATGCAAATAACAATAGCATAAAACCTGAATAGAATGTAACGGACTCAAAATCTTCAACCAAATACTGCGTAAAAGAAAAAAAAGAATAAAATGTAACAGAATTTTGATTTAAAAGAATAAAGTCTTAACAACTACAGAACTGCATCATTCTTCAGTGTGAACATTTTTAGCTGCATTTAAGCTCAAATTTTATCTGAATTTATTCGGCCACCTACCATCTATGGCACTTTTATTCGTACTCTTACTAAGCAAGGACCCGATGCCAAGCAACTAGGCTTAAAGAAGAAAGATAAAAACTAAGAAAGGTCTATGTAAATACAGCCATAAGCACTCACAGAAAAGCTGCACTGAGTCCTCTATAAAAAGAAACACAGGATGTCTTGTCTCCTTTTGTGTAAACATGTTCTTAGGGTATCTGACTTCCTCTCTCAGAAAAATCCTTCATTCCTGCAGCCAGAGTCTGCAGCTCTCTCCTCTCTCCCTTCTCCTGCTCCCCCCCAAAAAAGAATGCCAAGTACTCCCCCCCCCCTCCCTTAGGAATGTGTAATCTGAGCTATAATGGCTAGAGCTGCAGCAGGAAGCTATGAAGAGCGAACTAAAATGGCAGCTGCAACCTTAAACAAACAAAGGGAGCTTCTAGGGTTCTTTACTCAGGTATGATAAAGCTTTCTGCTTAATAAATATAACATTATAGGTGGCAATAATGTGGCAAATCTATTGGCAGGAAAATGGCAAAATGACTTTCCTTCTCCTTTAAGTCTAGAAGAGAAGGTATAGCAAACATGCTCCATGCTTTTTCTGACTGTAATAGGAACCTTAGGTTGTAAACTCCACTAGGACAGGGACTGATGGTTGGCAATATGCATAAAATATGTATAAAGCCAATTGTGTAGGTCTAGTATAATCCATATCGATCCTTCAGAAGTCACTTCTTTGCATCTGTTCTATATACTTTAAAGAGAATGTATTTTTAAATTATATAAAGGTCCACCAGAAGCTTGGAAAGCTGAATTCTATTATCCCTTAGTCATTCTCAAGAACTGAGCCCATCTAAAGTAAACTATAATAATTAGATCATAAACTGTTTAGACAGGACCAAGCACTTGTCTTTTCACTAGGGGCTAGGGGCGTTCCAGGGGATGCCCATGTCATGTGACACCCAGTTTCTGCCCTTCTGAATCCTCCATTATAGGAGTGTAAAGGTTTGTACCACAGGACACAAGTGCAATTGGGGGGAGGTGCAAAATAACAAGGGACTTTATGTAGAGATGAGGCTAGTCAAGATCTTTAAACAAGAGTCACTAATATGATGAATATCCTTATGTATTGTTTCTTAATAAATCCATAGGCAAACAGAAACAAATAAAGGGTAAGGAACTATGTTTTACATAGATTTTTTATAAATAATCAAAATATATATTTTAGGTTTCAGTGTCACTATTACATGTTTAGTGTCTCATTTACTTGTCTCTATCACAGGTACATTGCTGCATACGATCACTATACTCACCTCAGTTACTGGGTGGTTCCACACACGGATGTGTTCTGTTGAGTTGAAAATCATCAAAAGAGCATTGCTGATGATATTTACCAGCACCGGTAATGCATTTTGTGCCTTAGGGTTTCCCACAATGGTGAAACCGTAGCCCTAAATTACGAGTTGAACAGAAAAATGTGAGATTTCTCTTATATGAATATTCCAACATTTGAGCATTGATTGAAGTCTGCGCAGTCAGAATGCTATGAATTGTAGCTTAGCAGCATCTGACTCCCATGACTTTTTCAATGAAAAAGAATAGTCCAGGTTTAAAGGAAAACATGTTGTTTTTTTTAAACCCATCAGTTAATAGAGCTTCTCCTGCAGAATTCTGCAGAACAATGGGAAGGGAGCAAGATAGCAGCTCCCAGTAGGTATCAGAATAGCACTCAATAGTAAGAAATCCAAGTCCAGCTTGGGACTCCTCCAGTTACATGGGAGTAGGAGAAACAATAGGTTACCTGAAAGCAGTTCTAATGTGTAGCGCTGGCTCCTTCTGAAAGCTCAGACTCAGGCACAATGCACTGAGATGGCGCCTACACACCAATATTACAGCTAAAACAATACATTTGTTGGTTCAAGAATAACATGGTAAATGGCAGAGTGAATTATTTGCTATGTAAACAGTGTGATTTATAAATAAAACGTATGCCATAAAAATCATGACAGTATTCCTTTAACGCATTGAAAAGGTTTTCATCCATATAGATAGAAAGTTGGCATTAAGATTATAATGGAATCTTTACTGCAATAGCATACTACTGGTAGTTGAGACTCCTAATTTAAAAAGTTGGTGATCTTGCCATATACTGTATTTCTGATTAAGTAACAAAGTAACATAGGTTGAAAAAAGACACTTGCCGATTGAACTTTTACGTTTATATCAAAGCTGCTCGTTGATCCAGAGGAAGCAAACAAACCATCCATCTGAAGTTCCTTCCTGACTTCAAGATGGCAATAGCATGTTGAGACACTCACTTATAATGGGTAAGTTCTGTATAAAGGGACACATAACATCCCCCAGTGTCCCCTATAAAGACAACCCAAGGCAGGTGAGGTAGTAGATAAAGGTATATAAATATACTATATATGCAAGGTATAAAATAGAATATAAAAGCCTAGTATAAGATCTTATAAAATCACAATGGCCAGACATGATAGTGCTGACTAGCTAAGACCCTACATGCACTTTGCTATTTGCACAGCTGGAACCACAGAGCACACAGACAGTTGTAAAAGGGTTATCATATAGTTTTTAGATAAGGTATGTCATCCTCTATAAAAGACTGAAACTTTCAAGGTCTCATTTGAAGCTGTTAGTGACACATTTCAGTTGCTGTTCTGTGTTGCTGAAAGCTTCCACAAGACTCTGGGTTTGATTAATAAAGAAATACTTTGATATACTGAGAATGTTGTCTCAGGGTCTTGTAAAATAAGGTTCTGGTCGGTTAAAATTACCCACAAGGGCAAGTCCATGAATCAACTTGTACCAAGGGCTATTTTCAGTTACCCAGTATTCCCTCACTGCTAAAAAGCCATCCAACCCCTTCTTGAAGCTATCTAATATATCTGTTGGTATGACTGATTCAGGGAGAGATTTCCACACCTTCACCTTTCCGAATATTTACATGGAACTTCCTTTCACTTGGAATGGGTGCCCTTGTGTCTGCTGATAGGACCTACTGGTAAATAAAGCATTATAGAGATTCTTATATGATCCCCTTATATATGTATACCTAGTTATCATGTCACCTCTTAAGCGCCTCTTCTCCAGTATAAACAGACCCAAACTTGGTCAGTATTACTGCATACCTGAGACTTTCCATACCCTTTACCTTCTTTGGACCCTCTTTAATTAGGTAATATCCCATCTGAGCACTGGAAACCAAAACTGCAATGCATATTCCAGATGGGCCCTACCAGCACTTTGTAATTGAAAGAATGCCCACCTCTTCCCAAGAATCTATGTCCCTTTTAATACAGCTTGAAACCTTATTTGCCCTTGCAGTTGCATTGTTAACTGGCATTGCTTGCTACAGCCAAATGTATTATCTACAAGGCCCTTTTCCATTAAACATAAAAAATCTATATATAGTATAGTAAGAGTCTGTGTGTAGGACAATAAGTTCAGTTGGAGTCATTGTCATTGTGTATCAGTTTTTTGGGGGGTGGGATTTGCTTGTGTAATGAAGTCACCTTAGTTTTTGACTAGAACATTTTAAAAGAGTATCTTCTATTTGCATTGAAAGATGGAAAAGATAAAGTGATAGCTTTGCTCTGTAAATAATTGAGAAAGTGACTGACTAGTTCATGACAGTAGGGTAAAATGTACATAAGATATAATATCATTTAGATTTGTTTCTTTCTTTCTAAACATTTCAGTAATTCACCTTTGTAGCCTGAGAGACTTCTATGGCTCCTCGGTAAAATGTGGTTTCCATGTCATATTCCCCATTTACCACTTGCACTGCGATATTCTGTTCTTTCAGTGCCCCAAGAAAGTCTTCAATAGATGAACCTGTCTCAGATAGAAACACTTTTTATTAGATCTGAAATCTGAGTCAGTGAGACTGATGATTTCAACATTAATTGTCTAAAAAAATATATAGAACATTTGAATTGAATTGACTTTTGTTGAATAGATTTTAAAAAACAAAACAAAACAACAAAAGACAAGTAGAGACTTGTGTACCTCCGTGTGGTTAACACTCTTAACATTAAAACCTTTGTAACTGGATATGCTCTATAAATGACGGCATCTATACATTTGGTAGGATTAACACCAAATTGATTCTGTATAAATTAGACTACTAGTTACTGGAACATTTTTTTATTGGGCCAGTGCTGTTAGTGGAGTACTGCAGGGTCCTTTGCTTTTTAACTTGCTTATTAATGAGATATTAATGAGTATTACAAGTACAGGTTTGGGATCCGTTATCTGTAAACCCATTATCCAGAAAGTTCTGAATTACGGGAAGGCAATCTCCCATAGACTCCATTATAAGCAAATAATTCTAATTTTTTAAAATGATTTTCTTTTTCTCTGTAATAATAAAACAGTACCTTGTACTTGATCCCAACTAAGATATAATTACCCCTTATTGGGGGCAGAACAGCCCTATTGGGTTTATTTAATGGTTAAATGATTCCCTTTTCTCTGTAATAATAAAACAGTACCTGTACTTGATCCCAACTAAGATATAATTACCCCTTATTGGGGCAGAACAGCCCTATTGGGTTTATTTAATGGTTAAATGATTCCATTTTCTCTGTAATAATAAAACAGTACATGTACTTGGTCCCAACTAAGATCAAATTAATCATTATTGGGTTTAATCAAAAAGTAGGCTAGAAATGCTGCATATTATGTTTATAGATTTTGTACCAAGGAGCCCACAGCCATTCCCATGTCATTCCCAACACAAAAAAACACTGAAAGAAAAGCTATAAATTACATTTTCAAATTGATAAACCTTAAGCAGACATAGGCTCAATACCAAGATGCGTGCCACAGGAAGAAGACAACACTTAGTCATTCCATCATTAAACCTCTCAATCCTAATATTACATACACTAGCTGGGGCCACGTGACAAAGGTCTGTCTGAACTTTTCCCACTAATGACTTGAAGCCTGCCCCAAACAGTACAAGCTAGCATGAGCCTAGATCAGTGATCCCAACCAGTGGCTTTGGGCAACATGTTCCTCACAAACCTCTTGGATGTTATCTAGTAAAATTAAGTCTAAAACAACTGGACTTTTCTGAGTATTTTCTTGAAAACATTTCACCTCTCATCCGAGTGGAACTGAAGAGTGGTGAAATGTTTTCAAGAAAAAACTCAGAAAAGTCCAGTTGTTTTAGACTTAATTCTACTTGATACTGTATATAATGACCTGGCTGAATGATAATCTTCATAGACCCTTGAATGTTGCTTGGTGACTTGGTGGCAAGTTGTGGTTGAATAAAAACAAGATTTCCTACCAAATAAAGCCCCTGTAAGCTGATAGTGTGCATAGAGGCTGCCTAATAGCCAATCACAGCCCTTATTTGGCTCCTCCATGAACTTTTATGGTGCTTGTGTTGCTCTCCAAGTCTTTTACATTGGATTGTGACTCACAAGTAAGAATGGTTGGGGACCCCTGGCCTAGATAGATATGCCCCCAAGACAGACAAATCTAATCATCCTATGCCAAAGAAAAGAAACCATATAATTACCAGTGTTGTTATAAATCTGCAGATCCGTGTAGTATCTGTGAAAACGATCTTCTGGGTGTTGAAAATAGAGACTTGGGGTAAGTTCCCAAGTGATGACTTTATGAAAAATTTTTATCACTATGGTGGTCATAATAATTGGGATAATGAAAAGTGCCAATAGTATCAGTCTGAACGAAAGAGAAAAAATATAGCATGGGTGGGAACTCCCTCAAAAAATAAACATAATCACAACTTACCATTAAGGCATGAGTAATGAGTAACAATTGGTTCTTAATATAACATATACAGGATAATAGTTTAGGTGTGAAGTCGTTATATTGAGCTATCCCATTTTAAATTTAATTCCAGTATTAATACATCTTTGCAACAAGCTTCACATATACCTGAGAGAGCCTGAGATACTTACGTTGTTTCATGATTGGTGCAAACTCCCTTAATACCTGTAATAACTTTCCATCTGCCTATTTTACATGGTGGAATAAATGGTACAATGGAGGATGGTATAAACAGAAACACACTTCATTGTTTTATGCAAGTAGGAAATAAGCAAGGTACAAGCAATATATCTATGCCCCCTTCTCCCTATAAGAGTACAGGTATCGGGCCCCTTATCCGGAAACCCATTATCCAGAAATTTTCAAATTACGGAAAGGCCCTCTCCTATAGGCTCCATTTTAATCAAATAATTCCCATTTTTAAAAATGATTACCTTTTTCCCTGTAATAATAAAACAGTACCTGTACTTGATCCCAACTAAGATATAATTACCCCTTATTGGGGGCAGAACAGCCCTATTGGGTTTATTTCATGGTTAAATGATTTCCACTTTCCCTGTAATAATAAAACAGTACCTGTACTTGATCCCAACTAAGATATAATTACCCCTTATTGGGGGCAGAACGGCCCTATTGGGTTTATTTAATGGTTAAATGATTCCCTTTTCTCTGTAATAATAAAACAGTACCTGTACTTGATCCCAACTAAGATATAATTACCCCTTATTGGGGGCAGAACAGCCCTATTGGGTTTATTTAATGGTTAAATGATTCCCTTTTCTCTGTAATAATAAAACAGTACCTGTACTTGATCCCAACTAAGATATAATTACCCCTTATTGGGGGCAGAACAGCCCTATTGGGTTTATTTAATGGTTAAATGATTCCCTTTTCTCTGTAATAATAAAACAGTACCTGTACTTGATCCCAACTAAGATATAATTACCCTTATTGGGGGCAGAACAGCCCTATTGGGTTTATTTCATGGTTAAATGATTTCCACTTTCCCTGTAATAATAAAACAGTACCTGTACTTGATCCCAACTAAGATATAATTACCCCTTATTGGGGGCAGAACAGCCCTATTGGGTTTATTTAATGGTTAAATGATTCCCTTTTCTCTGTAATAATAAAACAGTACCTGTACTTGATCCCAACTAAGATATAATTACCCTTATTGGGGGCAGAACAGCCCTATTGGGTTTATTTCATGGTTAAATGATTTCCACTTTCCCTGTAATAATAAAACAGTACCTGTACTTGATCCCAACTAAGATATAATTACCCCTTATTGGGGGCAGAACAGCCCTATTGGGTTTATTTAATGGTTAAATGATTCCCTTTTCTCTGTAATAATAAAACAGTACCTGTACTTGATCCCAACTAAGATATAATTACCCTTATTGGGGGCAGAACAGCCCTATTGGGTTTATTTAATGGTTAAATGATTTCCACTTTCCCTGTAATAATAAAACAGTACCTGTACTTGATCCCAACTAAGATATAATTACCCCTTATTGGGGGCAGAACAGCCCTATTGGGTTTATTTAATGGTTAAATGATTTCCTTTTTCTCTGTAATAATAAAACAGTACCTGTAATTGATCCCAACTAAGATATAATTAATCCTTATTGAAGCCAAAACAATCCTATTGGGTTTAATTAATTTGTTTAGTAGATGTAAGGTAGGAGATCCAAATTACGGAATAACCCCTTATCCAGAAAACCCAAGGTCCCAAGCATTCTGGATAATGGGTCCCATACCTGTACTATATTATAATCGTACACAATTATTTATCGCACCCTTCCCATATCATATGCAGATAGATATGTACAGTATGTTGATTAGTTATAACCACAATGACTTGAAAATGGTAGTTGTGAACATCTTGTTTACCAGCAAATCAGTTGCAATAATTAAAGAGAGACTATAATCAGATCACACAGATGCCCTATGTGAAGGAAGAAATCACTCCCAGGCCAGAGATCCATATTTGTGTAATACCAACTGGAGCATAAAACCAGATTGTCTTAAAGGAGAAGGAAAGGTGAAAACTAAGTAAGCTTTATCAGAAAAATCTATATCAATGCAGCCATAAGCACAGAAACGCTGCACTCTATCAAAAGAAACACAGGATTTCTTGTCTCTTTTTTTGAAAACATTTTCTTCTGTATCTGACTTCCTCTCTTAGAAAAATCCTTCATTCCTGGAGCTGGAGTCTGCACAGTTCTCTCCTCTCTCCCTTCTCCTGCTCCCCCCTCCCTTAAGAATTCATGAAACTCCTTCCCCCCTCCCTTAGGAATGTGTAATCTGAGCTATAGGCTAGACTGCAAGCAGGAAGCTATGAAGACCAAGCTAAAATGGCAGCTGCAATCTTAAACAAACAGAGAAAACTTCTAGGGCTCATTACTCAGGTATGGTAAAGCTTTCTGCAGAATAAATATAGGGTTCTAGGTGGCACTAATGTGGCAAATCTATTGGCTGTAAAATGCCAAAATGCCTTTCCTTTTCCTTTATACTGTTTTGGAAGACAAAATTCACCAATGCTTTCTGCTGAAAGTACAGATATTCTTTTTTTATATGTATTTGTGTGTTAGCAGTAAGAGAATGTGAGTTTCTGTGCTGTAATAACATACTAAGGGCCTGATTCACTAAAGGGCGATAAAACGCGCGCTATTCTTATTGTGCGCTAAAATTTTTACCGCCGCTTAATTTTGGCGATTTTTCACACGATTCACTATAAGCATACTCGTGCATTTTTATGCGCGATATTGCAAGCGTTATTTAACTCGCGAAAGACTATTTCAATGCGGTATTTGCCTGCACATGCGCTAAATTACGCGAATAATCGCCGAATATGAATGGTAGCATAGAAATAGTGTATAAAAATTGTCGAAGCATATAAATGGTGTATATAAATATTAGCCACATATAAATAGTAGATGCTTATAAATAGTAGCCACTAGTGATGAGCAAATGTGTTCTGGTTTCTTTAGTGAAAAATTAGCAAATCTTTCGAAAGATCCCCGAAACGGCAAAAATGTTGTGCGGGCAAAAAAATTGTTGCCCGTGACTATTATTTTTTGACACTTGTATCAATTTTTGGATGTGCGGTGAATTTTTGCGTGGCGAATTTTTTATGCGTTTTGCCATTGGCGGATTGTTTTGCGAAACGCATGAAAAAATCCGCCGCGAAAAAATTCAACGCACGTCCAAAAATTCGCTGCGAATCCATGCCTGGCGAAACATTTCATCACTTGTAGCCAAATAGAAATAGTTGCGCAAATGAACGCACGCCATGTTAGCCATACACGCCAATACTTGCGGAAAATTACTGTATTAAAAATGAACATTTCGCTGCAAACTGGCGGCTGCGTCACTCTGGGGGAAACACAGACTTGAATAAATAACACTGTAAGTCCATATTTTATTGCAAAAAATCATTTACTGTACTTTTGTATAATTTTTCGCCTGCCTGTAGTAGGTGTTAATTTTCGTATAGCCGAATGCGATATTTAGCGCGCAAAAGTTATAGTGAATCATGCGATCGTATTCTTTTCAGCGCGGAAATTAACGCAAAACGGTAAAACTAGTGCGAGAAATACCCCATGCGAAAATGGCGATTGTTCGCATGCGATAATACTATGGTGAATCGCGCGCAAGTTATTTTGCATTTTTTAACGCGAAAAAGCGTGCGATAATTTTTATCGCCCTTTAGTGAATCAGGCCCTAAGCCTCTAATATTATGAATGAAGCAGCAATAACAGCACTTACATAGATCTGAAGGTTTTAGAGTCATGCTTTAGTTTGAGCAAGCGAACCCTCGCAATAGCCAACACCTGCTGCCTCCAGAGGGAGAGTCCGCTAAGGGTTGCGCTACCAGAATCTGACATCAGTAACAGTGAATCCTCCATGCCAGCTGAAAAGCAGTCTTTATCCTCTGGCGCCCCAGAGTCAGGGCTAAATACACCATAATCTGTAGAAGAAAGACCAGATTCTTATATAGTTAGAAACAGAGGCAAGATAAGTCATGTGTAGATCATAACAAGCTTTTTTTAGGGGACTATTCCAAAACAAAAGGCAAAGGGTGGGAATAAGGAATGCTGTGGGCAGCTAGCATAATGTCCTAGGCAAGACTAAAACTAGAAGCCTCGTCAGCAACACCTTCACAGGGAAAAGCAAGACGAAAATAACATATATATGAAAACAATTGTGTTATTTCCATTAGACTGATGCAAAGGTTAATAATAGCAGAATGGGAGATGACAGTAGAGTGGCAAAAGCGGGGAGATAGAGGGAAAATATGAGGCAAAATGGTTATTAAACTATTAAATGTGCAAGAGCATTACTAGATATTAGTATTAATATCACTTTGCAATATGAAATACCACAGATTTAAAGGGATACTGACTTGATTTTTGTGGGGTACTTTTTATTTCTCAATTACACTGTTTACATAGCAAATAACTAGCTGTAATATTGGTGTGTAGGCGCCATCTCAGTGCATTGTGCCTGACTGAGCTTTCAGAAGGAGCCAGCACTACACATTAGAACTGCTTTCAGCTAACCTATTGTTTCTCCTACTCCCATGTAACTGGAGGAGTCCCAAGCCAGACTTGGAATTCCTACTATTCTGATACCTACTGGGAGCTGCTATCTTGCTTCCTTCCCATTGTTCTGCTGATCGGCTGCTGGGAGGGGGCGGGATATCACTTCTACTTGCAGCGCAGCAGTAAAGTGTAACTGAAGTTTATCAGAGCACAGGTCACATGGCTGTGGCACCCTGGGAAATGAAGAATATGGCTAGCCCCATGTGAAATTTTAAAATTAAATATAAAAAATCTGTTTGTGTTATTGAAAAACAGATTACAATGCAGGATTCTGCTGGAGAAGCTCTATTAACTGATGGGTTTTGAAAAAAACATGTTTTGCCATGACAGTGTTCCTATAAGTAATGGTGTATACAAATTGCTGGTTGGAATTTTTTAAGTGTGAAAATAACCACTTTTTGTCCTTATGCATCCAATGTTAAGATCAGAGGAGTTTTTTTGTCCATTCTATTTAAATAAAGTTATGAATCAATAGACATGAGTTTTTATCTTATCCAGTAGGTGTGTAATAAGAAACAATACTGGATATTACATATTCCCTGACATACTGTAGCCCTAGTCGTAGTGCATTAGAACCCCATGCCTATGAATTGCATACAACAGCAATTTATTATACAAATGAGCAATGGGATTTACCACTTACATACACATATGCAAGTGGTACTACCACCTACCACCCCAGGTGCCCCCACCGTGTCCCCTGCACCCCCTGCCGCACTCCCTGCCTCCCAGCAGCGACAGTGATTGGTTCTGGCCCACCAGGGCCCACTAGGGCCGGGGCACACTGGGTTTTTTACCAATGCCCCGTCCGACCCTGTACTTGTCTCCTTTTTTGTAAACATGTCCTTAGGGTATCTGACTTCCTCTCTCAGAAAAATCCTTCATTCCCAGGGCCAGAGTCTGCTCAGCTCTCTCCTCTGTCCCCTCTCCTGCTCCCCCCCTCATATAAAAATTCATAAAACTCACTCCCCCCTCCCTTAAGAATGTGTAATCTGAGCTATAAAGGTTAGAGCTGCAGCAGGAAGCTGTAAAGACCAAGCTAAAATGGAATCTGCAATCTTAAACAAATGGAGGGGGCTTCTAGGGCTCTTTACTCAGGTATGGTAATGCTTTCTGCAGAATAAATATAGTGTTCTAGGTGGCACTAATGTGGCAAATCTATTGGCAGTAAAATGCCAAAATGACTTTCCTTCTCCTTTAAGCACAATTTACCGATTTCGACTCTGGGTTAAGAAGGGCATAACATCTGGCCTTGGTTCTTGTAATTAGAGCAAGTGAATATGAATTACTTTCATGTTTCAGACTGTTATCAATGGCAGTTCAAATCTGAACGCAGTAACCCTGGCTTGGTAAATTTGCACATAAATCTAACAAGAGTTTAGTGCTTGTCAAATATGTACAGATCCTCCCATGTCCCAATAGAATGAAAAACAATCTCTTGCTTGTCTGTCCAATTCCATGGAATTCAGAGCTTTCTAGCCAAATATATTTAGTACTTGTCAAGGGTTGTTATGGGGCCTTTCAAGGCCAACGTGAGTGTAGCAAATTATTAACAATAAATCACTTGTCATGTTGAATCTATGAGAGGATGAATACTCTAAATGGATGTTCTTATAGTGGCCAGCTTGTTCTTGGAGAAACATCTAGAGGTTATTTGATTCTGAAAAATGACATTACTGATTAAAGGAACATCAGGTTTTCACATACTCAAGGGACATATTTATGGAAGGATCTAAACACAAATAAGTATTACAAGAGTCTCTACAAATAAACTGGGTTTAGTTATAATTAAAATTTTGTTTAAATTGTGTTATTTTCAACACATAAGACTCTTAATTTGGAACATGAAAAAGTGCTGTTGCGCTGAAACACTTCCGAAAACATAATTCACCTTTTTGGCAGGGCCATATTTACTAATCTCCACGAACATCCTAATAAAGTACTCAGAGGGGTACATTTACTAATCCTCGAATCCAAATCCCGAATGGGAAAAAACTGGATTGGGAATGAAAATTTTGCAACTTTTTCGTCGCCGTCGTGATTTTTTCATAGTTTGCGCGACTCTTTCGTCACCGTTACAACTTTATTGTATTTTGCGCAATTTTTTCGTATTGAGCAATTGTAAACGGCGGGAAAACCAATCCGATTTTTTCGCGACGGCGACAAAAAGTCGCGGAAAATATACGATAAAGTCGTAACGGCAACGAAAAAGTTGCGCAAAATATGAAAAAATCGCGACGCCGACGAAAAAGTTGCAAAAATACCGATCATTACGAAAAAAACGCATTCAGACGCTTTCGGACGTTCGTGGATTAGTAAATGTGCCCCAGAGTCTCTTTAAATAAATAGGGTTTGGTAATATAGTTTGGGGAATTTACTGGAATTTTTTGGAATATGTGATTGATCTACAGAACTCGCTAATGTTGTCCGTTTTCAATTGCATTAAACTTATAATAAAAGGCAATGCTGACCAATAGTGATGAGCGAATCTGTCGCGTTTTGCTTTGGTGAAATTTTTTTTTAAAGATTTGCAAAACTGCGAAAATGTCACATGTCAAAAAAGAATTGTTGCACGCATCATTTTTTTTTTTGAGACCAACAATTTGTTGACGCAAGTGACAATTTTTGTTTTACACAAGCAATATTTTTTCACCACAAGCGACCATTTGTTGTCACACACCCAATTTCTATGCAGCAAATTTTGTCGCCTGTTTCACGAAATAGTCTGCCAAAGGTGAAATGTGGAAATTAGGCACTAATCCATGCCTAGCAAATTATTTTGCCCATCACTACTGACCAATAAAGACTGTCTGGATACCTTGGTAATGGTGATGTAATGGTATAAAAAGATACCTTTTTCCATTCTTATCTGTGTATCGAGTCTTTATTGTGTTTTCAGTGACCACAAAAACTGTCAAAAAATCCATACTGCCTTGTCTTCCACCTTATAGGCCCCCCAGCATTTACTTTTTATGGTTATTTGGGGATGGGATGTAACATATGAAGTTTAACGTTTAAGTGTTTAATTTTAGAGACAATAAAAAAATGCTGTACCTCCTTTTTCTATCTCTCCTTCGCCTTCCAGTTTTAGAAATACATCATCCAGTGTTGTCATGGAGACGCCATAGTTGACTATGCTGTTTCCTACTTGGCCATCCAAATGTAAAAATAAATCTAAAAACAATAAATGAAACAACAAAATGAGTGGAGGAGATAATAAAATGGCCTGGGACTAGGTACGTTTTCTGTGGAACCAACATTGAGGATTAGTAGATGATTCAGTGTTTTATGTTTTTATGTTTAAAAGGAGAAAACATTATTTTTAACTTTTTTTATATGAGGAAAAAGAACATAAGAAATTCTACTTTATAAATATAACTTTCAATTATTAGCGCTCATGTGGCTCTCTCAAGGCTGAAGGACTGTAAAGGGGACCCATGGCACTCCCTCTTCATCCAAATAGGAAACAATGTGGATATGTGGATATTGGGGCACTGTTGTCGAATCCTGCTTAATGCCATTGGGAACATAAATAATTAATTCTATCTTGAATAGATTCATTCTAGCTTCCAGTAGTTCAGTTCAAATACAGTCAAACCTCACTTTAACATTTCTTCATTTCACATTTTCCTACATTGTATGTTTTTCTATGATCCACTGGAAAACATAAAATCAGAGTTTGACTGCACAAGCCGAATTAGCAAAAAGTGAAATGAACAGATTTATTTGATATATTTATTAATATTGTGACCATTCCCCTTTCCCTTCCACTTCAGGCAAACAAATTCAATTTGTTATATGGATCCATTCATGATTATATACATTTGTATATATATATGTATGTTTTTTCCCCTTCAGAGCATCTTACAATATCCAGTTTATACTGACAATCATATATCACAATATACATCTACTATAACAATACATCTAAACTATTAAATCATGCCATTCATTAAACAGTCCAAAACTTCAATAGGGTTGGGCTTACTATAAAGGTATATGGATTGGGTTAGATATGATCTGGATAGATAGTAGGCGTGGCCAAAATGTCCCAGCTTGTGATCAAGAATTGATAAATAATGTGAAGGGATAGTCAATCTGCAGCCCCCTTTTGTATGGCATATGGTTAAAGGGTGAACAGTCTAAAATATCATTTCAATAATAAACTAGTTAAGAAACTGTGCATTGCAACATATAGATTTTGATTTAAAAGGCACATTAGAGAATGATTAAGAATAAAAAGATAAATAATAACTGAAACACACAGTATAACACACATTTTTATACATGAGAAGGGTCATGCATTTATACCAGGGGTCCCCAACCTTTATACTCGTGAGCCACAGTAAAAGACTTGGCGAGCAACACGAGAATCATAAAAGTTCATGGAGGTGCCAAATAAGGGCTAAGATTGGCTATTAGGGGCCTCTATGCACACTATCAGCTTACAGGGGGTTTATTTGGTAGGAAATCTTGTTTTTATTCAGCCAAAACTTGCCCCCAAGTCAGGAATTCAAAAATAACTCCCTGGTTTGGGGGCACTGAGAGCAACATCCAAGGGGTTGGGGAGCAACATGTTGCCCTGAGCCACTGGTTGGGGATCACTAAGTGGATGGATCCAATTAAAGATGGACAATTGGTAGATATGGATGTCTTCAAAATCAATTCTTATTTGTGATTCTGAGACCTATATTACAGTTTTTAAAATGATTCAGATACCTGGAAATGCATCCATATTTTCAAAGGGCAAGGTGTATGTTAGCTCCTCCTCATTTTGAGCTGTGAGCTTGGCATCGGGTACGTGCTGTTTAATAATAGATGTCATGAGTTCCACGTCACATGTAGGGGACACTTGCATCCTGTTTGTAAAGAATGAATAAGGAAAGATAAGACAGTTCAGGAAAAGCCCCCTAATCCCCAGTGACAGAACTAAAAACAAATAACAACTACTTGATTGGGTTCCAGTTTTTTGTTACTGATCTCTACAACACCTGCAGTTGCAGCTGATTTTTAAAATAATTTGGCACAAACCTTAAATGATACCCGATGCCCCATTTCCTCTTCAGAAACAAGGAGGATCCTACACATTTTAACCTTCCGTTGGATATCACAGCCTTTCGATCTTTGAAATTGCAACAAAACAAGAATGTTAGACATTATGTGATGATGTGCCCTCTGCTGTACAATATTAGAAGTCACAGAGAAGTCAAAGTAAAGAGGAGATAGGTTTCTATAGAGTCAGAGGCTGTGATTTTTTTGTGATATGTTTATATTTGTTCAAAAAACTGTGATTTAGATCCATCCCCTAATGGAGAATATAGCCTGAAGTGACAGGTGTAACATCAGAGCCCACCCTATACACACTATTGAGTGGCCGTTTGCTCCATTATAAGGAGTTATTCTTGTCTGCGTGCAAGCAAAGAAAAATAACAGTAAATAAAACCTCTACTATTAACTATTCTACGTCACTTTCTGACATGAATGACAAAACTTAGAATATGTTTTACTGGATATTAATAATATATAAGAATATTTTAGGTGGAACATATAGAATATACTTTCTTTCCTGCATTAACTTTTACCAGTAGAATTAGCTGGACTGTAGATTCTATTATGTTGTTTCAATGTACAGGCATGGGGTCCCTTATCCGCAAACCCGTTATCCAGAAAGTTCTGAATATGTAAAGGCCGTCTACCATAGACTCCATTATAAGCAAATAATTCTAATTTTTAAAAATGATTTCCTTTTTCTCTGTAATTATAAAACAGAACCTTGTACTAGATTCCAATTAATTATGTAATTAATTCAATATTTTAAATGATTTTTAGCAGACTTAAGTTATGGAGATCCAAATTACAGAAAGATCCCTTATCCGGAATACCCTGGGTCCTGACCATTCTGGATAACAGGTTCCATACATGTATTACTAAAATGTATTATTTAACCAAATGCAATTTGTTCAGATACCCTGTAAGGCTGATGCCACACGTGGCGTTTTTACGCTGCGTATTTTCTCAGCCTAAAAACGCCCCACAAGCCACACAGCCCCTGACTATGGCGTTTTTCAGCCTAGTACTGGTGACGTAGCAAATCCCGTTTCCATGGTGCTAATAGTGCGAAATAGTAAAAAACACCGCGTATTTCCGCTAGGTCTGGCAGCTGCCTTTGTGTATACATAGGAATAGCTTGCTGTGCAAAAACTGGCGTATTTCGGCAAGCGCTTGAAAAATCCGTGGTAAGGCATTTTCTAGTGTATTTACGCTTTGTGTGGTTTGCTTCTAGTCTTTTCAAGTTATTTCTATGGATGGTGATATTGTGCGTTTTTCAGCCGCCGAGAGAATTAGAAAAACGCCACGTGTGGCATCAGCCTAATATATGTGTGTGTGTGTGTGAAACATCTAAACCAACCTGCCATGGATTAAAATGAAGATACTCTACTTACCAGCAAGGATGTCTGCCTCATCCATGAACTGAGTGCTGAATAGTGTGACTCGATCTGCCTTATTCTCTTTTAGAATGGTCCAGATGTGGTGCCGGGAACATGGGTCCAAACCAGCAGTTGGTTCATCTAGAAGCAGGACCTGGAAGAATCAGGCAATGGAGTACATTGTGGGCAACGTTTACTTCACAGTCACAAATTTCCATACCATAGAGTAAGTAATGATTATGTCAGACTGACTGTGTTGATCCCTTAAGTTATGGTATTCAGTTTTAACTGCTAGATTATCTAATAAGCAAAGAGGCAGATTAAAGTGAAATGGGGCCCAAAATAGAAAAAATATTTGATGCCCCTTTTCATTGATTACAGGAGCACCAGTAGCTAGTGTTCATATAAATAATTTGCTCTACTAAAGTGGTCACAGTCCAGAATTGTACCTGTTGCCAAGCGAGCACGTGGCTATCCATGACAGCTTGTTTTAATAACCTGATCATGATGCTAGCAATCTTACATACCATTATCTAAAAAAACATAGGTGCCTTGACCAAGTACATTAAATTTGCAGGGTCATAGGTGAGAGCCTATTGCAATCAGTACCAAGTCCAAGTGTCCCTCTTCCAGTCCAAATGCTATGCACTGCTGGACAGTGGCCTATCCTTGGCTTATTTTATAATGAGACTTGAAATTATTTTTCTCTGAACAAGCCCTGGCCTACCCACACTTTCAATAAAGAAGTTGCACTGAAGTACCTTCCCCTTCAGTTACTACAAACAGAAACATTTTGGTTACCTGTGGATCACCTAAAAGTGCAATTCCAAGGGTAAGTTTTCTCCGCTGTCCACCACTCAGATTATCAGCTTCAACATTTTCAATGTCATTCATTTGCAGGTCAGAGAGAACTTTTTGAACCTTTGGAAGAAAATGTTACACTTTATTATGTATTATCTTATGTCCTACTTTGAGCCACAACAACCACATAATAGATCATTGTGTGAAGATGGAGGATGGTGTATTGGCTATGAGATACACATTCATCTAGCTATAAAAAGATACTTTGGCACCAGTGATTCTTGACCAGATGTTAGAAATAATCAAGATCAGAGCTGTCAAACTGGAGGCCTGTGGGCCAGATGTGGCCCTCCAAAGGATTGTTTTGCCCCCCACCCCCGTCAACTTAAAGACTCCTTAGAATTAGACAGCATCTAGGAGTTAATTATCAAGAAAAAGCTACATATGCAATACTAGCTGCAAAATTGTACTTTATTTGCACAACATGTTTCGAGCCCCAGTTGCCCTTTGTCCTTGACAAAGCTGATACTTAAACTCCCCCCAGTAATACTACATGTTCCTATAGATATGTATAGGAATGTGGCAGAGTCACATTAATGGAATCTGCCACTGAAAGAATGCCTGAAGAATGGGTGTCCATTAGTGATGAGCGAATCTGTCCCGTTATGCTTCGTCATAAAATTTGCGAAACAGCAAGAAAATTCGCAAAACAGCGAAAAATTTGCGAAATGCATTAGTCGCATGTCTTTTTTGACGCCCGCGCCCAACTTTGATGCTGCCGTGCCTATTTTGATGCAACCACACCCAATTTGACACAACCCATTTTTCCCACAGCGAATTTTCATGGAAGTTTCACGAAACAATTCGCCAATGGCGAAATGCAGAAATTCGCTTTGAATCCATGCCTGGCAAAAAAATTCGCTCATCACTAGTGTCCATTGTATTTCTAGCTTTACCTCTGCCCTGTAAACAGCAGTGGTGGGTAAGACTAGAGATCAAGGTCGGTTTGCAGTGTTTTATGTGAAATGCTTCAAGTCTAGGAGACCCTTCAGAAATGACCAATTGGGTACCTAAACCTTAAGGGCTTTTCTAAGAGATTGATCCCATTTCTACGGCACTTTAGGGATATACCCCAAGTTTTTTGGAACCAAAGGAGCTTAAGTAGTGATGAGCTCAATTTTTCGCCAGACATGGTTTCGCTGCGAAATTCTGCATTTTGCCATTGGTGGATTTTTTAATGTAACGGGCACAAAAATTCACTGTCAAGGTCGCGTCAAAAAAAGCTGCGGCCATGTCAAAAAAGTTGCTATCACGTCAAATACTTTGTGGCTGCATCAAAAAAGTTGCGGTTGCGTCAAAAAAAGTTGCGTGCTTTGTAAGGTAGCCATGTTTTGTGTAGTTTCACAGAAGCGAAATGGGACAGATTCACTCATCCCGTACAGGTGTTTAAAACACAAAAATACTTTACATCCAGTAACTATAATATCGTTCCATACCTTGTGTTTTATTTGCTTTCGTGGGATCCCCTTGATCTTAGCAAACACAGTTAGATTTTCCTTCACAGTTAAAGGGTTGAACTTCACATCAGATTGTGGGCAAAATCCTGTCCTTTTCTTTATCTCTTCTAAATGTTGCATGTCAGAGAGTTTATAACTGTAGACAGTGGCTGATCCTACAGGGCAATAAAAGAAATGAATTAGTTACACCAGGTAATTAAAGGGAATTATACATTTCAAACGATACCAAAATGTCTATGTTTTTACAGCAAAGTGTCAGTATTAGGCCCAGTCACACAGAGTCTTTCCTCTGCTTCTCTGAAGGCGGAGACAAGCGGATCTCCTCTAATATGCATTGGCCAATAGCTGCCATTACAATTACAGCTTCAGCATAAGTACAGCTACACGGAGCAGATCGGATCCTATAGCTGAAAGTCAAGGCTACAGATTGCTACACATACCATACAAAGGCCTTAATACTAATGAAATGAAATATAGTATTGTCGCAGTTTAAGACCTTGGAATGTTTTGTCCCATGGAGCAGACATTTTTGTAGAGGTAAGTCCCAGAAAGACTTACCGTCAGAAGCAGGACACAGTCCACTAAGGATATTAAGTAAGGTGGTTTTCCCAGCTCCACTGTGACCGAGCAGGGCTGTAATTTGCCCTTCATAGATATTCAGATCTAGACCTAGAAAGAGGAAGGAAAAGGTGTAACTTTGAGGGATTATAATTTTGGAAATATTAAAAAACATAGAACGACTATTTCACTGGAGTATATGGATGAGACTTAAATAGTTGCTCAGATCTGGCAGCGTATATCAAAGGAAGAAAACACAGATATGGAACCTGTTATCTCAAATGCTTGGAACCTGGAGTTGTCTGGATAATGAATCTGTCTGTGGCCAACAATAGTAACATAGTAACTTAACTGGAGAACCCTGGATTTACTGCCACATTCAATCTGCCAGTTGCTCCTTCATTCTGGGTATTTTCGCTGAAACTCCACTTTGCACACAGACCGTACATAAGTAAATGACCCCTAATGCCTTACCCTACTAAAAAAAAACAAATACAAAGAAGTAGAAATCTTTTGTCTTGGATTAATGCTAGCTGAGCTATTAAAATACAAAGTACCACCTTATTACTGGGATAAAACAAATCAGAATTAAGATTTGTGTGTAGTTTTTTGTGCATTTTAAGCAAATAGTCCCAACTTGGATCTGAAACTCACAGAAGCTGTGGTGGGCCTAAATCTACACAGGACTACCCCCTGCCTTCTTTACAATGAGCTTCTCCACCTGAAAATCCTCTGGCGCAAACATTTACAGGCTTACGCCCACTCGCCCCACCCCCTCTTGTGACATCAAAGATGGAAAGGGTGGGGCATGAAAATAATACTGCTGTGCTGAGTCAGGTTGGGACTGGGAGTGGATGAGTTAGGGTTGTTGTGGGTCAGCAAATTGTAAACCCAAACAGACCCCACAACAGTCTCCCATCACTTGTCTGTGAGTTAAGGGCAGATCATGTGCATTTATATATCCTATAGCTGAATGTGCTTCAGCAAGCCCAGACATTTGTATTGATAGATATCCGGAATGGTAACCAAAGGCCTGATTACATATCTGATGGGGAAAAGTCTTTTACAATGAGATGTTGAATTGATAAGAATGTCTGTTGCTTGTTTAGGTCAATCGTTTCCAGTGCAGTATATGTTATAGGAAGAGTCATTTTATGGAAATTGAAGATTCTACTCTGTCAACCTGTACAAAGATCCTTTGAATACAGTTATAAGAGTTTACATCTGGTGGAGCCATTACTGGTTCACCCAATTTAATATTTTGTAGCATTATGTAAGAGAGAGGGAGCCCCAGTTATGCTTGTTACACACTTGGGCCCTAGAGGGCTAGTGAATTTTTCATGATGGCCACATAACTACTGAGTTATCACTTACCTCTCAATGCTTCTATGTTCTTATCTTGGTCACAGTATTTTTTCATAACCTTATTGATTCTAAAAAAAACAAAAAACTGAGTATTGAAAAGGGTCGGTTTTCCTTATCCTGTTCTGTACAACTTAAGCCCATGCAGGGCAGAGGTGCACTTGGAGTGCTCTGCAGTTCTTAATAGGGATGTAGCGAACCCGCGCAAAAATGTTCGCGAACCCGTTCGCGGACTTTCGCCAAAACTCGCGAATATTCACGAACTTTGCGAACCCCATAGACTTCAATGGGAAGGCGAACTTTAAAACCTAGAAAAGCCATTTCTGGCCAGAAAAATGATTTTAAAGTTGTTTAAAGGGTGCCACGACCTGGACAGTGGCATGCAGGAGGGGGATCAAGGGCAAAAACTTCTCAGAAAAATACTTGTAAAAAAAACGCCAAAAAAAAGTGCCAAAAAAAAAACGCCAAAAAATAACGCAAAAAAAAAAAAAAAACGCAAAAAAAATAACGCCAAAAAAAAAAAACGCAAGCTATTCCTATGTATATACATAGGCGATAAAACGCGGCGGAAAAACGCGGCGGGAAAACCAAGGCGAAAAAACGCGGCGAACCCAAAGTGGCGAACATCGGCAAAAGTCCGCGAATTTTCGCGAACGCGAACACCCGATGTTCGCGCGAATTAGTTCGCCGGCGAACAGTTCGCTACATCTCTAGTTCTTAACCCCCTTATGAATTAAAAATCCCCTATGGAAACAAGCATTAATTTGTTTTTGGGGGGACTAAAAAGCAACAATAATAACCCTATAGAACAGTTGAACTGAATTATTTACAAGCAGCCTGTGGACATAAGCATCTAAGGGAGAATGTGATTCCTTCTTGTATGTCCATATACTGATAACTAATTGTTTTTTCAAAACATTTCCAAAATCCCGTTGGTTGCTTCCACTGAGAACAGGGCACGTGTACCCCCTGACATATAGTGGTTATGTAACAGAATTTCAGATCCTGAATGTAACAGTTGTTGTGTTACAGCAAATGAATAAAAGCTTTGGAGCCATGAACTAACACATTGTGCTATGAACCCTACTTAATACCACCCTACACAATTACGGCCTGTGTCTGTGTTCGGTACAAAACAAGAACATTTGTGGAACAGGAATAGATTATACAAGTTGTCCATTTTCCAAAACGTCCTCCTCCAAACACAACAAATATGATGGCTGCAAAAGTTTCTCTCTTGAAAATCCTTTTCACAAATTTATTGGCATAAAATATAATATGTAATACTATTCCTGGTATGTATAAACAGGGTTGGAGGATGCTAATAAACTCTGGGCCCTCTGGATGTGGATAACATCTATGTAAATAGATCTTAAGCTCCTCTGGTATTGGTTACCAGATGATTAAAAACATTTGTTACAAGCATTCCCGATATTTAAGTTGATGTTCCTCAGTCTGTACCTCTATAGCAAAAGAGATTGGTGAGTAAAATACCGTATGGCTTCTTTTCCATGTAAATCGATAGGGACCCTTTCAAAGAACTCGCCCATGGAAGATTCACCACTATCCTCAGTTTGTGTCAACACGGGTGATAGTTTCTTTTTTGACCAGTAAGAAGACTTCATGAAGAAGAACGGCTCATATTTAAGGCCATGTTTATCTAGGGGATTATTAAAAAAAATGATTAAGTCCTACTACAATATGCAAAGATAGGATTAAAGGGGTAGTTTGACTTTAAGTTACATTTTAGTATGTTATAGGATGTCATATACTGTATATACTCGAGTATAAGCCTAGTTTTTCAGCACCCAAAATGCTGAAAAAGTCACCCTCGGCTTATACTCGAGTCGGGTGCCATGGGTCCCTCCGGACTAGCACCCTGTGTCCTTTTGTGTGCAAATTAAGCCACCCGCAAGACGCTCCATTGCCCTGGCCCGCTCCCAATTCATCTCCATCTAGCATCCTCATCTGCCCCATTATGCACTAGACATTGCACTTTATATTCTATATAATCTATATTTAGTTGAATCATTTTAACTCTGTGTTTTAGCTGGGTTGCTGATTGAGCTAAGGGGGTAGTACTCTTAAGGTATCATTGTTGATACCATTTAGTTTTTGTTGACCCTCTTCTCCACTTACAGAGCTAATTTACTGTTTTTCTTTTAAATAACTATTTCAAAACATATACCCCATTGATACCTCATTTAATGTAATTGTATTGGTATTTATTTTGATTATTAAAACTTAGCAATATCCGCTGCATTTCCCATCCTAGGCTTATACTCGAGTTAATAAGTTTTCCCAGTTTTCTTAGGTAAAATTAAGTACCTCGGCTTATACTCGAGTATATACGGTACTTTTCAATTAGTCTTTATTTTTTTTAATCATTTGCCTTCTTCTGCCTATACCTATTGGTCTGTGAGGATACAATTTTATTGTTATTGCTACTTTTTATTAATTATCTTTGTATTCAGCCCCTCTCCTATGTATCTTCCAGTCTCTCATTCAAGCCACTGGCAGGTTGCTAAGGTAAATTGGTTGCTGATGAAAAATCTAAATACTTCAAGAACTACAAAAAAACAGTAGCAGATTGTCTTAGCATATCACTGACTACAACATTCTAAAAGTCAATTTGGATTTCCATGTCTGGTCACCTTAATTAACATTGCTACTTGGTGCACCCAGTTATAGGGTTAATTAAGCCGGTTATCTTTAGCATTAGGCAAACACTCTAAATGATAATAATAATAATAATAATAATATCATCTAAGGCAATTTCTATATCAGTGAAGCTCAGTAGTTTATTAGGCTGTCTTTCTCTAATAAATTTGTCACTAGAGATGTAATAAAACCATTATCTTTGGGTTCAGTGCATCCCTAGTGCCAATTTTGTTTTTGCTTCCGTGTTCACGTGACCAAAAGTCACATGATTTTAAGGTTCAACCAGACACTTGGATTCAGCCGGATCCAAATCCTGCCAAAAAGGCTGCATCTTAGCTGAATCCTACACCTAATCCTGGATTTGGTACATCCCTATTTTTCACTATTACTATAACATTTTGAGAGTGCAGAAACCACAAATGCATTAGTGCTGTACCAAATGCCCTGGTTTGTAGAATAAAAGTCACCTTTATATGCAGGGAACCATTCTACTAAAAAATACTTTTATTATTTATTTAGCAGAGCTTACCTGCAAGGACCTTTTCAAAATACAATGTCAGGCCCATGTAAAAAATAGAATCCAGAGCAAGACTAATAAAGCTAGATAACACGTGAGAAGAATCCCCTGCCATATCCGAGAAATAGACGCCTTGTAGATCACTCTCCATGTGAACACTCTGCAATAATAAATAGTAGTTAATAGTATTTTCTTTGGTTGCCCTAGGCAACATCAGCATGAATGCTTCACTCCACTTTTTACACAGCATGATAAATATACCCCCAAGTGTTCCTTTACTCTTTATGTTTAAGGTTAGAGGTAACTCCAGGCAGTGAGCCGCTACATACAGTATCTGCTATGCCATTACTACTTTGTTTTGATATTGCACCACCATGACATAAGAACTGTGGTGCCTGAACTTACTAGGGGTTGTGTGTGAATGTTAAAGAAAAATGTCATTGTTTGGTAAAACACCATTATAAGGTAGGTATAAAGGCTTATACAGTAGGTATTTATGGCAAAATGTTATTGTCTGCTAAATATTGCTAATAAGGCTATACGGCCAGTGTGCATTTGTACAGTTCTATTGCTGTGTGTTATACAATGTGCGTGTAAGAAGCCTGTACCTGACGTGATGTATTGTTAGTAATGTATTTGACATTACTATGACTTATAGGAACCCTGTCATTCTCTTGTTTGTTGTTGAGAGAACAGTAGCCAAAATTTACCTCTGTTAATCCAACTGCAAAAGCGAACTGGGGGAAGATGCTCAATAGGACTGCAAGAGCTTGAGGAAAATCTTTTCTTAGTAGTACGAGACCCAGAGCAGAAAGGAAGAGTGTGATAAAAAACCCAGCAATGGCTGTTGCTCTGGGGCTCCGAAACAGGGCGCTCAGCATGAAGGTGAATGACATCTGGAAAACAAAAATAAATGGTAACAGAAACCAAGACGAGCCAACATTTCATTTCTAAGCATAAAGTAGTCCAAGAGAATATGGAGGGTCCCGGCGGCCCAGACCTGACCCTTGCCCACATTCCCCCTGCCCGACCGCTCCTGCCCTGACACGTTAAATTTACACGCTCGGGGTAGGAAGTCAGGTGGGGGACCCTGCAAGGTGGGTTAGGGGGGACATGGGCACCTGCAGGGCCCTTGGGGCGACCCCAGTCCAACCCTGGATGTCTACATTTCCTATTACAATGAATCCCATGTTCCAGTGTGATTTCCCTATAGTAGGTAACTGTTGTCACGGGTACCAGGTGTTTTGACCACTACGTGCCATTACACTTCTGAAACACAAAATATACAGTAAATTGATGTAGAGGGAAACTCACCAAAGCTATTCCATAAAAAACAAAAAGAAACATGATGATGCCATAGGAACTCTGCACAAATACAAAAGCTTTTGTGACTAAAGTCATCAGGTTTGCCAGGATTAAAATGTAGAACAAATACAAAAGACCCCACGATAACCTGAAAAAAACATCAGTATCAGTATATTCATACTCGGCTTCTATCTAGTAGAATTATGTCTAAAACAAATGGACTTTTCTGATTTTAAAAATTTGAGTTTAAAAACATGGCTTGCCTTTGCCTAGGACAACTCCCACTGACTTCTATAGAAACGTGCAAGCTTGTCGATTTTGAATTCAAGTTTTCAGGTTTTTTGCACTTAAAAAATACCAGACATTGATAAATCTCCCCCTTATAATTATCAATATATCTGTATTCATTCAAAGAGCCAACAATGAGGTTGGAACTTAAAGAAAGAACTAAACCCTAAAAATGAATATGACTAGAAATTTTATATAGTGAACTTACTGAACCAGCCTAAGGGCTCAGCATCTCTATAGTAATGATCCAGGCCTTTAAAGTTGTCACGGGGGTAACCATACCGAAATAATTTAGGAGTCTCTGTGACACTGACATGCTCAGTGCGCTTTGAGCAGCTATTGGGAAGTGAAGCTTAGGGGTCGTAGCAAACTATCCAGCAGAAAATGAAGTTGGCCTGTTATAGAGGGTGATGCTACAGCAATGATTATATGTTTCTGGCTGCAATGTAATGTAAACCTGAATAATTACTAATCAGCCTTATATTGTGACATTTATATTGAATATCTACAGTATATTGTGAGTTGGTCCCTAAGCTCAGTTGAGTGACAGCAGCACAGAGTATGTGCAGGGAATCAGCAGAAAAGAAGATGGGGGGCTACTGGGGCATCTTGGGAGGAACAAATCCTCCTTGCTAAAGGGCTGGGGTTGCCTTGGGCTGGTACAGAAACCCAAAACATAATGTACAACATTTCTAGCCTACGTCTTTAGTTCTACAGGCTTCCAGGAATTATTGCTGATCAAGGGGTATGTTTACTAAGAATGAAAATAAATATCACCGGTGATGTTCCCTGTAGCAACCAATTAGGTCTTTGCTTTGATTTCTAACTTGTAGGTGACTGTTCAAATCTTATTGCTGATAGGTTGCTATGGGCAACAGCACCAGAGATATTTATCGTCAATCTTAGTAAACATGCCCCCAAGTCCTTTCATGACCTGGTGCAGTAGACAATGTGTGCCTGAGTTCATTAACCCATAGCATCCAACCCAATTTTTGCTTTTAAAATAAGTACACCAGACTTATCAAATGTATGTTACCAAATGTGTCACATGTGCCCATACATTCATAAATGTGCCCAAATAAGCTGCTGTAACAGTTATAAAATAACGTAGAATATAGATTTTGAATTATATTTACACGACTTACCAAAATGCTAAGTCTTTCAGACGCATCATTTTCAGCAATTCCCTCATTTCACGCCTCTCTCTTGTGATGTAGAGGGACAAGAGGTACATCAGGGAGACGTAGCACATGGGCATAAGAAATATGAATGTTCCTATATGGAAGTATTGCCTGAATGAAGCTACAGTAGATTTCATCCTTACTGTCACAACGGAAGCCATATTGTCCCAAACAGAATGATTGCTGGTCAGCTGCAAAAATATTACAATTAATACAACTCTATGGAAGAAAACTAGAATTGCTTATTCTAGACAACCTTATGAAGAATTTGCTATTAATCCTTTATATCAAGGGCCTGCATATATGGCTTCCCTAAGGCCCCATAGGGGCACATTTACTAGGGAATTTTGAGAAAAATTCTATTTTTTTTTTACTTCTATTTTAGAGATTTACGAATGGGTTTTTTGCCTGTACTTGATTTTACTGATATTGTTTCTCTAAAAATTCAAGTTTTTTTGAAATTTTTCCAGAAGAATTCCAGTTTTTCGAAAATAACTCCCATAATTGCAATTATGTAATTGCATATTTTCAAATATAAACTCGGAATTTTCGTACAAACGATTCAAGCATTATCGTGACATTTTATAAGTATGACAATGATCGAGTTTGATACAACTTTCAAGGCTAGAAAAGAAAGAGTTTTAGTAATTTAGTTTTTAATGTGCCCCTATGAGTAAAGCTTCTTCCTTTGAAACGTGAGTAATTTTTCTCTAACCAGTACCAAGGCTTTATGGCATTTTTAGGCATATGTATAGTTCTTTGTATTGTTACCTTAGTGTTTTATAGCTTTTTTAGTTACTATTTAGCTTACTATGGAGTACCATAACATTACTTAATACAACTTGTTTACATGCTAGGCAATGGGCGACTGTCGCTACTACGCTACTACTAGTCAGCCATATTGCTTTGGCATAGGATGGCCTAGTTTTACATTGCATTATCCTTTGGTTTTGTGTAGCATCAAGCTATAGACGGGAAATCTGAAAGATTACAACTATATTTAAAGCTTTATATTTATGTTTTAATTACTAAGCTGTTTTTAAGGTAATAATATTTGTGCTGGTAAGTATAAAATAAACATTTTTACTTTTGAAAGTATGGACCCCATTACTGTTGTTCTATATCCTGTATATAGGGGATAATATACCCCTACTGCAATTAATAAAGATACTAGAAGTCAAAGAGAAGCTCCATGATCATATACAATTGGTGTTAAAGTGGCAGTTTTTGCCTTTTTATTTCCATTGGCATTGCTTGCTCTGATATATAACCTTTCCAACCATGATAGACTGGATGATGAACAATAGGAAAGGGTCATTATAGAAAACCAAATCAAAGTACAATTATCATACAATGTTATAGGGTAACCCTATTATGCACATAATGGATAAACAGGTATCTTGGTGGGAGGCAGTATTGATAATTTAAATCTAGTATGACCCATAAATAGTGATGAGCGAATCTGTCCCGTTTTGCCGAAAAATTTGCGAATCTTTCAAAAGATTCGCGAAACGGCGAAAATGTCGCACGTAAAAAAAAAATTGTCACTCGCGGCTATTATTTTGTCGCTGGCGAGAATTTTTGGACGTGCGGCGAAGTTTTCCGCGCCAAATTTTTTCATCCGTTTCGCGAAACAATCCGCCAATGGCAAAACGCGGAAATTTGCAGCAAATCCATGCCTGTCGAAACATTTAGCCCATCACTACCCATAAAGGCTTAGTGTTACCCATGTATAGAATAAAGAAAAAACTCCTACCAATTTCTATATTTTTTTTGCTTATTGCTTCTATATTGACCTGCTGACTTTATTCTATAAGTGGGAGGTGAGGTTATAGAGCACATTTGGTACAAAGTCAGGTGAATTTGATAACAAGTCAAACTCAATCCAGAAGACAAGGAACTAAGCAACTTTTTTAACTCTTGATTAGTATATATTTAGCTACCTACCAGACAGGAGCCTTGTGGAAGTTATTTAGATCAATTGTTACTACTTACTTCAATAATAGCAGAGTCAATACTTGCTTGCAGAGAAAGGAACTGCCTTGACCAGTAATATGTAGGATAGCAGGCTTGGGAGCCAGGGGCACAGAAACCTAGGAGACAAACACATGCGCTAGCCTGTGGCTGTTTGTGGGACCATATTTGATAAACATTGTTTAAAAAAAGCAAGGGGACACACGTATATTCGCAAAGCAGTGAGAAAATACAATTATGAGCGTGATCCCCACTGTTTTTTTAATCATGATACTGCATTTTTCTCAAAATTACAGTGGTTGCAAGGGGTTGATGCCCTTGGCAAAATGGAGCACACATTTTGCCACAAATTGGATGTAGTTGCACAGCAGTCCACCTGGCGTTATTTGTGTTAGCGTGCAAGTAATATCTGTGTACAATTCTTTAGGCACAAGTGTGCTGTGTCTATTGACGTCGAGAAAGAATGAAACCCTGGAGCTTCTGGCTAGATAGGCAAGGTTCCCCTGCATCAATGGGCACAGCAGCACTCTGTTCAAAATGGAAGCTAGGAAAGATTGAGCAATGCCGAGGAAGTGCAAGGAGCACATTTTGATGAAATTGGTGTTACACGCAACTGACTGCAAGAAAAATGTGGGGATATCAACTGCACATAAAGCCTCACTACAGGTATGGGATCCGTTATCCGGAAACCCGATAACCAGAAAGCTCCTAATTACGGAAAGCATATCTCCCATAGACTCCATTTTAATCAAATAATTCAGATTTTTAAAATTAATTTCCTTTTTCTCTGTAATAATAAAACAGTACCTTGTATTTGATCCCAACTAAGATATAATTACCCCTTATTGGGGGCAGAACAGCCCTATTGGGTTTATTTAATGGTTAAATGATTCCCTTTTCTCTGTAATAATAAAACAGTACCTTGTACTTAATCCCAACTAAGATATAATTAATCCTTAATTGGGGCAGAACAGCCCTATAGGGTTTATTTAATGGTTAAATGATTCCCTTTTCTCTGTAATAATAAAACAGTACCTGTACTTGATCCCAACTAAGATATAATTAATCCTTACTGGCTGCAAAATAATCCTATGGGGTTTAATTAATGTTTTATTGATTTTTTAGTAGACTTAAGGTATGAAGATCCAAATTACAGAAAGACCCCTTATCCGGAATACCCTTGGTCCCGAGCATTCTGGATAACGGGTCCTATACCTGTAATAGGAAAATATGTTACATGCCTAAGGCTTATTCTCTGACATTTCTTTAGATATGTTTGTTATTTGATATTAATACACTTTTTTATGAAAGACACTATGGGGCTGATTTACTAACCCACGAATCCGACCCGAATTGGAAAAGTTCCGACTTGAAAACGAACATTTTGCGACTTTTTCGTATGTTTTGCGATTTTTTCGGATTCTGTAGGAATTTTTCGTTACCAATACGATTTTTGCGTAAAAACGCGAGTTTTTCGTATCCATTACGAAAGTTGCGTAAAAAGTTGCGCATTTTTCGTAGCGTTAAAACTTACGTGAAAAATGCGCAAATTTTCGCGTAAGTTTTAACGCTACGAAAAATGCGCAACTTTTTACGCAACTTTCGTAATGGATAGGAAAACTCGCGTTTTTACGCAAAAATCGTATTGGTAACAAAAAATTCGTAAGGAATCCGAAAAAATCGCAAAACATACGAAAAAATCGCAAAATACCGGTCATTACGAAAAAAACGCAATCGGACTCCATTTGACCCGTTCGTGGGTAAGTAAATCAGCCCCTATGACTGCATGTGAACCCACAAGCACACAACAGGTTAACAGATATGTTGCCTTTCCACACTAAGGTGTGAGTCTGGACAATAGTCATCCTGCCATAAAACTACACAGCAATCCTTACAGCTATAGTACAGTTCATATGAAAGAGATACAAATGACTTTCCCCTTGCACTGCACACACAGTTCTTTTTGTTCCTTTGGAAGCTTAATTAGCGCACGGTTTGGTATTCGGTCGAATCTTTCACAAAGGATTTGGAGTTTGGCTGAATCCCAAAATAGTGCATTTGGTGCATCCCTACTCAATTCAATAGCTAGAGCAGACCCAACAGAGTCCTATGGAAGGCTTCAAATACTAGAAATGTTTGAGTTTAACTAAATTGTTAAAAAGTGAATATTCAGTATAAACCTGTCCTTTTTACTATACATTTTGAAGGTGAAGTTAATCCCATCATTGTTTTCTATTTCACCCACTTTCAAGGGGAAGTTAATCCCACCATTGCTTTCTATTTCATACACTTTCAAGGTGCAGATAATCCCATAATTGTTTTCTTTTTCACACATTTTCAAGGGGAAGATAATGCCACCATTGTTTTCTATTTCATGCACTGAGCCAATAGAGGAAACACTGTAAAGGACCAATCACAGCTCTTCTGACACTTCCTGGGTTCTTCCTTGTTCCTGACATCATAGCCCAGCGCCACACACTTCATGCCTCTTTACTTTGTGCAGGGCTCGGAGGATGGCTTGTCCTGTAATTAAAGGGCTCTTGAACCGTTCCATCTTGCGTGTGCAAATTCTTTTTAGATGTCACCCCCTGCACATCCCACATAAGCACCATTAACATTACCACACAAACTGGATAAACAAATAAAATGTTCTTACCCATAAAGGCAAAGTAATCATTTGGATATGCAATATTATTGATTGGATATCTGATATGGTAACTGAACTTGTCCACAAAGGTGACTCCAACCACTGCTTTATTTGTCATGTCATCCAATAGATTTCCCTCATCTGAATATTCTTGGACTTTGATACCTGGAAAATGGAGTATGTTGCAATTAGATGCTATAGCTCACAGAAATGTACTGATTAATAATCTCAATTAAAAATTTAACCATAGAGAGTAAGTACCTTCAGTGTTCCACCAGTGTCCCTCTGTTGGCTGCTATTCTAGGATTGTGGATTAATCAGTGGATTCTGTGATAATGAGCAGTCCAGGCCCTGGGACCTCAGAAACCTCTATTAAATGCTTTTGTTGGCTTTTGCAAAATGTGTCTTCTGGTACTGTGGACTAATAACTATATCTTTGTCTTATCTGTCCAGTTCTGGTCATGCCTGGGTGTTGAAGCCTTGCCCCATTGTTTTTTTCTAGGTACTATAGGTTTCCGCCTGGCACATCTACCATGTAAATCTAATTTCTGTAGCCTCTTTCTAAGACTCAAGCACTTTGACAGTAATAGGGGCAGAATATCATCACGGGACCTCTTGGTCCTACAATGATATTCTGGGGTTCTTAGAGATTTCAGCATCGTACTTTCGGATAATTTTATTCACCCATCAGAAATAGCTTTGTATTGTTTGCCTCTTGTGGATTATCAGAACAATGTAAGGGCCAATTATAATTGCGGTGCATTTTTTGGATGGAAACCACCATGTTTTACCCACAATGCAGCAGCTTTTCCAGAGATCCGGCGTCACTGTGGCAGCACAGCCATCAGGTGGAATTTGCCGCTGACATTTTCAGAGCTGGTATTGCATCACTATTTGCAATATAAGTGGCATTGCTACAGCATTAGCACGTGATTCTTTTAGAGCAAATATTATGTGCCTATTGACACAACTAACTGTAAAAACCCTCGGAGCAGGACGGACACAAAGGCACTTGGTACAACTAAACAGAAGTGCATAAAGCATGTTTGGCACAAGTACTTTTTAATGAATTTCTGCAATTTAATTAATATTTGCAATCATTTCAGCTCAACCATCTTGCTACTTTGAATTCATTAGTGAGGCTTTTTATGAATACAGGAATGGGACTTATTATCTGGGAACCCATTATCCAGAAACTTCCAAAATATGGCAGTGCCATATGCTAAAGCAGTGATCCCCAACCAGTGGCTCAGGAGCAACATGTTGCTCCCCAACCTCTTGGATGTTGCTCCCAGTGGGCTCAAAGCAGGTGCTTATTTTTATTTCTGGCTCGGAGGCAGGTTTTGGTTGCATAATAACAGGTGTAGTGCCAAACAGAGCCTTCTATAGGCTGCCAGTCCACATAGGGGCTTCCAAATAGCCAATGATAGCCCTTTCTTGGCACCCCCAGGAACTTTTTTATGCTTGTGTTGCTCCCCAAGTCTCTTTACATTTGAATGTAGCTCACGGTTGGGGACCCCAGTGCTATAGAATCCTATGTAAACAAAGTGTCAAACTGTACTAATCTAGTGATCCCTTGTGTCTACTTATTCAGATGTCTCATATTCATCTTCTATTCTTAAGTCTAAATATCCGTTTCATGCTGAAGTTCACCTTAGAACTGAATTTTAGTATCCACAGAACTGAATTTCCATTCAAGGTTCTTCCTTTTTCTTGTTGCTATCTGGTAGCTAGGTCTGTCAGTGCTTGGAATTAGATCAGACTAGATATTCCTTTTAAATTCTATATTGCCTTTAAAAAAAGATTGCATATAAAAATTTTGTGCGACTATGATTTACTGTCTAGAGCAGTGATCCCCAACCAGTGGCTCAGGAACAACATGTTGCCCCCCAACCCTTTTGATTTTGCTCCCAGTGGCATCAAAGTAGGTGCCCATTTTTGAATGTCTGGCTTGGAGACAAGTTTCAGAAGCCCAGAAACACAATTTTACTCCAAGCAGCACCAACTGCAGGCCAGCAGCCCACATGGGGCCACCAAATAGCCAATCACAGCCTCTAAATGGCAACTCCAAATAACTTTTTTCATGCTTGTTCACTTCTTACATCTAAGTTGTTTACTTCTTACATCTAATCACAAGTTTGGGGATCCCTGGTCTAGAGCCTTGAGAAGACAAATGACCAACTGAGTAATTAAGAGTAATTAAGAGTAGAGAAATTTGATGATTATCAAACCTTGATAAAAACCAGTGACTCAAACAAACTGAGGGTCAGTGACTAACTCACATAACTCATTTATTCTCTCACCTAGTTTGAGAGCAGAAATAAAACTTATTTATAAGATGAAGGTCTGACCCAATATCCCTTGATTATTAAACACTTTCTCTATGTAATAAAAATATGTAGTATAACAAATGCATATGGTACTTTCTCATATAGACAGTTGGCATAATGTAATAGTTGCAAAATTTGATACCGTTTCCTATAGGTACCAAATGTTTAGCATAGTTTTCAAGGTTTGCTTTCACTTTTCCTACTAATTACTTATGGTGAAATGCATGGTATAAGTCACTATACCAGATATGCAGCTATGGAATTACCACCTAGACTAAAAACTGGCAGTTACCAGCTACCATCAGCCTATTTTCCTTCTATAAAAGGCTATGTGTTAAAGGGAACATTTGTCTTGAATTTCAATTTTTACAGGTATGGGATCTGTTATCCAGAATGCTCGGGACCTGGGATCTTTCCGTAATTTGGATCTCCATAACTTAAGTCTGCTAAAAATCATTTAAATATTAAATAAACCCAATAGGATTGTTCTGCCCCCAATAAGGGGTAATTATATCTTAGTTGGGATCAAGTACAGGTACTGTTTTATTATTACAGAGAAAAGGGAATCATTTAACCATTAAATAAACCCAATAGGACTGTTCTGCCCCCAATAAGGGGTAATTATATCTTAGTTGGGATCAAGTACAGGTTCTGTTTTATTATTACAGAGAAAAGGGAATCATTTAACCATTAAATAAACCCAATAGGGCTGTTCTGCCCCAATAAGGGGTAATTATATCTTAGTTGGGATCAAGTACAGGTACTGTTTTATTATTACAGAGAAAAAGGAAATCATTTTTAAAAATTAGAATTATTTGCTTATAATGGAGTCTATGGGAGATGGCCTTTCCGTAATTTGGAGCTTTCTGGATAATGGGTTTCCCATACCTGTATAATGGTGTCAGTAAAAGTATAAGTCCATTTTCAGCTGGAATTTCCTGCAGTTCTCCACTTAGGAATGTAATTGTCTTGAATGTGTACCTGACCCAATGATTTGAATGAAAGACTGGATGATGAACAAAAAAAGGCAATATTAAGAAATCTAAAGATCTAGGCTTATAATTTAATATGCTTTGTGTTTGCAATGGTTACTGACACAAATATCAAGGCAACATTCAAGTTTTGAGATTAGAGCTCACCACAAAACAAAATACACCTGCTTTCTATTCATTACTATGGGATTTATAGAACCATTTGGACGCTAACTTGCACCCATTCATAAATATACTTCTGAAAATCCCATAGGAATGAAAAGAAAGTGGGTTAGTTTTTCTGCGGGGAGCTCTACTCTCACATTTTGATAATCCGCCCCTTTGTTTCGCTTTGGAGAGAAGCTGAATAAAACAATACATTTGTTATCCCCCAACAGCAAAAGCAAAGGCTTCTCAGGACATTTCACTCTGCAATATAATAAATGTTCATTTAATGGTAAATTTTCACCTTGAGATTAATATTGAGTTATACCTGGGATAATGATGCTTTTGGCAACTTTCTCCATAATATCCCTAGATGTAGGGGATGTGTATACATATCCGACTTTAAAATTATTGCTTCTGTCAACTGCATCCAGGCGGCCAAGGACCTCAGCCGGTGAGTTGTATTCCAACTGCACAAAAGTAGATAGGCCCATCACCGATATCAGAAGCATCACTAACACAAACGCAAGGTTTTGTAGCCATTCCTGTGCAGAAGAAAGCCAAGTAATTTAGATCTATCTATATATTGGTCATACCTAGTTCCTGCATTGGATTTGCATGAAAATAGTTGTGAGGTTTTATTACAATATAAGGCTTATGTAATATGAGGCACAATATATTCCCCAGGTGAAGCAACCCTAGCAACCAATCAGTTGTTTTAAAGAAAAGACCAATAAATATGTCTTTCTTATTGGTTTCTATGGGTAGCAATCTACTCAAACCCCTACTCAGGAGGTATTCAAGGCCCAGGGAAATATTTGCCCAGGTCACTCAGGATTCATTTTTTATTGAAATATTAAAAAGTAAGTTGACACTACATTCCTGTTCACCCAGTCATAGTAATATACTGGATATATCTATAAGTATCTAGCAGTGATATGTTGGAGGGTAAGCAAGGGCTAAAAAAGGTGAATTTGAAATTTAGATTATTGTGTTTGTATATAATACACCTTGGTAGACAAGGCTCTGCCCCAAAGATTTTGCTGAACTACAGATTTCAGAATTTTCCAAAAACAGCAGGATAGCCTATATCGGTGATCCCCAACCAGTGGCTCGGGGGAAACATGTTGCTCACCAACCCCTTGGGTGGTGCCCCCAAACAGGTAGTTATTTTTGAATTCCTGACTTGGGGGCAAGTTTTGGTTGAATAAAAACAAGATTTACTACCAAATAAAGCCCCCTGTAAGCTGATAGTGTGCATAGAGGCCCCTAATAGCCAATCTTAGCGCTTATTTGGCCTCCATGAACTTTTATGGTGCTTGTGTTACTCTCCAAGTCTTTTTACAATTGACTGTGGCTCACGAGTAGGAAAGGTTGGGGACCCCAGGCCTATATAGTTCTGCCATCTCCTACATTCTGTTTTGTTTGTTCACTTGCCAGAATGGTGTGCCACTTCCTCCTCCATTTTAGAAGCAAGTTCTTCCAGAACAGTGCCATCGTCTGCTGGAACAGACTAGTCTCCCTCAGCTTCCGGTCCATCTTCTAGAAGACAAAAGTATTGTATGTCTATTGGGACTGCACTTTCACATCTCACGTACTTGGCTGCATTAAACCAGACAGTCATGGAGGACATGGGATTGGTACAAGCAATCTGTCTGGCAAATGGCCTCTAGTCCTTTGGAAGCATGCTAGACGTTGCTGAGGACTAGGTTGTTAAGACAAATAGTCATGTGATTCCTGCATGTTCCTTCAACAAGTTCCTTCAATGTACCTCAGCACGTGAGCAGTTTTAAAGCTTCCCTGCTTCCAATAAGCTGATTTAAATGGTTGCAGAAATGGTTCTGGGGCAATTCACAAACGTAGAGTCAAATAACAATGGAGTAAGAACTTGTTTTGGCATTAAAGGAAAAGAAAAGGGTAAGGATGTTCCGTCTCCTACACTAAAGGGGTGATTTATCAACAGTCCAGTTTGATTTTTTTTTCTTAACTCAAATGTCTGGTATTTATTAAGTGCAAAAAACTCAAATGTAAAAATTTGCCATCTAAAAGCTTGCGGGTTTCAATAGAAGTCAATGGGAGTTATCATAGTCAAAGTCAAGCCATATTCAAAAGGTGATTATTTTGAGTTTTTAAGACCTTGTAAACCCGAAAAATTCAAGATGTTCAAGTTTTTTTTATCCAAACCAGTTTTCCATATTAATAAATAAGCAAGTTTATTCAATTTAGAAGAACTCGAATACACAAACTCCCCCATAAGGGGCAGATTTATCAAAATGTGGGTTTAGAGCTTAATACATAAAAACTCACAAGGCGAGCAGCTAGAATCACTGAAGGTGCATATAAATGTGGCACTTCCCCATGGTTTTAAGTTTACTTTTCCTTTAACATTTTACTGGTTTAATAGCATGAAGTTCAGAAAGATGGGTTTAAACTAATTTACACCAAATTTGTCTTCACGGCATTTTTGTGAATTCACCCTTTTTTGTTTAAATAGCATTTTCTGAATTATATGTAGAGCCTTTACCTTTCTGTCTTCCAAGCACAAACAAGTTCCTTTTGCTATTTCTCTCCTGCGCTTCTCTTGTCTCTTTAAAACTAAACACAAGTTGTTTCTGTTTCCCACATGGCAACACTAGGGTTCAAAGACACATGAGAAGCTGCTAACTTGTTGTTTGTAGGTTTGAAACACTAAAGAGCCATGAACTGGCTGTTACTGAAGCCTGTAAATTATATCCTTATAAAGGGTACTTAGTGATGTCATTAGTTATAATTGGTGCTTGTGTATTATATAATAACGAATATATAATATAACTTGTGTGTTGTAATTAATAATAAAGCCCTGATGTAAAATAAGTATAAACTCCTCTTTGACTTATAATATCCTTTTGTTTTACAAAAGGTGTGCATTATTCTTTATATACAGTACATGGAGTATCATGGTGTCAGAACATGCCAGATATAACCAAAAAGGAACAGGCACACAATAACAGTCACCTGTCTCCAGATCATGCCTTGTATTCCTGACCTCTGTGCCTCGGGGTCCTAACCTCTGTGCCTCGGGGTCCTAACCTCTGTGCCTCGGAGTCCTAACCTCTGTGCCTCGGGGTCCTAACCTCTGTGCCTCGGGGTCCTAACCTCTGTGCCTCGGAGTCCTAACCTCTGTGCCTCGGGGTCCTAACCTCTGTGCCTCGGGGTCCTAACCTCTGTGCCTCGGGGTCCTAACCTCTGTGCCTCGGGGTCCTAACCTCTGTGTCTCGGAGTCCTAACCTCTGTGCCTCGGGGTCCTAACCTCTGTGCCTCGGAGTCCTGACTTCTGTGCCTCGGGGTCCTGACCACCGGTCCTGCTTCAGACTTGCCTTCTGTGTTGTTCTTGGCTCTGTTGTTTCACTTTCTGTTTTACTCTTATCTGCTTTTATCTTGGCTCTTCTCTCCCTCCCTCCTTCTCTCCCTTCCTTCCTGCCTTGCCCCTGGTGCTTGCATTTACCTCCGGCTTCCTCTACAATACTATGAATTCCACTAACTCTTCAGTCAGAAGACCATAATAAGGAACTGCTGTAACTGTGTGGAGTCTTTCTCCAATCTGTCTGTGTATAGATTTGCCATACTCCCTCCTTATAAAGCACTAGTAAGGCAGTTTTGGTCTCCATCCCTTAAATATGATATTAATAGAATAGAGAAAGTCCAAAGAAGGGCTACTAAGTTCATAAAGGGGATGGAAGGGACCAGTTATGATAAATGGTTAGTTAAATTGGGGTTGTTTACATTGGAGGAGAGAAGCTAAAGGGGGGTGCTTTATTAACCAGTTGGTTTTTCCATCTGAGGAAAGAAGGTTTCATCTTAAAATGTGGAAATACAAAGTTACTGAAAGTACTTTTTACAGGGAATGGTCTGATTACCATCTTGTAGTTGAAGTCAGAAAGGAATTTTGCCCCAACCAGGCAAATTGGAGAGGCTGTGGCTAGTGGTTAGGCTGGTTTCACTTGGGCAAATAGGTTGAACTTGATGAACATGTGTCTTTTTTTCAACCTCATCTACTGTGTTACCATGTTATGTGCTTATTAGGGGCTAGAAGAATTAAAGGAAAAGTGGGAACTGTTTACACACATAGCAGCAGGGAATGTGCATCCAGGTTAGCCCACTGATTTATGAAACCAATAACGTTCCATATTTGTTTTTGTCTTGGAATATTTGGTGATTTCTCTAAAGTAATTCAGCAGAAGTATTGTTACGCATGCCTCAGGGGGTGGGCAGAGATTAAGGAACAAAAGGGTAGGCAACTACACATTAATAGGAACCGATACCCAATAATAGGAACTAGTAAATCAGATGAGCAGTCTAAATCTGATGTTATTGCCCTAGCACATATTGTGCACATCAGTTAACTCCTTAAAGACTGTACTTACAACAGCCCTGACCGACTGACTTTTAGCCATTCTCCTTGACCACAGCTTACTTCAACTTTTATTTCATACAGTGTACATTATAACAACGTTAAAGTGCTATTTTATAAGCGTTTTGCATCTGACATCAGTTTTATATTTTGCTAACTGTGTCAGTAGCAGCGCTGAAAGTCATATGAACATGAAGCCCCGGTTTGGGACTTAATAGACGTACAGAAAGGCAGAACTCTGTGCTCTGTAGGCAATTTTATTTCATGTTAAGAGATTAAAAAAGTAGATTGAATATGTGCTTGCAGTAATTGTTGTTGCATAATGTACATAGTATTGTATTTCCTCAGGTTTGTGAAAAAGATTCCAAACGAAGTAAGAAATCAGCATCTCTCAGTACAACTCAGACTGTAGCACTGACCAGCTCTTATACCAACAGTGCTCGGGCTTAACTGCTTTCTGGAGTTGAACAGCACTTATAAAAGATACACTCTCTCTCTCTCTCTCTCTCTCTCTCTCTCTCTCTCTCTCTCTCTCTCTCTCTCTCTCTCTCTATATATATATATATATATATATATACAGTTCAAAATAAACAGCACTCACGAAACAAATAATCACCGGTTGCCTGGGTGCAGTCCTCATCGGGGTAGACAATAGGAAAAAATGGATCGCATCACACAGGTCTTATATCTTATATAAGACCTGTGTGATGCGATCCATTTTTTCCTATTATATATATATATATATATATATATATACAGCCACAACACAAGGTCCAGATATATACAGCAGCCATAGAGGCCAGTAAAAATGTCATATGATCAAGGAGCAAGTTGGGTAAGTCTAGCATAACAGATGTGGCCTGTATGTTTTTGGGTGCAGGAGAAACCCAGAGTAACCAGTGACCATACAAACACCTTGCAGATAGTGTCCTGCCAAGAACGGAACCTCGGGCCCCAGCGCTGGAAGGCAGCAGTGCTAACCATTTATAGCTACATCCAGAATGGGCACATAGGCGCCACAATAACATATGGAGAGATAGTTTGTATTAAACTATCTCTCTTTATATTACTAAACTATATTAGAAAAGCCCAGTGTAGCATATGCCTTAGGCCATTTGTAAAATCTGAGAAAGGAATAAATATTTTCTTGAAGTGCAACGGCATGGGCACAATGAATTTATTTCTAGCCTTCTGAAACTTGTACTATATCATGATAATCTTGTGTTTAATGATAATGACTTTTAGCTCCTCCTCCTAAACCTATTAGTCTGCCATCAAGTGCCTCCCAGCTATACCTGTGCCTTGTTCTAATAATTCTGCATCTCAGAGAAAAGATTCCATGCCTCTTTCAAAGGCCAATATGGTAGAACACACACCTCACCATATAATATTTCTAATTTCTTAGCTAATGAATGCAGCACCACCTGAGTTATATTTATAGGTATTGTTTTTTTTTTTTAAAGGAGAAGTAAAGTTTTAGCACTGCATCTCCAAAACCACGAGTTACATTTGCACCAACTTAACAAAGTGGGGCCAACACTGTTGGGCAGCAATGTAGTTCTGGACATGCCAGGAAGGCTTTATTTCCTTTAAAGGAGACGGAAAGTCATTTTGGCATTTTACTGCCAATAGATTAATGCCTCCTAGAACACTATATTTATTTTGCAGAAAGCTTTACGATACCTGCGTAAACAGCCCTAGAAGCTTCCTCTGTTTGTTTAAGATTGTAGCTGCCATTTAAGCTTGGTCTCCTTAGCTTCCTGCTGCATCTCTAGTTGTTGGTAGCTCAGATCACACATTCTGATGGGAGGGGGAATGAATTCTTCTGAATTCTTATGGGAGGGAGGAGCAGGAGACGGGAGAGAGGAGAGAGCTGCACAGACTCTGGCCCCTGGAATTAAGGATTGTTTCTGAGAGAGGAAGTCTGATACTGAAAACATGTTTACAAAAAAGGAAATGCTGTGTTTCTTTTGATAGAGGACATGAGTGCCTATGGCTGTATTTACATTACCTTTCTGAAAAAAATGCCTCTAAATAGCAGCAATCCCTATAGCACCCCTGACAATGTAGTATGTCAATTGGGGTTGCCACATTTTCTATGAAAAAAGGTATATTTTTACCTTTCTACCCTATTAATAACATTGGGAACAGTCATCATTTTTGCCTGTCAGGTGGCAGCACTGTTACCAAGATATGTCTGCCCAAGGGCCACATCTGGACTGAGATTCAAATTAGACCCTGGCGATTGAAATGTAATAAGAAATAAATGTTCAGAATTCCTCACTCATTATTAATTAGCATTATTAATTAGTAAATTGCTGGGAGTTGTAGTTTAAAGCAATACAATAGAATTTATCAAGGTGCAATGAACTAAAGTACATATTGGTTTACTCCTGCATATATGTATATGTGTACATTGTTCTAGTCTTCAGAGCTAACATTTCATTAGCCTATAAGTCAAATGCCACACTAAGATCAAAGGCATTCCAGCAAGAACAAGTCACATAGGTTCCTGTTCTGGGCTTGACAATGTGCATGAGGGGCTAAGCTCGCTGGGGACATCTAGTGGTGGGTTTCATTGCAGCTTTTGTTACCTAAAGGAGTTATCTGGCAATATTGACGTTGCAGCTGTACCTCCCAGCATGTCAGTCTGAATGCATTTGCTTCCCTTAGCTTCCTTCTCATAAGGCAATAATACAGCTAAGTCCCCTGGAACTGTTTTCTAATGTTATATTTCAAGGTACACAACACAGTACAGTAAAAAAGATAAACTTATGCAGTTACAAAGATGAATTGCCACGTGTTAGGAGATATAGGATGAAGGAGGCTGCCCTGTAGAATTTACAGTCTACGCATGAGTATAAATAGGGAGTTATTATGTGCTGCTAAAAACAATATAGTAATATTATTAATAAATGATAAGCAGACTAGGCACCTACAGAAATCAAGAGCTGTGTGAGTTAAGAACTGGATTCATTATAATAAATTCTTTACAGACGGTTGCATTTTTTGAATTAGTGTCCCCAGATAAAAGGGGCAATCTGGCTACTACTGTATAGGCTTCTTCATATAAAGGCAAGTTTCCCTTACTATGTACAAGTGTACAGCTTGCATGCACCTCCCAAATACACAGTAAACACAAACACAACAACAGATTATATATATATATATATATATATATATACTGTATTTATACAAGAAATGCCAATATTAAAACTGATACTTACTTTAACCTAATGAATGACTTACTGTGATATTCCCAGGTAAGACCCAGCTGTAGGACGGGCTGCACACTCCAGCCTGATTCTAACAAGAAGGTTTAAGTGTTTGTGATCCTTATGTTTTTGGATTCGGATGTTTTTTTGGGTTGGTGACAAAATCCAAAGTGCAGTTGTGGACTGTGTATCAGATTTCAAAGGGAATATTTCCCAACCAGCGATGCAGCTGCAGCTCCCTCTCTACAAAATTCAGAATACTGTCTGTCCAAGCATTTTGGGGAGGAATGTGAAGTGAAACTATTGAGTAAGAGCAGACACCCAATGCCAATTCTCTAAACAGGCACATAAACATCTGAAGTAAATGGGTGAGGCTAATTCTTTTGTATTACACAAATCTGTACCTGCCTGTTTGGAGCAGTGCTTATTGAGTTCTTACATGATCCCTTTGATTGTGCTCCCCTAGCTGAAGGCTCAAGGTGGCGCTCCTGACTGTCACCTGACTGTGGTGAGTTTTTCAGGACTGCTATTATTATTATTATGTTGTAAGGATCTTGTGGAAAGCATAGAAAGTTTTATAACAACAACCTGATCCTGTTGTGCAACAAAACTTTCAGAGCTCAACTGTCTGTAAGTTAAAGGCTGGAGAGAGCTGGAGTTCCATGGCAGCTGGAGACTTGCAGGTTACATGATCTTGCTGTATATACTATAGAGGGTTTTTTCTTTCTGATTTACAAGAAAGGCTAATATATGTACAGCGCATAGCAAACATGCACCCCCAGTCGTCTGCGTGGGCACTGCATTCCATTGCAGTCAGTTACCTTGATGTAGTGACACATTTGGGGGTGGGGCTATGACATCACACACCTCGCCAAAGGGGAGATTTTGCCCAGTTTTTTTTATAACCAGACAGCCCCTTTTGGCAATTCTAGTGTGGTGGTTTGGCAATTTTATAATCATAAACTTGTAACTAGAAACCCCTGTTTCTGAATATGTTTTTACTTGTACAGAATAAATTGTTGATAGAACATGGGGCCATGGAATGCACAATTATCAATTCCCTCTTTTAATGGAGAAGGAAAGGTAAAAACTCAGTAAGCTTTATCAGAAAGGTCTATATAAATACAGCCATAAGCACTCACAGAAATGCACAGTCCTCTATCAAAAGAAACACAGGATTTCTTGTCTTCTTTTTTGAAAACATGTTCTTCCGGGTGTCTGCTATAGAAATACCAAGATATAAATACATAAATAATGATAATTGTATCTGGTCAATTATTGGAAATAAATTGGAGTTAAATGAATGTCAGATTCACAAAAGCTCCCTTTATGTATGTGGAGTAAAACTGTTGTTCCAACACCCCAACTTTCTTTTACACGCAACATTTTCGCATTTTCGCTAATCTTTTTAAAGATTTGCAAATTTTCGGGCGAAACGAGACAGATTTGCTCATCACTAATTGTAACTCTTCTGTGACTGCCAAACAATGAGACATGGCTTCCTTATTGATGGCTATGACTAACCATAAGTTAAAGTGGAGACAGAAACAAATATAGATTGATAGTAAACAAGATGGTTCCTCTTATACATATATTTGTGTGGAGCATAATGGGTCAGATTCAGAGAAAACACACTATCTTATAGTTTAACAGTTCATCAGTCAAAACTTTTCTCCCAGTGCAGTTCCAGTTTTTCTCACTGAATTGTATCTGACTCTATGGGGCAGTCTGAAATTAAATAAGGGGATAAGTCTTTGTTATCTTAAGGTGGCCATACGCTGAAAGATCTGTTTGTTTGGTGAGGTTGCTAAATGAGCAGATCTTTGCCCAATATGCCCATCTTGAGAGTCAAAAGATTGAATCACATTGATGGGAAGTAGGCCATCAGACTTCCTTTATCAGCCCTTCAAAACGTGAGTCAGAAAAATGTCTGCTATAAGTACAACGAAGTTGGATAATACTGATTTAAACCATTCCAACAAAACATTTTGATTTCTTCATTTGCTCTCTGATCAACGGTAGCCGTGATGGCAGGCAATACAGTTCTATTGTATATGTTCATCAGATAGAGCAGTGATCCCCAACCAGTGGCTCAGGGCAACATGTTGCTCCCCAACCCCTTGGGTGTTGCTCTCAGTGCCCCCAAACCAGGGAGTTATTTTTGAATTCCTGACTTGGGGGCAAGTTTTGGTTGAATAAAAACAAGATTTACTACCAAATAAAGCCCCCTGTAAGCTGATAGTGTGCACAGAGGCTGCCTAATAGCCAATCTTAGCCCTTATTTGGCTCCTCCATGAACTTTTATGATGCTTGTGTTGCTCCCCAAGCCTTTTTACATTTGTCTGTGGCTCACGAGTAAGAAAGGTTGGGGACCCCTGAGATAGATACTGCTCACACACAGCACAAATCCTGTATTCCATTTTCTGTGTCCTCTTGGAGGGGAACCTAGACATCTGGCAAGTACCGTATATACTCGAGTATAAGCCGATCCGAATATAAGCCGAGGTACCTAATTTTACCTAAGAAAACTGGAAAAACTTATTGACTCGAGTATAAGCCTAGGGTGGGAAATGCAGCAGCTACTGCTAAGTTTTAACAACAAAATAAATACCAATAAATTTACATTAATTGAGGCATCAGTGGGGTATATGTTTTTAAATATTTATTTCAAAGAAAAACAGTAAACTAGCTCTGTAAGCGGAGAAGAGGGTCAACAAAAACAATATGAGTACTACCCCAGGCTCATTGCACATTGGCAAACTGGCAGCAGGCCCAGTCCCAGAGGAGATGTAAGGGGAAATAAGTATTGCTAGTGGGAGCCTAGGGAGGGTACTGGAGGGTCTGGTTGCGGGTGGCCTAATTTGCACACAAAGGAGAGAGGGTGCTAGTCTAGAGGGACCCATGGCACCCGACTCGAGTATAAGCCGAGGGTGACTTTTTCAGCACATTTTGGATGTTGAAAAACTAGGCTTATACTCGAGTATATACAGTACCTTGTCTGTGAAGGGTAGCGTGTAATGTTTGCACTGTGGTCACAGATACTGAAAAATTGCCATTAAAGGGTTATATATACTTTAAACATAGTTCCAGAGGGTAGAAGACTCAGCTAGTGATGAGCAAATATGTCCCGTTTCACTTCGCTGAAAAATTCTCGAATCTTTTAAAAGATTTGTGAAATGGCAAAAAATTCGCGAAACAGCAAAAATGTTGCTGTTTCGCGAATATTATTCTTTTGTCGCCCGAAGCTATTCTTTTGTTGCCCGTAGCTATTCTTTTGTTGCCCGTAGCTATTCTTTTGTCGCCCGCAGCTATTCTTTTGTCACCTGCCGCTATTTTTTTGTCGCCCGCGGCTATTCTTTTGTCGCCCGCAGCTATTCTTTTGTCGCCTGCAGCTATTCTTTTGTCACGCGGCTATCCTTTTGAAATTTGCCGCGAGTCCATACCTGGCAAAACATTTTGCCCATCACTAGACACAACTCCAAATTACTTGCTGGCATCTCGGTGCAGCACAAGTGTAAGTGTGATGTTATAGCGCCGCTTCAAAATTTCCCCCTGAAGCGACCACAACTTGTCCAGCGGAGACCATGGCAATTACATCAGGCACAGGGCACATAGGGCTCTACTAAGTCCCTTACCAAAGGTCTGATATGCCCCATATTGACACATTACCTTGCTAGGTGACATTTCACTCCAGCAAGGCTTCACCCTCACGTAACCCCCAGTCGCCCATCAAGCTCCTAAGAACCTGGATCTTCTTGATCTTCACTACACCATCCACAGGTAGTACAGGAAAAGCATACACAACTAGGGGCACCTGGGGGGCTTTAAAAACTGACTAATACATTCTTTGTGCTAGCTGTCCTACCAGGGGACATGAGTGGTAACTCTTGGTGTTCTGCCTGTAGGATGTAATGGAAAGAAATCTTTGCCAAATACTCTGTCATGTTGAATGAATCCTGCTGTTACTGGTTATTTAAGTGTAAATAGGGGTGAAATAGAACATGGATATTTTGTGTTTCTTCTATAAAAACCCTGAACCATTAAGCACAAAGATAAGGATTTCTGTTGTGTACAACACAAGCAGCTGATTGTTGCATTTGTCCTGCTGGAACAATGCTTGTCTTGTTTCTGTACATATTGTAAGGCTGCGAGTTCCATTCTCCTACTGCCCAATTCAACAGGGACAGGAAATGCTTATTAAGTGAAATCAGCCAATTCCATCAATAGCTGGAAGTTTTTATACAGTAATTTGGAGTAGTTAGTAGTTATAACTCTTTACCTTGTGGGGTATGCTGAGCCTTTTCTGATCATTTGCCCTTTCTGCCTACCTTTTCACAGTAACCCCTATATATAATAAATGGCACTAAGTTTGCCCAGGAGCAGTAACCCACAGCAACCAATAAGATGTTTGCTTTTAAACAGGTGATCAGTAAATGCTGCCTGCTGATTGGTTGCTATGGGTCACTGCTCCTGGGCAAATGTAGTGCCTTTTATTACATAACCCCCTAAGGGCCAGATTCAGTTTGATGAGAAAAGCTTATCTCCTAATTCAATTGGATCACAGCACAGCAGAGCGCCAGTAGCATAGCAGCAATGACAACCTTCTTTACCAAAAGACCCCAAGCTCCCTATGAACTGTTCTTGTGCTGCTATTGTTCTGTATGAATGGGTGATGGGTGTTCCAGCCCAGAACATGTCAATTAATTGATTGAATAAAAAAAACTATAATGATTTCTGTTTTTAAATTTCCCCTTATCTACTGTGAATAGTATATGGTGACTGCGTAATCATGTGCAGGCCCGGATTTGTGGAAAGGCCACAAAGGCCCGGGCCTAGGGCGGCACAAGTTTAGGGGCGGCATGCCGCCCCGCCGCAACAGAATTTTTAAATTTGTCTCCCATACGGAGCAGTCGGGACCTCTCCCCACTGCTCCGTATGGGAGTTTAAATGCGCGAATGCGCATGCGCACTCAGGGGAGAGGGCGCCGCGCGATTGCACATGCGCACTCGCGGGGGCGGCCTCGAGGCGCCGCCAAGTTAAATCTGGCCCTGATCATGTGCCTTATTTCCCTAACTTGTCTTGTTAATGACATAGTTTGCATTTTTACTCTTACCAAAGCCTTCACAGTCTCTCACTCTGGGCAGGCATAAGGTGCCTTAACACCATTTTGGTGTTCCACACGTTACCTGCCATGTGAAAAACTGCACCTACCCATGCCTAAATCTATCAGCTCTACCTGTAACCGCTGGTAATGCCACAGTGGTCAAGGGAAGTTCACCCAGCACAGCCTTACCTCCTCCAACAATTCTTACTCGGTGTACAGCCCAGAGAGTGGGCACTCCCAAGCGCAGTCCAGCAAAAAATAGTTGACTGGCACAACGAGTGTAGTGCAAGCGGGGCTTGGCCCCTGCGTGTTTATTCAAAAAATAGCAGCAACGTTTCGGGGGCATACCCCTTCGTCAGGGGGTACACCCCCGAAACATTGCTGCTATTTTTTGAATAAACACGCAGGGGCCAAGCCCCGCTTGCATTACACTCGTTGTGCCAGTCAACTATTTTTTGCTGGACAGTGGTGAAGGGCCCTGCTTGTGCTATTACTATAGCTATACTATTGAGTAGGGTGGCATAGGGAAAAGTCTAAGGGAAAGCCAAGGGCCAGGCTCTGTAATACTGGCACCTAGCCAGTGTCGGACTGGGATGCCAGGACCCACCAGAAAACCTTAGACCGTGGGCCCACTTTTCAAACTATTTTTCATCCACTTCTCACTCAGCCTCTATATTTTCCTAGTTTATTTTCTTTAGGTACTATTATCTATTCTTCTTTATATTTAGTAAATTTGTTCCCATAGAGAAACAGGGAATGACCATGAATTAGGCCAAATGTTTAGAAGCAGGAGGGCCCACTAACACCTGGGCCCACCAGGAGTTTTCCTGGTATCCCTGTAGGCCAGTCCGACACTGCACCTAGCAACAGCCCCCATGCAAACAAGGGCCGGTAGCCTCCTTTTGTGACCTGAACTGTTTTGTTTTGATTATAAAAATGTGAGTTTTGCTTTAATTGCAGCTAATTTATTGTATGTATTTTATTTATTCTTGTATTAGTCCATCTGGTGAGGAACATCCTTTCAGTTAAAGTTCTGGCATCCTGTGTAATTCTCATATTACGCAGTTTCTGGAGTTGGCAGTGATGGAGTGTGGGATCTTACTTTGTTTTTCTCAAATATTTTTTCTCCTATTTTTTCTCCCATGTGGTTCCGGTGGGAGGGTAAAGATCATTTTCTGCTTAAGCAGATTTTATTTTTAAGCTGTTTTTTATCTAATAGTTTCCCCCTGTTGCCAGACCTACATTCCGTAGTGTAAAAGTAAAGCCAGCAATTGGGATACTATTTTCCAAACAACAAATAAGCGTAGGAGACAATCAGAGAAGACTCAATCGTGAGCTCTGTGGGCTTGGGGGACATAAGGGACAGACATTATTAAAGGAACAGTCAGGTTCTAAAATGCAGAATATTCAGAATGTGGTTCATTCTGACCCAGATGCAGTTACTGGTATAGCAAACCACATAGGCTTTGTAAGCAATACAATGTAAACAAAGGCATGTATCCAGTATAAATACACTAGTGTTGAAGAGTTTGGAATCACTAGGAAATTGTGTTTTTTTATTTTACCACATAATGCCATCTCCTGCTGTCAGCACTGCTTTGTGCGAATTTCAGCATGCAGCAGGACAGTGACCCAAGGAACACATCGAAGCTATGCAAAAACTATTTGTGGAAGAAACTGGAAACTTTATCAAGCTTCTGGGAAAAGCTGAGCCACAAGGTCAGAAGAAAATGTCCTACAAACAAGTGGCACTTCTGGGGAGGAGCTAAGGGAGGCATGAAGGCCAAAGTCTGACAAACTGGTCGTGTCACCAATAGAGGATTCTTTCACTATTTTGATGTCAATTTTAATGAACCCTTACATGAAATAAAGAGTGTGACATTGTCAGTGTATTTACTGTAACTTCTGATAAAGGTGAATAAGAACATTGGTTGCTATCAAATGTTGGGTGATCCCAGATTTTTTACATATAAAAGAAATACAGTGGTTGAAACTCCGAGGAGATTTAAACCACTTCCAATTATATGCAATTAATATGAATTAAGGGTGTTCATCATACAGTCTTTATTTAAGGTACAAAGTTAAGAGTTGGGCTACCCAGACACCTTTCCCCAACATACCAAACAGTATAAGGTGCCGCCCTAAATAGCTACCGTATATACTCGAGTATAAGCAAAAATGTGCTGAAAAAGTAACCCTCGGCTTATACTCGAATATAAGGATTTTAAGATGTAATGGGCTTGTTGCGTGCGCACCCCCCCCCTTGGATGGACATGCTTGCGTCCGCACCTACTTGCACTCGCGTACTTCTTTATACTATGGGAACACAGAACGCTTGCAGCATTCGAGTGTGTGCGCGCGCAGCTTGAAAGTAAGCAGGGTAATATCGTGCCTAAAATTAATTTTATGCCCTAAATATGTTGAAACTGTGATGAACTATGGTGAACTAGATGAACTATGGTTGAAAGGCTAAAATATTTTTACATTTGTAACCTTGTTATGAAGCAAGGAGGGCCCTTAACAAATGTTAGACCTCAAAATGGGGCTTGAAAGTCTGGAGAGTTTTTTGTAGCATGTTAAATTCTCTTGATAGTTTGGAGATGTGACGGCATTATAACTACAAGGTCCACTCTTGGTGCTACTGTGACATGGGCATCAAGGTAGTACAGGTATGGGACCTGTTATCCAGAATGCTCGGGACCTGGGGTTTTCCGGATAAGGGGTCTTTCCTTAATTCGCATCGCATACCTAAAGCCTGTTAAAAACATTATTTTAACAGTAATTAAACCCAATAGGGCTGTTCTGCCCCCAATAAGGGGTAATTATATCTTAGTTGGGATCAAGTACAGGTACTGTTTTATTATTACAGAGAAAAGGGAATCATTTAACCATTAAATAAACCCAATAGGACTGTTCTGCCCCAATAAGGGGTAATTATATCTTAGTTGGGATCAAGTACAGGTACTGTTTTATTATTACAGAGAAAAAGGAAATCATGTTTTAAAATGTGAATTATTTGATTAAAATGGAGTCTATGGGAGATGGCCTTTCCGTAATTCGGAACTTTCTGGATAATGGATTTCCGGATAAGGGATCCGATACCTGTAAATGTTTCTTGCATTTACATATTGAGCTGGCCAGTGAACAATTGTTTCTTCTGTATGCAGCTGCTTGCACAGTTTACTGTTGTAGATACGGCTTAAGTCTGTAAGCATGCACTAATCAAACCATCATCCCAGAGGGAACTGTAGGGCGTTGAACATGTGCGCACGAACGCCTTTATACAATGGGAACTGCACACGGCAGAAATATGCCGGGAACGCTTGCAGGATACAAGTACAGCATACGAACGCCTTGATACCAGGGAACGTGCACACAGCTCACATATGATGGGAACGCTCGCAGCATACAACTGAAGCATACGATTTATACAATGGTAGCGCACGCAGCAGGATGGCAAGTACTTGTCAATTAGTATGGCAACCTAGCCTTCCCAAACTTGCTTTTGTCTGCTGCTTTACCATTTTTCTTTCCCTGTACCTGTTTTCTTTCCCAGTGCTGTAACTCTTCAAGGCAGGAGGGTCAAAGGGTCCTCCATCCACATTTCCCTAATCTGCAGCTGCCAGCATATTATATTTATGAACAGTTCACAGGGGGTCACGCTGAGTGTCCTTTTATTATTTATTTGATTATTGAAACTAAGCAGCTGCATTTCCCACCCTAGGCTTATACTCGAGTCAATACGTTTTTCCAGTTTTCTTAGGTAAAATTAGGCACCACAAATAGTTGGGTAGCACTTCTTTAAGATATCACCAACACCTCCAAATCTAGTAAAGAAAGTTGCTAAGAATTATGTTTTGCTTATTCATTCATAAAGCCTTTTTCGGAGGGGGAGGAGTTCCCCTTTAATGGCACTTATTGACAGTATTTTCCTATATTTAAAATATTTTGTTTTTTTATTATTTACTTCAGGCTCCGCAGGAATACTGACTAGTAGGTGTATTATGCCCACTCAATTAATCAACAGAAAAGCATTGAAACAGGAGCTTTTTTCAACTTTAGTTCAATGAATAGGGCTTGTGCCGTATTACCTACTGTTTTAATTAGCATACACATATGGTTTTTGCAACTTCTTGCACTTAAGAGGGCAAATGCTGAAATTAAAGCTAAACTATTGGAAGGGAGGATATGTTTATACAGAGGGCTTCTTATTATTGCAAACATTTTTTTCCTTTATGTTCATTGGGTACCCAGAGTGGAGTTGGATCTCTGTAAGCCCCGAATGGTGGCTGGTGAACAACATGTGAGGACAGGTTTAAATATAGGTGTTTAAGCTTCAGGCCTACAAGTAAATTTAAGGCCTAAAACTAGCAAGAAATTACAGCAAAAGTATATACATTTAAAATAAGCTGTTTGTACACTTTATGTAAGTTGTTTACAGATAAGGAATGATTAACTGCTACATGCTGAATCATATATCGTCACCCCATGCTATCGATGGGCCCCAGATGTCCCATGTTGTCATGGAAAGTCCAGAAACTTCTAGTATCACGCGTGATCAAACGTGAGGAGAAGGTTCCCGAATGATGGACAGATAACAGGGAATATTGGACTCTGATTGGACAATATTTGGGGGCAGTGGGGGCCTTTGGAAATCCCCCACTGAAGGGTATAAAAAGGCATGATAGAGTGTAAACAACTTGGAGGTTTTATGCACAATATTCCATTGTACATTGTCTCCCCATTGATGTAAAAGATTAAATCTCTTCTGATATCTGAAGAACGAAGTCTAGGTGGTGTTCTTGCATTGTTACCTAATTTGTGGCCTTACAAACAGTACCAGTGGAGCTCTCTAGTCTTGCTTTAGGGTAATAAAGAAAAAAATATATGTAGGCAGATTTCCATGAAGGATGTTGTGAAGCAATTCATGTTACCCTTTATTCTGGTACCAATGGAGTTAAAGCTCTTTATCACCTATATTATGTTATTGTTTAGAGCCCAGCTGCAAGCACCGCCCCCCTGACTTGGATGGATGCTGTTCCCAAGCTAGCCTTGGTTAGGCCTTGAGGGCTGTGCCTCCTGTTGTGGTACAAGAACAGGTCTTTGTTTGAATTGGTAACACTCATACATATGTAATGTAATTATGTTGTATGCTTCTGTGTAACAAAGTCTATAAAAATCTCCCCAGTCCTTTGTTCTGACTATCTTTTGCTCAGAACCCACGTACGTGTCTAATAAACCTATCTTTTTACCTCAAATGACCTTTGGTATCAGACTTTTCCATAACAAGGGCTAAACTCCATGGGAGATTTAGTAGGACAGTCTCAGATCGCCAAAATGCATCCTACAAGTCGGATGTAGCTGCATGGATCAAAATATAATGAAACTGATGCAAAAATCTGATGAGTAAACTACATAAAGGGATTGCCTTCCGACTTGAATGCCTGTGGGATAGAAATGCTGCACGCTGGCAAAATAAAATCTGATGGTGTCTGACAGACTTTTTTTCCTCGCTGAAATACATTGACTGTCAGATGTAGATGCAGGAACAAAACACACCCTACAAATTTATCTGATTTGACTACATTACAGCTGTGGGGATCAGATTGTGGCGTTGCATGGAGTTACATGACAAATCAGATAAAATCTGACCCACAAAATCTAATCAAAATCTCCGGTGGAGCGTAGCCCTTAGCTGACTCCAACACTAAACGTCAAGAGAGCATTACGCACAAGGCATCGTACAATGAAAGGCCAGTTTAATTCTGAGTTCTATTCCAGATGACTTGACACTTGTCAGTGTAAACACATTTTATTATGCTCCCATTTAAGGTGCCATCAAACACACAGCAAGTTTGCATTTTTAAACCAGAAATAATATACTGTATAGAAAGAAAACCACAGGATGATTAAAAGTGCATTGTGGCATCACCCAATGACCAATCGCTGTTAGGATCTCAATTGCGTGATTACATTTGCGCATCTCTGAAACAATCTGAGTTGTAACCCAAAGCAGCCAACAGTCTCCTCTCAATCGTCAATGTTTATTTCGACCCTGCATCTGAGCAGACTGAGAATTCAAAACAGTTGTAAGAAAACAGTGCATGCATGGAACTCATATCTATAGCTTAAAGGACAAGTAAACCCTCATTTTTATATTGTGTAAAGGTTGGGCACATCTTCCCCACCTGAATCGCATCATTTGTACTCGGTATATCCCCACCATCACACATTACTAAAACAAATAGCATAGTAGCCATTTGCCCCCTGACACATCAGAGAAGGAACCCTATGGGATTAAGGGGAGGCTGCAGCCTTACTATTAACCTTTGAACAACAGGAGTGGCAGGTATGTAAAGATTTCAAAAAGGGCACTCTCTGAATTTTTTTTGTGGGGGGTATCTATGTCCTTTAAAGGAACAGTAACACCAAAAAATGAATCAAAGAGTAATTAAAGGCTATGTTGCCACCTTGTATGCAGAATCACACAAAGTCATTGCAAATATTTGATACCAAATGGTGTGTGCTTAAAAATCAAGATTTGTTTTTAATTTCATAGTGATGTCAGTGGACTTTAAAATTCCCAGCATTGCTGCCATCAGAAAGGCCAGGGTCCCATACAACATAATGGTCAAGGCCCTCCACCCAAAGGTCAGGTCATCACTGGTAGTGAAAACTGTAGGCCATTGCATGACATCCCAAAGCCACCTCATTGTTAAATACAGGAGTAACCCTGTAGTACCCTGAATGTCACCCTACCTGCACTTCAGAATAAGCATCCTGAACTCATAGCAAGATACAGCTACAAAATTCACCCAGATAAATTTCCAGGGGAACTAAATGCAGGGCAAGTGAGCCTTCATCCCAGCTGGCCTTTCGGCTTGGCACCCTCATAGCAAAGGTTAATCAGTTGTACTCCCAGCATCCTCTGCCAAGAGAAAGTCCCTTTTCTTTATACATCTCCTTATTAGCCCCTATGATCTCTCTTCCACCCCAACCCCATTTATATTCCATACTTCTGCCTGTACTATGGTCCTTCTACCTCAGTCAGTTGTGTAGCAGACACCACTTTGGCAACCTAAGAATGCAAGAAGTGTTGTGCCTTAGGGATTATAAATGGAGGAGGGGGGCATGACTTTACATCATATAGGAGCTGGACTGCTTGGCCACCATTAAAGGAGAAGGAAAGGCTAAGTCACTTGGGGGGGCCAAAATGCTAGGCACCCCCAAGTGACTTAGATTCCTTACCTTTTACCCCGGCCTGGTGCCCCTGTACGAAGAGAACAGCACCAGCCCGGGGTAGCAGCGATCGCTTCCTTCTTCCTATTCGCTCTTGCGCGCATGCACAGTAGAGTGAAAAGCTGAACTTGAACAAGAAAGTCGGCTTTTTACTCTACTGTGCATGCGCCGGCCCACGGATTTCACCGGCAGAAGAAAAAGGAAGAAGGAAGTGCTCACTACAAGTACCCTGGGCTGGTGCTTTTTTTTCCTAACAGGGGCACCAGCCCAGGGTACAAGGTAAGCGATCTAAGTCACTTGGGGGTGCCTCACATTTTGGCACCCCCAAGTGACTTAGCCTTTCCTTCTCCTTTAAACACAAATTATTTTAAAATGACCCGTTGGCCGACAGGTGCCCCCTTACCTAATTAACCTGGGCATCATTTAGTAATTATGAAAAAAGGCAATTGCCAATCTTGTCCTTCACAGGGCCAGCTACAGCAGTGATGCCTATACTCTTCTAATGGTTGGTCTGTATCCCAGAGTTAGCTAATAGCAATGTCGCTGTAACTCTTTATAGGTATATATTGTACATATTTATTCAGTTTTGTGCCATATTTCTAATTATGGTGGACATTGAACTCAATAAATAACTTAAATAGAAATAAAATACACATTACTTATAAATAGATTTTATCTTCCGGCAATCAATACTATGTTTTACTTTTAAATACTTGAAATTTCATTCATAACCAACAGAAAAGAAACAATAACAGTGGTGACATTGAACAATAAAAACATTAAACATGGATACAGCTGTTCCCTTTTGTCTCCTGTACATTAGATATCATGAAAAGGTGTTAACTGTGCCACATTGTAATTATGTCGTGCTGCACTGCTTGTGGTTATAGGCCTCGGACTTATAAAGCTATTGGGAAATTTACTTTAAACTGAAAATAAAAGGTCACTTGTATATCGGTAGCTCCATTCACCAGAAATATTACCAACAGCACAAAGGAGAATAAGTGAGAGAAATTTTCTGTTTCCAGTGCCCTTTTTTAGATTTGTGAAAAGCACAAGACAATCATGTGGTCGACCTGTTAGCTATGCTCTAATGAAGTACGATCCTGCTCCAAGGCTCAGGGAAAAGGTTTGGGTATTGCTTCTTAAGGAACGTTTCTTCCGTCACCCCCACCTCTATTGAGGCAGCATTGTCGTTTAAGCATTAGGTCCGAAGTGCAGAAGGACTGCATTAAAGCCCACAAAAAATGTCTACAACCAACCTCAACTCCATCACTTTTCCGGCGTAAGAAGTCTTTATCCTTCAGCTGCCAAGGAGAGTCAGCAACTTATTGCTGTGAAAGGCATTCCTGACCCTTCTAGCAGGGAAAGGGATATCAGCATACACTTTCCATTAGCTCACATTCACAGATAGCTCTATACGTGTGCGTGATGGTCAGAAGATAACTCTATCCTCCTGCCTTCTCTCCCACCACAAAGTGCTGTTCATTGTGGCAATGTTATCTTCTTCCTCTTGTTCTTTTGCTAGTTCAATGAATACCTACAATAGCAAAATGGCCATACTGTTACACATACATTTTATCCATTAATATATTACTTATAATTAAGGTGTTTCATATTAATGCAGCGAAAAAAACAGAACTACAAACCCTTTAAAGGAGACATATGTAAAAATTAAGAATGTACCAGTGAATTATACTCCTCTAAACACAGAAGAATTATTCTTTAAAAAGTTGTGTTTCAGACTGATTTATTGAGAAATTCCCCCCAAAACCCCACTAGTCCTGCCCATCTGTTCCACTTCCTGCTGGCTGAATTCTCTGGATGTGCAGGGAAGCCGGCGGCACACTGCACTGTAGGATAGGAACCAATCAACAGCTAGGATGACCTGATAGGGAACTGAAACCTGTCTTTGCATGTGTGACTGCAGGGCTGTGATTGGCTCTCCCCCTCCGACTGTGCTTCTGGCAGGTACTGTTAGGACACGCCCACCCTTCAGTTAAAACACTGACCGAGACCTGAGAGAATCTATAGGGAGCTCCAATAAAAAGGCCATTTTTACAGATAGGATTATTTCTTAACCTAAAGTGAGACCATATATTATTCATAATTGCCTACAAAATTAGTTTTTTTTTCCATTTATCCAATATGTCTCCTTTAAAGCAAGGTGGGCCAAGCCTGTAGCACAGTGGTTCTCAACCTTCCTAATGCCGCGACAGTTCCTCATGTTGTGGTGACCCTCAACCATAGAGGAGCAGTGTCTCGGTTCCTAAGACCATCAGAAATATGTGTTTTCCGATGGTCTTAGGCGACCCCTGTGAAAGGGGCATTCAAACCCCAGAGGGGTCCCGACCCACAGGTTGAGAACACCTGCTGTCCAGCCCTTATTTCCCACTAGAAGCTTATTCTGTCTATAGAGCTGTTGTATCACCATGTTTACACAGTTCAACCATAGACAGGCACCCAAGACAGGTTTGTCAGGCTGCTGCCTTGTGTTACATTGTTTCAAATGCCAGAGCCACCAGGGCAGAGAATAGGAAAGGACTGGCAAAAACTACTGCTAATAGCAATTATATACACAAATAAGTAAAAAACCATTGCAAATGTGTCATGAATATATATTGCAAAGTTGCTTAGAATTGTGTTTTCTTTTACTGTATTAGGCAACAAATTATATTTTGGGTTGACTTCAAGATGTAAAAGATTTCATGACACTATAATTGAACAATCGTAATTCTGGTGATCTTACCTGTTCTAGAGTTGCCTGAGAGAAGATGTATTCTTCAATATTATACATTTGTTTAACTAAGAAAGAAAGAAAACAGAATGTAAGGAAAGACAAATAAAACTGTTTATTACTGTTAAAATGACTCTTTCAGTTGCAGATAAGTTGATGAATTGTAACATTTTGTATTTTAGATCTTTGTTTGAAAATATTTGTGTTTTATTAGTGGCTTAAATGGCCTCTGTTTATATAAAGTATTAAGAGATACATATAATAATAACAATGAAACCCCAGCCTTTAGGGCTGTGACAGACGGGGAGATTAATCTCCCCATCTGTCACAGCCCTAAAGGAGAAGAAAAGATAAAAAGTATGTATGCTTCATCAGAAAGGTCTATGTAAATACAGCCATATGCACACAGAAAAGCTCTAAAGAAACACAGGAATTTTTGTAAACATGTTCTTTGGTATCTGACTTGCTCTCCCAAAAAAATCCTTTATTCCTGGGACCAGAGTCTGCAAAGTTCTCTCCTCCCTTCTCCTGCTCCCCCCTCCCATAAGAATTCATAAAACTCACTCCCCCCTCCCTTAGGAATATATAATCTGAGGTGCCAGCCTCTTGAGCTGCAGCAGGAAGCTAGGAAGACCAAGTTAAAATGGCAGCTGGAAGGAGCTTCTAGGGCTCTTTACTCAGGTATGGTAATGCTTTCTGCAGAATAAATATAGCATTCTAGGTGGCACTAATGTGGCGAATCTATTGGCAATAAAATACCAAAATTACTTTTCCTTTAAAATAACAGAATAACTGCTATGGACTTTCAGTTTTTAAGTTTTTTTTTAATATATGTATATACATTTAATATTGTATTCTGTTGCATTCTGTTACTCTCCGTTGAAGAAAAAAAAGTAGCATTACCTTGTTCCAATTTAGAGAACGTCTGGGAGAGGGACTCCACATCCTCCTTAGGAACTTTGTAAGACATCAGAGAGGAAAAGCTGAAATTCAGAGGGACAATTAAAAACCGCACAGATCAAAAACAAGAGAGCTAAGGATGAGACTTTTTGCTAGGGAGAGTGTTTCTGCAGTTTTAATTAACTGTAATGTCAACATGTAAAGAGGAAGTGGCCATGAATTCTAGCATTTTTGTACTTGGTGCTTAGCTCCAATACAAGTTCAAAGTTGGGTTGAGATGCAAAAGTTGGACCTTACACAAAGAGAAGCAGAAAGTGGGTGGCACCTGGGTGTCCACTGGAATGTCAGAGTAATATTTACACACTGATACACAAGCTTAGGGTGTCCTAAGGCTTCACTGGATTGTGGCTCAGTAAAAGAAGCAAAATACAGCCTGCACCTTCCAACAGTACAGGAAACCTTGTTCCATGTATGGGGCCTAAAGATATGTTTGCCTGTATGATAGGTAACTAAAGGCTTCAACTATCTAGAAAACCCCGGGTATATTAGCTAAACCGAGAAGGGATAGAATTGCAATAACTATCAGACAAAGTTACCTCTCCTGGTGACTTGCATTTGGGAATATTTGCAGAATCTCCTTGTGAAGAAATTCCACATTCTGACTCCTGGCTCTTGTATCAAGTTTTAATTCAAGGGAGAAATATCGTCCGAACTTGCTCTTCAGATGCTGGACGGAGCCAATGTATCTGTTGAGTATTTAGAAATAGTTTCATGTTGGTAATGGAGACAGGTCAAAACCTTTGATTTTATTCGTCAAGTTACTAGTACTTTAAATCATCAATGTTCAATGTTTTACACTGAAGGAATCAATAATAAATAATAGTTTAGGGACTGGGATACCCCTGAAGCTACTGCCGGATGTATGAATGGCATTAAACTAAATGCACTGAATGTATTTCTTAATCTGTGTTTTACCCAATTGTACGTATGTATTTATATCTTTATCTAATTCATTCATAGAAACCTTTAGTGGTTGAGCACAACTTTCCCTTTTTCTTGTGTTATTGTTTATACAGGAGCAGTGACCAGCTCCATGTTGTAGCCCCCACTATTCCCAGCTACAGTCAGGTGATCCCAATGGAGCCAATAAAAGGGCAACCATATGGGAGTTTTAACCTTATACGCAAGCATGTTGCAGGTAAAACTTAGTCCCTTTGCTCAGTACTAATCTTAAATTACTTATATAGGTCAGTCAGTGTAGGACTGGCCAGAAGGGATGACTTTGACGTAGTTGGCCAGCTTGAAGTATATTGCAATGTACGGACAAACAATCCCTCTTTTTGGGGTGGGGAGGGAAGACATTTCTTAGTAGCTGAATGCACAGAAATGTCCTAATGTCCTATTTCTACATATTGATAATGGGTGAGTGCAGAGGTTTTTTTGCGGTTGTTTATATGTATTTTGTGGTCACAGCCTCATTGCACCCCCGCCTAATGGTTTACAATTTAGTGGTTGAGCACAACTTTCCCTTTTTCTTGTGTTATAATTCATTCATAGCTCTTAGACAGAGCAATCAGTGAAAGTAAAGAAAAAATATTCTTGACCATAAATCAGGGATGTACATCCCACCTAAAATACCAGACACTTTAACGCAGCTATAAATAAAATAAATACTGTTTTGCTGTTTAAGCAGATGGTTTAAGAACAGGAAGTTGGTTAGAAAAATGGAAAGAGAGTGTTTATTAAACATGAATATGTATCACCAAGTGGTTTTATGTATCATCAACCACTAAGATAAAAACCTGACCAAGCTAAACTCTAATATACATTACTGTTATACTACAAATCTTTAAAGGGGGGAGAAAGGTATATTCATGGGGGAGGAGACCGGTCCGAGTACACATGTGCAGTAGAGTAAAAATCCAAACAACTTTTCACTCTGCTGTGTATGTGCACCCAGCCCAGTCTGGCACTGAAGAATGAAGAAGCAGAAGAAGATCACAACATGGTACTCCTATAGAAGTACCCCTGGTCGGTGCAGTTTCAGGGAAAAGCCCGGGATTTCAGGTAAGCATAACATTTGCTAACCCCCCAGAGACTATACCAATTCCTTTATTATAAGAAAAAAACAGTAACAAAAATTGCATTGTATAATATAGAAATTATAATCAGCCAACCTTAACTGGCCAGATACCATAATGGCGACTCTGTCACAGATGGCTTCAGCCTCTTCCATGGAATGCGTTGTAATGACAGCTGCCTGTTCTTTGCCTTTTAATGTAGTTCTAATCACCTTCCTGTGGATACAAATATAAGGTGCTCATTTTAAAAGGCTTCTCATCCGTGTGGTGACTCTGTACAGCACCATAATAAAAGGGGGGTCCAAGATTCAATATTTTAGTGTGCTCTCTCTTGTTATATTGTTGTATTGTCACAATAAAGACAGAATACACACTAAGGAATAAGCAATATTTAGTCCTAAAGATTTTGCAGAACTACAGTATCAATTGACACTAAGTAAGTGCTGTTGGAGGAATCCTGGAAGTTGGTGTTCTACATCTGTATCAATGTGTATGTATATTTTTATTAAAACTGACCACATAATCTGTTTGTTCTTTGGATCCATGCCTGTGGAGGGTTCTTCTAAAAGCACAATATCAGGATTTCCCAGCATGCTCAGTGCAAAGCTCAGCTGTCATGAAATGAAGAGAGAAATAACTTGGCAATAACCTTCCAAACTCAGCATATTTGAATTACAAACAAACCTGGAAAATAGACAGATCACTAACCTTTCTCTGGTTTCCTACTGAGAGCTTCTTAGCAGGTTCCTGTAGATGATCCTTCAGGTCCAAGGTTTCAACGATTCTGCAAGGGATGAAAGGTAACAACCTAATAACTGGAAATGCATCAGAGAGCTCACACAACACAGTGCTCTGGTAAGTGCACTCAAGTGAGTACATTGCTGAACAGTATCATAACTTCAAAATGGTATTTAAAAAAAGAAAAAATGGTCTAGTTCCACTGGTGGGAGTACAAATACTGACTGCATTGTAACTTCAGGAAACCAAAATGCCCAAAATCTCCCAATAGTTGTTACTTCTTATTCCTTCCTAACATCCCACCTATAAACTTTACAATCCTGCCACTTGGAAGAATGATACACTAACTAAATTTTCTAAGGGAAAATAAATAAGTACTCTACAGGATTACTGGGCAAACCCTGGCAGAACCATTGAAATATTCTTTAAATGAACCACCAATTAAAATGTGGTCATGTTAAACCTTGATTTCATGCAATACAATAAGAAGACTATGGCAGAAAACATTGTCCCATCGGTCTGCCCTTTAACACTTGCAGATATTTATCTGTTGCTTTTCTATCTCTATATCTATAAATGGCCAGTGTCAATAGTTTGCGGTACTGGACCACCACTGGCAAAAAAATCTGTAACATACTGTAAATCTACCATCCTTTCTATAAAGTATGATGGTACTTACTAACATTTCTCCTGAACCTTCCACCCTCCAGCTGCAGAACATGACCTTTTTTTCTGATATTCTGTGGTCTGTTCACTCCCTCGTAGGTGGACATTTACCTCCTTGTTACTTCTTTCAGAACGTTGCTGCCCATGCCTTTGATGGCTCCATAGGTCTCAAGGTGCTCCTGAAGCTTTATTTCTGGCCAAAAATAGTTTGTTTGTGGGGAATATCCCAGAAACCTTGGTGGGCTGAGGCCTGGCTCGCCTGCAGCTGGATCTCCCATCAATATCTGTGAAAGCATGTAATGGAATTCTCTAAGCCATGAACCATTAAGCATTCTATCAATTAAAATATAACCAGCTCAATCTTGGGCTATCACTTAATATAGTTTATGACACCAGGCTAAAAGTGTTCACATAAAACATGTATATTTGTCTGTAAGTTGTTGGAATGACAGCACTTAACATTTTGAAGGCCCTTTGGGGGGTAAAATTCTTGGGTAATAAGGTATAATAAAGCTGCAAATGAAGGTACTGTAACTTGAATGGAGTACTAAGAAGGGAGGCAGGGGTGAGCCGTTGTTTAGAGTAAGGCAATATAAATATTGTTGCCTTAAAGGTAAGAAAGAAACTGAAACTAGTGTCCCAGGTAGGAAAGAAACATTTGTGGATGTTTAGAAGAAGTAAGGCTTATCGATACTAAGCCCAAAAAGGGGAGCATAGGTCCTGCCAGTCCTAAAACAACTGTATGCCAATATACAATGTACAGAGGGCTCATTCAGGTAAACTAGATGCTAATTCTATTACTGATGCTATGTGCACTGTTACACTGTTGGTGACACAATCCCTATTATGGAATTGTACACAGCAACTTGTGCACAATTCATGAAAAACATGAAGATTTGTGTAGGAGTTTTGGACTTAGTACGTGCTTTGTAAATGATTCTACATTAAGGTCAATAAATATATCAATCAAAACTTGCCAGTGTTCACACACGGGTCACTCACCTGGCCAGCATTCAGCTCACTCTGTCCCACCATCATGTTAAGTAGGGTACTTTTTCCAGCTCCGTTTGGTCCTACCAGCCCCACTGTTTCTCCTGAAACCAAGAAACAATTTTTACCTTACACAAGATCTGCTCAGAGGGCTTGGACAAAAATTATGTTTTTGCACTATTTTAATAATGAAAAGAGAGAAATGACACGAACTGACCTTTCCTTACACAAAAGGATACGTTATTCACTACCAGTTTTCTCATTGCCTTCCCAAGAATCGTTTTACCAGTTTGATCCTGTTCTTTGTGCAAGCCACTAACTAAGACCATTGGCTTCTGCAAGAAAATCACAGTGAGTTTATTGCACCCAGAAGCTCTGAATCTGCCACGTGCAGGAACAGGCAGTGTATTTCTGCCTCAAACGGCACAATCAAGCATTTCATTTGTGCCTTCACCCGGCAGATTCAATGCTTCTGGGTGCAGGCACAACAACACAAGATTATTACAGCGGAGGGGCATATTCTGGGGAAGTGTTTTTCTGCTTGCCAAGAATACGCTGTGTCTGGCATCAGCCATAAGGAAGCTGTTCTCTTACCTCATTACAGTCTGGGGCCATGTATTCACCCACCCTGGCTCTTTCCACCTTTACGTCTTCATCTTCATCTTCAGGCACTTCAGCAAACTTCCAGGGCTTCGTTTTTTTAGTTTGGCTCCTGTATAATGTAATTGAAGTTGAATTAATCACATTTTCAACTCTTTGCATAAACTATAGCAACTAAAGACAATAAATGGACAGCGGACATTAAATAAATACACACGTACATACATTGCTCAAATAATTCCCACATAGCCCCTAGCTAAAAAGAGATTTCTTTTTCTCTTAAAGGGGTGGTTAACCTTTACTTTAACATTTAATATGTTATAAAATGGCCAATTCTAAGCACATTTTCAGTTGGTCTTTATTATTTATTTTGGATAGTTGTTTTTTTTTAATTATTTGCCTTGCTCTTCAGATTCCTTTCAACTTTTATCACTGACCCCTGGTTGCCAAGGTAATTTGAATCCTAGTAAGCAGATAACTGCTGAAGATCCAACTGGAGAGTTGCTAAACAAAAAGTAAAAACACAAATAATAAAATAGACCAATTGCAAACTGTCTTAGACTATTACTCTACTCTACTACATCATACTAAAAGTTACTTCAAAGGTGAACAACCCCTTTAATGAATAACACAGCTGTTGACTGGTTCTGGAAGATAATTTCATACAATATGGGCCCCTTATATATTTATACAACGTGATTACATTTAATACAACTTAACCCTTTAAGTGCCTTAGGTCATATAATCTATGGTGCTTACAAGTACTAGCATGCCAGAATAATACATTTATGCTTCTTGCATCTATGGAACAATCTGTTAAAGGGACAGTATAGACCATTTTTTATCTTAAAGGGATTCTGCCGTGATTTTTATGGTGTACTTTTTATTTCTAAATTTCACTGTTTACATAGCAAATAATTCACTTTGCCATTTAAAATTGTATTTTTAGCTGTAATATTGGTGTGTAGGTGCCATTGTGCCTGAGTCTGAGCTTTCAGAAGGAGCCAGCGCTACACATTAGAACTGCTTTCAGGTAACCAATTGTTTCTCCTACTCCCATGTAAACTGGAGGAGTCCCAAGCCGGACTTGGATTTAATTAGCCACCCTTCTTTGTTCTTTTGCTCCATAATGACCCTTTGTGTACAGACAAATTATTCTTCATACTCTTACCAGTGCTTTATAAATGGATAGAATCATAGTCTCCTTCTGTGGGAATAATAAATTGCTGACTCTTGCTGCCCCACACTGGTATTACTTGTTACAGCTGGATCTATCATTTAGATTAGTTAGTTTTGGTAGCTACTTTTTCATTCACCTACATTTGTACCATAAATGGTGCAATCAGTCTGCATCATTATTAAAACCCTGTAGTTTTACATTTAACTACATTGAATTGTGTGCCCCTCAGACTAATGTCACATGTCACTGGGTGATGCCCAGTGCATAAATTATGCCAACACACCTTGCATGGATGACACATGACATTAGGGGTTTGGTGCATCCCCAATATATTTTCCAATGAAAACCATTTTTGAATGTAACACATTTCCTCAGTGCCATATTTAGTTTGTATCTTAGGTTGTATGTTAAAAGCCACTGTAATATGATAAAGCCTACCTAAAAACTGGATCTTTCCTTATGGATCGCCCACCATATTTCATTTCCAGATACCGCAGGATTAAGAAGAAGATCAGAAAATGCACGTAAGGCTGCAAATGAAACAAGTAAGGAAATTAAAATTGATGAAAACCTCCATATTATCAGTGATTTTCTAGGTACAGATATCTGACCCCTTATCCGGAAACTCATTATCCAGAAAGTTCCAAATTAAGGAAATGTCATCTCCCATAGACTCCATTTTAATCAAATAATTCAAATTTTTAAAAAATTATTTCCTTTTTCTCTGTAATAATAATACAGTGCGTTGTACTTGATCCCAACTAAAATATAATTAATCCTTATTGGAAGCAAAACAATCCTATTGGGTTTAATTACTCTTTAAATTATTTTTTTAGCAGATTTAAGTTAGGAGATTCGAATTACGGAAAGACCCCTTCTCCGGATAACGGGTCCCATACTGGTATAAGAAACATAAAACTGTGCATTTTTGTCTGTTAGCATTTTAGACAGAAATCTTTTATCGGTAGCATTTTCTTCCTTTAATACTTAGTAAGGCAAATGGAGAGATTAGTCGTCTGCGATAAATCTCTGCTACAACGGGCGACTAATCTCTCCAAAATGCCTTTCCACCAGCATCAAAATAAATCTCTGGTGGAAAGGTATATGTGTTGCTTCATTTTTCCTGCAGGAGGCAACTCTGCGTGACTTTGGAAAAGCGAAGTGATGGTAGGCCTTTCCACCGGCGATTGATCTTGTTACTGGGGGAAAGGCATTTAGGAGAGATTAGTTGCCCGCAGTAGCAGAGCTTTATCGCGGGCGACTAATCTCTCCATGGGGCACTAGCCTTAAGGTTTGATCAGAAGTGTAGTTTAGCAAGGGTGCAACTACCAATGGCAGCATTAGTTCCCAACCATGTCTAACCACATTCACTATTACTGACATATTTTTATAATTAGTAGCTATTAAAATGATCAACATGCCACAGACTTTATGTGACCTGATGCATATTTGGCCTGCATCACATAGGGAGACTAGTAGCTGTTAAATTAGAAATAGATTTCTTTATTTCCTATGCAGACATAGAGCAAAGAATGAAACTATGAGTAGCAGCTACTTATTTTGTGTGTGTTGCTTGGGCAGTAGTAAGATTTCTTTCCCAGCACTTGGCCCTTGCACAACTGTGAGTCAGGTTAGTGACTGTTTACATCATTATTGCTGTGGAAAATATTGATGCTCTGAAAAGTATTAGAATGCCTAGACAGAAATCAGAAGACAATAAAACATAAAAAGCAGTAATATCAGAACAAAGTTGTTTTAGATTGATAAGCCATTTACTGCATAATGATACACAGGATTTATAATGTGCTTGCTACATGAGCATTCACAGAATTTAGGCTGCCAGCTGGGAAGCTACATTCATGCCTAACAAATCAGACATGGGGTCTCTTTACTTACAGCAAACACTGCCACCAAGAGCCTTCCAAGCTGAGTAAGGCCCTTTACATCACTGTGAGCCAAGTTCCTTGACATCTGTGAAGTAAACAAGAGAAATAAAAACATTATTTTAAATAGGGATAGCTGAATAAAACTGGACAGAGCTAAGAGCTATGACCATATTCCACATTCCTTCAATTTATTTTAGCATTGATGAGTTAAAATGTAAAATGTTATTTGGCTGCACTAGACACTACTCCATGGCCTCGCTTACTCAGGCAGTCAGTGCAAAGTACTAAATAGTGGCACAAAGCAGGTACTATATGAAAAACACATTGGGTTGGTTTGTTGTTTCTATAAATAAGGCTTTACCTATTGACTATACTGCAAATATAGACTGATGTAAACCATTCATATCACTCCTAGTATGCTGGTCACATGTCTGTATAGGTGTTCTTTAGTTTTACATAGGCTATAGAGCTTTTATAGTTTGCATGCCACCTCTGGCAGCAAGTATGGCTAAAGGCTGTAAGGGAAGGAACAGAATGATGCCAGGTACTGGAATTGCAGTGTTGTTATGTGCTAGTCATACAGTTTCATTATTTTGCCAGTCATTTGGCACTATTTGATTTATGTAGTATGATACATGTATTTAGTTTGATACTAGTTTGTACCATTTAGTCTTACCTTTGGAGATTTCTAATTGACCTCTTATTAGTACTGCATAGAAATATGTGCTCAATTCTACATTTTAAAAAGTGTTTCTTCAGATAGGCATAGGTCACCTTATTTATCTACAACGGACAATGGTTAATTGCATACCTTTATAAAGCAGGTAAGGCAGCCTAGAAGTGGATAGACAGGGAAAAATATGGAGAAGAACACATGAAGCCTTGTAACTGTAACACTGCTTGCGAAGAAGATTGCTGCCTCGATAATAATGATGGAAATGGAAGCTGTCTAAGAAAAAAGGAAACAAAATGCAGAGTATACTTCAAACTAAATATTTGTGGTGAGTCCATGAGATCTCCTTTAATATAGTAAAGATGAGGTACGAGGTACCACACAGCATGGCCACCATTCTTTTGTTCCTATCATTCATGCAAAGCACATGAATGATCAGAACAGCAGGTAATAAAGTTTGTGGGTGCACCATAGACTGGCTGGCATGGTACCTGCATTCAAAGGGAAATGGTGAGTAGGGTAGCTAGAAAAGGAGCTGGGAAAGGGAATAGGAGTTATTAAAATTGCCAGGCAAATACATTGCAGGTAAATTTGTAATATTGGCTCCAGCCCTGGCTGGTATTTTACTGGCTAGACCCTCTTGTCAAATTAAACCTTCAGCCATACACTTCTTACAACAGAAAAAAGCAGGGTCATCATCATGGCAATGGCCGAAAGCAAAAGGTATTAGAAAATGACAATAAGAAGACAGACAAGTGGCAGCCTCTTATGTTTTCTTACAGACAGAAAATAATATGTAGCCTATTAAGCTAGGAGCTCTCCTAAAAAACTTACCACTGCAAAGATTAAGGACCACCACTGCCTGGTGTCATTAATAAGTTTGTAGGTAAAGGAAACCACATACGTCAGGAGCACAACTGCAGGGACATAGCCAATTAGGCAGAAAATCTGTGAAGCGGAAGAGATGAAAATGAATAGTGTACAACACAAGTGGAGGAAAATGTATTAATGCAATGACATAAGCAATATTTATAAACTGATTATATATATATATATATATATATATATATATATATCACTATAATGTTTTATGTAGAAGCACAACAATCAAAGTATGTTGCAAATATACCTACCATTGCCAGCACTGTTCCAGCATGAAGGTCAATTCCAGATTTAAAAGCAAGCATGCTTCCGACCATGAAAAGAAGCATCAGAAAAAAGAGAGGAATGTCCACTACAGCTTGTCCTACCCAATAAGCTGATGGGTACAGGCCAGCCATCTTCAGCTGAGAATAAGCTTTTACCTGGTAAAGGAGAGAAAAAGGGCTGAGACTATAACCAAGTAACTATTTGATAGCAAGAGAATGCTTGCTGCCCTCAATCAAAAACATTCTAGATAATAAAAGATTGTACAAAGTACAAAAAAAGAACATTTAATTTACCATCAAACAAGCCCTACAAGTATCTGATGTACCCACTTTCAGGACTGTCTTTAGTGTTGGTGAATTGGGGGCAAGACAACTTTTGTACAGCCAATTACTTACAGTATATAAAGCAGAACCTATGACCAACAAGCAACTACTTCCAGCACACTCCTTACTAGTCAATATTATACTGGAGGGGTGCATATAGGATAACAATGATATAAAATGTTTCTGTTACCACCCTGCCTTTTTGCATCTACTATCTCTACATGTCCTTAATTGTTTACACCTCGGATCTATGCTGCCTGTGTGTGCCATACTCTGCCTGCACAATTCTGCCTGTGTGTGCCATACTCTGCCTGCCCAATTCTGCCTGTGTGTGCCATACTCTGCCTGCCCAATTCTGCTTTTGCGTGCCATACTCTGCCTGTCCTATGCTGCCTGTGTGTGCCTTACTCTGCCTGCCCTATGCTGCCTGTGTGTGCCATACTCTGCCTGCCCTATGCTGCCTGTGTGTGCCATACTCTGCCTGCCCAATTCTGCCTGTGTGTGCCATATTCTGCCTGCAAAATGCAGCCTGTGTGTGCCATACTCTACCTGCCCTATGCTGCTTGTGTGTGCCATACTCTGCCTGCCCTATGCTGCCTGTGTGCCATATTCTGCCTGCCCTGTGCTGCCTGTGTGTGCCATTCTCTGCCTCTCCAATGCTGTCAGTGTGTGCCATACTCTACCTGCCCTTTGCTGCCTGTGTGTGCCATACTCTGCCTGCCCTATGCTGCCTGTGTGTGCCATATTCTGCCTGCCCTGTTCTTCCCTGCCTGTGTGTGCCATATTCTGACTGCCCTACATTACCTCTGTGTTCCATACTCTGCCTGGCCTATGCTGCCAGTGAGAGGTGAACCTGGTGGGGGTTTGTTCTGGGATTTGTTAGCATTTGGAAAAAGTTGTTAGGGCATCCCTCAGGGGCATTTCTTGGGTTTATGCTGCCCTGAGGCGGCCTTTCAGATGCAAAGGTGATGCACCTTAATTTTTTGGTATTTCTGTTCCTTTAAAATTATGTATAAAGCGAATGGAACAACTAGCCCATGTCAATTTTTAGGTCCATTACATCCTACCCACCCACCTTTCCCCTTTTTGCTTCTGGACTGAAATATATTCACATTGCACAAGTGACAGCTAAAATCAGAGGCCTGGACATGGACCAAACCCGTGTTACAAAAGTGGGGCCACAATGAGATATATAAACTGGACTGTTGTTAACATGTCACAGTGGATGTCTTTTTGAGGAATGTTTGACTAGTAAATATTGACTTAAACAAAGATAACCTAGAAATATGCAGTTTTGTTCCACTTTTTGTGTCTGACAGCCTCCCTAATGAGACCTTCAGCAAGCAAGCAGCATACTTTGGTTTAACTTACTTTACTGGTAATTGCTAATGTGTAGCCTCTATAGGCCAAGCTGGCAGTATTCCTGGTTTGTCAGCACTGTTTCATCCAGTATTACACAACTGCAAACAGCTTTTTTTTAACAAGAAGCAGATGCTAAATTTGCAATCATAATAAATACAGTATGCAATTTCATTTGGTTTTTATACACTAAAATCTAGTGGGCCCTGTCAGTAAGTGCATTTTACTTAATTAAACAACATAATACTTACTACATGGAGCATGCTAAGCATTTTACTTGCAGAACATCCATAATAACATCAGTTACCAAGCTACAGTCTAAAATAATATCCTCTGGGAAGGGAGTGTGGCTGGGGGATAACAGGTATAGTAGGGAGAGATGGTGCCTATAGTAGCAGTGGGATAATAGCCTCTGGGAAGGGACTGTGGCTGGGGGATAACAGGTATAGTAGGGAGAGATGGTGCCTATAGTAGCAGTGGGGGGATAATAGCCTCTGGGAAGGGACTGGGGCTGTGGGATAGCAGGTATAGTAGGGAGAGATGGTGCCTATAGTAGCAGTGGGGGGATAATAGCCTCTGGGAAGGGACTGTTGCTGTGGGATAGCAGGTATAGTAGGGAGAGATGGTGCCTATAGTAGCAGTGGGGGGATAATAGCTTCTGGGAAGGGACTGTGGCTGTGGGATAGCAGGTATAGTAGGGAGAGATGGTGCCTATAGTAGCAGTGGGGGGATAATAGCCTCTGGGAAGGGACTGGGGCTGTGGGATAGCAGGTATAGTAGGGAGAGATGGTGCCTATAGTAGCAGTGGGGGGATAATAGCCTCTGGGAAGGGACTGTGGCTGTGGGATAGCAGGTATAGTAGGGAGAGATGGTGCCTTTAGTAGCAGTGGGATAATAGGCTTTAAGGGTGAAGACACATGGAGCTACTAATAACAGCTACTTGTCACAGCTACAAAAACAGACAATACTGATAATTGTCTCTACATGTGTTTTAGCAGAGGCAATTCTCAGTATTGTCTATGACAGGGTATTTTAGTAGCTGTGACAGGTAACTGCTACTAGTAGCTCTATGTGTCTTCACCCAAAGAAGGGATGTGGCTATAGAATAGAAGGTGCTATCAGGAGGGTTTATACCATGAGTAAAACAAGTGTTGTAACTTTAAAAGCCAAAATTTTTACTATTTTAACAGGAAGATCTGCTCTTTTAGTGCAAGCCCTCCCCTTCCTCTTTCATTGAGTCACAGAAACAGGACAGTTGTATATTGGAAACAGAAGAGGAGAGCACCAGAGATCTTCTTTCACAATCTATCAGCAGCTTGGTAGTATATAATACTCAGTACAGTCACAGCATTCACTTAATTTAAAAAGGCAATATTGCCACTTATTTAAAAGACAATATTGCCACTTTCCTTGTAATACAGGTATCGGACCCCTTATCCGGAAACCCGTTATCCAGAAAGCTCCGAATTACGGAATGCCCGTCTCCCATACACTCCATTTTAATCAAATAATTCAGAATTTTAAAACTGATTTCCTTTTTCTATGTAGAAATAAAACAGAACCTTGTAATTGATTCCAACTAAGATATAATGAATCCTTATTGGATGCAAAACAATCCTATTGGGTTTAATTAATGGTTTATTGATTTATTAGCAGACTTAAGGTGTTAAGATCCAAATTACGGAAAGACCCCTTATCCGGAATACCCTTGGTCCCGAGCATTCTGGATAATGGGTCCTATACCTGTATTATCATAGAATTGTTTCTTCTCCTTAGTCCATCCATTTCTCTTTTTAGATCTCGTACGTACGTACATACATACATGGGTAATAGGCATGATTTAGGCATACAAGGCCAAATGACTTGGTCAGCAGAAGGACCCAGTGACAGGAAGTTTTTCAGGTAGACTGATGGGCCAATTTGAAATTTAAACCAATCAATCAATGCATTTTCCCAGAATTTCAGAACTAGAAAATTCAAAAATACATACCTTATGGTTATATGCATTTTCCATAGCAATATATGGCAGCATGCCTGTCATTATTCCCAGATAGGCGATGAGAAAATAAAAATCTAATCCATAGGATGTATGTAAAAAGTCCTGACAAAAATAAGAAGGTACACTGTGACTTTAAATACAGTTATAGAATGTCATATTCTTTAAAACAGTTCAAATTGTCTTCATTTTTTATTTTGTATAGTTTTTAGTTATTCTACCTTTTTTGTGCTTCTTTCTATCTTTCAAGTTTGGGTTACTGACTCCAGCAGCTAAAAACACTTTATTTAATTATTTATCTTTCTATTTAAGCCTTCTCCTATTTATCTTCTAGTCAACTGAATCCACTAACTGGCTACTAGAGTAAACGAGACACTACCAAGAAGATAGCTGCTGAACTTTCAAACTTCTGAATCAAAAATTAAACATTAAAAAAAAACAAAAGATAAAAAATGAAGACCAGCTGCAAATTGTGGTGACCTACCTCTTTAAAAGTTATGGTCTGTGACTTCCAAAGGACAAGCTTCTATTTACCAAATCAAGAATCAACAATTGAACTACTGATTTCAGAAGGATCTATTACACCAAAACTTCCTTCGCTGTAGTACAGATAAGGGATCTGTTATCCAGAAAGCTCTGAAATTACGGGCAGGCCATCGCCCACAGTCTCCACTTTAAGCGAATAATTCATTTTTTTTTTCTCTGTAATCATAAAACAGTACCTTGTACTTGATCCCAAATGAGATATACAGTGGCTTGCAAAAGTATTTGGCCCCCTTGAACTTTTCCACATTTTGTCACATTACAGCCACAAACATGAATCAATTTTATTGGAATTCCACGTGAAAGACCAATACAAAGTGGTGTACACGTGAGAAGTGGAACGAAAATCATACATGATTCCAAACATTTTTTACAATTAAATAACTGCAAAGTGGGGTGTGCGTAATTATTCCGCCCCCTTTGGTCTGAGTGCAGTCAGTTGGCCATAGACATTGCCTGATGAGTGCTAAAGACTAAATAGAGTGCATCTGTGTGTAATCTAATGTCAGTACAAATACAGCTGCTCTGTGACGGCCTCAGAGGTTGTCTAAGAGAATATTGGGAGCAACAACACCATGAAGTCCAAAGAACACACCAGACAGGTCAGGGATAAAGTTATTGAGAAATTTAAAGCAGGCTTAGGCTACAAAAAGATTTCCAAAGCCTTGAACATCCCACGGAGCACTGTTCAAGCGATCATTCAGAAATGGAAGGAGTATTGCACAACTGTAAACCTACCAAGACAAGGCCGTCCCCCTAAACTCACAGGCCGAACAAGGAGAGCGCTGATCAGAAATGCAGCCAAGAGGCCCATGGTGACTCTGCAGAGATCTACAGCTCAGGTGGGGGAATCTGTCCATAGGACAACTATTAGTCGTGCACTGCACAAAGTTGGCCTTTATGGAAGAGTGGCAAGAAGAAAGCCATTGTTAACAAAAAAACCATAAGAAGTCCCATTTGCAGTTTGCCACAAGCCATGTGGGGGACACAGCAAACATGTGGAAGAAGGTGCTCTGGTCAGATGAGACCAAAATAGAACTTTTTGGCCAAAATGCAAAACGCTATGTGTGGCGGAAAACTAACACTGCACATCACTCTGAACACACCATCCCCACTGTCAAATATGGTGGTGGCAGCATCATGCTCTGGGGGTGCTTCTCTTCAGCAGGGACAGGGAAGCTGGTCAGAGTTGATGGGAAGATGGATGGAGCCAAATACAGGGCAATCTTGGAAGAAAACCTCTTGGAGTCTGCAAAAGACTTGAGACTGGGGCGGAGGTTCACCTTCCAGCAGGACAACGACCCTAAACATAAAGCCAGGGCAACAATGGAATGGTTTAAAACAAAACATATCCATGTGTTAGAATGGCCCAGTCACAGTCCAGATCTAAATCCAATTGAGAATCTGTGGCAAGATCTGAAAACTGCTGTTCACAAACGCTGTCCATCTAATCTGACTGAGCTGGAGCTGTTTTGCAAAGAAGAATGGGCAAGGATTTCAGTCTCTAGATGTGCAAAGCTGGTAGAGACATACCCTAAAAGCCTGGCAGCTGTAATTGCAGCAAAAGGGGGTTCTACAAAGTATTGACTCAGGGGGCTGAATAATTACGCACACCCCACTTTGAAGTTATTTATTTGTAAAAAATGTTTTTCGTTCCACTTCTCACGTGTACACCACTTTGTATTGGTCTTTCACGTGGAATTCCAATAAAATTGATTCATGTTTGTGGCTGTAATGTGACAAAATGTGGAAAAGTTCAAGGGGGCCGAATACTTTTGCAAGCCACTGTAATTAATCCTTATTTGAGGCAAAACAATCCTATTGGTTTATTTAATGTTTACATGATTTTTTTAGTAGACTTGAAGAATTAAGATCCAAATCAAGGAATGACCCCTTATCTGGAAAACCCCAGGTCCCGAACCTTCTGGATAACAAGTCCGATACTTGTACCACCTTGACACTGCACCTGTAGTTATGGTCAGTTGTTCTGGACACATGCTGGGCATATTCAGTTTGGTGCAGTATATTCTGCTTGTAAATGTGCTGTAGGTGACCAGTCATAAGAGAGAGCTCACAGAACAGGGCAACAATATTGTTGAAGGTTCTCCAATCCTGGTTAGTACCAGTGTAGCAAGTAAATGCTCTTTTGGATGATTGGCTCTCCATAAAGGATACTAACTAAACCTCTAGATAACATAGGAGAGTTTCAGCATAACTTTAATACAAACACAGTTTATGAATGTTCTTGAGTTGAAGCAACTTATTGCCAACCATAATGTGCAAACTGTTGCAACCTTATAAATACATTGCTATTAATCAAAATATTCAAACAGTCTTATCATTGTTATTAATCACCTGGTAAAAGGGGCTATTCCAGACTTCAATGCTCTCATTCACACCAAGTTGCCTCAGTAGACTATTACTGATTGTGTTGATGAGAACAGGCAGGGAATGCACCATTGAGGAATTGAAAATGGCTTCATATGTATAATGCTGTATGAGATATAAATATAAAGGTATACAGATCAGGGGAACATCAAGATAAATGTACATGTTCAGTGATGTACATAGTAACAAGCATTTGTTATAGGTATTATCTAAGAGGTATTCACAGATGCTTTTTAATGTCCATGTTGTAGGTGATCACTGAGGGAGACAGGATTAGCCTTGTAGTAAACCTTGGTAGGGAAGGAGTCCATACCTTTCCAGAAAGGAACACATTCAGAGCTGCATTGTGGGGAGATGCTGACATGTAGTCACTTCCGTTGATCAAATCAACTTTTATCTTCTGACTGTTCAAGTTGCCAAGGAGCTCATCAAGGTTTGTACCTGTGAATTAGATCCCAACAACATTCAGAAGTTGAAGCTATTATATCATATTCTATGGCTATTGCTGGTTTATTAACACATGCTCACAACCTATACATATTCCTAAGGCATATTTCAGGCAGAAAGAGTTACTTCCATCCAGAAATAAATAATAAAAGGCTTAAAGGTACAGTAACACTAAAGCTTTAAATTAAATGTTTCTGAACTTACATACCAGTTACATTTATTTTTCAATACATCCAATATATGTTAAGCAGAAGTTCTGCATTTCTTTGGTCCAAATATAATTAAGTGAGAAAAAGTTTTTCAGATAAAAACTCATGGATGAGATTCAATTCAAGGAGGAAAATATTTTCTCCTAATTCAATTCCAGTTTTTTTCCCCCATAGACTTGAATAGAATTTTCATGTGATAAAAAGTGAGATACATTTTTCTGAACTGAATTGCATCTCACATTAAATCTCGTCCATGAGTTTGAATGTCATAAACCTTTTTCTTTAAACAAAATACCACAATTTCAATTGTGGTTAATAGAGCCTTAGATTACATTACATGCAGCTTTTGAAGCATATTCAATTTAATGATGTGGTGCTGGGATATTGTACCTGGATTTAGCATTCCCTTAAAAATAAATATGAGAGCACATAGATAACGCCTAATACCTGTAGAGTTCTGCAGCAGAAGACTTGTGAGAAACTTGTGGCTTTTTTGCTTCGGATGTGAAAAGTACATGTCTGCAGAGAGTCTGATAGGAGCTAGAGACTGGTGGTAGGACAGGCCTAAGAAATACAGTGTCAGCTGGGGCACTAGGAAGAATAACAGGCACAAGCACCTAAAAGGCAAGAGATGGATTGGTATAAAAATGGGAAAATGTGAAGTGGAGAAAATCATAAAGTAAATCAAGTAGTTCTGGGAAATGCCCAGGTCATATATTTGTCCCAAAAAGGCACCTGAAGTAGGGGGGTTACAATTACAGCCATATGGCAAGACGTAACCATTGTACTGCTTCACTATGGAGCAAAACAGTATTCTGTTTGCTTTGCTGGCTATACCCCATGGTCCAAAAGGCACTCCTCATTAAGTTGCTATTTTTGGGTAAGGAATAAAATGGTACGTGAATGTAAAGAGCTTTCATTACACCAATAGTATCAACCAAACAACTGGACAAACATTAATAGATAGCACTTTATGGTCTACAGACATACAGCCCCACCAATGACAACTGGCAGACCACTGTTACTGCCAATGTCATTGACACATGAAACCACTGTCACACTGGAAGATACTGAAACAGATTGATTTATTTGAACTGAACAGCTCTTCACTTCTAGGAGAAACATTTGGAATTGTGTGGTTCAGGAAAAATTCAACCCGCACCCCACCCTAACCTACACCTAACCTTAACCTGCAAAATGTTGCCATTGTAGGACCCCCACCCAACCATACCCATGCCTTCCTGCTCTGTGCCCTACTTCAGAATGCTTCTTAGATTCCCAAGTATGACTAATATCCAACCCAAACCTGCAATGGTTTGCCAAATTTCAATCCTAACCCTCCTGACCTAAGGGTAAACCTACTGATACCACAGGTTGCGGGTCAGCCTGAACTGCTCTTACCTCTACTACTGTGTAAAAGATAGTTCCAATAGTTCTAAGTTCTTTGTTTTTTCCCTAAACACTAGCTTTCCCTTTCCCCTTCCCATCCTCACACCCCAAGGATTTCCTCTTTTTAAGTTGGGGTGAACTATCTGAACGTAGGAATACTTTAATTCTGTGTTAGTTTTCTGTATAATCTCTATCTGCAAAGACCAGACACTAAAAAATAAAATAAAAAAAAAAATATCTAAAGAGGCAAGACAAAGGGTCATGGAGACAAAGAGTGGCTAGCTCAGGAAACAACAGGTGTTAAACTAAAAACTGGGAAGTGTGCCAGGGGTATTGGCTTACCAGAAAGCTAGCAGGGTATACCGCAGTATCAGTTAAAATGAAAACAAAAAATATATTGATCTTTATAGAAGACATACAAAGGAAACAGATCCAAATACCCAGCCATTTTGACTATTGTTTATTTAAAATACAACAGCCCTACACATACTTACACACATCGGAAAGATTTACTCTCCCGATGCAAATTTCGGAAATGTAACTTGGCTACTGCTGCAACCTGCTGCTTCCATAGAGCAGAACCGGTCACTGAACAGGGTGATGATTCTAATGACAGTTCCAGTAATCCCTGCTCTATGTCTTCCATGGACTTCCATTTGCCTTCATCTTCAAGGTTCCTTTGATTGAAGATCCCATCTTTAGTTATAAAAGGAGATAAGATAAGAAGGGTGGTAAAACTGGCATTGAATCAAAATGGCACTTCTAGACTGAATTCTGTACAGATACTTTTGTATAGATATATGTCTGGGATGAAGCTTCAGCTTATGTAATGCCTGGGGATTGTCAAAGCTAACTGAGAGCAGCACATTTTGCAGTGTACAAGAGGCTATCCTGCTTCCTAACAGGATAACACAGAAAGTAGCAGTTGAAGAAAGGAGCTCCCTGCCTGCCCTCCTTGCCACATGGAGCTTATTGCTTATAGAGAGCACACAGTATTCCTTCTTTGTGTATTTACATCTATTTGAAGTTTGAAGGCAGCTGCCATAAACTGTGGTAACATTTGCAAGTTGTAGCTGTTTATTCCATATCATTATTATGCAACTCTGTGTTTCAGCCTGTATATTAAAGCCTGTGCAAGATAAAAGCTGTTCAGATATCCTGATTAGCCACTGTCAGTGCAGCGCTAGAAGAACTTTGATTAGTTACAGCAGGGGTCCCCAAACTTTCTTGCTCGTGAGCTACAGTCAAATGTAAAAAGACTTGGAGAGCAACACAAGCATCATTAAAGTTCATGGAGGTGCCAAATAAGGGCTAAGATTGGCAATTAGGTAGCTTCTTACATTCTTGCCGGTGGGATGGCATATGTGAATTATGGATTATTATGACCTTCCCATAATTTGGAGCTTTCTGGATAACAGGTTACATACATTCAATAATACTGAGCAGGAACAAGATGTTCCAATGCTTTACAAGGTATTATAAGAAGGCACTACATCTTTTGTAATCCTTTCTTGGGCCTGGCTTATACTGCATTGGTCAGTGCTAACATGTATAATAATTACACTTAGAACAGGTAATCTTTTTCATATAATTTCCACCAGTCTGCAGCATTTAGGGCTCTTGGTTGAATATTACCTGTTTGATCAATTTCTGCCTCTGTCTCCAGCTTAAAGAAGACATCTTCCAAAGTGGTGGCTGACACTCCATATGTGATTATTCCCAAGTCTGATCCACTGTCCAGGGCAGAAAATAAACCTATGGAAAGGTAAGAAATTTCGTCATTCTAAGGGGCTGATTTACTAAGACACGAATTCCGGCCGTATTGGAAAAATTCCGATTGGAAAACGAACATTTTGCGACTTTTTTGTATTTTTTGCGTTTTTTTCGCCGCCTTTACGACTTTTCGGAAATTATCGCGACTTTTTCGTTACCAATACGATTTGCGCGAAAAAACGCGAGTTTTTCGTAGCCATTCCGAAAGTTGCGATTTTTTCGTAGCGCTAAAACTTGCGCGAAAAGTTGCGCTTTTTTCGTAGCGTTAAAACTTAAAAGGCGCGACGTGTCGCGCAAGTTTTAACACTACGAAAAAATCGCAACTTTTTGCGCAAGTTTTAACGCTACGAAAAAATCGCAACTTTCGGAATGGCTACGAAAAACTCGCGTTTTTTTTTTTCGCAAAAATCGCATTGGTAACGAAAAAGTCGCGATAATTTTCCGAAAAAATCTCAAAATACCGATCATTACGAAATCATTAGTAAATGTGCCCCTAACTGTAGATCAGTACTAGTATATTTCTTCAATTTCATTTCCCAAGTAAACAGTGAAGGAGCTTAATGGATATAGGCTTTCTTAGGGAACAAAATGACTTGCGTCCAGTTACCTTACCTGGGAATTTGCTAACATCCTTTAGGGGCAATGAATAGAGTAATGAGTTTTCACTCTGCTGCATTAAACTTGCTCCAGAAATGTGCTGTGTAATGAGTGAAGACAGGGCATCCACATCACAGGGTTTTTTGATATCCATGCTGTAAGGCGAGACAGTTGAGTTCATGTTACAAATGAAGTGCCTGAAGTGCCATCAGGAGTAAAAGGGAATCAGTGCTATAAATTACTTGGAAATTGCTTAACCCTGAGGTTTGTTTTACAATAATGGAAATATCATGGTAGATGGAATGGCTTTTCCAACACCTAACTGAGATTACACACTCGAAAAAAAACTTGAAAAACTCAAATATCTTGAATTGAAAATATTGAAAAAAACTTGAATCGTGAAAAAATATCAAACTCGAACATTGATAAATCACCCCCCTGGTGTACCTCAAATGCAAACAGAGGTTTAACAAAGTTATAAAGTTTGCACCTGGTCTAGTAACCCACAGCAACCAATCAGTTTAATTTCTAACCTAATAAGTGCTGCCTGATTGGTTGCTATGTCTGATCAGGGCTAATGCAAAGTTCCCCTTTTATTAAATTACCCTCAATGTTCCAGTTAATATAATAGTAATTCTAAAGCCAGGTTAAATGAAGGCCCAAGCAAATACAACCTCTTAGGGTATTTATCACATTTTTACCAGACTGCACTATGAGAAATACCTTAAACGGTAGCCGACACCCCATTTGCTCTTCAGAAACAGAGAGGAACCAATGCATTTGAGTGATCCTTGAGAAATCACTGCTTTACGATCTAAAAGAAGAATTAAATATTGTCTCCATTAATTAAAAATAAACGTTATATATATGGCACAACAAGAATTTTGGTCATCACAACTAGCAGCAGCAGTCATGCTTATTTATATCCATTGGTTGGATTCATTATTGACATTAGTAATTTAGTAATTATTAGTAATGATTTTTGATAACATTCATACTGTTTATACTGAGAGTGCGAGTTGGCCGATGATTTACAAATCATCAGACTTTACCCAATAACAGTTACACTGTGTATAAACTGTATACTAAGTAAGTACAAAGGCACTCATGTTCATTAACATCTGTTAAAATCTGGCTTATAATACAACTTTGGTGCAGCTGGTCACATTATACTGGAGACTTCAATTCAATACACTTAAAAAAACTGTAACACATATTCTGTACTGTATTTTTCTACCATATACCTGCAAGAATATCTGCCTCTTCCATGCAGTGAGTGCTGAATACAGTAACATGTTTTCCCTTCCGTTTCTTCAGCAGGTCCCACACTGTGTGCCGAGAGCATGAGTCCATGCCTGCAGTGGGTTCATCCAGAAGTAGAACCTACAGCCACATTGCACAGTAAATGTTAGACAGTGAACAGGGTCAGATATTAATATACATCATTTTTTTGCACTGCTCTCCTTCAGCTTCTTCCAGACATGCTACTCAACACTAAGCAAAGTTTCAGTAGACTATAGGAAACAATTAGAAACTAGCTGTGATCAGTCATGCTGCAGGTAGAATAATTTAAGAACAAACTGCATCTGACTGGTTGCTATGAATTATTGTACTTCATTTTGCTCAGTCTAAACAAATGGAATTTTGCAAACCTATGTTTTACATATAAGGAAGTTTCACCAAAAGATGAAAATTTTGTCCACTTGGTGGTAGTGTAGAGTTGGTTTAAATAGTTGTTAGTTGTAATTATAGCGTCCAACCATTAGAGATAAAGAGGAAACACAAATCTAGGTCTTCGTGGTTTACTGTGGAATTATCTGTGAAGATATACACCTACACCAGTGAAAAAGGAAGTGGGAGGTTTAGCCAGCATAGTAGATGGGCAGCTAAGAGTCAGCAGGAGTAGCTTCTTAGCAGGTAAGCTGCCAGTTAGGGTTCACATGAGGGGATCCAGGGTAGTGGTAGGCCCTGGAGTCAGCAGAGACCAAAGAAGTGTAGGGAACCATCAAGAATGCCAAGTAAGGCTGGTGTCATGGGTTCAGCCCTGTAGTAGGAAATGTGTTGACAAGGACCCTGAAATGACACAGGAATCTGATGGCAAAGATGGGGGAAAGAACACTTAAAGGGTTGTGTATAAATAACCTGAAATTTTGTAAGTGTTTAATTGCTTCTCTGAATGTTTGATTGAGAAACAATTGTGGAATACTATGAAAAATTAATGGCTGTTGTGTGTTGAAATTTTGGTCTCAGTGAAGAATACAGTTATTTTACAACTCCCAGCAGTTGGTTTTACTTCATGTGGTTTATTGTGGGTTCTGATAATCATAGGCAATTACTATGATATTGGGAACTAAAGGTATGTACAGCCAAAGTCAGTTCTTAGGGTTGGTGGCCTCTGACACAGTCAATAGAAGGCGACAACTGATCATATAATAACTTATCAGTTATCTGTTGCCAACTCCAAATGATCAGTTAAGAGCACCATACATTTAGCAATGCTTGATCAGTCTGGCTGACTATCTCTGTGGCTGCATAATACTAACTAGGAATAAAATTCTCATCTATGAGTTTAGGGATTAGATAACGTAGGATGGATCCAAAAGAGTGGCCCTTATTTAGATTACACAAGAAGATAATAAGGATGAATAAACTCGCTGTAGGTGAATACTTTTTGTCCCACCCTCAGAATGTTACTGATGAATGGATACCTATAAAAAACAGTTAGTTCCAATAAATACCTTGGGGTTTCCCAGAACAGCAATGGCCACAGATAGTTTTCTCTTCTGGCCAATGCTGAGAGTTCTGGCATGGTTGTGTTTTAGGGCCTGCATATCCAAATCGAACAAGATCTTATTTATCTGTAAAGAAACATAATAACAAAGCAGTTATTAGTTACCAGACCATTCCCTAGGATAACTTAATACTCTGATGAGTGAATTTCTGTTAAACTGCATCTGCCTATCTAGAATAATGCATATGATTTACAGAACATTTTTTGGATTAAAAAAATAATTTTCCTTTTGCTCCTCACCATCTGGCAACTACCACAGGAAGTGGGTGTGCAAATGAAAATTTCTTTCTAAGGAATTTATTTATTTAACAATTTGCTCTGCATTGATTCAGTCTGTAGCTGATATGAAGGACAAACTGGAGGATGGATGGAAATCCACAGAGCATATTAAATTCCAGGTTAAAGAAAGAAGGAACAGAGAGGCAAATAATTAATGAGCCATACAAAATTTTAAACAAATATCAATATCCCCATCATACTTAAATGTTAATTCCAAGATAAATTTACCTTGGTCATACTCATGTTCAAATACAAACTATTTAAAGGGATACTGTCATGATTTTTATGGTGTACTTTTTATTTCTAATTTACACTGTTTACATAGTAAATGATTCACTCTACCATTTAATATGTTATTCTTGAACCAACAAATATATATTTTTTTAGTTTTAAAATGGGTGTGTAGGCGCCATCTCAGTGCAATTAGAACTGCTTTCAGATAACCTATTGTTTCTCCTACTCCCATGTAACTGGAGGAGTCCCAAGCCGGACTTGGATTTCTTACTATTGAGTGCTATTCTGATACCTACTGGGAGCTGCTATCTTGCTCCCTTCCCATTGTTCTGCTGATCAGCTGCTGGGAAGGGGGATATCACTCCACTCACTGACAGCTCAGCAGTAAAGTGTGACTGAAGTTTATCAGAGCACAAGTCACATGGCTGTAGCACCCTGGGAAATGAAGAATATGGCTAGCCCCATGTGAAATTTCAAAATTAAATATAAAAAAACAAAATCTGTGAAACTCTATTAACTGATGTGTTTTGAAAAAAACATATTTTCCCATGACAGTATCCCTTTAAATGTAAGATGTGAATGTTTTAAGCGCAACCTATAATTAACACTGGAGCGCCCAACTCTACCATTTAATAATAATAACTAGTCCAGTAGAAGCACATGTTCACAAGTCAAGGGAAAATATTTCATTTTATAATGTGTTAATAAATACAAATATACAAAAATAACAAAGTGTTTTTATTTTTAATTCTGTGCAGCAGTGTTTGTGCTGTACTAAAACCAGATGCCCTAGCTACTAAATTAGTTGTTTAAACTATTTAATGAACCAAATCAAAATGGAGTGGGAGTAAGTAGCGGGGGTCCTTTACTATGGCAACCAACAAAAGGAGATTTTTAAAGCAGGTTGGATTGCATCTGCATGCTGTAAAACAGAACAATCATTACAATCATTTGTTGTGACCTATATATCAGGCTGCTGTTATTGTTTTATCTGCATTTTACCACAGTACCTTCAGCCAAACTTCTGCCTATCCGCAAATGTTACTTCATGTACTTACATAGAGTTTTAAGGTCAAGTCTATAGACAACAGTCAGGAATAGGTTAGGAAAATTGATTGGGTACCTCTTGCTCCTTGGTCTTCTCATCTATTCCCCTCAGAGAGGCAAAAATGTGAAGGTTCTCTTCCACCGTGAGAACATCAAAAAAAATATCAGTTTGCTGGCAAATTCCAGTCATCTTGCTGGCTTCTTGAATCTCGTCTATGTCTGTCACTCTGTGGCCATAAACGGTGGCAAAACCTGTGAAAGAGGCATTCAGACACATTAGCATAGCAGAACACTGTTATTCCTACATATTATCCTTTATTTATATAGCCTTGATGTGTTTATGCAGCCCAGTCCCTGACAGAGTGGAAAGTACAACCTAAGTTCCTATATGTTAGTAACCTAACATAAACTGTAGTTAATTTAATCAGGAATTAGTTTTGTCAGGAGTCAATTCATTTTTCTGTAGGTCATACAGTGCTCAGATCAGAATCAGCCTCAGGACCCCAGCACTCCAAAGCAGTAGAACTAATAACTGAGCCCCCATTATATTGGAGATATATAGATAGACATATATATATATATATATATATATATATATATATATATAACTAGATTATATTGGAGATTTAGAATATTTATAAACACAGCATCTAACAGGCAATGCTGTTATAGTTCTAGAAATACCCCCAACAGGACAAAGTAATATTGTCCTAGTCTTTACTCCAATTGTCATTTAAACTAGATCTACTCCCCATCTCCTCCTTTCAGGTGGGACAGTCCCACAATTTAGAAACTTACCAATACTTTAAACTGGGAACTGTATATGCACCTAGTCATTTGCCCTGCTGCTGCCAAAACCAAAGACTATTTAGCAAATTAGAACAGTGCATTTCACCCAAAAACAAACACTGCTAATGGGAATTGTATAAGAGAATTAGGGATAAATGCCTAATAAATGTATTTATTACCCTATGTTATAATTTAACACAGGGTAAATTACATATACATTTAAAGGAACAGTAACACCAAAAAATGAAAGTATACCAAAGTAATGCAAACATAATTTACTGTTGTCCTAGACTGGTAAAACTTCTGTGTTTGCTTCAGAAAGACTATTATAGTTTATATAAATAAGCTGCGGTGTAGCCATGGGGGCAGCCATTCAAGCTGTAAAAAGGAGAAAAGGCACAGCATATATACAGCATAAGCTCTGTACATGGGAATCTTTTCTGCTATGTAATCTGTGCATTTTCTCCTTTTTTCCAGCTTGAAAGTCTGCCCCCATGGCTACATAGCAGCTTATTAAATGTAAGTCAGACACATGTTGATAGGCTCAAACTGATAACCAGAATGGCATATTGCAATAAATAATTTGTGCTTTATGTTTTATCATGACATGAGTGGTAGTTGGCATTGCATCTTTCTATACAGTAGCAGCTTTATTTCTGAGCTAACAATTAAATTCTGTTCAAAGTTTGCTTTGACCTTGCATCTGAAGATTGAGGGATGGTCTGTATACCATATACCATGAAAGTGCCACTTTGCCATGAAAGTGCCACACTAACAAAATGAATAGTCAAATTTGCCTTAGATCTGCCTTCCAAGGAGCAACTCCAGCAATGGTAACCTTCTGCATAATTTACTAGTGTATCTCCCAAAATACCTTTTGTAAATCCATTAGAAATCTAAACTCAAACATAGATCAATAGAACACTATAATCTATTCTCTCCCTCTAATTCTTCCTACATTATAATCTATTAACTTGGGCACAAATGGTATTGATCTTCTGTACAATCTCTTACTAGCTTCACTTTACTCTTGTTGGCCTAAGTTCAATCTCTTACCTTTCTTACTCTAAAAGGAAAAGGAAGTAGAGTCAGTGGGTTTTACATACAGTGGAGGAAATAATTATTTGACCCCTCACTGATTTTGTAAGTTTGTCCAATGACAAAGAAATGAAAAGTCTCAGAACAGTATCATTTCAATGGTAGGTTTATTTTAACAGTGGCAGATAGCACATCAAAAGGAAAATCGAAAAAATAACTTTAAATAAAAGATAGCAACTGATTTGCATTTCATTGAGTGAAATAAGTTTTTGAACCCCTACCAACCATTAAGAGTTCTGGCTCCCACAGAGTGGTTAGACACTTCTACTCAATTAGTCAACCTCATTAAGGACACCTGTCTTAACTAGTCACCTGTATAAAAGACACCTGTCCACAGAATCAATCAATCAAGCAGACTCCAAACTCTCCAACATGGGAAAGACCAAAGAGCTGTCCAAGGATGTCAGAGACAAAATTGTAGACCTGCACAAGGCTGGAATGGGCTACAAAACCATTAGCAAGAAGCTGGGAGAGAAGGTGACAACTGTTGGTGCGATTGTTCGAAAATGGAAGGAGCACAAAATGACCATCAGTCGACCTCGCTCTGGGGCTCCACGCAAGATCTCACCTCGTGGGGTGTCAATGATTCTGAGAAAGGTGAAAAAGCATCCTAGAACTACACGGGAGGAGTTAGTTAATGACCTCAAATTAGCAGGGACCACAGTCACCAAGAAAACCATTGGAAACACATTACACCGCAATGGATTAAAATCCTGCAGGGCTCGCAAGGTCGCCCTGCTCAAGAAGGCACATGTGCAGGCCCGTCTGAAGTTTGCCAATGAACACCTGAATGATTCTGTGAGTGACTGGGAGAAGGTGCTGTGGTCTGATGAGACCAAAATAGAGCTCTTTGGCATTAACTCAACTCGCTGTGTTTGGAGGAAGAAAAATGCTGCCTATGACCCCCAAAACACCGTCCCCACCGTCAAGCATGGGGGTGGAAACATTTTGCTTTGGGGGTGTTTTTCTGCTAAGGGCACAGGACAACTTATTCGCATTAACGGGAAAATGGACGGAGCCATGTATCGTGAAATCCTGAACGACAACCTCCTTCCCTCTGCCAGGAAACTGAAAATGGGTCGTGGATGGGTGTTCCAGCATGACAATGACCCAAAACATACAGCAAAGGCAACAAAGGAGTGGCTCAAGAAGAAGCACATTAAGGTCATGGAGTGGCCTAGTCAGTCTCCGGACCTTAATCCAATAGAAAACCTATGGAGGGAGCTCAAGCTCAGAGTTGCACAGAGACAGCCTCGAAACCTTAGGGATTTAGAGATGATCTGCAAAGAGGAGTGGACCAACATTCCTCCTAAAATGTGCGCAAACTTGGTCATCAATTACAAGAAACGTTTGACCTCTGTGCTTGCAAACAAGGGTTTTTCCACTAAGTATTAAGTCTTTTTTTGTTAGAGGGTTCAAAAACTTATTTCACTCAATGAAATGCAAATCAGTTGCTATCTTTTATTTAAAGTTATTTTTTCGATTTTCCTTTTGATGTGCTATCTGCCACTGTTAAAATAAACCTACCATTGAAATGATACTGTTCTGAGACTTTTCATTTCTTTGTCATTGGACAAACTTACAAAATCAGTGAGGGGTCAAATAATTATTTCCTCCACTGTATTTACTGTACTTCCTTTATTAATGCTCTTCAGCCCTTGTTTTTTATATATAGCGACTAAACTCTTCAATTGGTTTCTAATGACTGGTGCATGGCTGGGTCCCCAATGCATATCAGATTTACCCAAAATGCAAAATATAATTGTCTGATGATCTATGAGCAACGTGGGTATGAGACATCTTCTACCATGAAGGCAGAGAGGACCACACTTCTATGGTGATCTTGTTGACAGTTCAGTGGGCTGACAGATCAGAATATAATGTAAGTCAGATTGCTTACAAATCTTCCCATATTAAACACCCCTTAATTTGATTTAACAATTAATAAAATAAAAAAATTCTCCATCTTATCTTTACATATAAATATCATTTAGTTGACATTGCAATATAGCAGTGGTATATCTATAGCTCCACACCAAAATATTTTAAGCTGCTGACCATTCCTCAGAGCTCAAGAATGATGATAATTTTTACGTACTGAAACAGAAACAGAGGCTCCTGGTGTGTATATACAAAGACACTGTTTTTTTTGTGCTTATTCTACATAGCCTGATGAAGCAGGAAATGCCTGCGAAACGCGTTGCAATATTGTTGTGAATAAACTATTACTGAAAATTACCACTTTTGTTGGTGTCTGCCTGGAGGAGGTAAGCTTACTACTACTTCCTCTGAATTACCCATTGGGTTTTTAAGTGTTTTTAGCTAATTTTATCCTTTTGGCGCCTCTGTTTTGTCTTATCACTATTGTTTTAATTCAGCTGGTCTCTCCATATTCCAGCAACCATGGTCAAGGAATCATAAAAAATATATATATACATATATGTAGGCAATATAGGGACACATCTAAAAAATCCAGCTAGAAGGGCTGCACTGATAACAATATGACTAAAATGCAAGCAGAGCAGCTTGCATTTATTAGACGTGTCCCTGAATTATCAAGTGGTCTGGTAACCCTACTTTAAAGTGATTCTGAAACATTCCTATTGCACAACCCTTGGCCCAATGTGTCTGAGAGTATGGCGATTCTGTGTACAGCTGAATTACGCCTAGTCACAGTAACAGTGCCACCTGATAATACCGAGTTGGGTGGGGTGGGTTAGACGGATTCTGAGAAACATTAGTAATTCTATCACTAATAGAATTGTGTCAGTATCGCTTTAAATAATAAGGATAAATTCCAGAGTAACTTCTGATATCCTTCTTAACTTATAGTAATAGCCTTTGCCTAGGGCAGCAGCTTTTGAGAGGCAATCCTCTGGGATCTATATATTTGATTTTCTTATTTAAAAAAGAAAAAAAAAATCCCCTAGCCCCAGCTGGAGAGTTTTTGCAAAAGAGTGTGTGACATCACTAATGATGTCAGTAGTGCGAAAGTGACATTGTTTCCTAATTTGGGGGGGGTTCAGGGGTGTTTACGCCCGGTGATTACGGTGGCAACAGACCTAAATACAGCACTGCATAGGGGTTGTTATCATATTAGGGGACCCTATAGGCCCAACAGTGTGAGTTTGGGGACATGAAGGGCCCATGTTAGGAGCTGTGTGGAGCTCTTTGGTCCAAGAATTTAACTGCTCAGGTTTAGTGATGTTGCAATTATAAAAATATTAAACAACAATAAAATTGCATAATCCGTTTATTTAGTGGAACTTATGAAACTTAATGACTAGAAGCAGCAAAATCTAGAAAAGTTATCCATGTCACTCATAATAAAAGCAACAGAACTCCAAAATGACTAGGTATATGCCCACCATCTCTTGCTGGACTGCGATGGATAAAGTGCATACCCTTAATACCTAATGCATTCCATTCCCTCCTGGGGATGTGTTTCAATGAAATGCATTAGGTGTTAAGGCTACGCACTTTGTCCACCATGTACTCTGTACTGATTTCTGCTGTTTTTAACTTGGAAGAATAAATGAGAATGGTTTTAAAGAATGTGGATTCAGACTGATTAGTCAGATTAGTCCCTTTTGCTTTACATTAACAAGTCTTGACAGTCTTAAGGCCCCCATACACGGACCGATAGAAGCTACAGATATCGGTCCCTTGTAGGGGCAGAAACGAGCGGGCTGGCCGACCGATATCTGGCCTGAAATTGGCCAGATATCGATCGGCCAGGTTAAAAGATTCAGTCGGATTGGGGGCCGCATCGGCTCGTTGATGCGGTCCCCGAACCGACTGCCCCATTGCCGCCTACATAATCCGGTCGTTTGGCCCCAGGGCCCCCATTATTTTTTTTTTTAACTTCAAGCTCCCCGATATCCCCACCTACGGGTGGGCCAGATATCGATCGGCCAGGTTAAAAGATTCAGTCGGATTGGGGGCCGCATCGGCTCGTTGATGCGGCCCCCGAACCGACTGCCCCATTGCCGCCTACATAATCCAGTCGTTTGGCCCCAGGGCCCCCATTATTTTTTTTTTTAACTTCAAGCTCCCCGATATCGCCCACCCGTAGGTGGGGATATCGGGGGAAGATCCGCTCGCTTGGCGATCTCACCAAGCGAGCGGATCTTACCGTGTATGGGGACCTTAAGGCTTGTTGGTGTAGTTCAGACAAGGCCTAATGCTAAACATCTCAGTCGCTTATAAATATTTTGTGAGCATCATCCCAACAATATTATCAGCAGCACATTATAACTACATCAATTTTATATTTGCATTAACTCTTCTTATTTGCACTCTCACATCAGAGCTGTGCTGTAATGATTCTATTCAAGTGCTGGATTCTTACCTTCAGTTGGCGGGCAAAGCCCACATAAAATATTCATGAGTGTTGTCTTCCCTGTGCCACTGTGGCCGACCAGTGCTGTTATTTGACCTTCATATATATCAAAGGTCAAACCTTTTGAAAAAAGTAGAAAACCTGTTTATTGAAGGCAGTCCTTACTGTAACACCATTAATCACGTTCACACCCATCTCTATTTACTAATATATTAGCTTAATTTCAAATCATAGGAAGACGTTGCTATCTAAACACAGCAAAGACAGAAGCTGTTCCTACCTTGCAGGGCATTTCTTGGCTTGTTGTTCTTCCTGAAAGACTTGCAAATGCAGCAAATCCTTACAAAGATAAAGGAGAGATATTTATATACACAAGTCAATAACCAAATTCCCCTGGGTTTTTCGTTTACTAACAATAAATAGTTACTAAATAATATATTCTGTCCTCCAAAACCCATGCAGACTTCTATTTTTCACAGTTCACAGAAACGTTAGCTTGTGTTTTCAATTATATGCCAAAAATGTTATGCAGTAGGATTGACATAGACAGCAATGTTAAGGCCAGTGTAAAGCAGTGTTTATCTGAAATTAGTGCAAAATGCTAATCTAATACAAGACTTTAAATATATTTCTACTTGACTGCAGACTTTGAGGCCAGTAAACTTTGAGCCCCCATCTCTAGAACACTGATCATTTATTAAACAAATCTATTAACAGGTCCATATCTATTGAACCTAATATACCTGATAGCTTCTTTCCCATGAAGTTCTGCAGACACTGGTTCTATCACCTCACTCATGTCTACAGCTCTGTCAAAATAGCTTTCATTCAGCTCCCCATATCGCTTTTTCCTTTTGGACCAGTAAGAAGGTTTAAGGAAGAAAAATGGAGACTGTCGAAGGCCATATTCACCTGTTTCAAATAACCAAAAGCAGGAAAAGACAGGAAAATTATGCTTTGAGCCTGTGCTGCAATGAAATTACAACTTTCTTAAGGTCTGTTTATTGCATACAGTAACACACTATGGGCCCGATTCACTAAAGTCCGAAATAAGGAGTGCTATTTATAGCATGCGTTAAAAATCTTATCACTTCTTATTTTTCGCTCGATTCACTAAAAGGACACTTGTCATAATTAAGAAGCGATGTTCTTGGCGTTATTTATCTTGCGACGACATATTTTCAAGCAACGTGCTGCGTAATATGTTGTGTGCTGCGTAATATATTGCTTGAAAATATGTCGTCGCAAGATAAATAACGCCAAGAACATCGCTTCTTAATTATGACAAGTGTCCTTTTAGTGAATCGAGCGAAAAATAAGAAGTGATAAGATTTTTAACGCATGCTATAAATAGCACTCCTAATTTCGGACTTTAGTGAATCGGGCCCTGTATGTATAGATAGGTGGACTGAGATACAGGTTTAAAGGAGAAGGAAAGGTAAAAACTAAGTAAGCTTTATCAGAAAGGTCTATGTAAATACAGCCATAAGCACTCAAAGAAAAGCTGCACTGAGTCTTCAATTAAAAGGAACACAGGATTTACTGTCTCCTTTTTTGCAAACATGTTCTTGGGTATCAGACTTCCTCTCTCAGAAAAATCCTTCATTCCTAGGGCCAGAGTCTGTGCAGCTCTCTTCTCTCCTGCTTCCCGTCCCATAAGAATTTGTAAAAATCACTCCCCTCTCCCCTGGGAATGTGTAATCTGAGCTACCAACTGCTAGAGCTACAGCAGGAAGCTAGAAAGACCAAGCTAAAATGGCAGCTGAATCTCAAACTGAGGGAGCTTCTAGGGCTCTTTACTCAGGTATGGTAAAGCTTTCTGCAGAATAATTATAGCGTTCTAGGTGGCACTAATGTGGCAAATCTGTTTTCAGTAAAATGCCAAAATGACTTTCCTTCTGCTTTGAGAAAACTGCATTGGCTGAGCTTTTTTAATTTCATTCACTTTATTCCACTTAACATTTATTTTGATACACATCCTTCACAAATCTTACAATACTACTATGAAGTACAAAGCTAGGAAAGCAACAGTCACTTTCTCAGCTTATTGTTTGATTTAGCTCATTCTAATCTGTGCAGACTTGATGACTACAGATTAATCCTCATATTTTGATAATTCAGTGAGCACAGCAGAATTGAGTTATAGTCTGATTTGAGGTTACCAGAGGCTGAAGATCCCAGGAAGGGGGGTCTGTCCCAAATCACATTATTGTCATGCTAGAAGGTCCATTTATGAAACCTCAACAACTTCCAGTTATAAATAAGAGGATAGGCTATGTTACATAGGTTGTTCACCCACCGATAACCACATGCCATTCCACATCAATTATTTTCTTATGCCTGATTAGTCTGATACACCGTGATGGTGTCCTGCACTCCTTGCTGAATGCCAACGTCTCTTCAAACTCAAAGAATGTAGTACAGTAGAGAGGCTTAAAAGTCTTAGTTGTTCTATTATCTTGTGTTTCTGCCCTTCTCTAGCTGGATGCAAAATACTGGCAATAGCTTTTGGATATATTATCCCTCAGGCATGTTAGCACGCATTCTTATTTACCAAGAGCAATAATTGGGAGTTTTACAGAGAGAAGGTTCATCTTTATGAATGCTTATTTATTGCCCTTGACTACTGTGTATCTTGTGGGCTACAGTTTGAAATTTCTTAGCACAAGCAACATACAATGCCCACAGGTCATCGACACTACATAGCAACCCAAACCCTTAGAATTTTTGAATATACTACAGTTTCTTAGCACTCAAACATATTTTTTGTTACCAATAATATCAAAAAATATCTGGGACCACATCACCTTATTTCCCTATTCTGATTTTATGCAAGCCAAACTAACACAAACGACGGGCTAATGTTCTCTAACGATGCTAAAGTGAATCAGTGTGATACCTCCTTGGTATATTTGCAAAAATTGTTACACATCATGATCTTGTTATTTCCTTTCTGGATACACTGCCACAGCTCTGTGTTCTGTAAACGTGCGACATCCTGATGCCATTATCACTTCCACTGGCTGTTATTAACTCTAAAACTAACATTTAGAATATGGATGATCTGTGTCAGATTTAATTGCACAGTACACAAATCAGGATTATTTCCTTCTTTCAGGTCAACAGACAGTAATAAGGAAGACACCTTGAAAATATTTACATACATAAGTTAATTGAAAAGACACAGCAGTCTTGGTTTCCCTACAACATGAATTGGGTAAGCTTTAAAGGAATACTGTCATGGGAAAACATGTTTTTTCCCCAAAATCAGTTAATAGAGCTTCTCCAGCAGAATCCTGCATTAAAATCCATTTTTCAAAAACGCAAACAGATTTTTTTTTTAGATTTAATTTTGAAATTTCACATGGGGCTAGCCATATTCCTCATTTCCCAGATTACTACAGCCATGTGACTTGTGTTCAGTCAAACTTTTACACTTGTTTATTTAAAGGATAAAAGTCTACAGACCTGCATATTGTCTGCAGATGGTCCTAGTTTGACATAGATGGGACTGAAATGGCTGATCTAACAACACATATAACATAAATCCTACTGACAAAAATCTCACATTAGAATGTGTCCTAAAAACCAAATGCTGATGTTACAACTGAAAAAATATTTTGTGTTTGAACAGTCACACACCAGTCAGTGCCACCCTTATTATAGCTGTCTGGTTGAGAAAATACAAAGCTGTCTGGTTGAGAAAAGTCCCAACTGAGCCTGATTTGTAGGGTTCCTAATACCAGAAGAACAGTATGCATTTGATGGAAATGTTGTAGGCTATGGCTTAGGAATATTTCTCATTGTCACCTCAATAAGAATATAGTGTGGATTGTACAGTAATTACACCCAATAGGATTGTTTTGGCTCCAATAAGGATTAATTATATCTTAGTTGGGATCAAGTACAGGTACTGTTTTATTATTACAGGGAAAAGGGAATTATTTAACCATTAAATAAACCCAATAGGACTGTTCTGCCCCCAATAAGGGGCAATTATATCTTAGTTGGGATCAAGTACAGGTACTGTTTTATTATTACAGAGAAAAAGGAAATCATTTTAAAAAATTTGAATCATTTGATTAAAATAGAGTCTATAGAATATGGCCTTTCTGTAATTTGGAACTTTCTTTACCTGTTCAAGTCTCAAGCAAAGACATTCCATAATCTGTAGTCATGACTCTGTATGCAAGGAAATATGCAACTATTTGAATCTTATCCTAAAAAACAATTGTGCAACGCTCTCCAAATGGAAAAAAACTGTGTATAGTTTAATTATTTAATTAATAGATTTGAAAGAGAAGGAAATCCTGGTTTCAGTTGCTGATAATGACAATGATAGAAAATCCCTGAATCCCCAAGTGTGCCTCGCACCCTATTTAGATTGTAAGAAATACATGTTTAGGGCTCCCTGGATCTGAAAACTTGTCTGCAGAGCTATGTAAGAACAAAAACAAATGATATTCTGACAATGACACCTAACACTTATTTCTGCTTTCAGTCTCATTGTAGTACTGTCTTGTCAGGGCAGCAGTCTTTTGAATGCCTTTTGAATTATTAAACCATCAAATGCTGTAATCTGTAGCACTGTAGGACAGTGTCTCTTATATTATTCCTCTGTAGAATATACATTTGTCATATAAGTCCAAAATATTAACTGTAGAAGGCTTCATTGGTGCATATGGTAGAAAACTGTAGATGCATAACACAGATACTTCAATGTAAGCCACTCTATCTGAGTTTTAAACATTTTATGGTGCTGCCCAGCAATCAATAAGACAATGAAATGAGTATTGTTAATTAAAGTTATAAAATAAATTCATGCAGTAATTAAAGGGGATCATATCAGTATTAAGATGTAATGTGACCCATACTCCATATATAGATGGGGCTGTTTTTAAACAAAACTTTTTATTTTAGTAAGGAAAGAGGTTGCCTGTGTGTGGCAAATTTTTTGAATCAGACTGCTTTTTCTTAAAGGAGAATGACAGTTCTTTTGGCATTTTGTTGCCAATAGATTTTCCACATTAGTGCCACACAGAACACTATATTTATTCTGCAGAAAGCTTTACCATGCCTGAGTAAGTAGCCCTAGAAGCTTTCTCCGTTTGTTTAAGATTGCAGCTGCCATTTTAGCTTGGTCTTCCTAGCTTCCTGCTGTAGCTCTAGCCGTTATAGCTCAGATTACACATTCCTAAAGGTGGGGGGAGTGAGTTTTCTGAATTCTTTTGGGAGGGGAGAGCAGGAGAGGGAAGAGAAGAGAGAACTGTGCAGACTCTGGCCCCGGGAATGAAGGATGTTTCTGAGAGAGGAAGTCTGATACCGAAGAACATGTTTACAAAAATGGAGACAAGAAATCCTGTGTTTCTTTTGACAGAGGACTAAGTGCAGCTTTTCTGTGAGTGTTTATGGCTGTATTTATATAGAACTTTCTGATAAAGCTTACTTAGTTTTTACATTTCCTTCTCCTTTAAGGACAGAGAGACAGGGTGTAAATATGGCCCCAGGGCAGACCCTCCTCTCTAAAATTAATAAAGGCCTGAAAATGGCTTCCTCTGACCAATGCAGCAGCATTTATGCACAGAGATAATAAAACTTGTGGTGAAATGCGGCTGTGGAATTTCCTGACCTGGTTAGAAATGTTTTAAATCACTTCCTACCTGGTAGAACCTGATCAAGATAAGTAGCCAGAAGCAGGTACATGACACTGTCCACGACTAGAAAAATAAATGTTATTACAAGAGGATATGGACCATCCTTTAGGTGTGTGAACTGGGCTCCCCTCTGAAAGTCTTCTAGGTGCAAGACCTGGAAAGAAAAGTGTGAACGTTATCTCTCTTAAAGCGGACCTGTCACCCAGACATAAAAAGCTGAATAATAAAAAGTACTTTTCAAGTTAAACATGAAACCCAAATTCCTTTTTTTAAATAACATATCCATGACCCATTATAAAGGCATTTAAAAATCCCAGCTGTCAATCATATATTGCTTGCCCCGCCTCTATGCCTTAGGCATAGAGGTGGGACAGACAATACCTAAAGCTTTCCATTCAGCACTTCCTAGATGTCACTGCACTTCTCACTTTTCCCCTCCCTCCCCATCACCTAATTATGTAGTCAGTGCATGGGTATGGGCACCTGGCCCTCCAACAAGATTTTGGTGTGATGCAAAGCTTGCCTTAATAACAGTGTCCACAAAATGGCAGCTGGCTGCTTGCTGTGATTGAATAGTTCCAAGACTGAATAAAACAAGATTCATACTATCTGTATAGTGTAAATTAAGTTTATTTTGCTCAACAAACATGATAGAAAAGAATTTGGAGTTTTTTCTAAGGATGACAGGTCCCCTTTAAGTTACATTAATATTTGCATAAAGTTTCTTCTGCAGTATACCTCTAAGAAAAAAAATCTCAGTGATGCTTTGCTCCTATAATAATCTTATTGAGATATTATACAAGTAGATGTTTTTGAGAAAGAAGAGATGAATTAAGAGGTAGATCCCAAAACATATTTGGCAGTGAGAGGTTAGCACAATCCGATTCACATTAAAAAGCAATTTTGATGCAATGGACATGACTGTGTCAGACACAACTCAGAACTCCCCCTGACCACAATGACAGTGGAATTATGTGCATTATTGGTAATCTATTGTAGGCATCCAAAATTGCACTTTGCAGTGCAGTAAGTAAATGTCCCTTGTATGAGAGAAAGAAGTGGAAAACATAACCACAACTCAACTTGTTTGGTAGCATACTGTAAAGTGGCTATATATACAGTGTGTACATATATATATACTTAGTTTAAGATGCATCCTGTGGTTTTAAGTATCAACAATGACATAAGCAAAGGGGGAGCATAATACCATTCACCTTTCACATACACAATGTACTACTGATCCAGACACCTACCTGGGCTATACCAATCATGAATGTGCACTGGCAAAAAGGGCTGAAGAACCATACAAATGATTTTGGAAAGTCTTCTTTGAGTACAATGAAAATGCCCACTGCTCCCAAGGCCAGGGTTGAAAGGAACACTATGGCACCTGCTCGCTTAGAGTTCTTGAACAGCGGAGCCAGCATGAGAGCAAATAAAACCTAGATAATACACCAGGAAAGAAAAACAATTTTACAAGATAAAAATGCCACAAATTATTATCAATAGTATGTACTTGGTTATAATGCCATTGCATCAGAAACAGAGGACCTAGCAGGTAATTTGAGGGCCCAAAGGTATATAGAGGGGGCCCTGAGTGATTTCAATATGTGTTTGTTAAAGGAAAACTACACCCCCAGAATGAATACTTAACCAATAGACAGTTTATATTACACTAAGTGACCTATTAAAGAATCTTACCAAACTGGAATATATATATAAGTAAATATTGCCCTTTTACATCCTTTCCCTTAAGCCACCATTTAGTGATGGGCTGTGTGCTCCCTCAGAGATCAGCTGACAGGAAATAATGCAGCTCTAACTGTAACAGGAAGTAGTATGGGAGCAAAAGGCAGAACTCTGTCCTTTAATTGGCTGATGGGGCCTAGCATGTATGTGTGCCTTGGCTTGTTTGTGTGCACTCTGAATCCTATGGTCCCAGGAGGCGGCCCTCGATTCTTAAAATTACAATTTTTTTATTTACTATTACCAAATGGCACATACTACTAAAGAAGTATATTTTTATAAAAATGGTTTATTTAGATGAAGCAGGGTTTTACATTTGAGCTTGTATATGTAATATATTTTTATAGAGACCTACATTGTTTGGGGGTATAGTTTCCCTTTAAACAGATAATTCTGTTCTCGTTGAACAACAACCCTCCTGCATTCCTTCTATAACACTCTACTGAGAAACAAAATCTGCCTGCGTAATATGCACAATCAAATATAAAGGAAAAAGATTGCTAGCTTACCGGTTATGGAAATCTATGGTGATTTGTAATATCCATATACAAAAACAATTGCTCTGTGAGGCTACAATTGTCACTTTTAATTTTTATTACTTATTTTTCTATTCAGGTCCTATAAATATATCAGCTTCTCATTCAAACCAAGCCGAGTTTTCCAGGACTCAAAAAGTGCTAAAAAAGGAATCCTTGGCTTATACTCAAGTCAAGTAGGTAGTGGAGTGGCTGATTACCTGTCCCACCGGTGCGCAATCATGAATGCGCGCACGGGGGGGTGCGGGCGCGATGTGTGTGCCGTGTGTGCATGAACGTTTACATCCAGTCTCATAATAATGACCCAACAAGGACACTGGACAAGTTTGTTTATTAGAGATTTGGAGGCTGAATAAACCATGGTCTGCATGTTGTGCCTGCAACACTCAGGTTTGTGTTGGCCCTATTTTTATCATTAAGCTTTAGTCAGAACCAGCAGTGGCAGCAGGTGTACCAGCAAACAATCCTTTAGTAACCCAACATCATCATTACGGCATGGCCCCTGAATCTCTGCTAGACACGTGTGCTTTTCTTCTATTCCTTCCCGAGTCACTGTGACACAAAGCCAAGCGGAACTCTGTACAGACATTCACTGCTGGACATACGCTATTACTTTTAGGGAATTAATCTGCAGCTGCCAACATTATATATTTATATAGAATTCACAGGGGGTCATGCTGAGTGTCCTTTTATTAAATAATTTGATTATTGAAACTTAGCAGTAGCATTTCCCACCCTAGGCTTATACTCGAGTCAATAAGTTTTCTCAGTTTTCTTAGGTAAAATTAGGTACCTCGGCTTATAATCGGATCGGCTTATACTCGAGTATATACGGTAATTTAAAAAAATACAGCGCTGCGGAATATGTTGGCGCTTTATAAATAAATGTTAATGTAATGTCTCAGAATATTACTCTACATCATTCTAAAAGTTAACCCAAAGTTGAACAACCCCTTTAAAGTAGGTTGTATATTATTTCCTATACTGCAGAAATTTAAATGAGTGACATGATGCAAGTGATTATAACTGACGGTATCACAAACACTGTTTATAAGAATGTGTTTTATATATTTCATTTAAATAAATTACTTTACTAAATTATAAGTCTGTTGACCTATGCTTTTGACCTATGCTACTACTACTCTTTTACAAATGTATTCAAAGAAATTCCATTAGCTGGCCATTAAAAGGCCTGTCTCAGATCTATATTTAGTGCAGTGGCAAACTTCCTTAGTCCCAGAATAACAAATGTATTTTGAATGTTATCTCTTATAATGAAACCAGATAAAAGTAATATCCAAATCAAGCTATGCAGGCTTATGTATCAGTTGTAATGTGGCAGCTTATTTTTAAGGTGGCCATACACGGGCCAATAAATCTGCTGACGTAACTTCTGTAGACAGACCAGGCAGCGTATTGGCTTCTGTATGGGGGCAAACCATAGGTCTACGTTATCAATATCTGGCCAGATTATCTATTGGGCAAGCTAAGAAGTCTGTTGAGTAAGGACCGCAGGCTTATTGATATGGTCCTCTACAAACAGACCTGAATAGGCACCTTTGTTGACCTTATCAATAGCCTAGGGGACAAACCTTGGTGGCCAAACTAAGCAAAGATATATATAGCTAGCTTAAAAAAAGGAAAGTATGCAATGTTTTCATAGTTTACTTTTTCTTTTATGGACAATCATTAGACAAAACAAAACCCTATGTACGTTTTTACATTTCAAAAGTAACAAACAGCCACAGTCAAGCTTTGCTAGGTCATGTTCTGCTTACCAGAGATATTCCATATAGAGCATATAGCAGAAAAATTAAAAAGCAGTTGCTTTTGCTAAAAGGGAAGAAGGTAGTTGCAACAACTGCCATCACCAGAGATATAACCAAAATGAAGCCCGTGTAAAGGAGGACCCAAGGTAACCTGTAAAAAAAAGAAAAGTATTTGAGTGCAAAACAGTCTTCCTAAATTAATAAAGGAATAAACCATTAAATGTCTCAAGACAGCATTTTTTACAGTAATTTTCTTTATTGGTTTGTAAGATATTAGATATTTGAGATAACAGTGCAGAGAACAGTGCCAGGAGAAGAAGCATAGGCCTGTCCTTACAGCCTGCCATTGGCTGGGGGTTGTACCTCTTGCCGCTCCATATCTTGAGCCTCTGAATGATACGCAAGGGATGCAGCGTGAGGAGGAGGCCTATGTTCTAACTAAGACAGTCATTGCTGTATGACCGAAGGGAGCACAGAGGCCTGTGGCTATTTGTACAATACCCCACGTAGTGAGCAAAGACTATGGATTACAGCCTTTTTTGCCCTTTGCTCACTGCATGGGGCAATGTAAATGACCACTATGGTATAAAACTGAATACAGGCAAAATTAAAATGTTTTCTTTTTGTGGCAAAACTGTTAATAAGCATCTACATGTTGCTAGAAAGCACTGGAGCAAGTAACAAACAAATAACCTTAATTTATTTAACTGCACTGAACGAAGGACAAATTTATTGATTTACTTTTTCTTGGCATTTACTGAGAAATAGTCATAAACAGCTTTTTTGTAAATCTTTCATACTTTGGGGTTAAGCCAGACATATCAGTTCTCAGCATTCTGTCACCACTTCTGCCACCACTTGCCCCCAAAAAATCAGGCTCCATCCCCTCTCCATATTGTCACCACTGCTTCAATTTATCTCCCTGCACCAAGCTCTCCGAAATTGGTTCCTCTCTGCGAACCAGAATCTCTGCTCACCCAACAACATTGCTACCACAGGCATCAACAGGGGCGGCAAAGGGGTGAGCCAGTTCTGAGCCACAGCCTGGTCACATGATGCTGAATCTGCCTGATTCTGGATTTGAAAGAGACTGAGTGTGAGTTTGCCTGCACATTTGTGTTTTTGACTGTGTGACTGTCCCCTAAGTGGGGGAGTTTGGCTACCAGTGACCTGACTTTGCCTCCTGCGGCCCCCAGGTAAATTGAGTTTGAGCCCCCTGTGTTAGAAGGTAGGTTTTATTGGTACTAATCAATTCCTACAATAATCCCTTGAAGTCTCTTAAGGTTTGGGTCATTGAGTGGCAGCTCTGTCTATTGATTTCAAGTTCTGTTCCTGTCTGTCAGACCTGCTTGGAAACAATCCCCCAGTAAGGGTGGCACTGTTTCACTTTTTTAAAACCAAAAGGTGACATTCAAGGGGATGGGACAATTATGTCACAGGGATGGGTGAGGCTGTTAGGGCAGGGAATGACATTGGGGTGGGGTGATGATGGTTTGATGACATCAGGAGCTAGATTATGATGTTTATAGGTGGGGATTTTCCATGTTGGGAAGAGTGATTGGATGTCCCTGCATGGAGATCTGTCCAGGAACCGGTGACCAGTGAAACCCGGGGGAAGGTGGGTACTGAACTGGACAGCTCAAGGAAAAGCTGGGCTTTTCAGTAAGTCTATTAAAATTTTACTAAATATCAGAGCAGTGCCGACATGTATTTCTTAGTAATGCACGGTTCATGAAATCATCAAACCTAAACCTTTTCCAACCGAAATTCAACCTGGCTCACTATGTCACCCCAACACGCCCACCTCTGATGTCATCAAAGAGGGAGGGACCATAGTGAGTATATAAATTAAATGCAGTGGCATTTACCCTTGTTGAACAGGGCTGGGGAGGAGTAGCAGTGGGGAGGATCCTGACTCATAAGGGGCTGCTGCTGTAGAAAAACAGAGCCCCCCTAAGGCATTATGTTTCAATGATCTGCAATATTACTTGTCCTTTAATAATTTCAAATTTTAGGGATTAAACAAAATAAAATGCATTACTGTAATTTCATAAAGAGGGTATGACAGGAAGAAGAATACTGTTTATGAAATGCAATATCCTTGACTGGCACTTCCGGCCTCTGGGAGCACAAATTCCAAGTCTTATTATGTTCTGAGGGCTAAAGATAGAATTACTGTTGTAAATAAACCATTGAATCCTAGAATGGTAAAAGCATGCAGATAACATAGCAGAGGTAGAAAAAGCCATAGAGCAGCCCTACTCAAATATCATCAGTAACAAGGACACCAGGATAACGTCACAGTGACAAAGAATACAGCCTTGGCTACAGATGGGCAAACAGAATGCAGTACAGAAGAGAGAAAGTGTACAGTAATTAAAGGGGAGATAAGCAAAGGTCCCAGGTTCATTGAAATCTCTAGAGCTTGAACAATGCCAGATGTGCTTCACTACTAGCTATAAATCCATCAGTGCCCAAATCTCAAATGAAAAGTCCAAAAATTTAAGTCACCGCTAGGAAGCTCTTTTAAGTTGCTTTTATTTAATAAAGTGTACTACATGATTTGTAGCACTAAATTAACTCGATCCAAGCTGTTTACCAAAACGCTGCCCTGTTGCTAGGGTAAATGGGACCCTAGCAAACAGAGAGTAGTTGAAATACCTAACTGGTGAGAGCAGAAATATAAAGGGGAGGTTTACCAAACTGCAACTGGGAGGGTTACTGGTGACATCAGGGGCGGAGCTGGTCTAGGAGATGAGCCAATTTTCACCTTTTTCTTCAGCCTTATCAGCCAATGATGTGGGCTGGCAGGGCAGAGAAGTGGCAGAGTCATTATGTTATTAGGGTGATGTTTTGGTGAAGAATGGCCAGGAAGGGACTGCCACATCTCAGATTTGGTGAGTAGGCAGGGTTTTGGAGAGAGGGATTTAAAGGAGAAGGAAAGGCACTTTGACATTTTACTTCCAATAGATTCACCACATTAGTGCCACCTAGAACAATATATTTATTCTTCAGAAAGCTTTACCATACCTGAGTAAACAGCTTTAGAAGCTTTCTCTGTTTGCTTAAGACAGCAGCTGCCATTTTAAGTAGCTTTCTGCCTGCAGTCTAGCCGGTATACCTTAGATTACACATTCCTAAGGGAAGGGAGTTCTTAGAATTCTAGTGGGAGGGGGAGCAGGAGAGGGGAGAAAGAAAAGAACTGCGCAGACTCTGGCCACTGGAATTAAATATGTTTCTGAGAGAGGAAGTCAGACACTGGAACATAATGTTTACAAAAAAGAGACAAGAAATCTTGTGTTTCTTTTGATAGAGGACTCATTGCAAAATTACTGTAAGTGCTTGTGGCTGTATTTACATAGACCTTTCTGATAAAACTTACTTAGTTTTTACCTTTCCTTCTTCTTTAAGGTGGAACAAGCAGGGGCTACAAATTTACCGGCAAGTACATTGCTGGTAAATTTGCAATACTGGCCTGGCCTTGGCTGGTATTTTACCAGCTACACTGGTGAAATAATAGCTGTGTGGTAACCCTTGCTACTGACATTTATACTGTAGGCAGATGAATGACATCAAGGGTGGGGCTATGAAACAGTGACATGCAATTGGCCACATTGCACATTAATTAGGGCAGAGTCCTGTCCGGGTTTTAGAATTCTGAAATCTTGGCAGGCAGTTTTAAACCAGGCATCCCATGTAAAAACCACACTGTCCGAACAGGTGTCAGCCCTATGCTAATTTTATTTATTTATACTAATTTTATTTTATAGGCCCACAGTGTAACTAAAGATGGAGTAAAAGAAACTGTCCTAGGCCCAGCAGGGGATTTGCAGTTACTCAGTTAATGTTTGTTTACTAGACAAAGTATTCTGTACCAGTGCAGTGTTTTTTTTACTATTAATAATTGTGTGTATTTTTAGCCTCTTTATTCAGATGTTGGCACAGTGTGAGCACTGAGACTTGGATGTGCTCCCTGAATTTGTCTTGGTATCCCTTAATAATCCAAAAACACAGTAGTAACATAAATAGTTTCAGGTGAAAAGTGTGTATGTGTCTTTTACGGAAATTAGATTGCCAGCTCCTAGGAGTCAATGAATAAACAATATAAGAAATATATCAATTCTTTCTCAGATTGGACTCCTAAAAGGAGTGCTAGGTGCTTGGGCATTGTTGCTGTAATGTTTATCATCCATTTTGCGCCTACTGATACCTCAGCATAGGGTATAGTAAGTGTCACTAAAACCCCTGTACTTTTGACCAGCTGTGCATGCACAAGTCTAAGTCTAGCAAAGAAGGTATAGGAACTACAGGTAAGATACTGCATCAGCATTGCTTTAGAAGTTACCAGGGCCAGTGAAGAACACAGGCCCAAAAATAACCTTAGCAACTGAATTAATTGAGAGCTGCCTAGCATATAAGCAGCCCAGTGAATTTAGCTTTCCTTGTCCACACAAGGAACATAAAATCTCACACACATAAACAGTGATTAACCACCAAAACTCTACCTGCATGATGCCCAAAATGATGATGATTTATAATCAGGCAGTAGAAGTGCATAGAAGTGCAGCCTATACATGGCTGGTTTGCTAGAATATTGCTCACACTACATTCTGGCTAATATACATGCATAAATATCACAGTCGTTCTACAAACATTCTTTATGGGGCAGACATGCACCAATAATAATGCTGGAAATTATTGTATCATTGTATGATTATTGCATAGTCCCATTTATACCCAGCTCTAGGAAGTATTAGTTTAAAAAGACTCATGTTGTTGTTGTTTTTTGTTTTTTTTTTCATTTTGCCACTTTGTTTTTAGTTTCTTTTACCCAAAAACTGTTTATTTTGACAGTGTGACTATTGGATCAGATATTCTGACCACTAATTACACTGTCATGTGACTTATTTTGTTGTTTCACTGATTTGCACAATATTTGTGGTTTTATCGCATTTTATCCCTGTATAAGTGTTCCTAATCTGTTTTTAGCGTAGCTTTGCCAGGTGTAACTTTGGTGTACAAAAATAACTTTGCCTATTTTGAATTCATCAGAATGTGTACTTTCCAAAAATATATGGTTTCCTGGGGGTCTCTGTATAGTTAGGGGGGGGGGTTACTGCACATAATACGCTGTCAGGGGGCTCTGTGTGCAAAAGCTGAGTTGCAGGCGAGAAATCCTTATGCTCTATTTTCATTTTGGGGTCAGTACATACCGCAGACTTTGGTATATCTATGCATATTGGGCATCAAACTGTTCAGTAGGCCTCTGGTGTTCCTATTTGGGGTGACTTGACTTTGTACGCAAGAAATTGTGTGAGATAAATGCGGCAAATTGCAACATTTTTAGGCGATTTTCTGAAATGTCATAAAAACCAATAACTTTAGGAAAGCTTTGCAGATTGGTACTTTGGTGTAGAAAGGACTCTTTACCTTGTTGGATTTGTCAGAATGTGTACTTTCTAAAAATATATGGTTTTGTGGGGGTCTGTGTATAGTTAGGGGAAGTTTCGGCACATAATACACTGACAGGGGGGCTCTGTGTGCAAAAGCTGAGCTGGCAGGCGAGAAATCCTTTTGCGCTATTTTCATTTTGGGGTCAGTACATACCGCAGACTTGGGTATATCTATGCATATTGGGCATCAAACTGTTCAGTAGGCCTCTGGTGTTCCTATTTGGGGTGATTTGCCTTTATCTGATCTTTAGCAAGAAATTGTGAGAGATAAATGCGGCAAATTGCAACATTTTTATGCGATTTTCTGAATGTCATATAAATCTGCAAACTTAGGAAAGCTTTACAGCTTGGTACTTTGGAGCAAAAAGAAATGTTTACCCATTATAGATTCGGGGGAATGTGTACTTTCCAAAAATATATGGCTTTCTGGGGTGAGTGTACTTTTTTTGTAGCATTATCCCACATAAAGGATGTAAATGTGTTGATTTTGCAGGAGCTGAAATGATACATCATTTGGGGGTATGTTCACATTGGGGCCCCTACATGCCACATACTTAGGTAAACCTATACATATTGGGCATCAAACTGTTCAGTGGACCCCTGGCTTTCAAATTTAGGGTGTTTTATCTTGGTACCTAACACTATGTGGGAGATAAGATGCTGCGAAGTGGAAGCTTTGAGGGGATTTTTGGAAATGTCATCAAAATTGCTAATTTTAGAAAAGCTGTGTGGCTTGGTACTTTGGAGTAGAAAGACATGGGTACCCATTTTAGATTTGGGGGAATGTGTACTTTCCAAAAATATATGACTTTCTGGGGTGAGCGTACTTTTTACTAGTTTTATCCCACATATAATGATGTAAATGTGTTAATTTTGCTGGAGCTGAAATAACAGAAATGATTGATCATATGGGGGTATGTTCATATTGGGGCCCCTACATGCCACATACTTAGCTAAACCTATACATATTGGGCATCAAACTGTTCAGTGGACCCCTGGTGTTCAAATTTAGGGTGTTTTATTTGGTTACTTTATGACCTGTAGGAGATAAGATACTATAGACTGGAAGCTTTGAAGCAATTTTTAAAAAAAAAATCACAAATGTTGATAAAAACCAATAGACAGACAGTTGTGCCTATTCTGGATTCCCCAGAATCTGTTCTTTCCAAAAATGTACAATTTTCTGGGATAAACCTTCTGTTAGTGGAAATTTTGTCCTTGAAATCTAAGGTATGCCGCTTTCTGGAGCAGTGTTTTGGAAATTTGGTAGTGTACTGCTGGGAGTTTTTGACCTATACAAGTGAGAAATCTCCATAAAACTATATATATTTGGTATTGGCACGTTCAGGAGACATGGGACTTTCCAAATCAGTTGTATATTCGTGCATAAACTAATTTTTGTTTCTAGTATGTGTGTTTATATTATGGAAAATTAGATTTCTTTTTGCATTTTTAGACATTTAGAAGCCTATATCTTGTTACAGAATTGGAATTACACAAAAATTCTACCATATTTTGAAAGCTTAGGTTGTTCTGAAAAAAACGATATATTGTTTTCCTGGGTAAACTAAAAGCCCCCCCGAGGAAAGGCCCCTAAAGTGAAACAGTGCAAAATGTTCAAAAACTGTCTGGCAATACAAGTTCCGCTTTGACCAAAACAGCTGGCAGTAAAAGGGTTAATAGCTGGCATCATAAATCATGAGCTGCCCTTGAAAATACAAAAAGGAGGAGGCCAGGACGCGCCTGTGGCCATCAATGGTCCTTCATAGTTCAATTCCCTTCTAACCCATGGTGCGTCTGCCTCTATCAATGGGGCTCAATGCTGATACCATTTCTTATACATGCCCTACCTAAGGCATCAGCTTTGAGACCCAAGGAAGCTCAGCTGACAGGGCGGGACTCAAACTCCAAACCCGGGGTAGGAATCGAACTCCAAAGCCAACGGGGCAGGAATCGAACTCCACACCCGTCGATGTAAGGGCGTGCGCTCTACCACTTCGCTATCCTTCCTCCTCCCACTTGTAACATGTCTCTTCGTAATCTTGTCTTCTGCATATTGGCGGTTGGTGTATCCTAACCGACTGACTGAAACACTCAGGGTTAGAGCCTGCTGCTTGCCCCAAGCCCTATATAACTAGGGGGGCTGTTATAGTAGGGGGGAATGAATCCTCCATTTATCAACATTCTCTGGGGCGGAATGAATACAAGGGTATAAGTTTTACCCCCGGGGCAAGAGAGGTCCCCAAATTTGCCCCATTGACTTATGATGGGGATTTTGGCAAATAACTAGTTTGTCGTAGACCCATGAATGAGGTGTTAAACTGTGCGGCTAATTCGAGAATGGGGTGCTATGACTTTTCTGAGGGGTGGGCGGTTAATTGCCCCAGCAGGGGGCAATTATCCGCCCATAGACTTAACATTGAGACCAACTTTGACTGAGTCCCGCACCATTTGTCGTAGACCCATGAATGAGGTGTTAAACTATGCGGCTTATTTGGGAATGGGGTGCTATGACTTTTCTGAGGGGTGGGCGGTTAATTGCCCCAGCAGGGGGCAATTAACAACAGTTTGTCGTAGACCCATGAATGAGGTGTCAAACCGTGCGGCTTATTCGGGAATAGAGTGCTATGACTTTTCTGAGGGGTGGGCGGTTAATTGCCCCAGCAGGGGGCAATTATCCGCCCATAGACTTAACATTGAGACCAACTTTGACTGAGTCCCGCACCGTTTGTCGTAGACCCATGAATGAGGTGTCAAACTGTGCGGCTTATTCAGGAATGGGGTGCTATGACTTTTCTAGGGGGTGGGCGGTTAATTGCCCCAGCAGGGGGTGGGCGGTTAATTGCCCCAGCAGGGGGCAATTAACCACCGTTTGTCGTAGACCCATGAATGAGGTGTCAAACCGTGCGGCTTATTCGGGAATAGGGTGCTATGACTTTTCTGAGGGGTGGGCGGTTAATTGCCCCAGCAGGGCGCAATTATCCGCCCATAGACTTAACATTGAGACCAACTTTGACTGAGTCCCGCACCGTTTGTCGTAGACCCATGAATGAGGTGTCAAACTGTGCGGCTTATTCAGGAATGGGGTGCTATGACTTTTCTAGGGGGTGGGCGGTTAATTGCCCCAGCAGGGGGCAATTAACCACCGTTTGTCGTAGACCCATGAATGAGGTGTCAAACCGTGCGGCTTATTAAGGAATAGGGTGCTATGACTTTTCTGAGGGGTGGGCGGTTAATTGCCCCAGCAGGGCGCAATTATCCGCCCATAGACTTAACATTGAGACCAACTTTGACTGAGTCCCGCACCGTTTGTCGTAGACCCCTGAATGAGGTGTCAAACTGTGCGGCTTATTCGGGAATGGGGTGCAATGACCTTTCTAGGGGGTGGGCGGTTAATTGCCCCAGCAGGGGGCAATTAACCACCGTTTGTCGTAGACCCATGAATGAGGTGTCAAACTGTACGGCTTATTCGGGAATGGGGTGCTATGACTTTTCTGAGGGGTGGGAGGTTAATTGCCCCAGCAGGGGGCAATTAACCACAGTTTGTCATAGACCCATGAATGATGTGTCAAACTGTGGGGGTTATTCGGGAATGGGGTGCTATGACCTTTCTGAGGGGTGGGCGGTTAATTGCCCCAGCAGGGGGCAATTAACCACCGTTTGTCGTACACCCATGAATGAGGTGTCAAACCGTGCAGCTTATTCGGGAATGGGGTGCTATGACCTTTCTGAGGGGTTGGCGGTTAATTGCCCAAGCAGGGGGCAATTAACCACCATTTGTCATACACCCATGAATGAGGTGTCAAACCGTGCAGCTTATTCGGGAATGGGGTGCTATGACTTTTCTGAGGGGTGGGAGGTTAATTGCCCCAGCAGGGGGCAATTAACCACAGTTTGTCATAGACCCATGAATGATGTGTCAAACTGTGGGGGTTATTCGGGAATGGGGTGCTATGACCTTTCTGAGGGGTGGGCGGTTAATTGCCCCAGCAGGGGGCAATTAACCACCGTTTGTCGTACACCCATGAATGAGGTGTCAAACCGTGCGGCTTATTCGGGAATGGGGTGCTATGCCTTTTGTGAGGGGTGGGCAGTTAATTGCCCCAGTAGGGGGCAATTAACCACCGTTTGTCGTAGACCCATGAATAAGGTGTCAAACCGTGCAGCTTATTCGGGAATGGGGTGCTATGCCTTTTGTGAGGGGTGGGCAGGTAATTGCCCCAGTAGGGGGCAATTAACCATTGTTTGTCGTAGACCAATGAATGAGGTGTCAAACTGTGCGGCTTATTTGGGAATGGGGTGCTATGACTTTTCTAGGGGGTGGGCGGTTAATTGCCCCAGCAGGGGGCAACTAACCACCGGTTGTCGTAGACCCATGAATGAGGTGTCAAACCGTGCGGTTTATTCGGGAATGGGGTGCTATGACTTTTCTGAGGGGTGGGCGGTTAATTGCCCCAGCAGGGGGCAATTATCCGCCCATAGACTTAACACTGAGACCAACTTTGACTGAGTCCCGCACCGTTTTTTGTAGACCCATGAATGAGGTGTCAAACCCATCCTTATGAAACAGAGAGGCAAATAACATTTAATTAAATGAATTCACTTTCATTCCCTTCCAGTGCACGTGACCTGTGTCGATTGGCCAAGGGTCTTAATCTGTTCCCATTGGTCGCATTGGGGCACAGCTACAAAGTATTGATGTGTATGCTAAGGAAAGAATGACTGTATGGACATATGATGTATGTGGAATGCTGTCAGTTAGTTCAGCAACAGCAGGTGGGCCTCGGGGAAGTAGCATGACCACGAAGGTGGCATTGTTCACCTTTAAATTAACTTTTAGTGTGATGTAGAGAGTGATATTCAGAGACAAATTGCAATTGGTCTTTATTTTTTTATGGTTTTTCAGATATCTGGCTTTTTGTTGAGCCACTCTCCAATTTGGAATTTCAGCAGCTATATAGTTCCTAGGGTCTTGTTTACCTAATCAACCTGGCATTGGTTTGAATGAAAGCGTGGAAGAGAAAGATAAGAAATAAAAAGTAACAATACAATTGTAAGCTCTCATAGCATCATTTTTTAGCTGCTGGGGACAGTGACCCCCCCCCCCCTTTTGAAAGATTGGAAAGATGTAGAAGAGGAAGGGAAAGATTTCAAGAACTAGATAATGAAGACTAATTGCAAAGTTGCTAGGAATAGGACATTCTATATCACATTCCCTTCCACGCACACCCCTGTGGGAGGGGGCAGCAAGGGGTGGCTGGGTTCAGCTGCCTCACATAGCTACATGGGGCAGATGGCTGTTTGTGCCTCTCGGTACTGGGGATGATGGGGGGGCTGTAAGGTGCCACAGACAGTCACTATTTATTGGGCTGGGGGGGCTGTTTGTGCCTCTGGGTACTGGGAATGCCAGGGAGGCTGTAAGGTGCAACAGACAGTCACTATTTATTGGGCTGGGGGGGCTGTTTGTGCCTCTGGGTACTGGGAATGACGGGGGGGCTGTAAGGTGCCACAGACAGTCACTATTTATTGGGCTGGGGGGGCTGTTTGTGCCTTTGGGTACTGGGAATGACGGGGGGGGCTGTAAGGTGCCACAGACAGTCACTATTTATTGGGCTGGGGGGGGTGCTGTTTGTTCCTCTGGGTACTGGGAATGCCAGGGGGGCTGTAAGGTGTCACAGACAGTCACTATTTATTGGGCTGGGGGGGCTGTTTGTTCCTCTGGGTACTGGGAATGCCAGGGGGGCTGTAAGGTGCCACAGACAGTCACTATTTATTGGGCTGGGGGGGCTGTTTGTGCCTCTGGGTACTGGGAATGCCAGGGGGGCTGTAAGGTGCCACAGGTAGTCACTATTTATTGGGCTGGGGGGGCTGTTTGTTCCTCTGGGTACTGGGAATGCAAGGGGGGCTGTAAAGTGCCACAGACAGTCACTATTTATTGGGCTGGGGGGGGCTGTTTGTGCCTCTGGGTACTGGGAATGACGGGGGGCTGTAAGGTGCCACAGACAGTCACTATTTATTGGGCTGGGGGGGGGGGCTGTTTGTTCCTCTGGGTACTGGGAATGCCAGGGGGGCTGTAAGGTGCCACAGACAGTCACTATTTATTGGGCTGGGGGGGGGGGGCTGTTTGTGCCTCTGGGTACTGGGAATGACGGGGAGCTGTAAGGTGTCACAGACAGTCACTATTTATTGGGCTGGGGGGGCTGTTTGTTCCTCTGGGTACTGGGAATGCCAGGGGGGCTGTAAGGTGCCACAGACAGTCACTATTTATTGGGCTGGGGGGGCTGTTTGTGCCTCTGGGTACTGGGAATGCCAGGGGGGCTGTAAGGTGCCACAGGTAGTCACTATTTATTGGGCTGGGGGGGGGCTGTTTGTGCCTCTGGGTACTGGGAATGACGGGGGGCTGTAAGGTGCCACAGACAGTCACTATTTATTGGGCTGGGGGGGCTGTTTGTTCCTCTGGGTACTGGGAATGCCAGGGGGGCTGTAAGGTGCCACAGACAGTCACTATTTATTGGGCTGGGGGGCTGTTTGTGCCTCTGGGTACTGGGAATGCCAGGGGGGCTGTAAGGTGCCACAGGTAGTCACTATTTATTGGGCTGGGGGGGGGCTGTTTGTGCCTCTGGGTACTGGGAATAACGGGGGGCTGTAAGGTGCCACAGACAGTCACTATTTATTGGGCTGGGGGGGCTGTTTGTTCCTCTGGGTACTGGGAATGCAAGGGGGGCTGTAAAGTGCCACAGACAGTCACTATTTATTGGGCTGGGGGGGCTGTTTGTGCCTCTGGGTACTGGGAATGCCAGGGGGGCTGTAAGGTGCCACAGACAGTCACTATTTATTGGGCTGGGGGGGCTGTTCCTGTGTATTTGAAATGCCAGGGCCTATTTTTATTCCCAGTCCAGGCCTGGTATCCCATGCAGCATTTCAGGTTCCTGTGGCTTATTGCCCTCATTTTCCAAATCCTGTTGTAATGAGAGTGGGAGGACCATGGTGGAGAAACTGGGAATATCAGTTAAAATTGCTGGCCATTTGATTTGTTCCTTAAAATGGCTATTTTCAGGATGAGACTGATTGGTCCATGTTTCATATACAGTATGGACGCCTTTCAATTAGTCAACTGAGCCATCTACAGAGGGTCCCAATACCCTAAGCTGGAGTTACTTAGCAGATCTGTAGTGTATAGGTATGTTACCCCTTATCTAGAATCCTTGGAGACCCGAGGCTTGCCAAGCAAGGCCTTATCCTCTTTTTCCTCCTCCTTTAGATCTTTTGGGAGAGGGTGATTCAGAATGTTTTCAAATTTGTGTGGGTTATGGCCCCCAGTTTCTGATACTTCAATACTGAATAGGGGGTTCCAAAGAAATTGTTATTCTTTTACTAAGATACTGTAAAGCATCGGCACTGAGTCTGTTGCTTGTGTTTCATCTCTCCAGCTTATAAAGATTGTAAGCTCTTTTGGGCAGGGCCCTCTTCACCTCTTGTATCGGTTATTGATTGCTTTATATGTTACTCTGTATGTCCAATGTATGTAACCCACTTATTGTACAGCGCTGCGGAATATGTTGGCGCTTTATAAATAAATGTTAATGGAATGTAATTGTGCTCTTCACTAGTGGCAGATTCTTAAAATCAAATGTCTCTCTTTAAACCCCTTTATTATTTGCCCAGGTTCTACAATGCCCTTACAAGATGGATATGTAGAAAAAATCAGTACAAAAATTAAATAATTACATAAAGTTAATGTAAGTGAATTACCAAATTGTAGGATAGGCAACCCTTGGTGTTTTTTAGTTTTTTGTGTCAAGGGTCTGGGACAGTGATCCCCAGCCTGTGGATTATGAGCAACACCTTTGGATGTTGCTTCCAGTGGCCTCAAAGCAGGTGCTTATTTTTGAGGCAATTTTTGGAGGCATTAAAACCAGGTGTACTGCCAAACAGAGCCTCCTGCCTGTAGGCTGCCAGTCAACATAGGGGCTACCAAATAGCCAATAATAGCCTTTATTTGACACCCCAGGAACATTTTTTTATGCTTGTGTTGCTCCCCAACTATTTTTACATTTTAATGTGGCTGATGGGTAAAAAAGGTTGGAGATCCCTGGTCTAGGATTTGCAGCTTTGCTAAATTTATAACCCCCAAAGGCTGTCTATAACTAAAATTACTGAAATTGACATACGTAATCAAACAAAGAATCAATACTTAGTCATAAGAGAGTTATACATTTTAGATACTAAGATGCAGATAAGTGGGCCCTGCTACCGTTAGGCAGTCTAGAGATTTGCATCACAGGCCCAGAACCCAAAATAAAAGGGGAAACCACTTACGGTGCAGAGATTTGAAGACACTAACAACAATCAATAAAAAACTATATATTCACATCAGTAAAAAGAAAGACACTTAGGCTGGCAAATAATCAATAAGCAGATATGCACTCCCAACTGAGAGACATCAGTGCAATAGAAAGGCTCTCCCATTTGAAAAACAATCAATAGAAAGTAATGAAAGTAATGGCCTTACATTTGGTGGACAGTGATTGTTAGGTTTTTAACACAACACTTGTTTTTCATTTAGTAAATTGAAATTAATGGTTGTACCATGGCCCCTTTATAGGGCAATTTAAATAAGGATGGTGCCATCTTATGCTTGCACCCATGCCAATGTTCTTACAGCAGCCATGTACAGACTGCCCTACACTTGACACAGCCAATTCAAACATGATGTAAAGCTACAGTTCCACAGGTAGCTGGACAGTGCAGTTTAACATAGCTCAAGTCAACAAGATAGATATTGCTGTTCTAAACAATTGAATAATTGATCCACTTTACTGACTTTTTTTAGGCATGCAAAATTATAAAAATAATTTAGAACACTAACCAAAAAGCAGTGTCGTGGAGTCCCATTAGCTTCATGAACTCTTTAACCTTCTTTTCCTTTTCAAACACAACATAAAATGCAACGGAGTATCCAAGTGGTGAGAAGGCCATCACCAAAAACACAGACATGAGTGCATGATAGAATGTATCAACTACAATCACTTCCTGCTCCCCCATGATCACTGCCCGAGTCGATTTCAGTTCCTCCCAGGCAGAATAATTGGTTTTCATCTGAAATAAAAATGAACATGGAATATAGAAAATGAATAACAGGTAAGACACCAAATTAGCACTGCTGCCATATTAGCTTTGTAATAGAAAAAATACAATGCAATGTCTCAAAGGGAATTCTACTGATGGTGTCACCATGGACATTAGCATTGGTACTTTATGAACCTAATATACCTTCTATGTTCCATCAGTGCAACCACCCATCTCCTGTTTTTATGGGTGCAACCCTCCCCTTTGGCATGCAGGGTACCGAAAGAGCACCAAGTATCCTGCACCACAAGGCAGAAACCTGTGTCCTACATATCTAACTCTTAAACTTAGAAGAGGGTGCCCCCCTTAGTTTCTGATAAAGCCAGATGTCTGTTACCTTGATCATAGAAGAATCAATGCACGCTTGCAAATATGTGAATGTCGAATAAAAGTACTCAGAGGCTTCACAATTCCACAGATGGCAATCTTCTACGGAAGGAAGAAAAAAAAACCATGTACAAAACAAATAAAAGGATCAATAAAATGCAAGGAGTGTAACTATGAATTCTTTACAGAATTAATCTGTAGCGGGAAACAATATGCCCCCTTCCTCCAAACAATTCTTATAGAAAAAAAAGGAAATAAAGAGTCTGCAAATAATATTTTAAAATCCAGCATAATGGGCTACTTCCATCATTATATATATATATATATATATATATATATATATATATATATATATATATATATAATGTCACAGGTACCGTGAAATGGATTCCTTCTTGTAACTAAAAAGAAACAATATATTTTAGAAAAGAAAAAAAAAACCTTTTCCCCCAAAACTATAATATTTTCCCAACATTACATATTGTTTTCAATCAAATATTTCTTCCTGCATTTTAGAAAGCATTTAGCAGTTAAGTTCTGTGCCTCTGAATATACTTCTAGTAGCTCCCCTGAGCTGAGTTACAGTACATTCTTTGTCAGTAACCTGGGCTTAGGGAGCTACAATACTACAAGTATATTATAAATGTCATGGTAGACAAAATATATAGACAAAATAAGAAATAGTGTGGGATCTGAGGTTATTTGGATGTTCCATAATCTGAAGGACCACTTCTTTTTTTTATAAGATTTTATTTTGAATTTTTCAAACAGATATTTTAACAATTACAGAGAAAGGGAAAGAGAAGCTAGAAAAAAACTAAAGTGAAGCAAGTGTGTTTAGTGTGCTTTGACAGAATAGGGTTTATATGCAAGTACTTTCTAAGTACTGTTACTTTACCTCTTGGAGTCATGTAAAGTGTGGAATCGGGAACAGAGTACACTGAAAATCTGAGCTTGTAGGACATGGCGTTGTCAAATACCACTCCAACAAAATGCTCTTCAAATGAGCTACTCGCTGTTTTCATATGCTCTTCATCCAGATATGGCTTGAATGTTATATCTGAAAGTAAAGAACAGAGATTTGTATCTATAACCACATTGGCAATATATAAACACTATAAATCTATGCCCCCCATTACTTTATTATTATTACTATTTTTATTATTATGTATTGATAAAGCCCCAACATAAAATGCAATACTGTACAATAAATGGGTGTATACAATAAACATACAGATTAAATACAAAAAACATACAAGAGATAAAGACTTAAAGGGATTATTCACCTTCAATGTCCAAATCATATTAAACCACCAAAAATGCCCTCAGCATGTTAGAAAATCCATTTTCCATAAAGTAAAAGTAAAAAGGGCACTATAAAAGCTACTTTTTATACTAGTCCTTCTGTCTTTCTGATCAGTCTTCTGAAGGGATGGGAATGGCTTATTTTGAACTTGACACACTCAGATATGCACACTATATGCTTACATCATCATGTACTAGCTTTGCCAATCGCTGCATCAATCTTGGAGAATCCTGCCCATTTTTTCAAAACCGGGCAGGCAGTTCTGACCCAAATAGCCCTACCGAAATCCGGGATGTCCGGGTCAAAACCGTACAGGTGGCAACCGTAAAATAGATTCAGCATATCACAAATCTAACATACTGTTATGTAAGATTTGCATCACTCTGTCACAGGCACAGAAAGCAATGTTAGACTGACAGGAGACACAGCCAATAGGAGTTAAGTCTGCAGTCAATACTATGCTTAACATCAAATAAGTAAGCAAAAAGGCAACTGTAGTGTTGCACATAGTCTGTGCAGAAGTGAAGGATCAGCAGAGGCATGTGTCACGCAAGAATATCCAAACCCAGAGCAGATGCGAGGAGCCCGCTGTTACTAGGATGCCAACAGGAGTTAAAGTGAGAGAAATAGGGAAAGAGTTCGGGGCAGGCAAGGGAACCAAACATGCCATAGGTGTAAAGGGAAAAATAGCAGAGTGTAGTCGAGTAGAACAGGCCAGGGTCAATTACCAAAGACGAGAGCATTAGATTTGGAGGGCACTATACCACACCCTAAGGAACTCCCATCAAAAGCCAATAGTTTGACCAGAGGAACGAGAGGTAGTATGGGAATACCTAGACAGTGAACAAAATTAACATGCAAATAATTCCCTGCTGCCCCAGAATCCAAAAAGTCACCAAGAGAAGTCGGTGCAGAAAAACTGATAAGGCTATCCTTAATTGGATCGAAAAACCCGACCCTGAACTGACTCTGAAGGGCGTTATCATTCCAGCCTGTCTCTACTGCCAAGCTGTGAAACTCCGTACAATACACCTCAACCAACCTTCTGCCCTGTGTAAGATTACAAATGGCTGTTTCAGCAGAGGCAGCACAGTCAGGGTCATCATAGATAGAAGCCATGGCTTTGAAAAAAGCTTTGAGGGAGTGTCAGGCTGGGTCAAAAGAGGACAGGCTAAACGCCCAAATCTAACAGTCACCTTGTAAAGGTGATAACAAAATTTACCCTGTACTCCTTCAGTGGGAAGGGAGTGGGGTAAAAAGCTGAAATACAATTTACATGCCTCCTGAAAAGCAAAATATTTTCTCCGATCCCCAGAGAATTTCTCAGGGAAAGGGACTTTAGGTTCTATGAAAGGGACCCCTGCAGGTGTTGGCAACAGATTTCCCACAGGTAGAGGAGCGGGAGCAGAAGCAGCTGATTGTTGCTGAATAGCATCCAGCCTTGCAGCCAGTTCCTGAAGACATTGAACAATCTGTCTTGCTTTGCCTCTTGTTCTCCGAGATGCTGGAGAAGACTGGATAAAATCGCTTCGGGGTAAGGAGGTAAAGCAGCAGCACCTTCTGCATCCATATCTGGCCAAACATACTGTCATGCATAAATTCCCAAACCCAGAACAGATGCCAAGGTTCTGGTCTCAGCTCACACTTCTGCCTATAACAGCCTTCTTTCACTTTAGTAGGAGCCCTCCATTAACTGGATGCCGCCAGGACTTAAATAGATTAGACCTACTTTGGGCAGCTTTAAAACAGTACGTAAGCCCTTTAATTATTTAAATTTCTTGCCGCAATTACATCATCACACAACGTGTCAAACCCCGCCTCAAAATAAAAGGACAACCATATCCAACGCAGGTGCTGGGATCACAGGGTGTGCGCCATAAAGTAAGGAGTTGAGCAGCGAGCGTCCCCACAGGTGAAGCAGCAGGCGCCCCCGCAACAGAGTGATTCTGAAGTAAATATCTCTTTACAGTTTTTCACATTACCTTGGTTAACACATGTTAATGTGAACTGTTAGATTTGTGAATGTTGTACAAAGGTGAACAACCCCTTTATGGTGTCCATACATGGGGCTGATGAAAACTGCCAAAAATTGGACAGATATCAATCAGACAGATCTGAAAATCCTGTAAGACAACAAGCTCATTGGCACATTGATGCAGTCCTTGTTTAATTGTCCTCCATAGACCCCAGTGCATAATTTCATTGTTTTTGAGACCAACAAGGCCTCTGCATGGATGGTCAAATCAGGCCCAACGGAAGTGGCAGTGTATGACAACCTCCACAAATGTTAAAGGATAAATAACCCCATAAATTTATATGATAACTATGAATTGACATATATACATCACATTTACATTATCCTGTATATGTGATATCTTTTCATTTAGAAGTCCCACTTTTTATTGTACTATTTTTGCCAACAGCTCATTTTGTATCTCTTGTCTAAACAAAGTCCCTGCAGTGTTCATGGTAGCCTCTAACAATACATACATTATAAATCTTTTTCGAGAGACAGCATGCTGCAAAGTTCCCTGTGTGCCAGTACCCTTAACCTTAAAATGATACCTAGTAAAGAGCTATACAAATGTTACAACGTTACAGTCCGTGACAGATTAGCTTGGGCCAACATGAACCCTCTCATACTGCCGCTGCTCGCTCCTTGGAGAATGTCCTGGATGTGCTCCTTAAGTGTCTAAAGATCCAGGAGGCTCAACGGGCTCATCTATTCCAGGCCCTTCAGCTTTTTGCCTCCCGACTGTATGCCCTACAAGGGCTTAAGACAGCAGCTGCCATTTTAAGTAGCTTCCTTCCCGCAGTCTAACCATTATAGCTGAGATCACACATTCCTAAGGGAGGGAGTTCTAAGCATTCTAGTGGGAGGGGGGAGCAGGAGAGATGAGAGAGAAGAGAACTGTGCAGACTCTGGCCACGGAAATTAAAGATGTTTCTGAGAGAAGAAGTCAGACACTGGAACATCATGTTTACAAAAAAAGAGACAAGAAAGCCTGTGTTTCTTTTGATAGAGGACTCAGTGCAGCATTTCTGTAAGTTCTTATGGCTGTATTTACAGTACATAGACCTTTCTGATAAAGCTTACTTAGTTATTACCTTTCCTTCTCCTTTACACTAGGTACACTGGTCCTCAGGCTCCTCTGCTTAGAAGCCTGTACGCATTCTCCCACTCACTGGGCGCTGTGTCATGACATCAGCGGAAACGTTGACGTCACTTTGTTGTGAAATTCAAAAATAAATAGCACTTCCTTCCAGGTTTAGTGCATTCTGACCTTTCTAAAGCCCTTACTGTATTGTACTGGTTTCTGCTGGTTATTGACTCTTGCCTGTCCCTGACTTACGAATCTTCGCTGCCTGCCACTGACCCATTGCTCAACTTTACCTTTGCCTGATCCTTTTGGTATCACGTATTGGGATTAACCTTTGGCATTTGTAGGATCCCTGTCAACTCCCCTGCAGAAAGTTCCAGGGCCCCAAAAGGGCGGCGGTGGAAACCGGGGTTGGCAGGGCTTCCTGTTACACTTGTGAGGTTAGTTCTGGCAGTTTACAGGTTTCTAAACACTACAGCCCATGGTACCATGTATTTAAGTTGGACACATCTCTCCCACCCTAACTGTATGATTTGTACTGCATACATCCCCTCAATTCGCAAGCCATCTAATTTTCTAAAAACAAATAGCAGCTTTCACAAGGTGGCCGTTTTCCCTCTGGCACATCATCAATGACATTTATATCTGCAAACAGCACATGTGTGTTGTAAAGTTCATGCAGCCAAGAATGCAGGCTTACACATGCAGAAAATACTTTGCTAAAACATTCTGCTTGGATTGAGCAATGTAATGGTTACGCTAAGCTCATGAGAGGAGGTTAGGAGAAAAAAACATGTTTCTCCAGCAGAGTGCTGGAGTTTCTGTGAAAACCAGCATTGCCATCTCTTCATTGGCTGCCAGACTGCAGGGTGTGTTTAGTAAGCTGGGTTGAGAAGAGGTAAGTATGCTCAGTAGCCAACAGTCAAAGTAAATTCCTAATGGAGGGGGCCAAGTGGGTTACAGGAGAAGGGGAAGCTGCAGTCTTACTATTAATTTTTTAAGAACCGGAGTTGCAGGTATTTAAAGATTTTAAATAGGCTGTTCACTGATTCAATTTTTTTGTGAGGGGATTTACATGTTCTTTAAGCATCTGACCGTCCATAACACAACTGCAACTTACCCAGAAGAGAATAAAGTCTATGAAAAGCTTTCAGCTATACCTGTGAGGTAACATTCAGATGCTGTCATTGCCATTATATGCTGTGTTATGTTGGACTCTGGGGTGTATCCAATGATTAGATGCCGAGAACTGGGTCCATCTAGCCCCCCAAGCAAAGTATTGGGCATTGCTTCATAATGCTTGCTCTGTTCCACCATGCTGGCCCACAGCAGCGATATTAACCACCAGATGATGGGATAAAGGATTTCCTGGGTCGAGAGAAAAACATAATCACAGAATCAAACAACATGTCCATGAAAACATAATGATTAAATGCTAATTTCTCACATCTGGGGGTTATATTTTTTTTGTGTAATTTTTTTGAGCCACCTGTGAAAATACAAGGGCTAGCTCTTCGTTTTTTTCCCTTTTACACATTTCTGCAAACAATTAACAAGTGAAAGCTTTAAAAAATATATATATAGCACTTGGTATATAATTCCTCCTAAGTATATTCACTTTGAGACAATATAATTACAATAAATCTTGCATCAAAAAAACATTGGCTATATTTACTAAAATGAGAAAATCCAGGTAGTCCTTCTCCCTAAATGTTGTGTCAATATGTAAGGCAACATTGTGTATTTTGTAAATATCACGAATGTGTCATTGCAATTGTAATAAACCAGACTATTACTGGAGAAATTATAAAACATAATTACACAAGCATATTGTTAAATGGATAAAAACATAACAAAGGCAGTAAAACACTCTCCAGAAACTTCCCATAATTAACCCTCTAGATGCCTTCATGTAGTTTTAACTTTGTTACCGAAATTACAAGTACGATTTGGGTAAATTCGCATTAAATACGAAAATGTGCGTTAATTTTGCGAAAAGTCGTGTTGTGCTTGTACGAAAATATTGTGGTACGATCCCAAAGTTATGAAATTTTCGTATCCAAACAACTGTAAACGGCGAGAAAACCTTTCTGATGCAGGATTTTGGAAGCCTCCCATAGGACTCAATGGCACTCTGCAGCTCCTTCCTGGCCAAAGGAAAGTCTCCCATAGGGCTCAATGGCACTCTGCAGCTCCAACCTGGCCCAAGGAAAGTCTCCCATAGGGCTCAATGGCACTCTGCAGCTCCAACCCGGCCCAAGGAAAGTCTCCCGTAGGGCTCAATGGCACTCTGCAGCTCCAACCTGGCCCAAGGAAAGTCTCCCATAGGGCTCAATGGCACTCTGCAGCTCTAACCCGGCCCAAGGAAAGTCTCCCATAGGGCTCAATGGCACTCTGCAGCTCCAACCCGGCCCAAGGAAAGTCTCCCATAGGGCTCAATGGCACTCTGCAGCTCCAACCCGGCCCAAGGAAAGTCTCCCATAGGGCTCAATGGCACTCTGCAGCTCTAACCCGGCCTAAGGAAAGTCTCCCATAGGGCTCAATGGCACTCTGCAGCTCCAACCTGGCCCAAGGAAAGTCTCCCATAGGGCTCAATGGCACTCTGCAGCTCCAACCAGGCCCAAGGAAAGTCTCCCATAGGGCTCAAGGGCACTCTGCAGCTCCAACCCGGCCCAAGGAAAGTCTCCCATAGTACTCAAGGGCACTCTGCAGCTCTAACCCGGCCCAAGGAAAGTCTCCCATAGGGCTCAATGGCACTCTGCAGCTCCAACCCGGCCCAAGGAAACTCTCCCATAGGGTTCAATGGCACTCTGCAGCTCCAACCTGGCCCAAGGAAAGTCTCCCATAGGGCTCAATGGCACTCTGCAGCTCCAACCCGGCCCAAGGAAAGTCTCCCATAGGGCTCAATGGCACTCTGCAGCTCCAACCCGGCCCAAGGAAAGCCTCCCATAGGGCTCAATGGCACTCTGCAGCTCCAACCTGGCCCAAGGAAAGTCTCCCATAGGACTCAATGGCACTCTGCAGCTCCAACTTGGCCAAAGGAAAGTCAAGATACCAAAGCTTGAATGAATCTGAAATTTTGTACTCGTTGCGACAAATACAATTTTATTCGCACAAATTGTCACAAAGTACAAAAAAGTTGCGTAAATAAACGAAAAAATTGCAGAAAATATGCACAGTTCTAAAACTTAGAAATAATACTATTTTTTTGTATTTGGACTCAATCGTACATTGATAAATGAGCCCCATGGTGTAGGATCGACTTCTCTATGCCTACATTTTAAAGGCAGACAGAGAGAAACAGATCCGCTCCTATACACTTCTGTGTGTATCTACTGACAGGCACAGTGTTGGTCTTAGTGCAGCATTCTCATAGATTTTATAAATATGCCCTATTTTTAAGCAAATTAATCTTTCTTTATCCCATTTGAAATTTCAAATACTAATTTAATATGAAAGTGATAAGACTGGAAACAGAGATCCTTAGGCTAATGGCACACAGGTCATTTTCCCCCTGCCGTATACAGGTAAGTCAATGGAGAAAAGCTGATCCCCTGCCTTAGACTCGCTGTATGAGCATGCACTGACGCGTGTATCTACCTGTGGTGAACACAGAGGGGATATCAGCACAGTAATGCTAAAGTATGCATTTTCACGCTTAAATCTGCTCTATGTGCTAACAGGTAGATCCCCTGTCAGTGAACATGGGTATGGGGGTGGATGCCAAGGAATTGGCTTTTCTTCACTGGCATATATATATATATATATATATATATATATATATATATATAGATAGATAGATAGATAGATAGATAGATAGATAGATAGATAGATAGATAGATAGACAGAGTACCGCACACATAGGGACTTTGTGAAAAACAAAAAAGATTTATTGAAAAAGATCCGGATCTTTTTCAATAAATCTTTTTTGTTTTTCACAAAGTTCCTATGTGTGCGGTACTCTGTCTATCTATTGAATTTTTTGACCAGCACCGAGGGCATTTGCCTCTGCTTGAAGGGTGTGCTCCTTTCTGTTTCTTTATATATATATATATATATATATATATATATATATATATATATATATATATATATATATATTGTTCAAAGAATATGAACAAGTGCCATTAGCCTTATAAATACAGATCCTTTTAACACCTCTTAGAAAGAGAGGCAAATATTAAATGTGCTGCTTCTTCTTTAAAGTATGTGGAAGGAATGATCTGACCTAGTACAGTACTGAACTCGGCTGCCAACACAAGGTAACTGATACTCTGCATGGAGACAGCACAACACGTAACAGTGACTGCAGTCACAACTGATACTCTGGAAGGAGACTGCACAACACAAAAACAGTGGCCACCCCAGACTGAAGCAGGGCCCAGTTTCACAGGATAATAAATAACAGTATCAGTATTCAGCAATCAAAATCATAAAAGCTGTCTTTACTTGTCTTTGAATGTTGTTGAGGCCTGCGGGTATACAGTATATAGAGCAATGGCTTCAGTTGTATACATGTGTCGGCTGCATACCGAAACCTATTTCTCTATTTCTGTTTGTCAAAAACAGGCTTTGAAACTAAACTGGAGAATCCTACAACATTGCCTCATTTACCTAAACATTTCCTATGAAAGAGACTGTAGGGTAATTTAACAAATGTAATAGCAATGCAGGGCACAACATATCCCCTGAAAGGTTTACCTGGCTTTTGAGAAGCTGTTGTACCCTGTAGCAAGGCAGGTGCAAGGAAGGTGCCCATGTATTCAAAGCATTCCATGTCGTGATGCACATGCTAAACCAAAACCTGTGGTTACCATTATGCCATCACTTGGGTCGGGGTCACCACTGCCCCCCCCCCCCACAAACTTGTTATTGTGAGCTGTGGCAGGGCACTAGATCACGTACCTTTTTGTTGGTGGAATAGTGTACTGGCCTCCCTATCCTGATGTCATTTGTGATGTCAGCTGAGGGGACAGGCTCATGGTTTCAAGTGCATTCTAAACCTCAAGGTGGGGTAGGGAGAAAATCATCACCAATACATAACTAGTTCCTTGGCCAGAGCTATTGTAACACCATAAAAAGAAAAAAATATTTTCTAATATTTAAAGTTTGCATCTGTTTAGGGGGTGTCACCATCGTTGAATTTATTTTTTAAGTTGACCTTTAATGCCTGTGTGAAACACCCAGCGGGTGCTAAAGAGGCTTTGGAGTTAAGTGGCTAAGCTGTGCCTGACTGGGTGGAGAAAACTTTTTCAGGTGCAACGCGACCTCAGAATTTGAATATCAGCCATTTTCTGCAGTATTTAATGTCCTTGTACACCTCTAGCATTACCACTTTATTTTTGGAAGCCTGTGAAGGGAAACATCTCATGTGCAGCCTACGAGCCATTGCTTACAATAATCTAACATAAACCGCAAGCACTAAGAAATACTGCATTGGTTTCAGAAAATAAGCTTTACAGAAAATGAAAGAGATGGATTAAAATAGGCTGAGGTTTTACACTGGCAACATTGAGAAGGGGTCCAAACCTATTCCTCCTTTAAAAAGAAATAATGGTTTTATGTGAAATGTTAAAAACCACAGAGATCATTTTAGATACAGTAAATCATTTTCTAGGCCTGACAGATTTCTGCCTCTGTAAGGAAACGTTTTCCTACCATTTCATGGGAAAATTAAAATTTCTTCCATTTTAACTGGATGTTGAAATATTGTGGTTTAATGACATGAATCTGCTGTTGAGCTATAGTTTTTGGGACAGTCATACAAACACTGCAGGGGCTCAGTAGGCATTTTAAACAAACTGCCACAGAAGTAACATCATCCCACATGAGAAAGGAGGCAGACAAGGTTATTTAAGAGAGGTAGAGATAGTACCCTGCCATAGATAATAACAAGATTTAGCTCTGTTAATACACATAAAAGAGACAATTATCAGTAAATGATCAGCATTGTCTATTTTAGTAGCCGTGACAAATAGCTGCTACTAGTAGCTCTGTGTGTCTTCACCCTTATATATATTTTTAAACAAGACTAAAACCACAAAGATATCGATATTTGCTTTCCCGACATTCTGAGATGGCAACATACCTGTATACTGTCCCTCTTTGTCCTGCATTTAATGAGATAATTCTTGTACAGCAGTGTTTTTGTTTGCTTCCAAAGTCCAACGTCTTTTATTTCTGAAGCCATTATATAAGATTCTGTAGACACAGAAAAGAGATTATTATTCTTCCACCATTTTGTAAATTAAAGTTTGCAGAGTAATTGGTAATAGAATGGCACATTTTAGGTTACTAAAATCAGACCCCGATTACAATGTATCCTGGTTCTTTATTTCAGGGTGCAAGTCCTATGATATCCAGTTACCACTGTATAACCAAACCAACTGCAGAGACATCAACACACCTTTTGTATAATGGATGCTCCTTGCCTGCCTTACTATTGACGATGCCTACAGCAACTGAAATGGAGTGTAGTTACACTCATGCTGTGATCCCTGTAGTCTATGTAAGTGCAAAGTGTTAGATTGAGGGCATACTGATCATTCACAAAGGTACTTGCACCTATACCTGCTCCTAGGAACCAGATTGCAGGCTAATGTTCAGCCTGCTCTGATGAATGACATACATGCTCCTAGTGGGTTGTGACAAGCAAATCAAATTCTTATATTATTATTGGCACTGATCTGACACACTGAAAACTACCCCAACCTCACTATGTAAATGTGTTCCCCAACTTATGCGTGTTTTACCAACAGAGGTCACTAATTTGTCCCCATATAGGGTATTGTGGTGGATGTTTCTTAGCGGATGCCACTATTGTGCTGGAATTCTGGGGGACAATGTGTATTGTCAGTAAAAAAAGATTAAGATTTAAGCCCGAATCTAGCACTTTGCAGCCTATTTGTATATGAGCCCCTAGGGCCTGTTGGTAAATGAATATATGTAGTTTGTAGCTACAACAGAGCAGGAAAAAACTTGACATTCGATAAATCTGCCCCTTTGTATACTTCTGTTTTTTGCTTCACTCTTCAGAATTTGCCCAGGTATTAGGCATATAAAATAGATGAATATGCTCAGAAGTAATAATTATGGTGAAATCCAAATGAGTACTGTATCTAAAACCTCCCATAAATTATTATTGTATTATATATATAGCACTCCTATATGGAGATTATTCATTAGTCCCTGCCCCAGTGGAGTTTACAATCTAAGGTTCCTATCATATTTACACACAATATAGTCAATTTAATCCGAACCTGTATGTATGTTTTTGGAGTGTGGATGGAAACCCATGCAGACACAGGGCTAAACATACAAACTCCTTGCAGATAGTACCCAGGATGGAAGCAAACTGAGAACCCCAGTGCTGATAGCCAGAGGTGTTACCTACTAAGCCACCATGCTGCCTGGTTATATCCCAGTTCTTTTTAGTTACCCCTCCCCTAACTGAGGCCAATCTTTGCACTGGCAGCAATCTGTTCTCTTGCTGTGAAGCACATGTGCCACAGGTCATACACACCGGGTAATTGGCATGGAACAACGGAAATTATAATTGTTAGCAATGTAAACGTTCTCACTGGAATTCCCTGTCCGTGCTGCTGCGGCAACAGTGCATCAGGTTCTTTAGGGTGAATGTGTTCAAACTGGAAGATTTACATCTCCCCTAGTGTTGGCCCTTATATTACAGTATTCATTTTTATTGCAAAAAGACATATTTCAGCTTGGGTTTTGAAGTGAACAGAAAAACAGAGCTGTACCATACAAACATGGTTTTTCAAAGGTAAAGTAATTGAGCTTTTGTCTTCTTCGGCTGCATTAATGAACTTAAGGAGGAGTTTACCTTGACAGTTCAAGCAGTATCACCATTTTAATAGATATATACATGCAGAAAATCTAATTCCCTTTAGGTTTGTGTGTTGGGTTTACTTGAAAGGATTGAACTTGATGGACTGTAGAGATGGATATTCTTTGGAGACAATTTCCAACTGGTCTTTTTTTGTGGTCTGAATTACTTAGATTTTTGTTCAGCAGCCCTCCAGTTAGGGATTTCAGCAGCTATGTGGTTGCTAGGGCTCAATTTACTCTAGAAACCAGGCATTGGTTTGAAAGAGACTGGAATGGGAATAGGAAGAGGTCTGAATTTAAAGATACAATCTTACAAAAAGTTACAATAACATTGTAGCCTCACAGAGAATGGAAAAGTACCCTGTTCTAGTAAATTTGTTATAGGAACACCAGCCCTGGGTAAAAAGTAATTCAGTGGGGGGGGGGGGGGGGTGTTAAAAAAATTGGTAACCCTCTAGTGACTTTCCTTGTCTTCTACATGTTATATGGAAATATGAAGAAATTCATACCAATTTCAAGAGCTTTATCTATCTAAGAGGTGAGGGGGAGTCCTTAAGATGTGAACTCTACTTTAAAGGGAAACTGTCACCAAGGAAAAATGTTGCCATGTTGTGGTCACATAAGAAAAACCACCAAAACCAGGATTGCAATGTGAGGGTTAAACGTCGCTCTGGCTGAGCCTGGGGGAGAGAAGGTGCTGACAGGACACAGACTGATCTTGAAGTTGTCATAAAAGCAAAGCTGGCAGCAGGGAGTTCCATTGTGGTTCAGTATTAATTTAGTCTCTGTCCTGTCAGCGCCTCCTCTCCTCCCATCAGGTACCATTTAATGCTTTCAGCCAGAGAGAAGTTTAACCCTTATATCAGAATTCTGCTGAGGTTTGTGCCCAAACGTCATAGTGGTTTTAAACTTGTAGTCAGTGCAACTCTGGCTCTTGTCCCTTCTCCCAGCCACTTGCCCCCAATCCCAGTCTCCTATCGCTCCCTTTCTCCCTTCACATCATCTCTTGCCAGCAGTGCTGTAAACTTAAACAGTCAAATTACAAAAAAAAAGATAAATAATCTTGATTATTGCGAATTGCTCGCTTGTTGGAAAGCAACACATCACAGCTCTTTTTTGGGTGGGGGAGGGGTTACCAATAGAGAACAGAACCAGCAACATGTGCCCAGAAATCCCCCCCCCCCAGTGCAATCATAATAATTGAATAAATGCTGCCTTACACAACATTATACACAGTACCCCATAGGAAACTACATGCCATGAAGCACAAAAGCTTCTCTCCAGCATCATACAGATGAACAACAGCACAGGATTCATCCGACTTAAAGCAAATATTCACATTAAACAAACGGCAATATCATGAAAAACAGAACTAACCCTACAAATAAACATCATTGTACTGGACAGGGATCTGAAGTGGGAACAAAGGCTACTCTGGGAATCAGATCAAGAGAAGGTAATAACACCACCCAAAGCACTAGAGGTGCCCAGGATCCCCCAGCCAAGTTATGTGCTTCCAAACACATATCAATGGATGGTCAGATGGACAGATAGGTCGATAAATAGATAAAATAGAGATTACAGAATGATGGATAGACAGACAGAGAGCTGGCAGATGGCTAGACTAACAGAACAGAACTAACAAAGAAATTAAATGTAGGCATGGATTGAACAGACATCAATAGATGATGATAGATAGATAGATAGATAGATAGATAGATAGATAGATAGATAGATGATAGATAGATTGCTAGATAGAAAGATAGATAGATAAACAAACAGGTAAATGGGCACACTGACAGGCAGACAGAGATAAAATCTTACTCAAACAGAAAAACGATAAGTTGTTATATATTGAGATATAGGTTAGTAGATATATAAACACTGACCAGCCTATAAGAGCACTAACAAAATGGGGCAGCAGAAAATGTGCTTTGTTTTGGTGGCTGTGGGATTGCTGGGAGTTGCAGTACATCAACAGTTAATATCATTTTCTGTATATAAGTCAGTGTGCCCATACACTGGGGCATATCTACAGGCATTGGCACATACCTTAGACAGCACAAACACATTGGCATATACCAAGCCACACACACTGGCACATACAGAAACAATAGCACACATGCACTGGCAATGCCACCCACATATGGCACACACACACAAACATATGGCACACACACACTGGCACATACTTAGCCACAACACCGCACACACTGCCACATACCACACACATAGTCCCTACACCCACACACTGCCACATACCACACACATAGTCCCTACACCCACACACTGGCACATAGTCACACACTGGCACATAGACACACACTGGCACATAGACACACACTGGCACATAGACACACACTGGCACATAGACACACACTGGCACATAGTCACACACTGGCACATAGACACACACTGGCACATAGACACACACTGGCACATAGACACACACTGGCACATAGTCACACACTGGCACATAGTCACACACTGGCACATAGCCACACACTGGCACATAGTCACACCACACACTGGCACATAGCCACACACTGGCACATAGCCACACACTGGCACATAGACACACACTGGCACATAGTCACACACTGGCACATAGTCACACCACACACTGGCACATAGCCACACACTGGCACATAGCCACACACTGGCACATAGACACACACTGGCACATAGTCACACACTGGCACATAGACACACACTGGCACATAGTCACACACTGGCACATAGTCACACACTGGCACATAGACACACACTGGCACATAGTCACACACTGGCACATAGACACACACTGGCACATAGTCACACACTGGCACATAGTCACACACTGGCACATAGACACACACTGGCACATAGACACACACTGGCACATAGCCACACACTGGCACATAGTCACACACTGGCACACACATAGTTACACACTATGGCACACACATAGTTACACACTATGGCACACACATAGTTACACACTATGGCACACACATAGTTACACACACACATATTCATAGCAGGGGGCAGATGCTCACACATAAATAGAACAAAGCCTTCCCTGCTGTACTGGGTACAAAGCGCACACAGCATCATACACAGCGATGTGTAACCCATTCCCCGAGCGGCCCCACCGTATACCCGCACGTACCATCCACACCGCTCTGCAGGGGTGGGGGCTGATGGGCAGAACACACAGCCAGTGCTTATTCCATTCCCAGTGCCCACTTATCATCCCACAATACCTTATAGTGCGAGAGTACCTCGGAGCGGATGATTTTTCTGAGAGCCGGTTTCCTTGGTGACAGTTCCCAGGCCTGCCCAGCTCTGTCACAGCTAAACCTACTGCAGAAGGAGGATGGGCCTCCCCCAGTCGGACACTGGCGGTGATGCGGAGGTGGGGTCAGGGGGCGGCGGTGACACCTGCTGGACAGATTCTGGCACTGCGCCTTGGGCTGAAAGCTCAGTGAATCATCATTGTAGCCATTGTTATTTTAGATCCCAATTTCACCTTCCCTCAATATGCAGAAAGCTCTGCCCACAGCTGGGCATAATAACAGAACATAGAAACCAACCAGTGGTAATGGCGGGCTCTGCTGCAAGTAAATGTGTATTTCTTATAGACCATATATAGGCATGGCCAGGGGGGGTCTGAGCAAAACAGATTTAATGGGGCTCTGTGATTGTCTTTTCCCCATATTGAACTACAAAATCCAAAGTTGCCTGTGGGTGCTGGGAGCAACATTATGGCCTCACTGCCACCTTGCCCTACTGCAGTTATTTCTCTCATTTGTACCCTTGTTTCACCCTAAAACTGCTGCTTATACAGCTTTCCAGTAGGTTTTCAGGTTTAATTGTCATATACAAATAACAATGAAGCATCATTACCATAATGAAATTTTTTTGACCCGTGTTCCTCCCGACTTTAAGACAAAAAAAAAATACAATTATTAAATATAACTAGAGAGGTACATTTCCTGAAGAAAATGTGAGTGGTGCTTGCCGTGGCAAAACTCGTGCCCCAATATTACAATGTTTCCTTCAGTTTTGTTAATTGCCCCCTGCTGGGGCAATTAACCGCCCACCCCCTAGAAAAGTCATTGCACCCCATTCCCGAATAAGCCGCACAGTTTTACACCTCATTCATGGGTCTACGACAAACGGTGCGGGACTCAGTCAAAGTTGGTCTCAATGTTAAGTCTATGGGCGGATGGGGGCAATTAACCACCCACCCCTCAGAAAAGTCATAGCACCCCATTCCCGAATAAGCGGCATGGTTTGACACCTCATTCATGGGTCTACGACAAACTAGTTATTCACCAAAATCCCCATTATAAGTCAATGGGGCAAATTTGGGGACCTCTCTTGCCCCAGGGGTAAAACTTATACCCTTGTGCGGGGTATCTTCTGACACAGGTTGCAAACCTCTTCAAATGTGGTAAATTTCACATTTATAGACAATTCCCTCTCTGCGCTACAATCCGTCAAAGTTGGCCTCAATGTTAAGTAAATGGAATTTTTGTTCGGGACTAGTTACGCGCCAAACTTTTGTACGGAAGAATAAGAAGAAAAATAAGCCTGTGAGATAAAAGTAGTGATGCTTTGCTTCGCAAGCACCACTAATAAAAGTGTGCAATAAGGGTACAAGTAAGGCATGGAGCCTGCGACTCATTGCCTGTCCCCAATTTAATTTACTGAGGGGGGAATGGCAATGTTTTAGGCACCACCCAGTGAACCCCAGTAGTGATGAGCGAATTTTTTTGCCAGGCATGGATTTGCAGCGAATTTCTGCATTTCGCCATTGGCGCGGTCATGTAAAAAAAAAAAGTGCCAAAAAAGACGCGGGCGTCAAAAATCGCGCGACAAATGCTTTCGTGAATTTTTTGCCATTTTTCATGGATTCACTAAACTAAACGCCAGTTTTCCTATCCACTTTAAATTGAATTGCCATTTTTACACTACTGTGTAAGTGTGCTATGTAGGACAGCATAGAGAGAATCTCTGGGGCATCGAGAAATGATGGCAGCGCAGCATCCACCTGTCAGTACATAGACGGGGTGGCGTTGGTCATAGGCGGAGGCTAAATATGGGCCATACACAGACTGACCTACAGCTAATGTGAGACTTAGTGGATTTGCTGCTGGTGTAAAAAATTAACCTCCCAACTACCTCTTGCTGTTCCCACTGACCCCCAGGGATACTGCGCAAAAGTGCGGGTTGGGGTGCTTTTTTAACCCTAAAATGCTAAGGATGTAAAAGTATTCATACAGGCACTTCTGTGAGGGGTTCTCCATACATTTGTGTTTGTGATCAGTTAGCTTAAAGGTGTAGTCCACAGCCGCCATCTTGGATTCCTTGATTCCCCCGCTCGCCCCCCCCCCCGTGATCTAACAACACCGCCCGCCCCACCGCTTCACTGTGTCAGTGTGTGCAAGAGGGGAGGGGAGTGGAGGGGAGTGCGCCGGCTTCTCACTAAAACCTACCACAGCACATGCCTTCTGTGTCCCGGTCACACAGTCAATGTGGGAGCGATGCATTATGGGAATCCTCTTTACACAGCTCAGCGTTTTTTTCTCAGTGTTTGGCCTCAGATCTTCTGAACAGGTGAAATGTGGGGAGACTTAAGGGCACTATTGAGACAACTGAAGGTATGCCTGCAGCTTGACATTAACTCTTTACTAGCCTTTCCTTCTCCTTTAATGGTTTTTCAGTTATTTAGCTTTTTTTCAGCTCTCTGTTCAGCTCTCCATTTTAGATTTTTGGTTCAGCTCTCTGTTCAGCTCACCATTTGGTATTTCAGCAGCTATCTGGTTGCTAGGGTCTTATTTACCCTAGCAACCAGGTAGTGGTTTAAACAAGAGATGGGAATATGAATAGTTAAGGGGCCTGCATGGAAAAATAAAACAGTAGCCTCGCAGAGCAATACTTTTTGGCTGCCGGGGTCAGTGACCCCCATTTGAAGGCTGGAAAGAGGCAGAAGAGAAATTATTCAAAAACTATAAAAAATAGGCCATTCTATAACATAATAAAACTCAACTTAGAAGTGAACCTCCCCTTTAGATGTGTTTAAGTTTTATAGAGAGGCAGTGGGTACTGACATCCCAGGCACATTATATACAGTGAAACGCAGCGTGTATTTACAAAACCAGCACATTATATACAGTGAGATACAATCACAATTTAATTTCAGCTAGTGATTCAGCCTATAGAACATATACAGTATAGTACCTGTGGGATGAAATCTGCAGCAAAAGTTCAGAGTTTGTTCTTAGGTAAAGTTACAGCTGCAGATCCTTCTTTTCAGGCTTCATTTCTGCACTGCCTTCAGTTTGTAATATCTCCCGAGCCCTGTCTGCATATGTGCCTTGATTGGTCAATTTTACTGTCTGTCAAGAAAGCTGTGCTCTGATTGGAGAATCCACAAGAAGAAAGATCCAATCAGAGCACAGCTGATTACATCAGAGCTTGCAGGAATAAGGTCTAGCCTTATTGAAAATCAGCCTATGGCGTTGGTGCAGAAAGCTGAAATTCACTACCGTTGTGCACTGACAGGCAGATTCCTGGTGTTAGTCAGTACAGACCGATGTCGGAGCAGAAGGGAGTGAATTCATGTTCCCCCCCCCCTGTGTAGATATGCTGGTAGCGAAAACACCTAGGAGGCGTATTTATAAACATTGGAGACAAATTTAACCTGTAATGTTGCAAATAGCAACCAATCAGCAAATAGATTTGACCAGTCACTTACAAGTTAATAACAAAAGCAAAGATTTGACTGGTTGTTATGGGTAACATCACTGGCGATGTTTGTCTCCAATTTAATAAATACACCCTTAGTGTGAGATAGATCTTAGTCAAGCTCGCCCTCACTCTACAGTACAGGCTTTAGACATTATACAAGCTTTGGACACAAATTCAGTCTGAATGAAACACCTAGGGGCTGATTTACTAACCCACGAATCCGACCCGAATTGGAAAAGTTCCGACTTGAAAACGAACATTTTGCGACTTTTTCGTATGTTTTGCGATTTTTTCGGATTCTGTACGAATTTTTCGGATCCAATACGATTTTTGCGTAAAAACGCGAGTTTTTCGTATCCATTACGAAAGTTGCGTAAAAAGTTGCGCATTTTTCGTAGCGTTAAAACTTACGCGAAAAGTTGCGCATTTTTCGTAGCGTTAAAACTTAACGCTACGCAAAATGCGCAACTTTTCGCGTAAGTTTTAACGCTACGCAAAATGCGCAACTTTTTACGCAACTTTCGTAATGGATAGGAAAACTCGCGTTTTTACGCAAAAATCGTATTGGATCCGAAAAATTCGTAAAGAATCCGAAAAAAATCGCAAAACATACAAAAAAATCGCAAAGTACCGATCATTACGAAAAAAACGCACTCGGACTCCATTCGACCCGTTCGTGGGTAAGTAAATCAGCCCCCTAGCTGCAGGGGGCCCATGTAAGCTTTTATAAATTATTATTTTTTAGTTCTACTTTTCCGCATCTACTCAGCTCTTCCATATCTTGCTTTACTTTACCCGATCACATTGGCCCCAAGGCTATAGCCTAGAGAGGCCTAATGGTTAATCTGCCCCTGATCATTTCCCTTAGTAAAACAATTCTGCTCTAGGTTCCACAGCCCCTCCAAAAATTAGGGACAATAAAAACATTGGAAACATATTTAGAGGGATTTCTTATTACCACCATCAGCATATATGGACATTTATATATTCATATGTTACCTCTATTGTAATTATTATGTGTAGAATTCCCAAATTCCTTTCTGTAGTCTGAAATATATTAGAAGTCACCAAGCTGTCCCAAAACCAAAAAGAGGGCTGAGTGCTTTCCCACGGAACTCAGTAGTGACTATTATTCTTATAAACTAACTTAGGACATGCAGTAATTGACAGTGTCTGAAAAAAGCTTGCTGGGAAAAGGATCAGTTGTAGAAAAAATTTCTCTATTTTTTTCCGTCCGAATTCCATACACAGGCCACATGGTTTTTCAGGGAAGGAGTCAGTTCCCAGTCGGTAATGGTCATTTAAGAATTGCAGTAGTGTTTTCTGCTAATGGGCCATAATGGGCTCAGGTTCTCAGGGCCAGTATCTGGTTGGTGGAACTAAAGCCGTGTATTTCACATTAATCATTGCTGAGCTGTTGGTGGTTAGTTAAGTCATTTCAGCAGCAAGACTAATAATATTTTTTAATAAGGAATCGTTGCAACATGGAAAGGGTTATGCATAACCCTTTATGTGTGACCTATGGATGATCACTGATAGACTTGGAAAAACGAGACAAACATCTCTATAAATGTAACTGTAATACTGAAGATGTTGTAATGGCTGTGAAAGAGATAACTTTCTGCTGTGTGAAGTTTAGCCTAAACCTGGTGGGGTAATTGTGTAGAGAATGTGGGTTTTCCTGGAGGGCCTGAGGCAGGAAGCCTCATAAAGGAGAAGCTCGGACCCTAAATTAAGCCAGTACCTTAGTGGAAGTCAGAAAATGGGCATGTAGTAAGTGAATGTGAATGGGCTTGTAGTAAGTGGCTGGTATAGCACACTGTTAGAATGTATTTGTGTATATATATATATATATATCTGTGTGTCTATGCATTTATAAAGCACTACTTGTGTATGCTAAATTTACATTGGAACAATACATTAATAAAGCAAACAAGGAGAATACAAAAATAAAATAAAGATATGTAAAAAATATAGTAACATTCAAGTTTAAGTGCCCTCAGGGTGGATGCAATTGGTTTGAATCCCAGAACTTTTTTATTGTAATACCAGAGCTTTTTTTCGCTCCTCCCCCTTTACCAAAAGTGCACATAGAAGATAAAGGGAGAGAATAGATTGCTGGAGAAGAAGGATAGAGAAGTGTTATACAGGTGAAGAAGGTGAAGGCATCAGAGAGGGTTACAGAACAGGATAGAAGAAGAAAATAGGAGAAGAAGAGAAAATGAAGGTAGTAGACTGAGGAATGATGAGAGGTTGTGCTGTGTTATAATACACAATACACAGCCAAGGTGCTGTGTTGAAACTGAGTTGGCAGCCAAGAAAATTCATATGCACAATTTTTATTTTGGGGTCCCTACAGGCCACATACTGAGGTAGATCTAACAGCAAACTGGGCATCAAAGTGTTCAATAGAAGGAAATAGCAAAATGGATTTGCTTTAAAGTGGGTATAACTCTACACACAGCGCACATCGCATCCCTCCACTTTATTCACCCAATTCATGCCAGGTGGTGTGAGTGTAATACCCACTGAAAATGTGCAATGAATGTATATTGGAAAGCGGCTTAGATATATATTTTATACAAGGAACAGTTGGAGTAACCTTTTAAATCATTGTATAATAATTCATAGCAGGACTGTCACTGCTATCGTTAAGCAGAACATTATCAAGCCAGGTTGTTCCTAGATTATACTTTTTAACTTTTCATCATCATTATTTTAAACTATTTATTATCTAATTTTCTATCATCTGTTTTTATATTTATAATAAACGTTCAGTTTTAACATATTTAGTCATTGTCTTTAGCAAAACACTTACATGGTAAGGGATAAGTAAAGCTGGTAAAACATACAAATATAGTGTACAAAGGTATATACAATACCCAAATCCTCAGCGCTCAAAATAAAGTTCCAGTGAAGTGCTGTAATGGCTGTGATGTTGCTGCTCCTCTTACAAAAATAACCCCTTTGACTGGGTCTCAAACGTGTCCAGAAAAGTGTGAAGGGAGCGCATATGTAAAATGAAACAAAACAACTGATAGTGTAATAACGTTATTAAACCTTTGTTCAGCTAACAAAGCCAATCACCTTATTGTGAATAATAAATATTAATATATCCACCAGTGTGCAATAACTCTAAAGGCTCACCGGAAGGCGATGAAATCAAGCTCTACAGCGGGAGATCAAGGTTAGATGTAGGCGAATCCACAGTTCAAACAGAAAGAGGAAAAAACGCCAAATAGTGTAACATCGTTTAATATAAAATTTCTGCTAAAAATAAAACTACTTACAAAATGTAGAAGTAAGCAGGCGAAATAAAACTCAACGCGTTTCGCGCACCGCGGTGCGCTTCATCAGGAGTAGAATATGATATTCTACTCCTGATGAAGCGCACCACGGTGCGCGAAACGCGTTGAGTTTTATTTCGCCTGCTTACTTCTACATTTTGTAAGTAGTTTTATTTTTAGCAGAAATTTTATATTAAACGATGTTACACTATTTGGCGTTTTTTCCTCTTTCTGTTTGAACTGTGGATTCGCCTACATCTAACCTTGATCTCCCGCTGTAGAGCTTGATTTCATCGCCTTCCGGTGAGCCTTTAGAGTTATTGCACACTGGTGGATATATTAATATTTATTATTCACAATAAGGTGATTGGCTTTGTTAGCTGAACAAAGGTTTAATAACGTTATTACACTATCAGTTGTTTTGTTTCATTTTACATATGCGCTCCCTTCACACTTTTCTGGATACAAATATAGTGAATTGGGGAATCTGTCTATTACTTTTTTTTAAAAAAAAACCCTCATATTTAATAACTTCCTTTTGTCTCGAATGGTGCCAGTGCACGGGGAGAGGGGGCGTGATTTTAATCTAATATATATATAGGGTATACTTTCTTAGCCATTATGTAAGAGATATATACAGTATGTAAATCTGATGTATAGTGCAGAAGATATTTAAGACTTGGCTTGATGCCATTCAGGATTTATTTTGGAGACCAATATTAAGTAGGAATTTCCATGACGTTATGAAGACCATATATGGTTGCCACCTTTTGCTTGCTGTGGGCGCTGAAAGATGAAGGGCCAGGCAATGACATATTTGGTGGGGATTGGGGCATTTTGGGCCAAAGGGTTCCAGAAATCCTGACAGGCACAGTCTGTTTAAAAACCGAACTGTCCAGTTCAAAACCAGACAAGTGGCAGCCTTATGGCCAGATCATGTCAATTTGATTTTACAGTGTAGTGAATAGGAAGCTAGAAAGTTGTTTTGCAGAGTTATTATGCTGTGTAAAAAAAATGGCAACATCGGCATACATCGCCAGGCTTCACCGCGTTATTTTTTTACACATTTTTCTTCCACCGGAACTTGCTTAAAATAACAGCATAAAATCTAGCTTTTGGATGACAAACTTCTTCTCCATTTATTTTACACAGATTTTTACACAGTTTTTTTGCCAATTTCATTTTACACTGCATAATAAATAGGCCCCTTAGATCAGTGATCCCCAACCAGTGGGTCGTGAGCAACAGGTTGCTCCCCAACCCCTTGGGTGTTGCCCCCAGTGGCCTCAAAGCAGGTGCTTATTTTTGAATTTCTGGTTAGGAGGCAAGTTTTGGCTGCATAAAAACCCAATGTAATTGCCAAACAGAGCCTTCTGTAGGCTGACAGTCATCATAGGAGCTATCAAACAGCCAATTATAGCTCTCATTGGCACCTCCAGGAACATTTTTCATGCTTGTGTTGCTCTCCAAAGCATTTTCCATTTGAACGTGGCTCACGGGTATAAAAGGTTGGGGATCCCTGCCTTAGATCCTAAAACCAGCTGTACATTGTGGAGGACTGGCTGGAAGATCCTGCACAAAGAGCCATTAGTGGTTCATTTTTAACTGGACTAGGTTTATTAGTGTATTAATCATGGTTATTATTATCTACTGTAGGAGGTGGTATTGAATGTAATGTTTGCTGATAAGACAAAACTATGTAGAACAAAGGGCTACATGCTGTATGTGTCATCTTTGCAGAAGAATCTAGGCAAATTAGTGGAGTGCATACCTATGTGGCAGATAAGATTCAGTGCAGATAAATGTAAGACTGTGTATCTGGGATTTAAATGCATGCGTGCTGCACAGGCAATCTGTCATCTTGTCGTAATCCAGTAAGTGACCTATTTTCCGGTGTTTATTTTCTTCTCCTGTTTGTAGTTCTAGTTTTAAAAATGCACCCTACTTAATGTAGTGCTTTTCAGACATCTTTAGTTCAAGCCCCACCTCAGGGTTCAAAATGTGGCCAAGGTCCCCATTAATTCCTAAAATAGGTTCCAAATAAATAAAGCTACCAAACGTAGTGTTGACCCAAAGTCTTATTCTAATTGTGGGCTGCACTCTAAGGTGGGCTGCATTATGTAAGAAAGCAAAGAAACGTTCCCCAAATCATTCCCTAACAGATCTTCATTTTGACCCCCAGCCACTTCTCCAAGCCAAGTGCAGTTTGGTAACCACTTTATTATTAGTGAATTCTTGATGGAAAAGGATGTAGGAGAGTCTGTTGGTAAAAGACTATAGGTCTATAGCAAGTAATGGCAATTTGTAGCTTTGGTAATTTCCATTCTATGGTACATAATTCTAATTCATTACATTTCATTAAGTTCAACCTTAATTGAATTCTACCAAGCTTCTAAGTCAGGGATCCCCAACCTTTTATACCTGTGAGCCACATTCAAGTGGAAAAGGGGTTGGAAAGCAACACAAGCATGAAAAATCTGGAGCTGACAGTAAGTGCTATAATTGGCTTCTTAAGAGTCCCTATGTGTACTGGCAGCCTACAGAAGGCTCTTTTTGGCATTATACTTGGTTTCTAGGCAACCAAAACTTGCCTCCTTACCAGAAGTTCAAAAATAAGCACCTACTTTGAGACCAAGGGGAACGACATCCAAGGGGTAGGGGACCAACATGTTGCTGATGAGCCACTGGTTGGGTAACACTGTTCTAAGTTATCCAGAGCTGTCCAGTGCAGTGGAACTTTAAATATATGAACTGTCCTCAGTTATTTACATCTATCCAAGCCAAGCTTCTCTCTGATTAAATCTCACATTATGCCCATGAGTACTTATTGAAGTCTAATATCCCACTACTCAATATTGCAGGACTCATCTGAGATAACTGGTTTTGTGAACAATAAACCTACATGTTCTAACCCACTATTTTGCCTCTACATTTACTAATGTTCGTTCTTTTTTACAATTTATGGGTTTTTTTGCGCTAAAACTTAATTTTTCTATATGGAAAAAAACTATTTTTTTGCCATTTATTATTCAAAACCATGAAAAACACAAATACAAAACTTCACTATCTAAAAGCTGTCAAGGTTATTTAGGGAGTTGAAAGTTCTCGTAGGCAAATTGTAACAACCTTTATTTAATTAGTGGTTTTAGAGGTTTTCATTGTTTTTTTTTCATTTGTAAGTCCTAGTAGATTCATGGAAAGAAGTAAAAACCATGAAAAATGTGTGATTTTTGTACTCTTTTCGTTTTCATTTTTTTGCTTTTTTCATTTCGGCTCTTTTAATAAATGGCTAGATATTCATTGTTATAGTGGAAATGAGTTAATTTGTGGTTACTAAAAAGCTCTAAAACTACTAAAATAAGCATGTTGATAAATCTGCCCCTACATGTGTTAGAGAGGTAACCTTGACCACGTATGGCAATAAATCATAAGAAGATCACTTTTTTTAGGCATGTGAAGAAATACAGTATGACATTTTGAACCCCAACTATGTTAGGTGTTGTGCCTGGGGTTGCACTATGCTGTGCACATAACACCAGATTAGAAATCCCCCTGTGGACTGAGCCAGCACAGCACTCACAGCACTAACTTGCACATCTGAATGACATGAATACAGAGCTGACAGACGCAGGCAGCATTGTACTTTACAGGCACACACAGCTGTCTTTGCTCCATTTTGGTGATCCATTTTTGCTTGTCTGCCAAACTTTTTGAGGTATATTTTGTTTTTTTGTTTTTTTGTTTGGCTACATTATGCACCTAGCACCAAACTGGAAATCCGCTTCTAGACTCAGAGTCTGAATACACTGAATACAGTGCTGACAAATACAGGCAGCATTGTATTTTACAGGCACACACAGGTCTCTTTGCTCCATTTTGGTGTTCCATTTTTGGTCTTCCAAACTTTTTTTTTACCCTTTGATAAATGTTCCCGTCTTCTAAACAAATTTACTCTTATTATAAACCAGGCTTTGAAATTAAATGAAATATAATTACTCAACGTTTTTGAAACTGAGTTGGACACTGAGGCTGATCATTTGCAAACAGACCTCAGATCATCTCATGGCAGATATTGCTGCAGGGAAGCTGTGATTATTAAATGCTCAATAGAGATATGACTTGGCACATAATGGTTACTTGTGTAATTAGCTTTGTAAACTGCATGCATTAGGTTATTATAACAGTGCATAAAATAAATGTAACTGAAAACATGAAACCATCAAAACCACTTTTGAAATATCATCCTTCTTTATCAGTTTGAATGAAATGCATTAGGAGTACAATTAAAATTAGATGAACAATGCATTTAATAAGTGTAATTGAAATCTCCATCATAATATTAGTTTAGAGGAGGGTTTGATAAAGGCATTTAGGCCAATATGAATTTATAGAGCGTTATTTATCCTCCAGTACCCACATGGGCTAGAGAAAAAGGGCACTAGTATGCACAAAGGGGACAGCAGCCTAACCTGAAACAAAAGAAAACAAAAGAAAACAAATGAATGTAATGAAACATGCTCTAATGTAGATTAGCCTCCAGCATACTTGGGAATAACTCAGTGGGCCCAAATTCTTATTTATTGCCTCAAGTTTGCACGCTAGGCACAATAACATATGCCATTATTTAAAAAAAAAAAAAAAATAATAAAATGGGTCCAAAGTTCCAGCTCACAGTTCTGCAATGAAGTGCTTAAAATGTTGCATTGTGATTGTTCTAGTGGTTTTCTAATTTTCTTATCAAACTGACACAGTCACACTATAGGAGATTGGCTAAATGAGAAAACAAGTCTCACCAGTGGCCCTCTTATCTTTATTCATGGAGTCATTATCTGACTGGAATTGCATCAGCCATAAGTGATCCAACTGATAATTCTCTTCTTAATGTCTATAATAAAGTGCCAGAACTACAGCTTAGTGCACGGCAGTTACTGTATATAGTTCAGTCAAAGCATGACTAGGAGTCTACATACAGTATGACTGCAGAGTTGGCCTTCTCCATAGTTATCATTATCTATGGCCTTCTCCATAGATATCATTATTAAAGAAACATATAATAATAATGTCTATTATATGATGCTGCTTTCACTCTGGGTGAAAAATTACCATTGTCTTTAAAAATGGCCCCTTTATTGAAGTTTCCTATAGATCCTTTCTGCTCCCTGTCTGAGATTTAAAAAAGGGGCCAATCACAGCCCTGCAGTCACACAAGGTTCCTATCCTACATTGCAATGTGCTGAGGGCCGCTGGCTCCCCTGCACAGCCTGGCAAAGGAAGTGGCAGGAAGTGGAACAGATGGGTGGGACTAGTAGGGTTTTTGAAGGAGTTTTCAATAAATCAGTCTGAAACACATCTTTTTAAGTGCAATTCTTTTATATTTAGAAGAATATAATGCACCGGCACATTCTTGTGTTTCACACAATCTGTTTTTTTAAAGCATAATTTCTTGCTTACTATGCGAGGTGCCAATAGAGGTGACTCTTTTATTGGGAATATCTCATCCAATGCAAGAAGTGTGCACTTTACAGCCAAAGCATGTGATATGTAGGATGAGCGACACATTTTCTGTCGCAGTTTTGCATGCAATGATGTAGCTTATACCAATTTCTCTGGTAGGCAGTTAGGTCCCTTGGGGCAGAATAAGGCTCATAAATACTAACACCAGCTCATCTCTCATTTCAGTGGGAATGCAGCACCCCTGCAAAGAACAGATCCAAAACATTCGCTAGCACCCATTTTAATTCAAACTACTGTACAACCAGAATGTCTGTCAAACAGAATTTCACCTTTCATGCCAGAGTTTAGACAAGTGCACACGTTGCTCGCAAACATCTTCATTGCTATTTTGAGTCTGAAGGTATTGATTTCTTCTTTTGATTAAGCTCTTGACTTCTCATAATGTATGCTGTTATGGACAGTTTCCATATACTAGGATATATGCTAAAATGCCTACTACATTTCTGATGCCTATGATTAAGTGCGCCTGTGCATGAAACTAGTTAGGCTTTGTTCTTTAAAATGAGTGAATAAAATGGGATTTAATTGACTCCTGTGGATGGTCCTGGTGTATAAGCACAGCTTTTTTTTCATGTATAGGCCTTTGTCACAACGCTGACTTGTAGATCAGGCCTGGCTAAAAATAGGTTTTAATGTTATGGTATGGGGCATACCACAAAAATGAAAAAATGCATTGCAGAAACAATTATAAATATCTTTAGCATTCCACAAGTTGCTAGCTTCAAGCTTTTCATGTGGCTTTACCCATAGACACCCCTTAGGTGTTCCAGAACTTTCAATGTCAGCCTTCCCACCACTATCTAACCTGCAGCTACTGGGGTTAATAAGATTCCTTAGGGCTCTGGCACACAGGGAGATTAGTCGCCCGCGACAAATCTGCCTTGTCACGGGCGACTAATCTCCCCGAGTTGCCATGACCCGCCATCCCACCGGCGAACATGTAAGTCGCCGGCGGGATGGCACACGCAGCGGCGTGATTTCCCAAATCGCCGAAAAAGACTCGCAAGTCTTTTTCAGCGATTTCGGGAAATCGCGCCGCCGCGTCTGCCATCCCGCAGGCGACTTACATGTTCGCCGGTGGGATGGCGGGTCATGACAACTCGGGGAGATCACCCGCGAACATGGAGTTTTGTCGCGGGCGACTTATTTCCCCGTGTGCCAGAGCCCTAAAGCTTAATTACTGGATGGTGTGTGATTAGGAACAGACATGGACAGCCAATTGTTTTCACTAAACATGTAGAAAGACACAAGGTTCATCTGATAAAAGGGGCTAAGTGGAACCCACAAAAGCCAATACAATTGCTATTTTTTTTATCACAATGCATTGATTTTGCAGCCATGGGGTTAAACTGAGCTACAATAAATTCACATTAGTGGGAAGAAATTTGGGGATGAACCTTAGCGATACCTGAATGCATTTCCCCTATACTGCTCTGAGCTTAAACGAATAATAAATGGCTGCAGATTGTTCTGGGTTAATTACTGTACATCTAACTGACCTCAATATGTAACCTCATGAAATATTTAACTGCATAAAATTCTTCTAGTTCCTCATTGGCTTGGCCTCCGCCACCCACCAGTCACATTTCTTGCTGTTTATCCTCACATGACAATTATATAAATTGTATTTATATGTTATTATATATGTATGTATGTATAACTTTATTTATAAAGCGCCACAAGGGTACAACCTTACAAAATACAAAATTACAACCAGGGGGGACAAGTGATATAATAAATAAATACAATATATATATATATATATATATATATATATGCAGCCATTTATATATATATATATATATATATATGCAGCTATTTATTATTTGTGTATGCTCAGAGCAGTATAGGGGAAAATGCATTCAGGTAAAGCTGTGCTCACCACAAAATTCTAAACCATTAGGTGGGGTGCAATGAGGTTGTGACCACAAAATACATAGACATTTTGTTGAAAAGTTGCTTATAATCATATTCTCTTACATTATATATAAACAGTTATTATTTCCTCATCTCTATATGGGTTAGAATTATACAATATAAGCAGTAAAGATGTTTATTCCTAAAATATTATATTAATGCAATTGTTACTGAATAATGACTGAGAATTGAGAGCCACAACTCCTGGATCTTCATATAAAATCAGAGCTCTATTCAACAAAAGTGTAAAACAACGCGGTACAGCAAGGCCAAGTGTCCGACATGTTTAGGGCACAGGCTACATTTTACAAGACTAGTCATTAAATAGATTATGCAATAGTGACCTCTAGTGTAAAAAAACATGCAAAGCACAAATACAAAATCGATCACATTAAAAACAAGAATTGTGCAATGAAAGGTTAAAAACAATATAAGTAGATTACCAAATACTAGGCCTTGGGCACCTATGTCAATAAGGTAATGTGCTGCTAACAAATTACTACTATTCTGTATTAATAACTTGTATTATAAAACTTTTACATTTTAATGTGTAAAAAAGAAAAAAAAAGGGGGGGGGGTAATTCCTTCATTTTTAGGATCTTAAAAAATGCATTAAAGTTGACAAATATCCCTGTGTGTGAACTAAAGCTACCATCATTTTACCTAATTCCTATTCATACTAGGTGGCTACTATCCCATCTGGTATTTAACCCATGAGAGATCCTGCTGTTTAAGAGAAAATCCTGTATGTCTCACAGAAATTCAAAGGTTGACTGGTGTTACCCCTTCTCAGGAGAACCCAAACCTGCTCAATCCCATTAACTTTATATCCCAATTGCCATTGTTAGTGCAGTAAGCAAAATGTTTCCCCACTGGTGAAGTAAATCTTTATTATCCATGGCTAGTATATTCTCCCTGACCCTATCCTTCAATGTATGGGTTGTATTGGTTTTTTTTAGAATGTGCACATTTCATTCCCCTTTTGTGTTGCAATTTGTGTTGTTGTTTTTTTTAACTCTACCTGTTGCATTAGAGGTAAAATCCACACTTGGGGTTATCACTTTACATCTTCTTAAGTTACATTTCTCTTATAGAAAAGCCTATTCTAATGTTTTTTGTTTATCATACTCTGCCTGCCCTTCCCTGCCTGTGTGTGCCATACTCTCCCTGTCCTACCCTGCCTGTGTGTTCCATACTCTGCCTGCCCTATGCTGCCTGTGTGTGCCATACTCTCCCTGTCCTACCCTATGCTGCCTGTATGTGCCATACTCTGCCTGCCCTATGCTGCCTGTGTGTGCCATACTCTACCTGCCCTATGCTGCCTGTGTGTGCCAAACTCTGCCTGCCCTATGCTGCCTGTGTGTGCCATACTCTGCCTGCCCTATGTTGCCTATGTGTGCCAATAAAATGACAGCTATGTGCCTTCCATAACAAAAAAAACTTTGCTCAGGAACAGGTTATAATGCCCACTTCTCCTGCATTGCCGGGTTAATAGAAAACTATGGAAAGACTCTGCACACATGATGGGATTGGACTGTCTGCAGGTCAGAATTAAATCATGTGCCATCCAATCCCACTGTGTGCTGTGTTTTGTGAATCATGAAGTCTTATTGGTTGCCATGGAAAGTTTTCAATTTGGCAAAGCAGTGCAGAAGATGTGCACAATATTACTGGCTTACTGAGCAAGGTTTACCATTGTGTAGAGAAGTACACCATACGGAGTGCTGTTCATTGTATATTCTTTATGGTGAAGGGCTCATTACACCAATATGATGGTAATGCCATTATCCATGTATCTCATAGTATAATTTGCTGGGGATATCATTGACAGTGTATACCAGATGTCTGTTTTGCAGTGACTTTTACCACAGCATACTACTAGTTAATAGTCGTTCTCAACATTCATGGATATGTAATGCCCTTATGCAGGATTTCATGCTCCCAGTAATTGTGTCCCATTTACCTTATTTGCCTTTCCTCTCTCCGGGTGGGAATCTCCTGCCAGGGGCGTATCCGGCACCTTAAATGAATAACCAGGACCACTGGACTTTGATGCAAACAACTTGAACTGGATTATTAACTTCCAAGCAGAGGTTCACCCAAATATCAGTAAAAGCACACAATGATTTCACAAAACTATCAGATCCCACCTCGAATATAATATACACTTCCTTGGAGGTTGCACATGCATGCACTATGGCCCTTTCTCCAAAACAGGCGATCCCACAGTGAGGTCTTGCTCCCTGGCAGACTACCTGCCCCTGAGCTCACCCTCTACTGGTGGATTTGACCACCCAGAGTGCTACCCCTCTAATCTCCTTGGTGGGGCTATCAACTGCCCAACTACCTTCCCTACCTCCTAGTGCAACTCATTTCAGAACAACCCTCTCTCTATCTTGACCTGTAATGCTCTCCATGAAAGGTGAGGTCCCAGGAAAAGACCTCAAGCACATTTGGGCTTTCCCTTTTATACTGGAGTCCCCTGCCACCAACTGGGCATTTATTAGAACTGCAGGGGAGCACTAGGAAGGGGAAAACATACTCTCACACTGTAAGAGCACCTTTAGGTGTCCAACGTAAGGGAAATCTGCCGGAACAAAAACTGTGGGTTGTTACATATGCTTTTGAGTACTCAGACCTGAAGCCTGCACCAGTATATTTCCAACCCTAATAGCCCACACATAGCAACCAACAAACTCTCTGTATACTGCACTTATATTAATAATAAATAAAAAAGTTGATATACCTTAGAAAACATGGCTGAATGTTGCTTCTGCTGCTATATTTCTGCTAAAAGCCCTTTGAAGAAACACTTTAGGGTGGGTGGGATAAAATGTGTGTGTGGTCTTGATAAAATAGGCGCGGCTTAAAAAGTGCCACCGCTAACAGAGTGCTGCTTAGCAATTTTTGTAATTGTATTTGGTTGCAGCACAACATTGTTGCATGTCATCCTTGGAATATATATATTTATATATATATATATATATATATATATATATATATATATATATATATATATATATATTTTTTTTTTTTTTTTTTTTCATATTAAACTTAAAAGGGGCATATTCTCAACCATACCGTTTAATGTAAAATTGCTCAGAGTGCTCGGCCTTTTCTGCTCATTTCTGTCACTCAGTGTGACCAGAATAACAAACTGAGCTGAATCAGGAGCCATTTCCTGAATAAGTAATGTAAGCCTTTGTCACTGTGTCTGGCTGCCCCCAGGAGGGAACAGCAGGGGGCGCTCCTGTTACACATTCATGATATTAGCAGTGGAAAACTAGTTATGTTTTACAATGTCTTATCATGACAGATTGCTAAGGACCCAACCATGAATGTGCTCAGTAGTATCTAGTGATCCCACCCCCAATTTATTACAAATATACAAATACTAGAACCCCTGGGTAACTGTCTCCACAAGTTCTCATATAATGTTTGTTGCAAAAAGCAAATATTGGGTCAAAAAGACTTAATTTCAAGAAAGCAAATTTCAGCATTTCTTCAGCAAGTAGATTGGCACATGAGGTTTTCAGGTACATACACAGAGCAGAAATGGATATCTTTTAGAATCTTATTAACCTATTACTAATCTAAATGTATTCCCACTCGGTATTGTCTATGGCAGGGTATTTTCTGGCATTTTGTAGCCACGACAAAACACTAGCTACAAATTTTACTGTGTATTATTGCCCTTAAGACCACCCTGTGAAAGTATAATAGAAATAAATTCTTTATTATATCCTCTTACACTTAACCCCTCTGAAATCTCGACACATCCTTGTGTCTACCAATTACCAATACTCAAAGAAGTAAAAGGTAGGGGTACATTTGGAAGTGGGTGGCCCTCCGGCCGGAAAGTCCTAATGTCTTTGTTAACCATGTACATTGGGGGGTCCATTTCTCCTGGGAAAAACCCAGGTACTACCACTGCCGGCCACAGTAATAGAAATGAGCCAGCAAGGCCAAGGCCAACAAAACACAGTCATAGTCACAGGGCACCCTTACACCATCCTGTGGAAGTCATTAAAGGTTGCACTTAAACGATGGCCCTAACCACCTGCTGACATACTTCTTCATCCAGAACTCCTCATCAGCAGTAGTGACTCGCCATGGCCTGGTAGGCCCTAACTGCCACTGTTTCTCTGCTGGGTTCTGGTCTCTCTACTTAGAAAATTTCAGGGACCACTGGGGGTAGTGGGGGGCAGTGTTCAATTAATAAGTGGCCACCTGGGGCACTCTGTTAACCACGCTTACTATCTGCTCTGACTTTGGGTCCCTTTTGCTGCCTCTCCACCCTCCTCTCTGTGTCCTGCCCCCAGTCTCTAGGCCCTACCAGACCCTCCTTTGCACTTTGGGCTTCTTCCTGCCATTCTATTGGCTCCTCTACTCCGGGCTCCCTCTCAGCAGACTCACCTTCCGGGGTGACCACCTCCTCCTCTTCAACCTGGCCTACTGGTTCCACCACTGTGACCTCTTGGGCCTTCTCTGCCACACCAACTTCAGATGAGCAAGTGGGCTAAGATCTCTGCTTCTTCTGGGGAAGAGTGGCCCTATCTGCTGAACACTGGGCCCAACCAGCAGTAATTCTGCCACTGGCAACATTGGGTGTCTAGGTGGTCAGGTGCCTCATACAGAGTATACTCCATACTTATTTCTATACTTGTTTACACTGGACAAGAGGCGCTTCAGGGAGGAGGTTGAGTTGTGTTGGGTCAAAATTTTGAATGCAACCAGTATTGAGAAAGGAAAGCAAGTATAGCTATACAATTTTCTTTATTACAGGCAGTTTAGGAATCACCATGCCAGACTACATTAGACCTCTGCAAAAAAAATTCATGAAGGAAAGCACATTTACAGCTCCCAAGAGTGGGGTACAAGAAAAATGTCTTATTTACCTGGGTACAGGTCTGTGCCTAAGTCTGAATTTGTATTCTTTGTACTGAAGTTCTTGTCTTCTGTCTTTTTATATAAATTAATTGCAATAGTGATCATTTAGATACTTCCACCTAATATTTTTAAACAAATTCCTCTGTATAGCATTAACCACAGAAGAGAGAAAAGGCAGTGTCTGTACATCATTTCCTTAGTATTGCCAAGGTAAAGGTTAGCATTTATTGGCTTCCTTGCATTGAGAAAAACACTTTGCTGCTAGGCAGGGATATTAGTCTGTACTGCTTAATACATCAGATATCCTGCAGCAGATTTGCTCTTGGGGATCACATATGTATTTTTTGGGTGGCAATATTAGCGAGGAAGTGGTTATTCCAGACACATTGGGTTTCTGCCAGAGGCCTGGGTCTTATTTACATTTCACTTGGCTTTAATCAAAGAATGGTAAATAGGCTTTATGATAATGTGGAGGTGCAGGGAGTTGTCAATGAGATATTCCGAGGTTCTTTTTTGCAGGTCAGCCTGGAGCAGGAAGTCAAAGACTTCATCGGTGCTCTGATGAACATTGTAGACATGTTTTACAAACACCTTGCTCTGTTGTCTCTTAACTCCAACCAGCAGAGTCTTCTGGAATGTAACTCCTGCAAAATCCATTCCACTCATTGCTGACGTCACAACAAGACGGGGTTTCCCTTCCTCTAAGCGATTTGATTGAGAGCTGCTTGGTATCGACTCCGAGTAGACGGGTCGGAGGCTGACTGGAAGCCAGCGAGGAGAAAATAGGGCATTCCATGTCATTTTCTTGCTGGTGTCATGGTTGCTTGGACCTAGTTGAGTTTGAAAGGTTAGGCTTCTGTCATCTCTAGCTGGGTTGTTAATTATCCACTGAGAACCCCAAGAAGGGGAGAGATAGTTACGAGGAACAAACATGCTGCAGTTGACATCAAAATACTTTGCAAAGTGCAATGGGGAGGCAGAGTGAAACTGGAAAGCCTGGAACATGAGGTCTTGAACTGAATTGTGGTAGGAGGCCAGAACAGCTGATTCTTTCTGAATCTGGAAGAGCTGGCTTGGCGAGATCATTGGATACCTAATAGACCGAAGAACCTTTTCAATCACTGGTGCATCTGGTTTATTCTTGCTAATCCATTCTTCTACAGCACTAAACAGCTCTAGCTCACTCTGCAGAACCAGATCAGAGCGCTGAAGAAGGGATACCATCAACTTGTCACTCACTGTCACCCACTCATTGCTGCTCATAATAGTAGAAAGATTCCATGCCAGAAACTTTAGACAACTTTCTTGTAGATTTATGTCACCCATCCTCAGGGCATAATGGTACCAGCTCACAACATGGCCTTGAGCAGACTCACTGGAAAAATGAGTTTTCATGTATTCAGTTACCCCTCTTTGTAGAGCTGTCATGTGATACTTGTTGGCCAAGCGGTGCAGTGGGATGGCCTGATTCAAATTGACTGAAATCTCTCCACAATAGAAATACCTATACAAGAAAAGAATGAACATGTAAAGCAGAGAAAATTCTTTGTTCCCACTGTTTAGACATATAGAAAAAGATAATGTGGGAAGAGTTTATTGCTCATATGTACTGGGGTTACGTAAACGTAATGCATGAATAATGCTTTAGCCACGATAATGCCTAAGGGGAGAGGAAGGCGTTATTAGGTGAGCAAAAAGTGTGGCGTTTTTACTAAACAATAGGAGGACTATTGGGCAGTATGCTTTTTAAATTTTGACTTGCATTCTCCTTTAAGGTGAGATATGATAACGGTATAAATATGTAAGGAGATCATTTACTGTATTACTCTCTGGTGCTTTATCAGTTGTTCCCACCAAGCAATGCAAGGGCATCCATTCTGATTGGAAGAAAGGAGGTTCAACCAATTATTTGGAAGGGTTTTTTTTAGAGTGAGAGCTGTGAGCTTGTGGAATTCCCTCCCTGAATCAGTCGTACTGGGAGATACATCAGATAGCTTCACCAAGGGGTTTGAAACCGACTCATCCATCAAAAAAATAACCAGCACGCAGCATGACTAATTAGTTAGTCTAATACTATAACCAAATAATGGGCCTGATTCAATTACATGAGAAAAACTTCTCATGGTTTATCACATACAATTTATGGATGAGATTCACTTTGAGAGGCAATTAATTTTTTTTAATTTTGCTCATATGTTTTCATGCGATAAACCATAAAATAACACTTTCTCATGGAACTTTATCTGGCCCAATGGGTGGAATCTACTTAAGATGTTGCTGAGAAAGGCATATGTTTTGGCAAAACAAAAAACATCTTTGGCCACACAAGAACCATATGTAAAGGAGGCCAACTGTTTATTAGCGCTTTGTATTCCACCCTGCAGATAGTGAATGACCGCTGCTGTACTGTGGAACACAGGCTTTCTGTGTACACATTCACTCTGTATTCTGTAGTTACCTGATGAATTTTTCAAACAGGGCAGCACATTCAGCTGGTTCCTGTAGAGTCACCTCACTTTGGTTTAGAAGAAGCCCATCAAAGATATCACTCTGAAGTGTTAAGAGAAGCTGGTGAACGTGAATGACTTTCACCTCATCTGAGTTAGCGGTACGGATCCTCAGGATGGTATCAGTGGAGTTGCCTTTATGAAAAAGGTCTTGCAGGCGTTGAATGAGCATCGGGGAATGGTTGATGAGGGCAGCAGAGGCATCACCTCCTAGATCGGATTTCTGAGCTGTAAGAGGTGGAAGTTATAAGAAATATATGATTTAAGAGTCCATATAAAGTATTACTATATTTTGGCTAAAATCTCAGTCCGTGTGAACACATACACAACCCCACTTTCCCAATGATAAAATTGTCATACGCATACACATTTGGGACACCCAGCACTTGGTTTCTCAGTTCTCCTTGCTGAGTGCTTCTCCCAGCAGTTTTGTCCAATGTATTCTACAGGTTTCTAAAGGTAATTTGTTAATTTTTTAGCCCCAGTACCCACCTGATACCCCAAGCACATTACTGCAAATTCAACCAATTTAACTGGTTCACCTTAGTGCCACCTGAACTGTTGCAGTGTTGGCAATCTCCAACTTTAGCCACTTCACTTCTGTTCCCTGTCAATGATCAGTGACCCAGAGCATATGCACTGTCCAAGGCTACGGGTTGGCTTCTACTGCACATTTACCTGCTCAGTAACACTACTGTAGAGTTATTCAGAGATTAAAAAAAATAAATAAATATTTCACAGTCAGTGGGTTTAGTTGCCTCAAGGGCTAAGGCCTACTGTTAGATGGAGAAGCAGATGCGGCCCCTTAAGCTTCCCTAGTTCAGGGGATGTGACCCACTTTTGCAAATAGATCCTCCACGGAGAATCCTGCCTGCTCTATGTACTGTACACCCAGCTTCATGTTCTTGGTACAAGCACTCATGCTGTCAGCATTGAAAATATGCCCTGGACACAAACCGTAAAGTGCCTGCATTAGTTTCTTCACCTGAATAATAAAGAACCACTTTCATTGCTTCAGGTGAATATTCTATTCCCCCTGTCTAAAGGGATGTCCTTTTGTCCTCTGGTCATTCCCACGTGATTAATGCCCTCTAATTTATTAATAAAAAAGTTATTATATCCTCTCACAAGGACCTATGCCCAGAGGCGCCCTGGGAGGCCCAATCCAAGCATGGCAACAAGCTAAAACCCTAAGAAAGACCAATACAATATCTGCACTGTTAATGGTGGACAAAGTGTTATTCCAATGCCCAACAGCACAATATACCCTATAATTTATTAGTAAAGAGTAATTATATCCTTTTGCAAGGATCTGTGTGTATGTTGGAGGCAGAAAGGGTGTCAGGTTCTCTGGAGGGGCCCAATCCAAGCATGGCAACAAGCCAAAAGACCAATACCAAAGACCAATACCAAAGACCAATACCAAAGACCAATACCAAAGACCAATACCAAAGACCAATACCAAAGACCAATACCAAAGACCAATACCAAAGACCAATACCAAAGACCAATACCATATCTGCACTGTTTAATGATGGACAAAATGTTATTCCAATGCCCAATAGTAAAATATACCTTTGTACCCTAGAGCCTTTCTAATGATGGAACTGTGACTCTAATGTGTGTTTATGTGTAGTGGTTTCAAGCTACTTAGTCTGAATATGTTCTCAGGCCATTTACTTGATATTTTGCTTTATTTTGATTCAGGAACTTTGTCTCAGTCCACAAAATATCCTCAGACCCATTTCTGTAGAGGTTCATTTACATTTGGAAAGTGACAGCATAAAAGAAGTTTCCAGGCCCGAAACCATTTACACACACAATGCTTCTTGCTTAGCAGAGTAGCAAGAAGGGGTCCCCTGTCTGCCTTGTTCCGCTAAATCACAATTTGGCTTTAGAAGTCAATTGGACAACGCACAAAGAGTTATTTACCATCTTTTTCACAGGAGACAGAATAAATAAACTCTTTAAAAACACAGAGAAACAGTTTTCAGTACTGGTTCTAAGCCTATTGAGAATGTTAGATGCAGGGCACTATATCCCTTAATCCTTTCTGGGCAGCCCCTTCACATTCTGGTTAACCCTTCCTATGTAGTGGCAGTGATGTGCCATATTTGTGTAGACTGCACCTTGTTGGTGCAGATTTGTTAAAAGGGCAAGCAAAAACATGGTAAATATAGCATAACTATCATGGCATAGGCTACTGTGATACCTTTAATGCTGCTAAACTACTCCCATTATTTGGGGACTTTAATCTGTGTAATACCCCAGGACTAAACAAATAGGAAGGCTCCTCTGAAGCAACCTGGAAAAGGCAGCACAGATGTTGACTTAGTTTTTACTGTAGCCTTTACTTGGTTAACTAAAATGATGACTGTATATATGTATATTTTTTCATTCTTATTATAAGTACCCCTATGGTAATACATTGCCTCTCCATGTGGGGTTTAAAAAATTCACAATATACTTTGTAGAGTCATCTGTGTACTTTGTTCTAGATCCACCTTCTCCTTCGATAACACTGTGCATCACCCAATGGAAGATCTACAATCAGGAATTCCCTCTACAATAGACACTTCCCTTAAATACAGGTTCCTATGGACGATGTTGACAAAACCGCTCTTTGAAGCACGTAAGCCAACAGAGACTAAGTAAGGCACCCTTGGATATCTTTCACTCTCTCTCAACACTCAATAAATTGGGGGTCTCTGTAATACAATCAAACCAACAACTATAATTTCAAAGATGAAGGGGTTTAAAATTTCAAATGCCACCCCCCCCCCCCCGACAACCAGTACTCAAACCCCTAGTTCTACTTTTTTAGGGGTCAGAACCAGGGCTCTAAAAGGAAGAGACTAGATGGTGAGAAGCAGTAGTAAAAGCCAAACCCCCCCCCATGTCCCAGGAAACAGTTTTCAATTTAAGATTCGATCTGATACTAAAATGTCTTATTTACAGAAGGGTTTGAGCCTTGTGCCACACATTACAATTAATGTAACTCTTTACTTGATGCACACCGATTCCATAGACCGCTTAATCTCAGGGAATACTATGCAAAAATTCACCCTCCACCACTCAAAACAACAAGTATCCCTTTTTTTAAACCAATAGGTGGTCTTTCCAAAGCAACAACATACTAATACTATCCTAAACTTGCATTTGGGGATGAAACAGACAGATAGTTACATAATTACGTTGGGTTGAAAAAAAGACTAAAATCCATCAATTTCAACCCCCTCCAAACAAAGCCCAGTGCACAAATACATTTACATACTTATACAGACTTATCTATACACACATTTTATTTTGAATTGTGACAGTAAGCTTCATAAATGTTTTAAAGAGTAAAATGTGGGTTTAGTGCACCCAGGCATTTTCTTTGTGAATGCGAGTGCAGCTTTTACTATATGTTCCCCTAGAGTGGCCCGTTGCCCCTCCTTGGGGTATTAGCTTGCACCCTAATGTTTCATAATCCACTTTTTGGATTCATCTGTGTACTTTGGTCCTGACCCACCTTCTTTTGATCCCTTTACACAATGGAAGATCTACAATCAGGAATTCCTTCGACAATAGACATTTCTCTTGAATAGTAATTTGCTACAGAGAACATTGACAAAAAATTTTTTTTGAAACACTTTGGCCAACAGAGACTGAGTAAGTCTCCCTTTGATATCTTTCACTCTCACTCAGCTCTATGTAGGATCTCTTTAATTATTGTAAGAAGGATATATAGACCCAATTGTATTGTTTTTCCTTCAATAAAGATTTATTCTATCAGTAATCAAGTTGGTATCAAGTACAATGTACTGTTTTATTATTACAGAGAAAAGGGAATCATTTAACCGTTAAATAAACCCAATAGGATTGTACTGCCCCCAATACGGGGTAATTATATCTTAGTTGGGATCAAGTACAGGTACTGTTTTATTATTACAGAGAAAAGGGAATCATTTAACCATGAAATAAACCCAATAGGACTGTTCTGCCCCCAATAAGGGGTAATTATATCTTAGTTGGGATCAAGTACAGGTACTGTTTTATTATTACAGAGAAAAGGGAATCATTTAACCTAGTGATGTGGTAATGGCAGATTCTGTTAATGCCTTTAAGAGGGGCCTGGATGAGTTCTTGATCAATCAGAATATCCAAGGCTATTGTGATACTAATATCTACAGTTAGTACTAGTGGTTGTATTTATAGTTTATGTATGTGAGTGTATAGATTGGTAGGTGTGGGTTAGGTGTGCTGGGTTTACTTGGATGGGTTGAACTTGATGGACACAGGTCTTTTTTCAACCCTATGTAACTATGTAACTACAGTGGTGTGAAAAACTATTTGCCCCCTTCCTGATTTCTTATTCTTTTGCATGTTTGTCACACAAAATGTTTCTGATCATCAAACACATTTAACTATTAGTCAAAGATAACACAAGTAAACACAAAATGCAGTTTTTAAATGAGGGTTTTTATTATTTAGGGAGAAAAAAAATCCAAACCTACATGGCCCTGTGTGAAAAAGTAATTGCCCCCTGAACCTAATAACTGGTTGGGCCACCCTTAGCAGCAATAACTGCAATCAAGCGTTTGCGATAACTTGCGACGAGTCTTTTACAGCGCTCTGGAGGAATTTTGGCCCACTCATCTTTGCAGAATTGTTGTAATTCAGCTTTATTTGAGGGTTTTCTAGCATGAACCGCCTTTTTAAGGTCATGCAACAAACATCTCAATAGGATTCAGGTCCGGACTTTGACTAGGCCACTCCAAAGTCTTCATTTTGTTTTTCTTCAGCCATTCAGAGGTGGATTTGCTGGTGTGTTTTGGGTCATTGTCCTGCTGCAGCACCCAAGATCGCTTTAGCTTGAGTTGACGAACAGATGGCCGGACATTCTCCTTCAGGATTTTTTGGTAGACAGTAGAATTCATGGTTCCATCTATCACAGCAAGCCTTCCAGGTCCTGAAGCAGCAAAACAACCCCAGACCATCACACTACCACCACCATATTTTACTGTTGATATGATGTTCTTTTTCTGAAATGCTGTGTTACTTTTACGCCAGATGTAACGGGACACGCACCTTCCAAAAAGTTCAACTTTTGTCTCGTCGGTCCACAAGGTATTTTCCCAAAAGTCTTGGCAATCATTGAGATGTTTTTTAGCAAAATTGAGACGAGCCATAATGTTCTTTTTGCTTAAAAGTGGTTAGCGTTTTTGCCCAGTCTCTTTCTTATGGTGGAGTCGTGAACACTGACCTTAATTGAGGCAAGTGAGGCCTGCAGTTCTTTAGATGTTGTCCTGGGGTCTTTTGTGGCCTCTCGGATTAGTTGTCTCTGCGCTCTTGGGGTAATTTTGGTCGGCCGGCCACTCCTGGGAAGGATCCCCACTGTTCCATGTTTTTGCCATTTGTGGATAATGGCTCTCACTGTGGTTCGCTGGAGTCCCAAAGCTTTAGAAATGGCTTTATAACCTTTACCAGACTGATAGATCTCAATTACTTTTGTTCTCATTTGTTCCTCAATTTCTTTGGATCTTGGCATGATGTCTAGCTTTTGAGGTGCTTTTGGTCTACTTCTCTGTGTCAGGTAGCTCCTATTTAAGTGATTTCTTGATTGAAACAGGTGTGGCAGTAATCAGGCCTGGGGGTGACTACAGAAATTGATATTGAAATTGAAAATTGAAATTGATAAACCACAGTTAAGTTATTTTTTAACAAGGGGGGCAATAACTTTTTCACACAGGGCCATGTAGATTTGGAGTTTTTTTTCTCCCTTAATAACGTAAACCTTCATTTAAAAACTGCATTTTGTGTTCAATTATGTTATCTTTGACTAATAGTTAATGGTTTTTGATGAGCAGAAACATTTAAGTGTGACAAACATGCAAAAGAATAAGAAATCAGGAAGGGGGCAAATAGTTTTTCACACCACTGTATGTAACTATGTAACCATGAAATAAACCCAATAGGGCTGTTCTGCCCCCAATAAGGGGTAATTATATCTTAGTTGGGATCAAGTACAGGTACTGTTTTATTATTACAGAGAAAAGGGAATCATTTAACCATTAAATAAACCCAATAGGGCTGTTCTGCCCCCAATAAGGGGTAATTATATCTTAGTTGGGATCAAGTACAGGTACTGTTTTATTATTACAGAGAAAAGGGAATCATTTAACCATGAAATAAACCCAATAAGGCTGTTCTGCCCCAATAAGGGGTAATTATATCTTAGTTGGGATCAAGTACAATGTACTGTTTTATTATTACAGAGGAAAAGGAAATAACTTATCATTTTCATTATTTTATTAATATGGAGTCTATTGAAGATAGCCTTCCTGTAATTTGGAACATTCTGGATGGCAGGTTTCCTGATAAGGAATCCCATAGATAAAAATACAGTATGTCTTCTGTACTTTGATATATGTCCCCATCAAGCTGCCCTTCAAGTGTTTAGAAAGTATCAGATTTTAGTGACTTGCAAAGCATGAGGTTATATATTTTCAGCAAGATGGATGTATTGATTTTGTAGGGCAGGAATATTTTAATCCATCATCACCCACAAAAAAAAACTGTAGGAAACGAGTGGATAAAATACAACAAATGCCCACCAGTCTTTATAAAGTACATGGCACAGACAATTCCAAACACTGTTGCCCTGCATAGGGAAAAGTTGTGTCTTTGCTTCAGAAAGACAACTTTAATTTATGTAACTAAGCTGCTGTGTAGCCACGGGGGCAGCCAATTCAAGTTTGAAAAAAGGAGAAAAGACACAAGTTACATAGCAGATAACAGAACACAGCTCTGTAAAATACAGGGGTGTTTTATAGAGCTTCCCATAGCTACACAGCAGTTTTGTTTATATAGCCTATAGTAGGGTTTCTGAAGCAAACAAACAACTCTTACCAGTGCAGGGCAACAGTACATTATATTCTCATTACTTTGATACATTTTTATTTTTTGGTGTTATTGTTTCTTTAATGAATTAAGTTATAAAACTAAATAAAAGACCCAATTTTCAAATCACCCCAAAATGAAGCACTTTATTTCTATGTCTTACCTGCCTCCACCAGAACTAGAAGCAGAGGTACCACACAGAACCTCCTCATTACCCCGCTGTGCCAAGGCCAAGTTCTCCTGTCCATGTTTGCCACCTTCCCCTTGTTAGTTCCCAGGCAAAAAGTGCGCTGATAGAGAATGGCTTGTCTCCTTTTTATATAGAGCCCTGGTCCTCTCGGGCCGTCACTACTTGCTGATTGGTACAACTGGAATAATTCAGTCGCTGTGGGAAACAATTTGTGTTACAAATGCTTCAATGTTTATTTTCACACCCTCTGTTGGATTTCAATGGAGAGAAGCCAGCCAATGCTTTTCACTCCTTTCAGAGAGATGCCAGGGGACTCCATCTTTTGTATTAAACCTAGAAATCCACAATGAGATGCTGCATGGTCCACATCACAATGTGACAAAAGGCTTTGATAGCCTCCCTGGAAGTAAAAAAGGCAATATATAAAAATAAATGTCTGGAGGGGGAAACTGTTCTTAAAACACTCTGCTCCCAAGTTATAGATTGCTTGGCGTCTGATGGAACATATGTCCTGGGGTTGTACACGCTTTTTTTCATTTCACATTTGCTATTGATCTGTTTAGACATGAGAATGGGTGCATGTGGCTTACCATATTTATGCCTGGGTTGCTCTAACATTTCTAAACTAGACTGTTTTTTGGAATTGCATAAGGATAATTTAACATTTAGCTTGGAACTGATTTTTTTTTTACAAATTCTACCTCCTATTCTCCTAAAGTTAGTGGTTTTTATAAATATGTGTGCAATCTTAAAAAATCACTTCAAATCTTCCATTCAATAGCATCTTATCTCCTACAGGTCATAAGGTAACCAGATAAAACATCCTAAATGTGAATGCCAGGGGTCCACTGAACTGTTGATGCCCAATGTGCCTAGGTTTACCCACGTATGTGACTTTTAAGGGACCCAAGTTGATCTTTCATTTCTGTCATTTCAGCTGCTTGACTGAGGTCCTTTGCAATTCATATTAGATCCAAACAGAGCAGCACCATTTATTTCCATTTGCTGTTTGACTAAAGTAAGTTCGGTACAAAAAAGACACACATTGCATCAAGTCTTTCATGTATAAATAAACCCTACCTAACTGCTAGTTTATCCACAGGATATATCCATAAAACTATATATATTTGGTATTGGTGCATTCAGAAGACATATTTCGGATACATGGGTTATATTATAATTTTTACATTATACAGAAGTTACAGAAGTGGAATTACACAAAAATTCTAACATAATTTGAAAAACAATATATGATTTTCCGGGGTACACTAAAAGTTCCACCAAGAAAAGGCCCCTAAAGTGAAAGAGTGCAAAATGTTTAAAACTGTTGGGCAATAAAGCACCAAATCAGCTTGCAGTGAAAGGGTCCGAATGGCCATCACCTCATATAGGAGTAATTTATCAAACTATGCTGACTATAGAAGTGAGGTGGTTAGACAACTCTTAGATACAGTAGTTTATGAATGTCTAGACAAAAACCCAACAAGCTTGGATTGTCTTTCTCCTGTATGTCCCATTGTGATGGAGTGAATTTAACTAAATAAAATTGTTTGTTAGTCTTTAAATGTTAATTTTACTGGCCAGTAATTCATTAATTCAGCATTTCAGTGTGTAAATAGCTATGTGTATAATCCGTATATATATATATATATATATATATATATATATATATATATATATATATATGGTATTAGCTTTGAGTAACAAACTGAGGCCTACTTTGTTTGGAGCATGTGCTTCAGCTGTGCTGGAAGTTTTAAATGGTGCTGAAACAACTGCTTATAGGAAGCTCTGTTTGCCACAAGTGTATATAAAAGTGCACATAAAACTACTTTGTGTCTATACAGAACATTGCAATTGCTTGTATAAAGTTGAATAAAGCACTTACCTGGAACTCTCAGAGAAGCCACTTCCTAAAGGGGTGGGCTGCCTCTCTGAATGAATATTTATAGAGTAGATGCTGACCACCGGGGGCAGCATAGAGCAGTTTGGAGGCTATAAAAGCTGCAGACTGGTTTCTTTTGGGAGTCTGTGTTAAGCTTTTGTAAGAGGCAGTTATAGGAGTGCGAGTGCGAGTGCGAGTGCGAGTGCGAGTGCGAGTGCGAGTGCGAGTGCGAGTGCGAGTGCGAGTGCGAGTGCGAGTGCGAGTGCGAGTGCGAGTGCCCCCTGCTGGTAAAACTTTGTATTGCACCATTGCAAAAACTGTTTTTTCTGCATTTGCTAAAAATAAAGCACATTATTTCCACTGAAGATCTGTCTGGCTACTAAACCTGCACGTGCCCAGTGACACCCATCTTGTATACTTTACCCAAAACACGTGAAGATCAAATCTCCACTACCCAAGCTGCCCTACTGTCTGTACTAGAGGGTTGATTTTTTTTAACCTATAGTCATTTATGTTGACTTTTTTTCTGTAACCAATTGTCCCAAAAGTCCCTACATATCAAAGACATGGGTACCTTTTATTGAAATGAAAGGAAAGCATGCCTATACCTTCTAACACAGAATTGGTGACCATGGAGTCTCATTTCTTTACACTGTTATACCTATACCCAAGGTATTATAAAGATACACAACACTTGACTAACCAAGACCCAACATCACCATGCACAGAGTTTCGACTTGAGTTGGTACAGACCACTGGTACCAGTATGAGCTTAAATGTTGCCCTAGATTTCAAATGTATTTATGAGCAGCTGTTTGGGAGACACCTAACCAGACTTTGGAGGTTCATAGATAACCTGTTTCTTTTGTGGACAGGCTCACATGAACAGTTTTCTGTAATGACAGAAACACTTAATGCCCTCCCAACATTTATAAAATTGGGAAAAAGTAAAGGTAATAAGTAGGGGACCCCAAAATATGCAGACCAGAATTTATAATAGCACTACCTGAAATTTTAAAACCTAGTGACAGGGTACTGGTCATGGGGCCAAAGGAACACAACAAGTCTCTTGCAAAATAGCGAGGTACCTATGTGGTTTAACTATTGCATATATCAGCCCGGGAAAAGAAAGCCCTCTCAGTTATATCATTTGAACCTGATGAAACCCTGGCAATATGGTGAAGTTCTATCAGATGTAAGTGGTGCAAACAGGGTTATCTCCACCCCCAAACAAGGTGAGGCACAGTACGTTAGAGCCCCCCGCTCCTTTTCCTCTGCAGCAGCTCTTTATAGAGACACCTTCTCTCTATCCAGCCTATACATAGGTTAAGAAACCTGACTCTCCCCACCATGAACCTGCCGAGGCTAATTCTACTTATACTGGAGCCTCTGACTATGTATAAGTTAAAAACCTAGGAGCAACATAGGTTAAGAAACCTGACTCTCCCCACCATGTTTGCAGGGAAATGGTCATTCCCTACTTTCCAACCTGTGCCTTACATTTCTATTCTATATGCTCAAATCTGTGGAAAATACATAATACAATGGACAGGAGACTGAGGCCCTTTTAGACCCCACAGGAGTGACTACATTGTGTTCATTACCATTACATTACACTGTTTTGTTTGAACCTTGATTTGCTGATAATAAAGATCATATAAAATCTTGTTAAAAGGTATTTTAGCATCCCTGACTCCTGTCTGCTTTAACTCTATCAATACCAGTTTGAGCCCATCCTCACACATTCCAGGGGCAGGCAACCATTTCAGCCTCTTGGATGATGCTGCAGCTCTCCAACAGCCTTGCGCTCTGGGTTTTAGTTTGACAACATCTGGAAGGTTGTACGTTGTAAATTACCTGCGGGTTGCAAAAAGTAGCCCATGGTAAGTGTAAATGCAGAAATTCAAGAAAGATTTTAATATTGGAGATATACAACAGCTTGTTTTTTTGAAGTTATAGATGATCTTCACTTATTGATCTGTTAGGATGTAGGCACTGAAATTCTGAGGCTATTTTCATTTGTTTTTGTATTATTGCTTCTCTCGATACTTCACAGCACAGGTATTTATGCTGGTCACCCTGTCATAGAAGCATGTAGGGTTGATTCACTAAAGTGCGTTAAAATGTGCGTTATTTATAGCATGCGTTGAAATTTTTATCGTGTCTAATTTTTCGTGTCTTAGCGCATAATTCACTAAAAGGATATTTGCGTTAATTTATGCGCGATATTGCTTGCGTTATTTTAGTCGCGAAGACTCTTTTCATGCGGTATTTGACGGAACGAGCGCTAATCAACGCACCGCGTATAAATAGTTGCCGCGTGTGAAAAAAACGCATGCCATGTTAGCCATACATGCCATTACTTTCGTAAAATTACTGTACTGAAAATGCCCATTTCCCTGCAAACTGGCGGCTGCATCACTCTAGGGCCAACACAGACTTGAATAAATCCCACTGCAAAGTCCATATTGTGTTGCCAAAAGCTCATGAACTGTACTTTCTATAATTACCGCCTGCCCCAAGTAGGTGTTATTTTTCGCATAGCCTAATGCAATATTTAGCGCGACTAAGTGTTTGTGAATCATGTGTTAGTATTCATTTCTGCGTGCAAATTAATGCATGCGGTAGCGCGAAATTTAACGCATGCAATATGCGACTTAACACACGCGGTCAGGGCCGGATTTCTTTTCTGGGCGCCCCGAGGCCGCCCCTGCTGGTCGCCCCCCCTCCACCCGTGCACATGCGCAAACGCGCGACCCCCCCAGTGCGCATGCGCGAACGCACGAAAACTTCCCCCCGCACCCGCGAGTGCGCATGCGCTCCTTTAAACTCCCATACGGAGCAGTGGGGAGAGGTCCTGACTGCTCCGTATGGGAGCCAAATTTAAAAAATTTCTTGTGGTGGGGCTGCATGCCTAAACTTCTGCCACCCTAGGCCCGGGCCTTTGTGGCCTCTCAAATCCACAAATCCGGGCCTGCCCGTGGTAATACTGTAGTGAATCGTGCGTTAATTTTCACGTCTATTTTAACGAAAAAAAGAATGCGATAAAAATTAACGCACTTTAGTGGCTTTGTACAGTGATATGGTCACAAAACTCCTCAGTCATATCTAATATCCTTATATATATATATATATATATATATATATATCACAGTAGGGGGTACATTAAAGAATTGTAAAGGCTAATTATGCTTTTTTGTGCTAGTAAATATGAGCACCAGAAATCATTAAGGAAGTTAATGAGACCAGGCGCATTTGCCCAGGGTTTTTAGAACTTGATATGGCCCTGCAGTCAGCTATAATTCTGATTTTTTTTTTCCCCCAAAACTAAATAGCATCAGGAGCATTTCTGTCCTCATATCTCTTGAGAAGATCCTTGTTGCGCTGCCAAACCTCCTATGCCTGTGATCAGATCAGTAAAGGGAGGGGTTAGGATCACCAATGTAGCTCAAGTTTAGCGCTTAATAAATAAAAATTCACCCATGTTCTATTCATTCCTATGGGATTTTCCAAAGTGCTTTTATCAATGGGTAAACGTGGTTAGCATTTTATAAATACGGTTCTAAAAATCCCATAGGGTTGAATAGAAAGTGGGTGAGTTTTTCCTGTAGCGAGCGAGATATATCTGCCCCCAAGATTTCCAGTTAAAAAAAATAAATCTGCAATTAGTTGCAGGAAAATGGAAAAGAACTCATTGCCATTTCAGGCATCTTTGTCAGCTGTCAAATCCAAATGACTCTTATGAAGAATCTTAAGGTCCTATAATATTTTGTATAATATTGATATCTTACTGGATTATTTTAAAGTTGAACCCTTTACCCTGTGCTAAAATGTCTGCTTGTTCTCAAGTTGCCAAACAAAAGGAGTAACGGAAGCAGATATCACTTAATGGGTTTGATGACCTGACATCAGACCTAGGGGCTGATTTACTTACCCACGAACGGGTCGAATGGAGTCCGATTGCATTTTTTTCGTAATGATCGGTACTTTGCGATTTTTTCGTATGTTTTTTCGGATTCTTTACGAATTTTTCGGATCCAATACGATTTTTGCGTAAAAACGCGAGTTTTCCTATCCATTACGAAAGTTGCGTAAAAAGTTGCGCATTTTGCGTAGCGTTAAAACTTACGCGAAAAGTTGCGCATTTTTCGTAGCGTTAAGTTTTAACGAAAAATTCGTACAGAATCCGAAAAAATCGCAAAACATACGAAAAAGTCGCAAAATGTTCGTTTTCAAGTCGGAACTTTTCCAATTCGGGTCGGATTCGTGGGTTAGTAAATCAGCCCCCTAGACTCAAATCCAAGCTGTATTGTAATAGAAAATGGGAATGAACCCACCGTTCTGTTTGGCTTAGGTAAACATGCATTCTGTTTTCTGTAATAAGAGGTTAATGTGTGAAATGGTCCTGTGATCAAACATTACCATGGCTACAAATATCACTTAACCAATAGGTGTATCCTGCTCAGGCCCCTGCACTGTGCTATAACTAGAAGTTGCTGGGCAACACAGCAGAATAATTGTAGGGTCCTCCAATCTTTAAGAAAACAATTGTTTAATGTGCTTGTCAGTCATTGTCCCACCTCTCAGTGCTCATTCTTGGAGCACTTGTGCCCCCCTGCATGATGCAAATTGCAAAAGATGGCTGATCACAGCACTTTATACTCTGCGTAGGGCATTGTGAATGACCCCCCCCCCCATTGTGTATGAGAGCACTTTCTATAGTTATTATTATTAACATTTATTTATAAAGCGCCAACATATTCCGCAGCGCTGTACAATAAGTGGGTTACATACATTGGACATACAGAGTAACATATAAAGCAATCAATAACCGATACAAGAGGTGAAGAGAGCCCTGCCCAAAAGAGCTTACAATCTACAAGGAGAAAGGGTTGAGACACAAGGTGTGGGAATGGGTATAGTTAAATGTTAATGCCAATATCCAGCCCCCCTTGATACCCAGTAAAACATTATTGGTGTTGCTTTGGTCCTACACTCAAATACTTGTGATAGCATATCTGCTTCCAAAATGTCAAAACTTTGTTGCTACCATGCAGGACCCCCTGGGAAGCAAAGGGAGGGTGAACATGTTTAGCAGTGTTTGAGAATAATTCCTTATAGAGGTATTCCGGATAAGGGGTCTTTCCATAATTTGGCTCTCCATACCTTAAGTCTACTCCCTTGTGGCACTTTCTAAATAAAATTATACATACAAACAAGTAAAGCTCTTACTATTTGGCTGTAAAAAGCAATACAACTTGGAAGCTGGAATTTGATGAATGAAATGTACTTAGGCATGCTAGATATTTTTTGCTGTTGTATTTTGCTGTTGTAACTAATCCAAGCATTTTATTCTGGGCATTCTGTTGCCAAACCAGTTGGCTATTAAATGTTCAAAATCATGCTACCATTGCCAAATAAAAAAAAATATATTTGTGGAAACAACATATTCCGAAGAATATATTAATAATAAAGGTAAGATAATTATGGAATCAAGAAGCGCAATCGGTTAGCAGGATATTGCATTCTAATCTCCTTCTAAATGTATTTTAGATGTATGCCCTAGTCCAGGGGTGTCAAACTCACATAAGGGGGCCGAAATCTAAAACACAGGCAAGTCGTGGGCCAAATTTTTTATTAATATACTTAGTAAGATACTAAGGGGTATATTTATCATAATGTGTAAAAAGTGGAGTAAGACATTACCGGTGATGTTGCTCATAGCAGCCAATAGATGATTTGCTACTGTTTAAATCTGATTACTGATTGGATGCCTTGGGCAACATTACTGGTAATGCTTCACTCCACTTTTTACACAGCATGATAAATATACCCCTTAGTCTTAGTTACTATGTGAGGAATATAGAAATTGATCAGGCTGGATGGTCAGACACACTCACCAAGGGCCACATAAAACAGCCAGGTGGGCCGGATTTGGCCCCCCTGCCTTGTGTTTGACATATATGCCCTAGACCTTCAAGGGTCTATTCATCAAAGTACGAGTTCAAATCCCGAATTGGGAAAAATTCGTACTAAATACGATAATTTCTGATAATCGCAAATATCATGAAAATGCTTATGAAAAAAACGTATTAGTCACGATAATATCATATTGGCGATCCGAAAGTCACAAAATTGTCGTATCTGAACGTGTAACTTAGTGACACTTGCAAGGGAAAGTCCCTTGGTAAGCAAACAAAGGGCTTACCTGCCGGCTTTTGAGAAGTTCCGTTGCTAGGGTCACAGCCGCGTATGATGGTGGTCCTTTCGATCACATCCAGGCCCAAAATCTGGGGTGCCAAACTGTTAAGTCCAAATGTGGAATATGAAGCCAAAGGATTGTCAGCTGTAGGATAAAATGCTTTGCATGCAAGAGAACAGACACGAAGCCTAGTTCTGTCCTACTGGATTAGTGGGCAGACCGTTATTTATATTAATTATTTTTACATGTTGAAATGAAACATAAGGCGGTCCTGTTAACCAATCAGATTTAAGCGTGTGTAGTTGTCTCATGATACGTAAGGCTCTACTTTGCCTTTTGTCCTAACTACAGGTTTGTGAGCAGTACATCTTAACTTTGTTTGAATTAACTATTGATTTATTTGCTTAACTTTGGATGACATTTTAAGTGACATTATTTTGTTGACCCTGTGATGGTTCAGTTAATATTGATTTTCCCCAAATACACAGTTTAGGTAATCATGATTGTTTAGTATACTATATGCAGTTTAATTAATATACATCTATATAACCTTAACAATCATAAACAGCAGGAAAACCTTTCTGACTTTGATCCATCTGTGCATGATTTTGGAAGTCTCCCATAGGACTCAATGGCACTCTGCAGCTCCAACCCGGCCCAAGGAAAGTCTCCCATAGGGCTTAATGGCACTCTGCAGCTCCAACCCGGCCCAAGGAAAGTCTCCCATAGGGCTCAATGGCACTCTGCAGCTCCAACCCGGCCCAAGGAAAGTCTCCCATAGGGCTCAATGGCACTGTGCAGCTCCAACCCGGCCCAAGGAAAGTCTCCCATAGGGCTCAATGGCACTCTGCAGCTCCAACCCGGCCCAAGGAAAGTCTCCCATAGGGCTCAATGGCACTCTGTAGCTCCAACCTGGCCCAAGGAAAGTCTCCCATAGGGCTCAATGGCACTCTGCAGCTCCAACCCGGCCCAAGGAAAGTCTCCCATAGGGCTCAGTGGCACTCTGCAGCTCCAACCCGGCCCAAGGAAAGTCTCCCATAGGGCTCAATGGCACTCTGCAGCTCCAACCCGGCCCAAGGAAAGTCTCCCATAGGGCTCAGTGGCACTCTGCAGCTAAGTGGGCACGACCAGATTCTCGACCAAAAAAAAACCAAACAACTAAATCCTCGCAGTTTGACAGCACAATCTGTAAAATACTGCTATTTGGAATGCCTTACATACCTAACATCCTTTGAGAAGAAGACCAAACCTTCATTACATACTCTAAATCGGTGATCCCCAACCAGTGGCTCAGGGCAACATGTTGCTCCCCAACCCCTTGGATGTTGCTCTCAGTGCCCCCAAACCAGGGAGTTATTTTTGAATTCCTGACTTGGGGGCAAGTTTTGGCTGAATAAAAACAAGATTTCCTACCAAATAAAGCCTCCTGTAAGCTGATAGTGTGCATAGAGGCTGCCTAATAGCCAATCACAGCCCTTATTTGGCTCCTCCATGAACTTTTATGGTGTTTGTGTTGCTCCCCAAGTCTTTTTACATTTGTCTGTGGCTCACGGGTAAGAAAGGTTGGGGCCCCTGGTCTAAATAAAGAGTTACAAGGACCTAATAAAGAGTATATAACTAAATTTAGGGGCCCATTTACTTACTCACGAACGGGCCGAATGCGTCCGATTGCGTTTTTTTCGTAAGGATCGGTATTTTGCGATTTTTTCGGAAAATCATCGCGACTTTTTCGTTACCAATACGATTTTTGCGGAAAAGCGCGAGTTTTTCGTAGCCATTCCGAACGTTGCGATTTTTTCGTAGCGTTAAAACTTGCGCAAAAAGTTGCGATTTTTTCGTAGTGTTAAAACTTGCGCAAAACGTCGCGCCTTTTAAGTTTTCGCGCAAGTTTTAACGCTACGAAAAAATTGCAACTTTCGGAATGGCTACGAAAAACTCGCGTTTTTTCACGCAAATCGTATTGGTAACGAAAAAGTCGCGATAAGGCGCCGAAAAAAACGCAAAAAATACGAAAAAGTCGCAAAATGTTCGTTTTCCAATCGGAATTTTTCCAATTCGGATTCGAATTCGTGGGTTAGTAAATCAGCCCCTTAGTATCAATGATCCACTTGACTTTCTCCATTCACGATATCTGTGGCATAATGATGTCTAATTAAAACTCAATTATTTAACCTAGAAGTTACCAAAGAAATAACAGTGTATTACCTCCAATAAAATTCTTCTTTCCTTCCTTTGCAATTTTGTTCCAAAGTGATACTGACATTATTGGTAGAGACAAATAGTTAAAAAGACAAGATTTTCATTTCCAGTCTATAAAAAATGTATAGAGAGTTCATCACAGTGTTGCTGCATAATTTGAAGTCCCACGGCCCCTAGCTAAAATATTTTTTGAGACCCACCGCACATGGCGAATCAGCTGCAGCCCCTGCCCAGCATGTACATCTATTGGTGCATACACAGGGCCCCTTGTTAAGTTTTCCCACTATGGCTCTGATAAAGGTTTTCTGGCATTCTTTTTGTAGGTGGGAGGCAAATATATTGCATTCATACAATTAGGGGCACATCTACTAAAATAGTTCTTTTTCTGGCCTTGAAAGTCATATAAACTCAACATGGTTTAAATTTGAAATAAACTTGATCATTGCTGTATTTATAAAATGTCACAATAATGCTTGAATCGTTAGTATGAAAATTTCGAGTTTAAACGGACATTCGTTTCTATGAAACCTCTTCATTTTTTTCCAAACAGGAATCACTCCAGCAGCCATTTATTCTTGGAAAACAATAATGTGTTTTTATTTAAGGTTTTAACATTTTTAAACAACAATAGAAAAAAAAAAAAATTTAGAAGGAAAGAAGAAAAGAGGAAAGAAGGAGAGAGTATATAGAGCTTTGGCAAGCCTGGCAGAGTTATACAGATTGTGCATTTAACCAGGTGTCCCACACTGTATTAAACTTGGTTGGGCAGCCTCTAGAGATATAGACTAGTTTTTGCTTAGGTAGAACGTCGTTGATTAATTTTTTCCAAAAGGTAAGTGAGGGGGCAGTAGTCGATTTCCAATTTAGCAAAATAGCTTTTTTAACATAAAATAGCAGTTGCAAATAGCACAAACGTTGGTTTGGCGATAACCCCAGGTCTTCTAGCACCCCCAATAAACATAGCTTTGGGGAGCGTATGCTGGGGAAAGCCAATGTTTCATTGATGTATTTCAGCACTGCTGACCATAATTGTTGAATGGCTGGGCATTCCCAAAATACATGGAGAAAGGAGCCTATTGCTGTGTTACATTTGGGGCATAGGTCTGACGTTTGAGGGTATATCTTTGCTAGTCTGTAGGGTGTCAAATAAGCGCGATTAATAAACTTAATTTGGATAAACCTGTCTCTGACTGACATTGTTATTTCGGGAATCTGGTCAAGGGCATCATCCCACATTTCGTCATCCAAGTCTGGTATATCGCTCTGCCATTTAGCCTTGGTCTTGGCCAGTGGGTTCGGGGTAGATTGCCATAATAGGTTGTAAAACCATGACATAGTTTTTCTCAAGTCTGGTCTATGCATGTATTTTTCAAGCGAGGTATCCTTCACCTGTATAGGTCTAATAGGAAACTGGGCGTAGAAGGCATGCCTGAGTTGTAGGTAGCGGAAATACATGGCAGGGGGGAGCTCAAATTCCTCTTTAAGGGTACCAAATTGTTTTAGTTCCCCATCTTTCACAATATCCTGCAATATTTTGATGCCTTTACCTGCCCATTGACTGATCTCCGGCATAGAGTTGAACTGGGCCAGTGTGGGGTTGCCCCACAGAGGAGTTCGAGGGGACCAAATCTGTGGGGATTTCTGTGCTTGTTGGAGAGATCTTTGGAAGATCTTAGTCACCGTGAGCATTGGGGTAGTAGTGCCGTAGTGGCGTGAGGGGCCTCGGTAAGGGAGCTTAGCTAGCGCTTCTAAGGAGTGCAGGGCTGCAGCTTCAAGCATGACAGCTGGGTTGTCTGCTGCTGGCGTGAACCCCCAGTGTGCGTATACCAGCTGGCTGGCCCAGAAGTACAATTTAAAGTCTGGCAATGCCAGCCCACCTTTAGTTCTGGGCGCCTGTAGGGATGTGATCCAGCCCAAAGGAATCCCCGAATTACTCTGTTGAGGTGGTTAAACCATTGGGCCCTGGGGATTACTGGGGAGTTATGGAAGGCGTAGTTAAATTTAGGGAGAAATACCATTTTGAGCAGATTAATTCTACCTGGGAGAGTAAGTGGGAGGTCTTGCCACACTTGAATTTTAGTGATCAGGGATTGCATAATTGGTGCGAGATTGAGGGTTTCAAATTTATTGAAACAATAATGTGTTTAACTTCCCCTTGAAAATGTGTGAAATAGAAAACCATAAAGAGATTAACTTCCCCTTGACAATGTATGAAATAGAAACCAATGAGGGGATTAACGTCCCCTTAAAAATGTGTGGAATAGAAAACAATGAGGGATTTGCCTTCCCCTTGAAGCTGGGAAACAATGAGGGGATTAACTTCCCCTTGAAGCTGAGTGCAACTTGAAACCAGGGATTAACTTCCCCTTGAAGCTGTGTGAAACTGAAAACAATTAGGGGATTAACTTCCCCTTGAAGCTGGGTGAAACTGAAACAATGAGGGGATTAACTTCCCCTTGAAGCTGAGTGCAACTGAAAACAATTAGGGGATTAACTTCCCCTTGAAGCTGGGTGAAACTGAAACAATTAGGGGATTAACTTCCCCTTGAAGCTGAGTGAAACTGGAAACAATTTGGGGATTGACTTCCCCTTGAAGCTGGGTGAAACTGGAAACAATGAGGGGATTAACTTCCCCTTGAAGCTGAGTGCAACTGAAAACAATTAGGGGATTAACTTCCCCTTGAAGCTGGGTGAAACTGAAACAATTAGGGGATTAACTTCCCCTTGAAGCTGAGTGCAACTGGAAACCAGGGATTAACTTCCCCTTGAAGCTGTGTGAAACTGAAAATAATTTGGGGATTAACTTCCCCTTGAAGCTGTGTGAAACTGGAAACAATTTGGGGATTAACTTCCTCTTGAAGCTGGGTGAAACTGGAAATAATTTGGGGATTAACTTCCCCTTGAAGCTGGGTGAAACTGGAAACAATTAGGGGATTAACTTCCCCTTGAAGCTGGGTGAAACTGGAAACAATTTGGGGATTAACTTCCCCTTGAAACTGGGTGAAACTGGAAACAATTTGGGGATTAACTTCCCCTTGAAGCTGCGTGAAACTGGAAACAATTTGGGGATTAACTTCCTCTTGAAGCTGGGTGAAACTGGAAATAATTTGGGGATTAACTTCCCCTTGAAGCTGGGTGAAACTGGAAACAATTTGGGGATTAACTTCCCCTTGAAGCTGGGTGAAACTGAAACAATTAGGGGATTAACTTCCCCTTGAAGCTGAGTGAAACTGGAAACAATTTGGGGATTGACTTCCCCTTGAAGCTGGGTGAAACTGGAAACAATGAGGGGATTAACTTCCCCTTGAAGCTGCGTGAAACTGGAAACAATTAGGGGATTAACTTCCCCTTGAAGCTGGGTGAAACTGAAACAATTAGGGGATTAACTTCCCCTTGAAGCTGGGTGAAACTGAAACAATTTGGGGGTTAACTTCCCCTTGAAGCTGGGTGAAACTGGAAACAATTAGGGGATTAACTTCCCCTTGAAGCTGGGTGAAACTGAAACAATTAGGGGATTAACTTCCCCTTGAAGCTGAGTGAAACTGGAAACAATTTGGGGATTGACTTCCCCTTGAAGCTGGGTGAAACTGGAAACAATGAGGGGATTAACTTCCCCTTGAAGCTGAGTGCAACTGGAAACCAGGGATTAACTTCCCCTTGAAGCTGTGTGAAACTGAAAACAATTAGGGGATTAACTTCCCCTTGAAGCTGGGTGAAACTGAAACAATTAGGGGATTAACTTCCCCTTGAAGCTGGGTGAAACTGAAACAATGAGGGGATTAACTTCCCCTTGAAGCTGCGTGAAACTGGAAACAATTAGGGGATTAACTTCCCCTTGAAGCTGGGTGAAACTGAAACAATTAGGGGATTAACTTCCCCTTGAAGCTGGGTGAAACTGAAACAATTTGGGGGTTAACTTCCCCTTGAAGCTGGGTGAAACTGGAAACAATTAGGGGATTAACTTCCCCTTGAAGCTGGGTGAAACTGAAACAATTAGGGGATTAACTTCCCCTTGAAGCTGGGTGAAACTGAAACAATTAGGGGATTAACTTCCCCTTGAAGCTGAGTGAAACTGGAAACAATTTGGGGATTAACTTCCCCTTGAAGCTGGGTGAAACTGGAAACAATGAGGGGATTAACTTCCCCTTGAAGCTGAGTGCAACTGGAAACAATGAGGGGATTAACTTCCCCTTGAAGCTGAGTGCAACTGGAAACCAGGGATTAACTTCCCCTTGAAGCTGTGTGAAACTGAAAACAATTAGGGGATTAACTTCCCCTTGAAGCTGGGTGAAACTGAAACAATTAGGGGATTAACTTCCCCTTGAAGCTGGGTGAAACTGAAACAATTAGGGGATTAACTTCCCCTTGAAGCTGAGTGAAACTTGAAACAATTTGGGGATTAACTTCCCCTTGAAGCTGGGTGAAACTGGAAACAATGAGGGGATTAACTTCCCCTTGAAGCTGAGTGCAACTGGAAACCAGGGATTAACTTCCCCTTGAAGCTGGGTGAAACTGAAACAATTAGGGGATTAACTTCCCCTTGAAGCTGAGTGAAACTGGAAACAATTTGGGGATTAACTTCCCCTTGAAGCTGGGTGAAACTGGAAACTATTTGGGGATTAACTTCCCCTTGAAGCTGGGTGAAACTGGAAACAATTTGGGGATTAACTTCCCCTTGAAGCTGGGTGAAACTGGAAACAATTTGGGGATTAACTTCCTCTTGAAGCTGGGTGAAACTGGAAATAATTTGGGGATTAACTTCCCCTTGAAGCTGCGTGAAACTGGAAACAATTTGGGGATTAACTTCCTCTTGAAGCTGGGTGAAACTGGAAACAATTTGGGGATTAACTTCCCCTTGAAGCTGGGTGAAACTGGAAATAATTTGGGGGTTAACTTCCCCTTGAAGCTGGGTGAAACTGGAAACAATTTGGGGATTAACTTCTCCTTGAAGCTGCGTGAAACTGGAAACAATTTGGGGATTAACTTCCCCTTGAAGCTGGGTGAAACTGGAAACAATTTGGGGATTAACTTCCTCTTGAAGCTGGGTGAAACTGGAAATAATTTGGGGATTAACTTCCCCTTGAAGCTGGGTGAAACTGGAAATAATTTGGGGATTAACTTCCCCTTGAAGCTGCGTGAAACTGGAAACAATTTGGGGATTAACTTCCCCTTGAAGCTGGGTGAAACTGGAAACAATTTGGGGATTAACTTCCTCTTGAAGCTGGGTGAAACTGGAAATAATTTGGGGATTAACTTCCCCTTGAAGCTGCGTGAAACTGGAAACAATTTGGGGATTAACTTCCCCTTGAAGCTGGGTGAAACTGGAAACTATTTGGGGATTAACTTCCCCTTGAAGCTGGGTGAAACTGGAAACAATTTGGGGATTAACTTCCCCTTGAAGCTGGGTGAAACTGGAAACAATTTGGGGATTAACTTCCCCTTGAAGCTGCGTGAAACTGGAAACAATTTGGGGATTAACTTCCCCTTGAAGCTGGGTGAAACTGGAAACAATTTGGGGATTAACTTCCTCTTGAAGCTGGGTGAAACTGGAAATAATTTGGGGATTAACTTCCCCTTGAAGCTGCGTGAAACTGGAAACAATTTGGGGATTAACTTCCTCTTGAAGCTGGGTGAAACTGGAAATAATTTGGGGATTAACTTCCCCTTGAAGCTGGGTGAAACTGGAAACAATTTGGGGATTAACTTCCCCTTGGAGCTGGGTGAAACTGGAAACAATTTGGGGATTAACTTCCCCTTGAAGCTGCGTGAAACTGGAAACAATTTGGGGATTAACTTCCCCTTGAAGCTGGGTGAAACTGGAAACAATTTGGGGATTAACTTCCCCTTGAAGCTGGGTGAAACTGGAAACAATTTGGGGATTAACTTCCCCTTGAAGCTGCATGAAACTGGAAACAATTTGGGGATTAACTTCCCCTTGAAGCTGCGTGAAACTGGAAACAATTAGGGGATTAACTTCCCCTTGAAGCTGGGTGAAACTGGAAACAATTTGGGGATTAACTTCCCCTTGAAGCTGGGTGAAACTGGAAACAATTTGGGGATTAACTTCCCCTTGAAGCTGGGTGAAACTGGAAACAATTTGGGGATTAACTTCCCCTTGAAGCTGCATGAAACTGGAAACAATTTGGGGATTAACTTCCCCTTGAAGCTGCGTGAAACTGGAAACAATTAGGGGATTAACTTCCCCTTGAAGCTGGGTGAAACTGGAAACAATTTGGGGATTAATTTCCCCTTGAAGCTGAGTGAAACTGGAAACAATTAGGGGATTAACTTCCCCTTGAAGCTGAGTGAAACTGGAAACAATTTGGGGATTAACTTCCCCTTGAAGCTGAGTGAAACTGGAAACAATTTGGGGATTAACTTCCCCTTGAAGCTGGGTGAAACTGGAAACAATTTGGGGATTAACTTCCTCTTGAAGCTGGGTGAAACTGGAAATAATTTGGGGATTAACTTCCCCTTGAAGCTGCGTGAAACTGGAAACAATTTGGGGATTAACTTCCTCTTGAAGCTGGGTGAAACTGGAAATAATTTGGGGATTAACTTCCCCTTGAAGCTGGGTGAAACTGGAAACAATTAGGGGATTAACTTCCCCTTGAAGCTGGGTGAAACTGGAAACAATTTGGGGATTAACTTCCCCTTGAAGCTGGGTGAAACTGGAAATAATTTGGGGGTTAACTTCCCCTTGAAGCTGGGTGAAACTGGAAACAATTTGGGGATTAACTTCCCCTTGAAGCTGGGTGAAACTGGAAATAATTTGGGGGTTAACTTCCCCTTGAAGCTGCGTGAAACTGGAAACAATTTGGGGATTAACTTCCCCTTGAAGCTGGGTGAAACTGGAAATAATTTGGGGGTTAACTTCCCCTTGAAGCTGGGTGAAACTGGAAATAATTTGGGGATTAACTTCCCCTTGAAGCTGAGTGAAACTGGAAACAATTTGGGGATTAACTTCCCCTTGAAGCTGAGTGAAACTGGAAACAATTTGGGGATTAACTTCCCCTTGAAGCTGCGTGAAACTGGAAACAATTTGGGGATTAACTTCACCTTGAAGCTGGGTGAAACTGGAAACTATTTGGGGATTAACTTCCCCTTGAAGCTGGGTGAAACTGGAAATAATTTGGGGATTAACTTCCCCTTGAAGCTGGGTGAAACTGGAAACAATTAGGGGGTTAACTTCCCCTTGAAGCTGGGTGAAACTGGAAACAATTTGGGGATTAACTTCCCCTTGGAGCTGGGTGAAACTGGAAACAATTTGGGGATTAACTTCCCCTTGAAGCTGCGTGAAACTGGAAACAATTTGGGGATTAACTTCCCCTTGAAGCTGGGTGAAACTGGAAACAATTTGGGGATTAACTTCCCCTTGAAGCTGGGTGAAACTGGAAACAATTTGGGGATTAACTTCCCCTTGAAGCTGCGTGAAACTGAAACAATTAGGGGATTAACTTCCCCTTGAAGCTGAGTGAAACTGGAAACAATTAGGGGATTAACTTCCCCTTGAAGCTGGGTGAAACTGGAAACAATTTGGGGATTAATTTCCCCTTGAAGCTGAGTGAAACTGGAAACAATTAGGGGATTAACTTCCCCTTGAAGCTGAGTGAAACTGGAAACAATTTGGGGATTAACTTCCCCTTGAAGCTGAGTGAAACTGGAAACAATTTGGGGATTAACTTCCCCTTGAAGCTGGGTGAAACTGGAAACAATTTGGGGATTAATTTCCCCTTGAAGCTGAGTGAAACTGGAAACAATTTGGGGATTAATTTCCCCTTGAATCTGAGTGAAACTGGAAACAATTAGGGGATTAACTTCCCCTTGAAGCTGGGTGAAACTGGAAACAATTTGGGGATTAATTTCCCCTTGAAGCTGAGTGAAACTGGAAACAATTAGGGGATTAACTTCCCCTTGAAGCTGAGTGAAACTGGAAACAATTTGGGGATTAACTTCCCCTTGAAGCTGAGTGAAACTGGAAACAATTTGGGGATTAACTTCCCCTTGAAGCTGGGTGAAACTGGAAACAATTTGGGGATTAATTTCCCCTTGAAGCTGAGTGAAACTGGAAACAATTTGGGGATTAACTTCCCCTTGAAGCTGAGTGAAACTGGAAACAATTTGGGGATTAACTTCCCCTTGAAGCTGCGTGAAACTGGAAACAATTTGGGGATTAACTTCCTCTTGAAGCTGGGTGAAACTGGAAATAATTTGGGGATTAACTTCCCCTTGAAGCTGGGTGAAACTGGAAACAATTAGGGGATTAACTTCCCCTTGAAGCTGCGTGAAACTGGAAACAATTTGGGGATTAACTTCCCCTTGAAGCTGCGTGAAACTGAAACAATTAGGGGATTAACTTCCCCTTGAAGCTGGGTGAAACTGGAAACAATTTGGGGATTAACTTCCCCTTGAAGCTGGGTGAAACTGGAAATAATTTGGGGGTTAACTTCCCCTTGAAGCTGGGTGAAACTGGAAACAATTTGGGGATTAACTTCCCCTTGGAGCTGGGTGAAACTGGAAATAATTTGGGGATTAACTTCCCCTTGAAGCTGCGTGAAACTGGAAACAATTTGGGGATTAACTTCCCCTTGAAGCTGCATGAAACTGGAAACAATTTGGGGATTAACTTCCCCTTGAAGCTGCGTGAAACTGAAACAATTAGGGGATTAACTTCCCCTTGAAGCTGGGTGAAACTGGAAACAATTTGGGGATTAATTTCCCCTTGAAGCTGAGTGAAACTGGAAACAATTTGGGGATTAACTTCCCCTTGAAGCTGAGTGAAACTGGAAACAATTTGGGGATTAACTTCCCCTTGAAGCTGCGTGAAACTGGAAACAATTTGGGGATTAACTTCCCCTTGAAGCTGCGTGAAACTGAAACAATTAGGGGATTAACTTCCCCTTGAAGCTGAGTGAAACTGGAAACAATTTGGGGATTAACTTCCCCTTGAAGCTGAGTGAAACTGGAAACAATTTGGGGATTAACTTCCCCTTGAAGCTGCGTGAAACTGGAAACAATTTGGGGATTAACTTCCCCTTGAAGCTGGGTGAAACTGGAAACTATTTGGGGATTAACTTCCCCTTGAAGCTGGGTGAAACTGGAAACAATTTGGGGATTAACTTCCCCTTGAAGCTGGGTGAAACTGGAAACAATTTGGGGATTAACTTCCCCTTGAAGCTGCGTGAAACTGGAAACAATTTGGGGATTAACTTCCCCTTGAAGCTGGGTGAAACTGGAAACAATTTGGGGATTAACTTCCCCTTGAAGCTGGGTGAAACTGGAAATAATTTGGGGGTTAACTTCCCCTTGAAGCTGGGTGAAACTGGAAACAATTTGGGGATTAACGTCCCCTTGAAGCTGAGTGAAACTGGAAACAATTTGGGGATTAACTTCCCCTTGAAGCTGGGTGAAACTGGAAACAATTTGGGGATTAACTTCCCCTTGAAGCTGGGTGAAACTGGAAACAATTTGGGGATTAACTTCCCCTTGAAGCTGCGTGAAACTGGAAACAATTTGGGGATTAACTTCCCCTTGAAGCTGGGTGAAACTGGAAACAATTTGGGGATTAACTTCCCCTTGAAGCTGGGTGAAACTGGAAACAATTTGGGGATTAATTTCCCCTTGAAGCTGAGTGAAACTGGAAACAATTTGGGGATTAACTTCCCCTTGAAGCTGAGTGAAACTGGAAACAATTTGGGGATTAACTTCCCCTTGAAGCTGAGTGAAACTGGAAACAATTTGGGGATTAACTTCCCCTTGAAGCTGCGTGAAACTTGAAACAATTTGGGGATTAACTTCCCCTTGAAGCTGAGTGAAACTGAAACAATTAGGGGATTAACTTCCCCTTGAAGCTGAGTGAAACTGGAAACAATTTGGGGATTAATTTCCCCTTGAAGCTGCGTGAAACTGGAAACAATTAGGGGATTAACTTCCCCTTGAAGCTGGGTGAAACTGGAAACAATTTGGGGATTAATTTCCCCTTGAAGCTGAGTGAAACTGGAAACAATTTGGGGATTAACTTCCCCTTGAAGCTGAGTGAAACTGGAAACAATTTGGGGATTAACTTCCCCTTGAAGCTGAGTGAAACTGGAAACAATTTGGGGATTAACTTCCCCTTGAAGCTGCGTGAAACTTGAAACAATTTGGGGATTAACTTCCCCTTGAAGCTGCGTGAAACTGAAACAATTAGGGGATTAACTTCCCCTTGAAGCTGAGTGAAACTGGAAACAATTTGGGGATTAATTTCCCCTTGAAGCTGAGTGAAACTGGAAACAATTAGGGGATTAACTTCCCCTTGAAGCTGGGTGAAACTGGAAACAATTTGGGGATTAATTTCCCCTTGAAGCTGAGTGAAACTGGAAACAATTAGGGGATTAACTTCCCCTTGAAGCTGAGTGAAACTGGAAACAATTTGGGGATTAACTTCCCCTTGAAGCTGAGTGAAACTGGAAACAATTTGGGGATTAACTTCCCCTTGAAGCTGGGTGAAACTGGAAACAATTTGGGGATTAACTTCCCCTTGAAGCTGCGTGAAACTGGAAACAATTTGGGGATTAACTTCCCCTTGAAGCTGGGTGAAACTGGAAACAATTTGGGGATTAACTTCCTCTTGAAGCTGGGTGAAACTGGAAATAATTTGGGGATTAACTTCCCCTTGAAGCTGCGTGAAACTGGAAACAATTTGGGGATTAACTTCCTCTTGAAGCTGGGTGAAACTGGAAATAATTTGGGGATTAACTTCCCCTTGAAGCTGGGTGAAACTGGAAACAATTAGGGGATTAACTTCCCCTTGAAGCTGGGTGAAACTGGAAACAATTTGGGGATTAACTTCCCCTTGAAGCTGGGTGAAACTGGAAATAATTTGGGGGTTAACTTCCCCTTGAAGCTGGGTGAAACTGGAAACAATTTGGGGATTAACTTCCCCTTGGAGCTGGGTGAAACTGGAAATAATTTGGGGATTAACTTCCCCTTGAAGCTGCGTGAAACTGGAAACAATTTGGGGATTAACTTCCCCTTGAAGCTGGGTGAAACTGGAAACAATTTGGGGATTAACTTCCCCTTGAAGCTGGGTGAAACTGGAAACAATTTGGGGATTAACTTCCCCTTGAAGCTGCATGAAACTGGAAACAATTTGGGGATTAACTTCCCCTTGAAGCTGCGTGAAACTGAAACAATTAGGGGATTAACTTCCCCTTGAAGCTGGGTGAAACTGGAAACAATTTGGGGATTAATTTCCCCTTGAAGCTGAGTGAAACTGGAAACAATTTGGGGATTAACTTCCCCTTGAAGCTGAGTGAAACTGGAAACAATTTGGGGATTAACTTCCCCTTGAAGCTGCGTGAAACTGGAAACAATTTGGGGATTAACTTCCCCTTGAAGCTGCGTGAAACTGAAACAATTAGGGGATTAACTTCCCCTTGAAGCTGAGTGAAACTGGAAACAATTTGGGGATTAATTTCCCCTTGAAGCTGAGTGAAACTGGAAACAATTAGGGGATTAACTTCCCCTTGAAGCTGAGTGAAACTGGAAACAATTTGGGGATTAATTTCCCCTTGAAGCTGAGTGAAACTGGAAACAATTAGGGGATTAACTTCCCCTTGAAGCTGGGTGAAACTGGAAACAATTTGGGGATTAACTTCCCCTTGAAGCTGAGTGAAACTGGAAACAATTTGGGGATTAACTTCCCCTTGAAGCTGAGTGAAACTGGAAACAATTTGGGGATTAATTTCCCCTTGAAGCTGAGTGAAACTGGAAACAATTAGGGGATTAACTTCCCCTTGAAGCTGGGTGAAACTGGAAACAATTTGGGGATTAACTTCCCCTTGAAGCTGAGTGAAACTGGAAACAATTTGGGGATTAATTTCCCCTTGAAGCTGAGTGAAACTGGAAACAATTAGGGGATTAACTTCCCCTTGAAGCTGAGTGAAACTGGAAACAATTTGGGGATTAATTTCCCCTTGAAGCTGAGTGAAACTGGAAACAATTAGGGGATTAACTTCCCCTTGAAGCTGGGTGAAACTGGAAACAATTTGGGGATTAACTTCCCCTTGAAGCTGAGTGAAACTGGAAACAATTTGGGGATTAACTTCCCCTTGAAGCTGAGTGAAACTGGAAACAATTTGGGGATTAATTTCCCCTTGAAGCTGAGTGAAACTGGAAACAATTAGGGGATTAACTTCCCCTTGAAGCTGGGTGAAACTGGAAACAATTTGGGGATTAACTTCCCCTTGAAGCTGAGTGAAACTGGAAACAATTAGGGGATTAACTTCCCCTTGAAGCTGGGTGAAACTGGAAACAATTTGGGGATTAACTTCCCCTTGAAGCTGAGTGAAACTGGAAACAATTTGGGGATTAACTTCCCCTTGAAGCTGCGTGAAACTGGAAACAATTTGGGGATTAACTTCCCCTTGAAGCTGAGTGAAACTGGAAACAATTTGGGGATTAACTTCCCCTTGAAGCTGGGTGAAACTGGAAACAATTTGGGGATTAACTTCCCCTTGAAGCTGGGTGAAACTGGAAACAATTTGGGGATTAATTTCCCCTTGAAGCTGAGTGAAACTGGAAACAATTAGGGGATTAACTTCCCCTTGAAGCTGGGTGAAACTGGAAACAATTTGGGGATTAACTTCCCCTTGAAGCTGGGTGAAACTGGAAACAATTAGGGGATTAACTTCCCCTTGAAGCTGAGTGAAACTGGAAACAATTTGGGGATTAACTTCCCCTTGAAGCTGCGTGAAACTGGAAACAATTTGGGGATTAACTTCCCCTTGAAGCTGAGTGAAACTGGAAACAATTTGGGGATTAACTTCCCCTTGAAGCTGGGTGAAACTGGAAACAATTTGGGGATTAACTTCCCCTTGAAGCTGGGTGAAACTGGAAACAATTTGGGGATTAATTTCCCCTTGAAGCTGAGTGAAACTGGAAACAATTAAGGACAGGTTGTCCCTGACTACAAATGCCTGACATCTCCTGTATAAAGTACCAAAATATGTGGCTTCTCAAATCCCCAGGATACAAGTGCATTTTAAAAGCAAGGGTACATTTTAAATAAATTCATTTTAAATGCAAGAGTGGGTTTAACATTTTTTTTATAGTAAATACACACACTAAGCACATTTATTCTGTGGAGTAAGTGTATAGTGACCCTGAATATGTTCCATTCCAGTTATTAATTAAATGGCAAATCTTGGCACTTCCTGCAACCATGGAATCTATGATTAATACAGAGACACATAACTGGATTAAACATATTGTATGATAGTAAGAGAGGAATCAGTAGATATCACTTTTGACGTGAAATATTTATCTTATACATAATTACCCATCATGTGCGCTGTCTTAACTCTCTAATTGGGAAATCTGTTTATTGTGTTACACAGTCCCCACAGGCAAGAGACTGGGAGGGGGAGAATAATGTGGCTCCAGAGCAGAAATATACAATAGGCAGTTACAAATATGAGCTCTAAGGCTCTAGCACAGGGGGCATATTCTCTCTTTGCACTTTTCAGCCTGGGGGGAGCACCCAAAAAAGCGTACCAGCACTTTCACATGTTTTTTAATTCAACTGAATGGGAGCTGGTGGTTAGTGATAAGCGAATCTGTCCCGTTTGGCTTGGCCAAAAAATTTGGCAATCTTTGAAAAGATGCACCAAATGGCGGAAATGTCTCATGGCAAAAAATCAATTGACGCGCGGAAAAAGATGACGGGGGCAACCATTTATATTGACGTGGGCGACAATTTTTTTCATCCGTTTCATGAAATTATCCCCCAATGGCGAAATGCGAAAATTCACCGCAAATCCACACAGCAGTATGCATTGTGTGCCATAGCCCCAAGATTTCTGTGACCATTTCTAGCAATTAACCTTTTTTCAATTAATATTTATGGCTGTAAGTGTGTAAGGTATATCTTATGGGTGCTGAAGGCAAAGGCTGCAGAGTAGTTATCCTTGGGGTATATACTGTACATATCTAACATTATCATGTCAAAAATGTAACTAAATCCTTTGTCCTTGTACAGGTATAGCACCCCTTATCCGGAAACCCATTATCCAGAAAGTTCCGAATTACAAAAAGGCCATCTCCCATAGACTCCATTTTAAGCAAATACAGGTATAGGACCCATTATCCAGAATGCTCGGGACCAAGGGGATTCCGGATAAGGGGTCTTTCCGTAATTTGGATCTCCATACCTTAAGTCTACTAAAAAATCAATAAAACATTAATTAAACCCAATAGGCTTGTTTTGCCTCCAATAAGGGGTAATTATATCTTAGTTGGGATCAAGTACAGGTACTGTTTTATTATTACAGAGAAAAGGGAATCATTTAACCATTAAATAAACCCAATAGGGCTGTTCTGCCCCCAATAAGGGGTAATTATATCTTAGTTGGGATCAAGTACAGGTACTGTTTTATTATTACAGAGAAAAAGGAAATCAGTTTTAAAATTCTGAATTGTTTGATTAAAATAGAGTCTATGGGAGACTGGCTTTCCATAATTCGGAGCTTTCTGGATAACGGGTTTCTGGATAAGGGATCCCATACTTGTAATTCACATTTTTTAAAATTATTTCCTTTTTCTCTCTAATAATTAAAGAGTAGCTTGTACTTCATCCCAGCTAAGATATAATTACCCCTTATTGGGGGCCGAACAGCCCTATTGGGTTTATTTAATGGTTAAATGATTCCCTTTTCTCTGTAATAATAAAACAGTACCTGTACTTGATCCCAACTAAGATATAATTACCCCTTATTGGGTGCAGAACAGTCCTATTGGGTTTATTTAATGGTTAAATGATTCCTTTTTCTCTCTAATAATTAAAGAGTAGCTTGTACTTCATCCCAACTAATATATAATTAATCCTTATTGGAGCCAAAATAATCCTATTGGGTTTAATTACTATTTAAATAATTTAATCAGCAGACTTAAGGTAGGAGATCCGAATTACAGAAAGACCTCTTATCCGGAAAACCCCAGGTCCCGAGCATTCTGGATAACGGGTCCTATACCTGTACTGTACTTGTATATACTGTATGCCCTATGGGTTTTTCTATTCTTTTTTCCCTTAAGAACCCCTGAGATACTTCAAACAAGGAGACCTCAACAGAAGATACTTGAAAAAAATGGTAACATGAGCAAAAACCTAAGCATTGTTGAGAGAAATATAAAGAAATCGGAAATCAATAATGTATAAATGAGCTAAGGTCAGCAAGAGAGCAATATGGAGGCAGCTGCTGCTTATGTATTAACTAAAACACTGTTACTGGGCTTCCCTTCTGCATGTTAGTTGCTCCTGCCTGAACCTAACAGTGCAGTTTGTCCTGCTTATTGGCTTAGCTAATACTGTCCACTTTTTTGGTTTTGCAGATCCCATCAAAATGAAATATCCAATTTCAATGTTATCAAAGTAACATGCATTTGTAAATGACCTTTGATTAGACAAATGCATTATATCATGCATATGCATGGGTTCCATCCATACGTATATACATTGCTCATACGAGCGAACACCTTCTCTCCGGGGCTCTCTGGCACACACCTCTCTCAGTATGAACAAGCTGTGTGCTGCAGTAATTCTCCCTCCGCAGCATCCCTTACTATGTACTGCCTAGGATGTTCGAGTAGCCTGTCGTATAGGACAGACAAAAGCCAAAGGGACATATAAACAGCAAAGAAGAATACTCCGAAAAGAAAAGCCTTAAGGTAAGATAACAGCTTGATACCAACAGATGCAAGTTACAGTTCAGTAGTAATTGGGTTCTAAGTTGGTAACATTAGGAAAAAAGCTAATATACTGTATAAGGGGTTGCACAAATTGTATGGTATATTATGTTTATTTTTATCCAAAATATATGGGTGAGAATGGCTGTTTGGTAAGGTATAATTCATTAATGCATATATCTGTATATAGATGCACTGTAACATAGATAGATAGATAGATAGATAGATAGATAGATAGATAGATAGATAGATAGATAGATAGATAGATAGAGATAGATGATAGATAGGTAGATAGATAGATGATAGGTAGGTAGATAGATAGATGATAGATAGGTAGGTAGGTAGATAGATAGATGATAGATAGGTAGGTAGGTAGATAGATAGATGATAGGTAGGTAGGTAGATAGATTTTAGAATTTTAATAAATGGCAGGGCTACTGCATTTTCCTGGATGTGAGCTTTACTCCAGGCTGAAGCATCCCCCACTCATAATGGTTAATACAGTGAGGAATAATTTCACATATTGCTTATTTAATATTTTATGGCAAATCACAAGACAAGGTACATATCCCTGTGCCTGCTGACTATATACTGTGCTATATTATATCCTGTTGGAGATATAAGTTAGAGTAACTGTTTGGGAATGCTGTCAGTGGTGCCTGTCAAACTTGCACTTTATTGCAATTCAAAATTAAGGAATATTTGCTTTGAGTTTGGAGCTTGAAAACTTAGTAGAACCATTTGCAACCAGTAGAACCAGTTGCAATTTTTTATAATTAAGAAACATGTTTGAGTTAATGGTGCTGGCTCTCTTGTTTTAAGTCACTACTTGTAACATTTCTGTGTTGAAGATTATAATTTGCTGCTGGTGGATGAGTTTGGATCTAGCACAATATCAGATCTAGCACAATCTTGGATCTAGCACGATGTTGGATCTAGCACAATCTTGGATCTAGCACAACATTGCTCATACAGGTGCAAAGCTTACTCCAGTTCTAGTAACCCAAAGCAAGCACTAAGCAGTTAGCATTTACTGGTCTGCTGTCCAAAACTAAACATCTGATGGGTTACTATGGGTAACTACATGTGAAGATAATGTTTGCCCATTTTTATAAAACCTAAGGGCTATGTGACACTTGCAAGCACAAGTGTCAGCAATTTTCACGTTCAGACTACAGAACTGCTAAAAATGGTACTAGATGGCAATAAATGTTCTAAAAAATTAAAAATATAGAGTGGGGTGCATAGTGTATAGCAGCTGGTAAAATTCTGGGTTCTGGGTTTTTAAGCCTGGATCCCAGAATTTTACACCCTGCTACATAATAGATTCATTCACTGAACTACAGTGCTTTGGACTGGTGCTGAACTGATGTTGGAGGGCTGTGGCCCAGGGAAGAATATAAGGTATAAGTGCATACCTTGTGAGCTCATTCTTATTCTTTATTTATTAAAAAAAGATTTGCAGGAGAAGGAAAGGTTACAACCACTCGGGGTGCCAAACCTTAGGCACCGTACCCCCCCCAGTGACTGTAATAACTTACCTGATACCCCAGGGCCGTGCCCCTGTCAGCAGGAAACGGCATTGGCTCAGGGTACCTGCACGCACGTCATCCTCTTCAGCTGGCCATACACATGGCGATCTGACGATGTCAGATCCGCCACACACAGGCAGGGCTGAAACAGCAGATAAGGAGGTAGAAACAATAGGATTTCTACCTCCTTCTGCCGATTCAGCGCTGAAGGGAGATTTTGATCAGGCGCCTTCTATGGCGCCCAATCAAAATTTTCTAACCTGGCTGATCGGCGAGTCGTCCGATATCAGCAGATTCCTGCGATATCGGTCGACTCGCTGACATTCCATACACGCACAGAATATCGTACGAAACGAGGTTTCATACGATATTATCGGTGCGTGTATGGCCAGCTTTTCCTCTGGTCTTCTTTCTTTGCGATCCTGGGGTCAATGCACATCTCGGCACATCTGGGGCCTTCCTATTGCCTCTACTCAAATTTGTCTCTGCCTGTAGGTTCAAATAGCTCCCACTACTACATATTGCTGGAACGGCACTCATCTGCTGCTTCTACTCGGCTTTAAACGTCAGCTATTAAGAAGCCATAACGGAATCAGATTACTTGCCTGGATTGACTTAAACCCCAGTTGCATTGTTATTATTGGTGAATGTACTGCCTGCGCAGGTTTGCCACCTTTGAACCAGACTGTCCAGCTTTTGCATGGGTGTTCAGCAGCAACTTGGGCGGCACAGACCCAGCTGCGGTATTTCTGCTTCACCTCTGACATCACCCTGGCATGGACATTCAAGGTGGCAACCTATGCCAGTGGCTGTTGGAGGATACATTTAGTTGAAGAGCTATAGATTAGCATTGCAAAATATGCATCCTGTGGCCCCCCTATTTGTATGATAAACAGCTACCAACAGTCTACAAAGACCTACAAAGACCTGGGTCATTTATCAGACTCTGCAACATGGTGGCATTCCACTTGTGCTGGCTGAAATAACAGCAGTATGATAAAGCAGTATTAGTTTTTTTTCACCCTTATCCGTAAAGTACAAGAAATTGCAAACAAAATAGTTCATAGTCACAGTGGAAATCCATTTTACAGAATGTCCTTTTCCCAGTTTATTACTACAGCACAAGTGCCTGCATTAAGTATTATACTTGTAGGGGGGTGCCCGAGTGATTGCTTATTCCCCAGCATAGGTTTTAGTTGTTGTAGAATGTATTTTAGCAGTTTAGCCACTAGGTGGCAAGGTTTTGCTAGTTTGGGAAAATTAGGTGTAATAGAGCCTACAGCCACTAGAGGGAAACAGAGGGCAGAAAGTATATAAGCAGGGTACCACACCTAGTTTGGGGCAGCAGGATAGACGGAGAGGTTGTCGCAGTAGAAGCACTAGGTGTTTCAGGCAGACTGGCTTTTTAGCATGGGTAGCCCACACCCCAACCAGGAATGAGAGGGTTTAGGAGCCTTAGTTATGCCACAGTAAGGGATGAAGTGTCAGTGTTAGGACTAACAGAAAAGGCCTTTGCCAGAAAATTCCTGTTTAGAGAATGGTAAAGGGACGTTGAAGGAACACTGGACTGTCAAGCAGACGGGTGGGGAGTGAGCTCTCAGTGGGGGGTGACATGGAGGAAAAGGATGTAAGTGATCCCTCTGAGGTTACCCAGTAAAACTGAATGCTGATTGGGGACAGTAATGTTATATGTGATCGGCTGGAATCTGAATAAATGTTTTCTTAGCAGCATTTATTGATGTAGCCATTCGTCTATTTGCGCTACATACTTTTCCAGTTTTTGTCTAATTTTATAAACTTACATATTTTAAAAATGGTGTGGAGTGGTTTTGTTTACCTCATTTCAGTTCTTCTGCTAATTAAACCTCGGCAGTGATCCCCAACCAGTGATTCGTGAGCAACATGTTGCTCCCCAACCCCTTGGATGTTGCTCCCAGTGACCTTAAAGCAGGTGCTCATTTTTGAATTCCTGGTAAGGAGGCAAGTTTTGGTTGCATAAAAACCAAGTATAATGCCAAACAGTCCACATAGGGACTAATAAGTAGCCAATTATAGCTCTTATTGGCACCACCAGGAACCTTTTTCATGCTTGTGTTGCTCCCCAACACTTTTTCCATTTAAATGTGGCTCACAGATATAAAAGGTTGGGGATCCTTGCTCTTAAAGGAGAAGGAAAGGCTAAGTCACTTGGGGGTGCCAAAATGTTAGGCACCCCCAAGTGACTTAGACCGCTTACCTTTTACCCCGGGCTGGTGTCCCTGTACGGAGAGAACAGCACCAGCCTGGGGTAGCAGCGAGTGTTTCCTCCTTCCCTTTCGCTTGCGCGCGCATGTGCAGTAGAGTGAAAAGCCGAACTTAAACATTAAAGTCAGCTTTTTACTCTACTGTGCATGCGCCGGCCGACGGATTTCGCCGGCAGAAGAGAAAGGAAGGAGGAAGCGTTTGCTGCAGGTACCCTAGGCTGGTGCTTTTTTCTCCTAACAGGGGCACCAGCCTGGGGTACAAGGTAAGCGATCTAAGTCACTTGGGGGTGCCTCACATTTTGGCACCCCCAAGTGACTTAGCCTTTCCTTCTCCTTTAAGAGCAAGGATCCCCAACCTTTTATATCTGTGAGCCACATTTAAATGGAAAAAGTGTTGGGGAGCAACACAAGCATGAAAAAGGTTCCTGGTGGTGCCAATAATAATTGTGTAAGCTTTAAATTATATTATTACTGAGACTAAATTGCTCCTGCACTATTCAGAATCCGGCTGTAAGCCCCTGCTTTGTTCACACCTTGAAGGTCCTTCATTGTTCACACTTCATCTCAGAGTGTAGACATCCGCATTGTTCAACTGTTTTGTGTTGGCTAAATTCGCTGTGTGTCAAAAAATTGTGGCCTGTGTAAAAAAAAGTTTGTGTGCGTAATTTTTGCCATTTCGCTAATCTTTTCCAAGATTCGCAAATTTTCTTGCAATGCGAAACAGGACACATTCGCTCATCACTACTTCAAATTACTTGCTTACCATACGTGAGGAGAGCGAGTCATGGGCACTGGAAAAGGCACCACTAGTGATGAGCGAATCTGTTCTGTTTCGCTTCGCCGGAAAATTTGCGAATCTTTCAAAAGATCTGCGAAACTGCAAAAAATTTGTGAAACGGCGAAAATGTTGTGCGGCAAAAAAAATTGTCGCCCGCGACTATTCTTTTGTCACCCGAGGCTATTATTTTATCACGAGGCTATTATTTTGTCTCCCGCGGCTATTATTTCGTCGCGCGGCTATTCTTTTGACACCCGCGACTATTCTTTTTTGACGCTGGCGACAATTTTTGGACGTGCGGCGGATTTCTCCGTGGCAAATTGTTTCATCCGTTTCGCGAAACAATCTGCCAATGGCGAAACACAGAAATTCGCCGTGAATCCATGCCTGGCGAAACATTCTGCCCATCACTAGGCACCACCCGTGTTTCGCTCTCCAGAGGAGAGCGAGTCTGAGAAAATCAGGAATATAGGCTTGGCTAAAGCTGAACTAAGCTCTCTCAGTACCCGAGGGTGTGTTCCATGTGGCTTTAGGTACCCATGAACAAGAGCAATAAAACTATCCTTGTTATACTGAACTCTATGAGAGGCAGTTTTCACTAGAAAGAGCAGCACAATAGTTTTTAGCTCTGTATTGGAATATTGCTGCGACCCTTCTACCTCAGTAGATCACTTGTACTAAGCAAATACTCTCCCCTGTTGATTGATAAACCTGTATATACACAGTACGTCTGAAACCTTGAAAGTACAAATAAGAATTGGAGCCAATAAATTCTCAAAATCTATTTCAGCCCGGATCACTCAGGCAGTACATATGTTATATTTAAATGATGCTCCCCTCGGGGGAGTTTCTGGAAGCGGAGGGAGAAAATAATATATATACTTAATATATATTAACGATTTCAATTATTGCTAATGCATTTATTTACTGCAAGAGATCCAATTTGTGTTTAAGGTTTTAATGAGATCAGCCAAGTGTAGCTTCTCCTGCAAGTAATAACCTGCTGCCGCTGCTGACTCAAACATCATTCTATCATCACACATATGTACGGGAGCACAGGAACCAGACAATATTCTTATTGTACGTATTATCAGGAAAAGGGGTGACACGGGCCCACCCGAAAACCTGCAGGCAACTCACCTGATCAGTGATGTCTCTTTACTTACCACTCTCTACTACTTGATTTATTGCCATTTCTGTTCCTCTCTCTTCACCTTTCACTTTTTTCTGCTTTCCTGTTTCCCTTTCATACCTTTTCTCATTTATCCGTTTTTATACTTCTATTCTCATTCGCAGTTGTACCAAAAATATATTTGCCTAATGAACAAAAATGTAATTATATCTTTCCCATATACATTAGAGGAGACATATTATGGCTCATTTATATTCGCAATTTCAGTGATAAAAATGCATTTGCCATGTTTTTTTCCAATAATGCAGCATTTTTCCCCATAATTTCAGCTCTCACACACAAGAGAGACCCCAGGTATTAAAGCACACCCCTTTTATCTCTACAGGCAGCTCCTCTTTCAGCTGCCACTTAATTACCTGGTCAAAAGGGAATATTAACCCTATCTGCACTAGGTATCCCCCTGCAACCCATATCATGAACCTTAAATGCACATTTTCCTGTACATTTTCAGGCCACAGAGATGTGTTTTCTTACCACACTGTCATAACATTTAAAAACAACAAGTCAGAGGGGACAAAAACTGTGTTTCATAACTATAAATATGATAACAAGTGCCGTACTACAGCAACCAGGAATGCAACGATAGAAAATAAGGAACAGATTGTGACACAGGTTTAGACTAACCCTAAAGTATATTAATAGCAAAAGGATGTTGATAGCAAATAGGTTGAGAGTGTGTTCCATTAAATAATGGGAAGAATTTGGTTATAAAGTATACAGAAAAAGCATATGTTAATGCCAAAATTGCATACTACTTTGTTAAGCTGTAGTTCTTCTTTAAGTATTCAGAAAATAAATGTTATGTGTAGTCCTATAAGTAAATGTTTGTAGAGTCTTCTGTGGATCTGTTCTTAGCAAGAACCTGACCTGCCACTCATCAAACAGATGAAAGAAATTGAAAGAAAGGTGTCATCAGCGGGTGAGAATAGGGTAGAAATGGCGGGGGACTTACTTCTTTTAGAAAGGGAAAGCTGGGGTTCAGCCTAACCCATCTTGCCCCTTCCTGATCTCTATTAGCCCTTCACACCTAAAATGTATGGAAACCTGATCCGCTGTGGACTCGAGCGTTCCTAGTCAAACATATAGATACTGCAAAAACATCTCAAGATCTGAAATTTTGCTCTACAGTGCATGTTCAGATCCTAGGAGCAGAAACAAGCCTGGGGTCTGAGGTTAGCTATTATAGTCACTGGGGGTGCCTAACATCACCCCTCGGTGATTAAGACTTTTCTTGTCCTTAAAGAAAAAAGTGCCATAGCCTATCCCACCCCCATGACATCATAGGGGTGGGATGGAGTGCCACTGGCAGGGTTGGACTGGGCTGCTGGGATTCCGGGAAAAACCCCCTTGAAGCGTTTTACTTAAGTGCAGTGAGGGGAGGATGCCGGGTGGGGGGCAGGGGCCCCTGCGGAAGGTGCGGGGGACGCGGCCAGCGGGGGCACCTTGGGGGGTGTGGGGCTCCTGAGGCAGCATCCCCAGTGGGCCTTGCACCCCCAAGTCCGACCCTGGCTACTGGTATTTCTGTTAAGTGAAGGTGGCAACCCTAGTCGGCTGTCGGGGCCTATCTAAATGTTGGGCACCAAAGGGAATACTAAGTGAAAAAAGTTTGAAAACTTCTGCCGTACAACAATGGCAGCACTGATAGTCTTCTGTACCAGGAATAAACCAGAAGAAGCTGTTACAGTACAATAGCCTTTACGTAAAAGCAGCAAAACGATAATTGGACACATTTCAAGACAGGTGGAAAGAGCTAACAGTATTGTTCAACTGGCTACATTTAAATTACCCTTCAGGCTTTTTCTTATTGGTAGAATTAGATTACACCAGGCTCCTATTTATATTATTAGGTTATTGGAGAAGTACTTTCATATTTCACTGCATTTTATTGTGTGAAATCTTGTCAGTATCATGATCTCCCTTAAGTCACAGAATATATTAATAATTTAGAAATAAGGCATAAAAATAATTTTCCCTGTCATGTTATCCATCGGCTTACAGCGGGGAGCTGCAATAGTACTGGGTATATTTCAGATTCTCGCTTTATCAAGCGCCTAGAAATGATGTTTAATCAATCAAATAAATCGATGACAGTGTTAGACTATAGTTTAGAATACACAGAAAGCTCATACAGGGTTATGCTATAAGTGATAGCGTCGGAACTATCATAGAAATGTGAATTCTAAAAAGCAAAGCATGCCCCACAACTAGGCCAGGATGCAAAATGTTTAATAGTTGGTTTTTTTTGCCTTTTTGTGTTAAAAAACAGTCAGTTGGGAATGGGTTGGTGTTATTATTGCAACAAGGGACAGCTTGAATTTTAGTTGCAAAGGGCTGCTGTATGTGTTCCATTTGCACTGCGGTGGAAGACAAAAGCTATGGTGGCCATACATGCAACCTGCTGACAAGCACTGACACCCACAACTCACATTCATGTGAATGGGAAATCCCAGATAGCAAGATTTCAGGACATTTTCTTTTCACAGGGACAAGCCAGTTGCCTTACTGCCCCATTATTGCATTATGTATGAACCCCTTTACCTCAGATTCAGCTTTATAAGAAAACCTGTTGGTTGCGCTCAGTTTGTGAGGCCCCTCCCAATGGCATCCACTCATTTACCCCCAAGGACATAAGCAGATTTCTATTATTTAGCCATTCATGTGTAAGAGCATATTGTACTTTAACCAACCATCTGGCCAATGGACTGATTGCTGCAGTAACCTGTACATCTGCTATTTTATGGCCATGACATTATATTAGGACATAAACTGTAACCTGCTCCAAGTAGATACAATTAATGCTGTGTACGTTCACATTGGTGGCAATGGGAAGTGGCTTGAGTACATATTTCCAGCAATAATAACAGTTGCCATCCTTCAATGGTGTGACAACTAATAATCTTTAGTGCTTTGATGGGATGGTCACAATCATAGTGCCATAGCTGTCTTTTATTTGTGTTTGGCAAAGCAGTCTTCCTTAAGCTTCAGTATCTTTATCCCATGTGTTATGACCTAGAGGGGCTGCATCTAGATTCAATGCACCATTACACCCATTGCCGAGACTCAGGCACAGTAAGGCAAGGCACAAGGGAGGGCAACTTTAAGAAAGTGGAGCATATCCTGGTAAAACTGCTGCACTGTAGGGCAAAAGCATTTTAGATTGTGTCATTTGATTAGCCCTTTGCCCCTGTTGATGAATGAGACCCTCCAGTAATTGGGCCCTCTAGACAGGGCATGGATATAAAGGCTTTTTCATGTAGGGATGCACTAATTCCATAACTCAGCACTTTATATATGATTTGGATTCAACGTATGTCATTTCTGTTTCCTTAAAAGTTTTATTTAAGTGTTAAAGTTTAACAAGAAAAATACACCAAATAAAAATAGGAAGAGAAGAGCAGAAAAGAGGAGTGGTAGAATAAAAAGCTAATTGAGGCTGGCAATTTGCAGAGTTTATGAAGACAACCAGGAGGTTCAAATAGCCTTGTATTTGTCAGGCCTGTCTCTCGCTATATAAAGCGTTTTTTTGTTTAGGGAGCACATCATTAACTAGTTTCCGCCAATAATTTCAAGATAGTATGAAAGTAGCTTTCCACTGCATTAGAACATAATTATAGAACAGTAATTGCAAGTAACATAATTTCTCATATAATGAGATAACACTTCATTCAGTATATGTATGTATGTCAGTCTAGTAACTCAAAACTGTTGACTTATGGGGCATTCCCAAAAAACACAAAAAAATGAGCCTCGGAATGCTTCATCCTGCCTTCAGCCGCATCCTCCAAATCCCACAAACCCTGGATAAATGATGTTAATAGGGAAAGGAAAATCCCAGTGCAATGCATTGTGGTTTATGTAGTTCCTGCATGCTGTCTGTAAGCTGTGAACAATTTTTAACCTCACTGTTTTAGTCCCTCCTCCTCTGCCAGGATCTGGCTGAAAGAGAACCGTTTTGCAGCTGGATTTCAGCATATAAAAATGGGATTTATTCATACTTTTTGAAGGAAAAGATTAGAGTAATGGGTATCTCTGCCTGGCGAATACATTCGATCATCACTAATAATAAGTTATTGGATAAGAGATCCCATACCTGTACCTATTTTCCATTCAAACTGTATCCACATTGCTGACATACTGATACGTGTTTTTAAATCTGCACAATACTGTACTCGATACTATACGATACGATACACAATACTATATTTTCCCCCAACAAAATGTATTTTTTTCAATTCTCCTTATTATTTCTTAAGGCTCTACTGATGATTTATGAGAATGATCTTGCTACAAAACAGCAGCGAACCTCTGCAGCCTGGGGTGATGGACGAGGGCAACGTTTCAGATCCCTCCCCTTGTGTGCTGGGCATTATACCAGTTATATACTACAGTATTTTGCTGTGTCTTGGCTTGCCAGGTTAGTCCTTTTTAAATCATGCATTAACACTGGTTATGGTTATAATTCTGCATATATATATTTATATTATGTGCAAATAGCAAAAAACCACGTAAGACACCATGTATAACCTGTTGTTCAAACTTAGCTTGCTAATGACAGTTTTTATGTTCCTGGACATTGATACCACCACAATACACAATGGGGTATATTTATTATACAGCTTATCAGTCAACTACCAGCTAACACGGGGGGGGGGGGGGGGGGGGGCACTGCCTTCCTAACCTCATTATTCCCTGCTTCCCTGTGTTACACTCCGGTTCATTGGGTTCCAGTCAGTTGCTATGGGGTGATTACATGCACGTTAGTTACTAGTTATCCTAATTAGGCCTAATTGTTTTATTGGTTGCTTGTAAAACTTTTTTTGTAGCCCATTAGCAAAGGTATTATAAATACACACTTGTTAATATGTATAACCAGAATGACCCACTATTAAAAACATAGATCTGTATGATTAGGAAAATGATATTCAGTTGGATTTCATTTATTCATAGAAAATTCCTTCTTTCTCATCAATGTGTCTACAATAGATAAGAAAACCAACTCCACTGGATTAATAAAATATATAATATAATGGGAAAACAAATTGCCATGTCTTTAGAAAAAAAGTTAAAATATGTTTCACAGTATACCTTAAACAGATTTGGGGAGTCAATATATACAAGACATATCACATATATATATACATATATTACACATATTACACCTACTGTAGAATTCAGATAGACAGCAAACAAGAGATAAACATGGATATTTAATGGCAAGGCAGCCCAGATACCTTGGGGAGCCAAGTGCTGTGAGATTCACTTAGTCCTCACTGTCTGGATTTTCCTGTACAGGTATGGGACCTGTTATCCAGAATGCACGGGACCTGGGGTTTTCCGGATGAGCGGTCTTTCCATAATTTGGATCTCTATACCTTAACAAAACTATGTAAACATTAAATAAACCTAATAGGATTGTTTTGCCTCCAAAAAGGATGAATTAATTTGGATCAAGTACAAAGTACTGTCTTATTATTACAAAGAAAAAGGAAATCCTTTTTAAAAATGTGAATTATTTTATTAAAATGAAAAATATGGAATATGATGTCAGCAGGGCGCATTGCTGATGTCATCATGCAAACTGATGATGGCATTAGGGGCAGGGTTACTGCGTCAGTTACCTGCAATTTGGAGGATTTCTGCCTGGTTTTTAGAATGTTGAAAACCAAGCAGAAGGTTTGGACTTTGACAGACCCTTGAAAAAATGGTCTGTCCAGGTCAAAACTGGACACCTAGGGGCAGATTTACAAATCCACGAATTCAAATCCCGAATGGGAAAAATTCCGATTGGAAATGAAAATTTCTGAAGATCGCAAATATCACGAAAATGTTTACGAAAAAATCGTATTAGTCACGATAATATCGTATTGGCGATCCGAAAGTCACAAAATTTTCGTACCGAACCATTGTAAACAGTGTTAAAGCCTTTCCGATTTTTTCGCACAAACGTACGAAAAAGTCGTGCGGACGCCCGAAAAATTCGGTGAAAATACGCTCGGAGTGTTCGTGCTTTTGTAAATGTGCCCCCTAGTCAGAGCTCTGTCTTATTAAAGAGTTGAGTGCCAGAGTCCAACTCTCATATCCAGCCATATGGTGGTCATAATAATGTATTAGGTGTTAGAACCCCAAATATTATGTGGATATCTATTTTACCTAGAGGTTAATGGTCATTTACACAGAACTAGTTTATATATTGTAAAGAGCCTGGAGGGCTTATCCAATGTATTTTTGGCTCTCAGTGCCATTATACATGTGTACTGCAACTGTTGTAGTTATTTCACCAATGGCATTTCCCGTATTAGTACAATGGAACAGACCCACAGATGTACAGTAGAGTGAAAAAATATGGCTGGTTTGTGTGCAGCTTAGGGCTTTAGAAAGATGAGAAGACAACAAATCCACTTATGAATCAGCACAGAACAAGCCTAAGGCAGTGATGTTATTGGCTCCTTACAAATTATCGGTAGGCAGATGTGGTGCCTGTTGTTGGCCAATCCAAGCCTAATGCAGTTACACAGGCCCCATTCATAGGCTAGCATCATGTACTTGCAGTCAAGGCACAGTAACACAGCTCCCAGAAATAATCATCATTTTTTTATTTGCTTTCTAAACAGGTAATTGGGTATAATAGTGTTAACATTGAATTAAACCTATTTAGATTTGTACTTCAAGAAGACTAGGGCCTTAAGTTGTATTAAATGCTGTTAGAGGGAAAAAATAGTCTATTCTATCTTTTGGATGAATGGCAGTGTAATGCAGTGTTTCTTTTATATATGGGTGATATAGTCATTATGTCTTAGTTTACAACCAGTCCATGGTTTTGACTAGTTGAAGAAGTGCCTGGTAGGAAAGCTTTTGGAAAGGGTAATAAGGGATAGGGTACTTGAATACATTGAATATCACAACACTATAAGCTTGTGCCAGCATGGTTTTATGCGTAACAGATCTTGCCAGACTAATTTAGTTGCCTTTTATGAGGAGGTGAGCAGGAACCTTGATGCTGGAATGGCAGTTGATGTCATCTACTTGGACTTTGCTAAAGCGTTTGATACAGTACCTCACAGAAGGTTATGATAAAGTTGAGGAATATTGGCCTAGAACAAATATGTACTTGGATAGAAAATTGGCGGAACGATAGATTACAAAGAGTGGTGGTAAATGGAACATTTTCTAACTGGCCTTACCTTTGACCATAGTACTTACACAAAATGTTATAATAAATACAGGAATTTCTACAGACCCCTAAGCTTACCTTCCCCAAAGCTGCCCAGAGCACACTGAGCATGTGAGTGTGGCAGACACTTCTAATAGATTCCAGTATGGTGACCCGCTATGACAACTTTGAAGTACTGGATCATTGCTACTATATAGAGATGCTGAGCCTTTAGGCTGGTTCGATAAATTCAGTATATAAAGTATATATAGCTATATTCATTGTTAGGGTTTATTTCCCCTTAATAGCTCAAATTTGTGCTCTAGACAGGGCCGTATTTATATATAGGCACCTAAGGGCCAGTCCCTAGGGACCCAGCATTAGGTGGGCAACCTCGGGGGCCTTTATAATCATAAAAATTTTAAAAAATAAACATAATAAACAAACTCAGCCACTAGATGATACCTGTGCAAATCTGGCAGCAGAGATTGTGGATAGGGGTGCAGATGGCGATTGTATGCGGAAGTGACATCACATTCGGTGGAAGTGACACCACATGCAGCCATGCAAATGACATCACTTCTGCATCCTGGGGGGCATGAATAGGTCCGGTGCCTATGGTGGCACTGCACTAAAACACAGCCCTGGTAATAGACAAAAACCAAAAGATCTGGTCATTCTGTTGTCAGATTCCCCATTCCTGCCTTTTAAAATAGTCTTGGATTTGTAAACTTACCCACTGATACTATTATCAACTTATACATAGTATATGCACTGTGTCAATTACACTGACCACAATGTGCTAATAATCTTGGCTTGAAAGCATTAATATTGGACCAATATTGGGCTTCTAATTGCTCCTACACTTGGCTCTGAGACATACTGTACATGTGTTTCTGTCTTGGAGCCAATATCACCGCAACAGCTTCTTACCCAGAGCCGTCTCCTACAGTATGGCTTTTCATGTGCTCTTGGGTACAGACTGTCTCCCACTGATGTTTGCCAGGCACCTGTGGGCACCAAGCTGTTCAACAAGGGTTATATGGGAGTGTGTTTCATTTACGGATGTACCAGTCCTGATCGTAGCTGTATCTCCATAGCAAAGAGAGGCAGACGTGACCATGATCACAGAGCAAACCGGCAGTTACTGTGTCATCTAACTGGGTGACACTATGCAGAGATGACATATATTGTATCTTACAACAACCTTGACATACAGTGATGTGCTGGCCAGAAGTTAACTATTTAAATGCGTTAATGGAAAGCTAATGTGTTAACTGTGTAATTAGGCTTAAACACAGCACAAATAATAATTCTACACTCTAGGCAGGAATTAATGTACAGATACATTTTCTAGTTATGCTATGTTATTGGTGGTTGTTATTCTGGTTCTGACTCTTGAAGCAGTGAAACAGTATAGCAGGAGTCGGTTCACAGCTGGCTTCAGCTATATAGTTTAAGGCTAATGCCAGACGATGCCTAGAGCGAATATTTTCGGCAAGCGGAAAAGCGCTTGCCGAAAATTCCACCCTACACCTCCCACATGTGCACACACCCGAATGAATGAGATACGCTCGGGTGCAGGCACATGTAGCCGATATACACAAAAAAACGCGTATTTACGCCTCGTATGACATTAGCCTAAGGCATCAGAACCAATTATGCAAAGAACAGAAACAGATAGGCAGATCCTGCTTTTATTTGCAATTATATTTACTGTTTATCCAAATTGTACTGTTTTGGGGGCAGTGTCTAAAAATGTTATTGTGCTGTTTTTGGGGCGATGTCTAAGTCCCTGTGGTCCTTCCCGAACAGCAGCTATGTGGTTTGCTATCTTTGATGGTCAGCTGCAAAATTTGTGCAGTTGCTTATGCATAGGTTGAATCTAGAAATGGGTGAAAACTGGGGAGCACACAAACATACAGTTTTCTATGTTAAAGAAAAGTATTGTGGGTAAATTGACAAAAATGTAAAAATATTATATGTCTGTATCATAGTGATCAGAACCAGGGGGGCCCAAGGTGGCCTTCCTAGAATTTTGATCCCAGTTCTGAATTTTTATAGAGGTGAGTGGGTTGAAGGAAACGTTTTTGGTGTGGCACGTAGCACGTTGCACTGAAACTTAACTCCCTGGCCCTTCTAAGCCACTGATCTTCTGCAGCCCTTGGTCTATATTGTATATGAAAAAGTATATGTAGAAGGCTGTCTAGCAACTAGTTATAACTAAAACAGCGTCAGACTGGACGTCTGAGGCCTACTGGGACTGTTGCCTCAGGGGCCCCCACACCCACCAGTCCCCTTCAGCCGCTTCCTCCTGTGGAACAAAACGGCTTTTTGCCTATTCTGCATTTTGCACCATAATTAATAAAAAAGGCCTACTGTTTCAATAAAAAACACAATGACTTCTAGTAAATTCCCAAGATTAAAAACTAGTTTTATAGTTCATATTATTCATCAGTGTTTAATGCTATTCAAAAAGTGGATTTGGCATAAAAATAGTTCAGTCATCCTGCATGTAAATCGTAAAGGGATACTGACACCTCCTAATTAACCCATTTTATTAAAATACATTTTAAAAATTGTATTTTTATACAAGCTTAAAAGTGTTACTATACCCACAAATTCTACTTTAGATAATGATTTTTGTGTCAGACTGTTTCTATCCCCATGGCAACCCCATAAGAAAGGGACTATGCAAAAAGGGGTTAGATGCATAACTGGAAATGATCCCATTATGTGAAAATATCAAAATCCATGCATTGAAATTAGCATTGGCTGTGATGCAGTGTGTGCCATCATGCGTGAGTGTTTACCATTGACAATAAACTGTTTTCTTCCTACAGTGAACATGCTGACTGCTGTGGCACTCTCAAGGCTGGCATCGAGAACAAAGAAGTCCTCCTACAGTTACCTGTTGGCTCTTACCATCTCAGACATCTTGAGCCAGATTTTCATCATTTTTGTGGGCTTTATCCTGCAAACAGCAATACTCCACCGCAAGGTGCCCAGTACCTTAATCCATGTGGTCAGTGTCCTTGAGTTCTCCTCTAATCATGCATCTATTTGGGTGACAGTGATACTGACCGTGGACCGTTATGTGGCATTATGCTATCCGCTACAATATCGCTCTTTCTCTTACCCAGAGCGAACCCGTAGAGTCATTGTCTTTGTCTTCCTCTCATCGTTTGTGACCGGTGTACCCTTCTACTGGTGGAGTGATGTTTGGAGGGATCCGCGTACCCCAGGATTGCTAGACCTTATACTCAAGTGGACCCACTGCTTTATAATATACTTCATTCCCTGCACCATATTTTTGATTACCAACTCTGTCATTATCTACAGGCTGAGGAAAAGAACAGGGTCCAAGAAGTGCCAGCTTCGTAATGGCAAGACCACAGCAATTCTCCTGGGCATTACCTCTGTTTTTGCTGTTCTTTGGGCTCCTAGAACCATTGTCATCATTATTCATATGTATGTTTCATCTGTAAACAAAGACTGGAAAGTTCACCTAGCTATGGATATAGGCAACATGTTGGCCCTTCTCAACACAGCTGTAAATTTCTTCCTTTACTGTTTTGTCAACCGGAGATTTCGGGACACGGTGAGAGAGATATTAGGGATTTTCAGACGGTGCCATATGAAAGAGGGACAAAGCATACAGGTTGAAGGTTGTTCTGACTCTCTGAAGCCTGTGGGAATCCCAGTGGTGACGGCAGTGTAGCAGCAGTACATGGGACAAAGATTTACAAGTTCTTGCTGGATTCTTTGCCGCAGCCATAAAGCCCATTGTAAAAATAGAAATGTAGGGGAGCTGGCATGGACCTGGTTGTGACTGGAGATGCATTAAGTCACAATGCCTTACTGTCCACTCTTTTAAAAGTGAGCCTGCTCATCTTGCTATGGATAATTTAGAGCACTTAAATGGCCAATAAGTCTTTTGGTGCTGTCAGTTAACGTAAAAAAAGTCTTTTTATAACCTGTTAGCTACATCGCTGGGTTATTGTGCTCTCTGTAGTGCATTTAAAATATTGGAGTGTATTGTTCTAATCATCTCAGGATTCCCTCTGTCTCACTATGGTTTCCAAATTGTAAGAGAATATGGTAAAGAGTAAAGATATCAGGGTGGGAAAACAAGTGTTGGTCTGGCCCACCAGGATACCAGGAAAACTCCCGGGGGGCCCAGGTGTCAGTGGGCCCTCCTGCTCCTGACCATTTGGCCTACTTCACAGTCATTCTTTATTTCTGAATGGGAACAAAGAGGAGAAATAGATGGAAGAATAGATGCTACCATGTAAATAAAAGAGAAAGAAAAAGAAAGGAGCAAATCGTAGCTTGGAGAATGGGCCTAGGGTCTAAGGTTTTTGCAGTGAACCCCTTGGGTCCCAGTTGACACTAAGGGAAATGGCAGACAAATATGGTTCTGGCTCCTCAGAGAGAAAAAGATGAAAGATTTGCACTGATATCAGTTCCATATGTAACAGTGTTACCAGAAGTTTCAAAGACCCAATTCCAATCTCATTCCATTGATGACATTTTTATTTATTGTTTATGGAAATGAGCATTGAAAACACAATAAATACAAATGCAGGCTTATCGTTTCTTGATAATAGTCTGCCCTTCACTTTAGTTTGTTTATTTTATAGTTAGAATCAATTATTTCAACATTTACAAAAGAAGTAATAAAATTGTAGAGGGGGAAAACCAGTAAAGCTGCAAAGACATATAAAGTAGCAGAGAGTTGTACCATGTTAGCCATAGATCAAAACCAGAAAAAAGAGTAGCTGATACATTATTGGATAATGTAGTAGATTATAGAATGTGAGCTTTTGGGACTACAAAGGTCCCTGCTTGAGGCATGGCATACACAGAAACAAAAAAATCATGACATTTATACACACTACCACAGAGTAGAGGTTAATATAATTAACACGTAGTTGTGAGGTGAGGAAGCCCTGAGTCAAACTCTGTGACCCCACATTGTGTTATATTGTATACGCATTTAATGTGAGTGGCAGCATTTCTATTTTGTGAGTATTATCCAATGTTTAATGGCTGTTCCACGTTGCAACGTGTTGCCTGCTTCTGCATGATGACTACACCAGCATGATGCCTTACATTCTGCTAATGTATACAATACTCCCACTTATACGGTTTAAAAAAATGTTATGCATTATGAAATAAAGTATTTAATTTTTTTAAAAGGAATGTAATATTTTGCTACTTTTTCAGCAGTAGTGCACATTTTTGTCAACGCAAAACAGGACGGATTTGCTCATCACTAATGATCAGGGGTTGCTGCAACTGCCAGTACAGGGTTTGATTCCCTTTCCTGGTGAGTGTTGGTTCCTTCTATATGTTCTCCTGCAATCATGCACCCAGCGTTGGACTGGGCCTCTGGGGCATCGGGAATAAACCCGGTGGGCCCCAGCCCTAGTGAACCCCTGCGGCCCAGACCGGAACCCCCAGGGGGCTCCCGCGATCCGCCGGTCTCCCTCCCCTGATGCACCACAGGTAAGTTTCATTTAGGCGCGCTCGGGGGAGTGGGTTGGAGGGTGTTGGGGGCTCCTGAGGCAGAAGCCCTTGTGGGCCCTGTACCCCCCAGTCTGACCCTGCATGCATCTATTTGGGTGGCAGTAATACTGACTGTGGATCATAATCTGGCACGTTGCTGCAATATTATGAACTAAGGATTTAACTGTTGTGAGATTGTTTATTTCATAAAGTAAAGCTCCTTGGATCAGTGCAGATGCCGCCCCCTCTCTCCCGTTCCGCGCTTAGAACTTTAGTGTCGGAGCAGGTGCAGAGGGGCCGCATCGCTAGTGCAGAAAGTACTATTGCGAATTCAGCTCTTAATAAAACAGTAACACCAAAAAATGAAAGTGTTTTAAAGTAATTATAATATAATGTACTGTTGCCCTGCACTGTTAAAACTCGTGCGTTTTTTTCAGAAACACTACTGTGGTTTATATAAATACCCTGCTGTGTAGCCATGCATGCAGCCATTCAAGCAGGAAAAAGGCACATGTTACATAGCAGATAACAGATAAACTCTGTAGAATATAATGGGGCTTTATCTGTTATCTGCTATGTAACCTGTGCCTTTTGTCCTTTGAATAGCTGCCCCCATGGCTACACAGCAGCTTTGTTTATATAGCAGTAGTCTATATAGTCTATAGTAGTAGTAGTCTTTCAGAAGTAAACACACCAGTTGTACGAGTGCAGGGCAACAGTAAATTATATCGTAATTATTTTACAGTTGCATTTTTCGCTGTTACTGTTACAGAGGTGGCTTTTTGCTGCCCCTGGTAACTGGCCGCTCACTGTTGCCTGAGGTAAGGTTCTCACCTTGCTTGTGTACTCTAACCAGTTGCATAAATTAAAAGGTAATTGGTTAATTTCTCCCTTGCAATGGCTCAGGCACACAGACTCAGCATATCACTAATCTGATTGCAGCACACAGGCACAGGAAGCAATGCCAAACTGACAGGAGACACAGCCAATTATGGCAAGGATTGTTCTATTAATGTTAACTGCATACCTCCCAACATTTGAAAACCAGAAGGAGGGACAAAAATGTCTGTCGCGCATAGCGCGGGAAATTTTTTTAGGTCACGCCCGCTTTAGGCCCATTTTACAAAACCACACCTGAAAAGCATAACATACACAAAGTGCACCAGAAGACAGACACGGTGGCCCCAATCATTTTATGACATATTGTGGCCCTAAGGATTTCATTCTGCACTGTGGCACCTGTATTTAATGACAGACTCATGACAGACATTGGTAGCCAGGTGTTATGTTTTGCATTGGCTCTAGAGCAGGGACCCCCTAAGTGAGGGCAGTGAGGTTGGGGAATGCCCAGTGATGTTATGATGGCAGATTCGGTTAATGCCTATAAGAGGGGCCTGGATGAGTTCTTGAACAAGCAGAATATCCAAGGCTATTGTGATTTTAAGATATAGAGCTAGTTAGTATATAAGTATATTACAGCTATTGGCATATATAGTTATATATGTGTATAGATAGGTCTGCATAAGTATGTATAAATACAGTGTAGGGACCCATAGGGTTAAGTGCCCTATGGTGTTATCCCCTACCCTTATGTTATCTGTGTTGTAATAGGGCAGAGCCCTCTACACTCAGATTACAGTATTAGGCTACCCCCTATAGGTTTAGCCCAGGTTGACCACTCCCCTTGTGCAGACTATATAGTGTCTGGCACAAGGAAGTGTCTTCCTCTTTGGCTGATGTTGTCCTGAGGCTGCATGTCACTGAGCCTGAGGCAATTAGGCCCCAGTAAAGAGAACTGCTGATTTGTAAGTCGGGGACAGGGCCCCGTGAATGAGATAAAGCCAGCACAGTCAGTCATATGTAATAGCACCCTCTAGGAGTGGTGAGCATAGATAGCTTATTTAGTAAGGGCAGCACTGGCCCCATCAAAGGAGACTGTAAGGGTTTAGTCCAACCCAGGCTTTGTATGCCTTGCTGTAGGGACCACAGTTAAGACGCAGGATTCAGGCAGTTCCTTACCCTGAACCATAGTTGGCTGGAGGGGATCCGTTCCAGTAAAGGGCATCCATTCCTGGCATACAGCTAATACTCTGCATAACCTCCAAGTGGGCTATACTGTTAACTGGAGTGTCACTTCTGCTGTGTTCTCTGTGACCAAGTTCTATACTGCTGTGACTGTGAGTATATACCCTGATGCACTATTCTATATGTGCCTTGTTCAATAAACCATTATTCAGTTAACTGCAAGAGCTCCTGGCGTCCAGTCACTCATTATATTGCACAACACAGTGTGGGTTGTAGTTCAGCAACACCATAAAGCCCCTGATATAGCTCCCAAATAGCGGAGGCCCATTCCTGGGAAAGGGGGTTGCTGTAACACGTGCTCTAAGTGTCCAACTAGCCTGGTATAATACCCCTATTAAGCCAAACAAGTGTTACAACAGTATATGGGCACTGGGGTTTATTTGAAGGGGTTGATCTTGATTGACTTTGGTCCCTTTTCAACCCAACTTAACTACGTAACTCTGATCAAATATAGACAGTTATGCTGGGCTGGGGAACTCAGTTCCTTTCACATTTTGGAGTGTAAATATACAGAGGGTAACGATCAGCTGGGGATGGGAGTAAGCACAAATGTAGCAATGGACTTGGGCTAATGAGAGGGTATTTGAAAGATTGTGGCACAAATGTATGTTCAGAGACACAACCATACATAACGACATAACGACATTAATAACGACATTGCAAAAGTGCTCAGTAGAGCATTTCCTGCACATTTACTTTATTTATTTAAAGGGTTTACCACACCTATAAATTACTTATGAGTGTTATTTGTGCATGTTACTTACACTCCAAGGTCTTTCTGGTAGGAAGATTTTTTTTGCCAAATCTAGGCATTATATTTTCTTGTCACAGTTTAGTACTTCTCTTTGTTGTTTTATAGATAATAAATACATTACCTGCCACCATTATTTTTTTGGTATCTAAAATGTCTTTATTTATTCCTGGTAAATGAACTGGCTGGACATCGCTTGGATTGACCTGTGGGTTATGAAAGCTTACAAATGGCCTCATTGCTTCTGCTAAAACGATATTGCTATTCCTGTCATATTTACATTGAGCACCAGAGGGAGCTCTAAGCACAGCCCTACCAGGCAGTTGGTTGAGCTACTAAACAAGCAGTCTTTCCTTAAATTCTTACCATCTCATCAGAGAAAATAGGATTGTAGCTGCAAAACAGAATATTATATGTCAAGACATAGAACCACCAAAAAATATTTGCAGTAAGTTGAAGATGTAAAGACATTAGACCTGAGGTTTTAAAAAAACTCTTTCTATTTAAGAAAGACTCTGCTAATTTACTGACCCGATGAAGGAGAGGGTACATACAAATAGGGTTGCCACTTTTTCCCCTGCCAAAAGACAGGCAGGGGTGCAAGCGGTGACATCATGGGGCAGAGACAATGATGTCATAGGTTGGGGTGATGATGTCACAGGGTTGGGGTAATGACTAGGAAAACCGGGCAGGCAGTTTTGACCTGGACAGCCCCTCCAAAAACCGGGCTGTCCAGGTCAAAACCGGACAGATGGTAACCCTACATACAACCACAAAACATGCAATGTCAAACACTATACTTACATGGCTACTTGAGTAACACAGATGCAGCACTTTCTACAAGGTCAAGCTGCTTTCATATTGTTAATAGTAAAGTATTGCATTAAATTATAAAAGATATTTCCAGCATTAAGTCCAGGTCCAATGCTCCTTTCGGAGGAAATACTTCATGCATTCACAAAAATCACACTCTTGCCAGCACCTCCACTAGCACTGAAGTACCCCTCGAAAGTTCCAAAGAACCAGAACATTAGTCAGACCAGTCCTTTTTCCCTGAGGGCATTTCTAGCATTAAGTCCAAGTCCAAGGGTCTTCTGCAGCACAAAAACAAGGTGCTTCATTATGTATGTATGTACGGTATAACTTTATTTATAAAGCACCACAAGGGTACGCAGCGCTGCACAGTCTTACAAAATTACACACAGGGAGGACAAGTGTTATAATAAATAAATACAATAAATATAAATATATATATATATATAAATACACCGGGAGTAAGTGCCATGTGGTATGAGACACAGTAGGAAAGAGGTTCCTGCCCCATAGAGCTTACAATCTAAGTGGTAGCTTACAATCTATAGTTTAACATTAAATGGGAGGAATGCATTGAATTTCCAAAAGGGACACCACCCCTCACCCCTGTATGCTCTTGGCTAATCCTCCCCAGACAGTGAAACAGTCCATACACATTATAGGCTTTAAAGGAACAGTTTATTCGAAAAATGAAACTGGTAAAATATGTAGATTGTGAGGGCGGCCCTTTAAGTCACTGGGCCTCAGTTATCCCAGTCCAACACTGTTTGGTCTTAATAGTTTTACTATGTGTAACTTCCCTACATTAGGGATGATGTGTCCATTCATCTCTTCTTCCCTTACGCCAGGGATTCCCAACCTTTTATACCTGTGAGCCACATTTAAATGGAAAAAGTGTCGGGGAGCAACACCAGCATGAAAAAGGTTCCTGGGGGTGCAAATAAGAGCTATAATTGGCTACTTAATAGCACCTATGTGAACTGGCAGCCTGCAGAAGGCTCTGTTTGGCTTTACACTGGGTTTTATGCAGCCAAAACTTGCCCCCAAGCCAGGAATTCAAAAAGAAGCCCCTGCTTTGAGGCCACTGGGAGCAACATCCAATGGGTTGGGGATCAACATGTTGCTCACGAGCCACTGGTTGGGGATCACTGCCTTACGCCATTCTTTATTGTTTCCACTGCGTTTTTACTTTTCTCCAGCATTTTCAATCATTCAAGAGAGAGAAGCAAAAGAAGGAGATTGGAAGAAAGAGGAGAAGGAAGAATTTAGGATCAGTAAATCACCTAATGTAAAAGGAGAAATATATATATATACAGCAAAAAAGAAGAAGAAAGGAGAAGAAAAATAAAACATTTCATATGGCAAAAAACAGATATGCCGTTCTTGTAAAGTATTATTCAGGACAGTGTATCTATAGAGGTAACAGACCCCATAGTCACAGGGGGGGCCCTTCCCAGCTGCTCTGTTACCTACTCAGCGTGAGCAGTCAGGGAGTGGGGGACATGGGGGGGCGACCCTAAAATATAAGTCCCTTAGGTTCCCCTTTAGGCAGGCATGCCAGCAAGTGACCTTTATTTTGATGTGGACACCTAAAGGTGGTCCTAATAATGTGCTTACTATAACTATTCTTTCCAGGTAAAAAGAGAGTTTTCCCTGCAGTTCAGGAGTGACCACTAGGTGGAGGTGTTCTACAATATAAAAGGGGATGACTCTTCTTCCTGGGACTTCGCCTCATAAGGCGGTATCTACAGGAGCCAGTTTAGATAATTCTGTTTGATATGTTATAGTCACTCTAAGGGGCTGATTTACTAAGACACGAATTCGAATCCGAATTGGAAAAATTCCGATTGGAAAACGAACATTTTGAGACTTTTTCGTATTTTTTGCGATTTTTTCGCGCCTTTACGACTTTTCGGAAATTGTCGAGACTTTTTCGTTACCAATACGATTTTCGCGAAAAAACGCGACTTTTTCGTAGCCATTACGATTCGCTCGTATCTTGTCGCAACTTTTTCGTATTGAGCGCTCGTAAGCGGCGGGCGAAACTTTCAGACTTAGCATGATTTTGGAAGCCTCCCATAGGACTCAATGGCACCCTGCAGCTCCAACCTGGCCCAAGAAAAGTCACCAACGCTACGAAAAAATCGCAACATTTTGCGCAACTTTCGGAATGGCTACGAAAAAGGCGCGACTTTTCGCGCAAGTTTTAACGCTACGAAAAAATCGCCAGATTTTGCGCAACATTCGGAATGGCAACGAAAAAGTCGCGATAATTTTCTGAAAAATCGCCAAATACCGATCATTACGAAAAAAACGCAATCGGACGCATTCGGCCCGTTCGTGGGTAAGTAAATGTGCCCCTAGGAGTGAAAGGGCAGACAGGGTTATTTAGTTGGGCAGCTTCTGGCCCCTCCGAGGAAATTAGTGAGGTTATTACCTTGTGGTATTGCTGGCCGTAGTTCAGGTACAATCAGTGGCTAGCTCAGGTCACAGCATATTCCCAAAGAGGGGAGATTATTGGGAGTAAGAGAAGTTCCTGGTTTGGATATAGGGGAGAGATACATGAGTTTGCATATAATACTACTGAATACTGTTTGGAATAAATAAAGAAGTTTTGTTTGGTTTATCAGCAATGTCAAGTCTCTTGGTCATTCCTCCCCGGGTGGATCTCCAGTTACCTGGTAAGCACTCACTAAGGGGCAGTTGCAGGGAGTTGCCATTCATGAGGCCTACATAATCGTGCAGAGCTCAAATAACACACACGCTTAAATACTTCTAGCCAACACTCACGGGTGTGCTACACATAAATATAAGGTATATTCAGTTTTTATATTCCCAAAGTAAATTATCTTTTCTCTGATGTATGTACATCACCAAAATAAAAAATGATTGCGCTGGTCCTGCTCTATAATTCCAGCACCACCAGCAAGTCCCAGCCTGGAGATACAGTATATTACCAATACATACAGGTCAGCAGAATCCCATGCAAAGTCATGTCAGTCAGATTTAGAAATGTGTCTTTAACAATTCCTCTAATACAGTGCTGTCTAACTGGTGGCCCAAGGTGCCCCCTTGTGTGGCCCCCCATCTGGCTGCTGTGACTGGTTACCTTGGTGTAAGCTTTAAATAGTATCAGTACTAAGATTAACCGGCCCCCTGCATTGTTTACACCTGAGATTTAAAGGAGAAAAAAGGTAAAAACTAAGTAAGCTTTATCAGAAAGGTCTATGTAAATACAGCCATAAGCACTCACAGAAACACAGCACTGACTTCTCTGTCAAAAGATTTCTTGTGTCTGTAATTCATGGGCCAGAGACACACAGCTTTCTGTTCTCTGCTCTCTCCTGCTCCCCCCACCCTCAAGAATGCTAAGAACTCACCCCCCCTTAGGAATGTGGATCTGAGCCAATCAGCAGGAAGCTGACTCATAGTCTAACTAACTAAGCATGTTCACTTGGTCTGGGTCGGAGCAGGAGTGAGGCATTATGGGAACTTTCTTTACACAGCTCAGCGTTTTTTCTTCCTGTTTGGCTTCTGATCATCTGAACAGGTGAAATATGGGGAGACTTAAGGGCACTATTGAGACAACTGAAGGTATGCCTGCAGCTTGAGATTAACTATTTATTAGCCTTTCCTTCTCCTTTAAGCTGTAAGCCCCTGTATTGTTCACACCTGCCAGACCCTGCATTATTAACACTTGTAAGACTTCAAACTCTAAGGAAACTCTAAGGACACTCTAGGTTCCAGCATTGTTCACCTATTCATACCTCAAACAAATTGAAGGAGCAGTGCCAGCTTTGTGTTAGTGTATGTAATACAGTACAAACTAGTGATGTGCAGGTCGATATTTCCTCGACCCATACCAGACCCTAACCCGCCCGCTCCCAACCCAAACCCTAGAAAACACAAAAAAGTCCATACACTCACGGTTCCTCTTTGTAAACTCAGTCCATTATCCAATGGTGCAAATCCTCCAGATGCACCTGACAGGTGCCTATATCAATGAGCCCAAAAGGAGAAAAGGAAATTGCTGGTGTAAAAAAACACCTCCGACCTGTTTGTGGAGTTGCAAATACAGACCAATTGTTTCTAGGGCTTCACACCCTCTTCATCAGTGGGAAAAGTACAGTACACACAATTCAATAGTGATGCCAAGGTTTATATTTGTTTTCCCAGACTAAACAAGCAGTGGATAGCCAAACTAATTTTTGCTATCAAAAATCTGCTATCATTGCTCAACATTATTCTCGTTTTTGCCTTTAATTAAGAACGGAAGTGCACTAGACTCTATTAATAATTACATAATCGAATTAAATTTATAATGACTTTATAATCCAAATTTGTACTACAGCCCATGATGTTATTAGCTTAAAATGAACATAAAACTAAAGACAATAATTGATATTGGTTGCTTGTCTAAAACTGTATATTCTGTAAATTACAATTTGCGTATTTGATCATTTAATCAAATAATTGTAGCTAGGATACAATAATACCATATTTGTATTGTTTGAATAGTTTTATTCAATGTGTTTATTTAGTAGAAACATAGCATCAACTTGAAAAAATAAATAATAAGGTGCAATTTTGAATAATATAGAATATTATTATAATGTTTAATAACTTGCTTGGAAAAAAACATATAAATGTAATACTTTAAAGGAGAAGGAAAGTCATTTTGGCATTTTACTGCCAATAGATTTGCCACATTAGTGCCACCTAGAACAATATATTTATTCTGCAGAAAGCATTGCCATTACCCACTTAATGCTAAGTGGGAGATAAGGTGCTTGAAAGTGGAAGCTCTGAGGCAATTTTTAGGTATTTCATTAAAACTGCCAATTTTGGGAAGGCATTGCGACTCCGTAGTAACACATATGGTTTTGGGGGGTCACCGTATTTTTTTGTGTTTTTGTCCCACAAAAACTACCATAAATGTGTTGAATTTTACTAACTGAAGTGAGCTCCGGGGGAATCGGTATGTACTAACTTCATTTTGGGGTCTCTAAATGCCAGATACATCGGTGATCCTATGCACAATGGGCATCGAAGTGTTCCGTGGTCCCTTGGCTTTCATATTTAGGATGGGTTTTTTTTTGGTACTTAATGTTATGTGGGAGATAAGGTGCTTGAAATTAAAAGCTTTGAGTTGATTTTCAAGTATTTCATGAAAACCTCCAAATTTGGGAAATAATTGTGACTGTTTGGAGTAGAAAGACATAGGAAACTATTTTGATTCCCCTGAATGTGTACTTTCCAAAAATATATGGTTTTGGGGGGGAGTTCAATGTATTTTTTTTCCACACAAAAATTAAGTAAATGTGTCGAATTATCAGTAGCTTAATTGATCTCCAGGGCAATTTGTATGCACTAACTTCATTTTTGGGTCTCTAAATGCCAGATACTTTGGTAATTCTATGCACAATGGGCATCAAACTGTTTAGTGGACCCTTGGCTTTCATAGTTAGGATATTTTATCTTGGTACCTAATGATATGTGGGGAATAAGGTGCTTGAAAATGGAAGCTTTGAGGCGATTTTTTAGCATTTTTGTAAATTTTTATAGAAACTGCTAAGTTCAGAAAAGCATTGCTGTTTGGCACTTAGGAGTAGAAAGACATGGTTACCCTTTTCAAATTCCACAGAATGTGTGCTTTTAAAAAATATATGGTTCCACGATGTTTGGCTTTGGAACAACGTTCCCTCTAATTTTTTATAGGCTGTGTGCGCAAAAAATATCATCCGTGCGCATTTTAAAGCAAGATTAAATTTTTGTGCGCTACAGAATGTTTGTTGGAGTTCAGTTATGGGCATTTTTGCGCAGGTCTTTCAGTTTGTCTAAATCAAGTTACAAAAATTTAATTTTTGTGCGCGCTATTTTAATTTGTGGAAAGTCGTGTGCGCGCGCACACGCGCACAGCTTAGAGGGAACAGTGCTTTGGAATCTAAAGTATGCCGTATTCTGCTGTAGTGCTTTGAAAATTTGGTGATTTACTTCTGGGATCTATAGTCAGAAATCTCCATAAAACTTACCCTTATCTGGTATTGGCACATTTGACAGACATAAGGCTTTCTCAATCAAATGAATTGTTGTTTTTCTGGTATAAATCCCTATATCGTGAAAAATGGCAATTTTTCTTTTTTTTGGTATTTAGAGCTCTAAATCTTGTTGCAGAAGTTAAAATACACAAAAACCCAGGCAAATTTGGAAAGCTCAGGTTTTCCTGAAAAAAAATATAATTTTCCTACCTAAACTCGCAGAAAATGTTCAAATAACGTTGTGTACTGAGCGTAACTAAAATGGGAAAGTCTGTTGGCACTCAAAGGGTTAAAACAGGTCTCCCAAAGACCAGAACCCACCCTGTCTGTTACACCTGTACATTTTAGGTTGCCTATACCTTTTGAATACAGAGTTCTTGCACCCACAGTCCAGTGGAAGACTATTGGTGGGGGCACCATGACCCCTCGCCGGGGAGAATACAGGTTGCTGAATCTATGGGGCAGATTTATCAAAACACGAGTTCGAATCCCAAATGGGAAAAATTCGGATTGGAAACGAAAACTTCTGAAGATCGCAAATATCACGAAAATGCTTCCGAAAAAATCGTATAGGCAATCCGAAAGTCACGAAATTTTCGTACCAAACGATTGTAAACAGCGCCAAAACCGATCCGATATTTTTGCGCTAAAAATACCAAAAAGTCACGCAAGCATCGAAAAAGTCGCACAAGGTACGAAAAAGTTGCGGAAAAAACAATTGGACCGATCGAACGCCTTGGACTTAAGTATGAGGGGCGCGAAACCCAGCGCAATTTTAGCACTTGGGCCATAGGACTATTATTATTAGTATTAAGACTGCTTTGTAACATTCTGACTATATTATGACTGAAGAACATAAGTCATTGTTTATATCTCAAAACCTTTTATCTCTACAGATATAGGTTGGTTCCAACACGGTAACACCCTTTTAAAGCTGTGTATTCTCTCACTCCCCGGCAATCTTCACTATCATCACATTCGGCTATTTCCGCCCCCTGCTCGGCAATTCCCGCCTACATCGGCTCTGGGCTTGTCAAGCTCCATCGATCAGCTGTTTCTTCTGCACCGAGGTTTTCTTTCTACCTGTCCCTCTTGTTCCAGTTCGGGAGATGCAGGCCATCAAATGCGTGGTAGTGGGAGACGGGTGAGTCGGTGAGAGCTGTGAGCTGAGGCGCAGCCGGTATGGAAGTGTATGGGTGATAGGGCAGATGCGGAGTAATTGTGTTGCATAGTGTGTGTGTAACTGTGCACTTACCTGCCTAAGGAACACATGGGCTATAGCTGCGGGCTACATGAGCAAACAACACAGGCTGTCCATATACTGCATTATCTTTTATTCCGTATACAATGCAGAAGCTATAGTATGGCTGCTTCATCGATACAGAACATCCATGGATATGCACAGCTAATGAGCCCTACGGTGTCCATGTTAGGACATTTTTGTTCAAAATGACAGCATGATCTGTTCATTTCTCAGTCTAAAATCTCCTTGTTACTAAATGTATTTTATTATGCCTGCCCCAATTAAGCTTTGAGTAATCCCCTATGTATAAGTGATTATTCCAGGCTGCAGCATGCTTTCTGTGTCTTACTCCTTCCCCCACCTCTCTCCTTACTGCTTCTTGCTCTCTCTGGCCACCTCCCTTCATCCTGCTTCCTGATATCTCTGTGCTGCAGCATTCTACCTGCTCCCTACATCTAAACAGTTATAGGATGCAACATGCAGCTCCCTTATTCTCCCTATTCCGCAGCATTCTGCCTGCTCCCTGATTACTCTGGCCTATAATATCCTCCCCCTTCAACATCATCCCCAAAGCCCCTTCTAAACATTAGATTGTAAGCTCTTTTGGGCAGGGCCCTTTTACCTCTTGTATTGGGTATTGCCTGTTTTCTTGTATGTTAAATTAATGCAAAACGTTATTGTACAACCCTGCAGAATGTATTTAACTAATCAAAATGTAAAGGGCAATGAAAGTAGGAAAATAAATGTAGCTTTATTGGCCATTATGTATGTGTATGCTTACCAGCAATCTGCCTCTCAGCATGCTCCCATTCAAAAAGTAATGGAAACATATTTGTAGAGATTTCTTACTTTCCGAAAATTCCAATATAAAGCTGGCCATACACGTGGCGATCTAACAATGATGGTCACACGAAACATCGTCAGATCCGCCACACACAGGCAGGGATGAAACGGCAGATAAGGAGGTAGAAACAATAGGATTTCTACCTCCTTCTGCCGATTCAGCCCTGACGGCAGATTTTGGTCAGGCGCCTTCTATGGCGCCCGATCAAAATTTTCTAACCTGGCCGATCGGCGAGTCGTCCGATATCAGCAGCTTCCTGCGATATCGGTCGACTCGCCGACATGCCATACACGCACAGAATATCGTACGAAACGAGGTTTCGTACGATAGTATCGGTGCGTGTATGGCCAGCTTAATATAAGTCCTAAGGAATGCAAATTTATGAGTCCCAGTGGCCAGCGTTTGCAGTGTAAACTACTAGTCTTTTTCTGAACGGTGATAATATGCAAGTTCTCAGGGCAGACATTTGTTGTGCAGTTTTAGGGAATTACCTAACTAATTACCTGGAGGGCCACATTCTGCTTATACAGGTATGTGATTCCTTATCCAGAAACACGATATCCAAATAACTCAAATAACTTTTAAAATTGATTTCCTTTTTCTCTGTAAAAATAAAAAAGTGCTTTGTATTTGATCCCAACTAAGATATAATTAATCCTTACTGAATGCAAAATAATCCTATTGGGTTTAATTCATGTTTTATTGATTTCTTAGTAGACTTAAGGTATGAAGATCCAAATTACCGAAAGACCACTTATCCAGAATACCTTTGGTCCCGAGCATTCTGGATAACAGGTCCTATACCTGTACAAGCTTTTTTTTTAGAGGTCCTGGAAATCTAAGGTGACTTCTGCTTATATGCTACAACAAAAGGTGCACCAGTGGAGTAAGTACCATACATCAGGCAGTCGCAGGGCTTTCTGTATAATAGTTCCCCCCCTGCTTCTTCAAACTTTGCCACATACTTTATTGTCTGCTGCGGGTGGCAGGGTGTGGTGCGGCAGGGGAGGCATTTAAGGGCCCTGCAAGTACACAAATTTCATTTAATCATGTGACACATTCATTCACTAAGCACCATTTATATAGATAAAGTAATACCACACAAGTGCATTTATATGCAGCCAATCCCCTCCTCTCTGTTTGTGCTGTGAGAGGCACAGTGTTGACCTGATATACAGATAAATGGAGTGATGATTTTTGGCGTGGAAACGTGAAGTATGCATTTTCTTGCTGAAATTTGCTCCATGTGTCTGTGCATAGGCCTACATAGTGCCTGTCAGTCCAAATACAGTAAAGAACAGATCAGCCTTGTGGGGCCCTAGTCTATATGTTATGGGTTATTCATGACTCTTGGATATTATAAATGGTTTATGAGAGTGCTTCCTCAATAATATTTTTTCTTCCTGCTGTAAAGAGCTCAAGCATGCTGTTTTGTCAGCAACACATAGCATATTGCTGACTCATGCTGGAATCAGCCAGACAGACCTGGTGATATCAGTCAACATGAATGTGTTGGTTGCAGCTAGATGAAAATGTTATGTTAAGAAAGCCTAAGAAATTGTTAAATTCACAGCTGTGGTCTTGCCCAGACTGGCTGTATTCTAACAAATGGCGGTGATAAGGGGATGATGAGGGGTGGCTGTAAGAGGGCAATAGACAGTAACTATTTATTGAGCTGGTGGGCCTCTGTTTACTTGCAGTGCCAGGGTTTATTTGGAACCCCAGTTCGGACCTGGCTGTGTTTCTTGTTTAAGTTATAAACAGGCTGTTTTGACATCAGAACACAATTTCAACCATACTGACTAACCATCTGGGCGTGTTTGACAATGTTTCAGAGCTTTCAGATGATAACCCTGCATTCCTTGTGGATTCAGGTTTATTGGTCCTCATAGAAAATTTCCAAAAGAAGTGAAGCCACAGCTGCAGGAACAATACAAAGGTGGCTATACACCTTAAATGGGTGCTTAAAGGAGAAGGAAAGGTTAAGTCACTTGGGGGTGCCAAAATGTTAGGCACCCCCAAGTGACTTAGATCGCTTACCTTGTACCCTGGCTTACCTTGTAGCCCAGGGTACCTGTAGGAAGCGCTTCCTCTTTCTTCTCCCGGCAAAATAAATTGGCCGGCGCATGCGAATAGGAAGTAGGAAGCACTCGCTGCTACCCCGGGCTGGTGCTGTTTTCTCCATACAGGGGCACCAGCCCGGGGTAAAAGGTAAGGAATCTAAGTCACTTGGGGGTGCCTAACATTTTGGCACCCCCAAGTGACTTAGCCTTTCCTTCTCCTTTAACTAACTAGACACAAATAGGAGGGTATGTGATGCAAATTACAGAGGCATTGCCTCATACAGTAGGTTCCCAGACTGAGATTTTAAAGAGAATTCCCCTTCCACCAATTGCTTCCTTTATCCATGCTTAGATATCTCTGTCAATCTAGCATTTTGCTTTTATGCCCCACCCACTCAGCTGCCACATTTCCTACCACATAATCCACTTTGCCAGACATGTGACTAATGCTAGAGACAGCCTCTTTAGCAATTACGTGGAATTTCCTGTTCCAGTGGGTAACAAAGAGTTAATCCCACCACCATATGGAAAGCACAGAAACTTAAAGGAATACTGTCATGGGAAAACTTTTTTTTTTTTAAATGCATCAGTAATACATTGTAATACATTTTTCAAAAACACAGATTTTTTTATATTTAATTTTGAAATTTAACAGGGGCTAGACATATTCTTCATTTCCCAGGGTGCCACAGCCATGTGACCTCTGCTGTGATAAACTTCAGTCACACTTTACTGCAGCAGCCGATCAGCAGAACAATGGGAAGGGAGCAAGATAGCAGCTCCCGGTAGATATTAGAATAGCACATAGTAGGAAATCCAAGTCCGGCTTGGGACTCCTCCAGTTACATGGGAGTAGGAGAAACAATAGGTTAGCTGAAAGCAGTTCTAATGTGTAGCGCTGGCTCCTTCTGAAAGCTCAGACTCAGGCACAATGCACTGAGATGGCGCCTACACACCAATATCACAACTAAAAATACATTTGTTGGTTCAAGAATGAAATGTGAAAAACTATGCATTCAGCATGGATCGCCATAAAATGCAGCGTAACCAGTTAAACCACAGAACCTTCAGCTCTAAAGGTAAAATCCTTTTTGGGTTACCTGTCAAGGGTGGCGAAATGAAAGACTAGAATGTAAACAAGAGAGAACCTCAAATAGCATGCTAGGATGCTGAAAAGAATAAATGGAATGAATTGCTATTATATGGAAGAAAAGAAACACCTTGCCTTGCTAAAACTGTTGTTTTTTTCTCAAAGCAATTTTGCAATGTTTTTTTTTCTTTAGCTCCACCCACTGGTCATTTTGGCTTACTGTCAGGAAACAATTGAGGATAAGGAAAGAATTGTTCTGCTTTGAAAAAACGGTTACAGTAGTCATCTGATGTATTGAGATACGATACATAGAGGTTCCCCTAAGGCAGGGATCCCCAACCTTTCTTACTCGTGAGCCACATTCAAATGTAAAAAGACTTGGGGAGCAACACAAGCACCATAAACGTTCATGGAGGAGCCAAATAAGGGCTGTGATAGGCTATTAGGCAGCCTCTATGCTTTCTATCAGCTTACAGGGGGCTTTATTTGGAAGTAAATCTTTATTCAACCAAACTTGCCCCCAAGTCAGGAATTCAAAAATAACTCCCTGGTTTGGGGGCACTGAGAGCAACACCCAAGGGGTTGGTGAGCAACATGTTGCCCCTGAGCCACTGGTTGGGGATCACTGCCCAAAGGGGACAGAACCGTCACCTAAATAAGCCCTTTTTTAGCCACCATTTATTTACCAGCACCATTGTAATAGATTAACATTGAGTGCAAACCAGTGCTTTTTAATTATTATTTTAATGAATTGATAGGCCCTGTTTGATGTTTAGGGAATCACAGGCTAGCCATACTTAAGGCATATCTAAAAATATGCCTTAAGTTAAGAAAAATATATGTATGTTTGCACTGAATCCAACTCAGTGATAAAACAATTCTACTTTTTCTTAAAATGGTATATCACTAGGGGCCAAAAGGTTAGACCCCCCCCTCCCCTGCCCCAGGGAGTATAATCGCTTACCTAATAACCAGTGCTCGTTTGCAAAATAATGCACCACTCACAGTATTTCACTTTGTTGTGGTCTGCACTCTGTTACGGTTAAGAACTTTGGATAAATAAGCACTCTTGATAATAGATCCTGTACCTGTTTTACAAAATTATTTTATACACATAGTTACATAGGGTTGAAAAAAGACCATTGTCCATCAAGTTCAACCCATCCGAGTAAACCCAGCACACAACCTATACTAACCAATCTATACACTCACATACATAAACTATATATACAACCAGTAATACTAACTGTAGATATTAGTATCACAATAGCCTTGGATATTCTGCTTGTTCAAAAACTCATGCTCTTATGGATAATCACACATCATGCTTATGGGAGCAGCACCACAAAGTGCTTGACTGAGTGCTAAAATCTAAAAACCCAAGTCTCTTTGTTTGGCTACGGTTCTACGTTTTGGAGTTCTGTTTGGGTATATTTGTGAGAAATAGATCCTCAGTTTTGTTGCTAAGCCCAGTAAGGACTAATTAATGCATTAGACCAGGGCTGTCCAACTGGCGGCCCGCGGGCCGCATGCGGCCCTCGACCCCCTCTGTGTGGCCCCCCACCTGTCTGGCTGCTTTGATGGTTTACTCTTGTGTAAGCTTTAAATAGTATCAGTACTGAGTTAAACTGGCCCCCTGCATGGTTCTCACCTCAGATTCAGGCTGTAATCCCCCTGTATTGTTTAAAAATGTAATCCCCTGTGTTGTTCACACCTTTTAATCTCTGCATTGTTCACACCTCAGGCTCAGGCTACAATCACCCACATTGTTCACCTCTTCACACCTCAGACATTGTATGTACTGCCTGGCCTATGCTGCCTGTGTATAGGCAGCATAGGGTAGGCAGAGTATGGCACATAGGAAGCATAGGGCAGGGAGGGTATGGCACACACAGGCAGCATAGGGCAGGAAGAGGATGGCACACACAGGCAGCATAGGGCAGGAAGAGTATGGCACACACAGGCAGCATAGGACAGGCATAGTATGGTAGATAGGCAGTATAGGGCAGGGAGGGTATGTAACACACAGACAGCATAGGACAGGCAAAGTATGGCACACACAGGCAGCAAAGGACAGGCAGAGTGCTGCCTGTGTGTGCCTTACTCTGCCTGCCCTATGCTGCCTGTGTGTGCCATACTCTGCCTGCCCTATGCTGCCTGTGTGTGCCATACTCTGCCTGCCCTATGCTGCCTGTGTGTGCCATACACTGCCTGCCCTATGCTGCCTGTGTGTGCCATACTCTGCCTGCCCTATGCTGCCTGTGTGTGCCATACTCTGCCTGCCCTACCCTGCCTGTGTGTGCCATACTCTGCCTGCCCTATGCTGCCTGTGTGTACCATACTCTGCCTGCCCTATGTTGCCTGTGTGTGCCATACTCTGCCTGCCCTATGCTGCCTGTGGGAGGTGAACCTGGCAGGGGTTTGTTCTGGGAGTTTGTTAGCAGTTGGAAATAGCCATTAAATGGTCCCTAAGGTGTGTAATTATATGCTGGGGGTTGCTGTGCTATCCACAGGGGAGGAGGCATATGGATTTACGGGTATTTCTTAATATGATGTAATATAATTCTTTAACATATGAATAATGGTTGATATCCCTGCAGCAACCATTGTGATAAAATTGGTGTGGTTTGAAGTAGGTGTGTTTTAAAATGGGGGAGTGGCCAAAACTGGCTTCCATTAGCGGCCCTCCACCATGTATGCGAGAGAAATTCCGTCCCTCAGCACTGCAGAAGTTGGACAGCACTGCATTAGACTATTACATAATTTAGATGGTAACTTTGGTTTCGTATTCTTTAATAAGTAGCCACTTTTATTTATTATGGAATTTTGGCATCAGTACACCTGCACAGAGAACATCATACCCAGACTACTGATTTATTAGTATGAAATGTATATATTTCCTGGCTGATATATTGCATAACCTAATGTTCTGCTTTATCTTCCCTCAGGGCTGTTGGAAAAACATGCCTCCTAATTAGTTATACAACCAACGCTTTCCCTGGAGAATATATCCCAACTGTGTGAGTACAAGATTTAAGCACAATGAACTTTGTTCAGACTTTTGGACATATGGGTAGAGAAATCAGAATAAAAGGCTGTGTGTATAAATCATTAACAAAGCAAGTTAAACATGACCGTTAAGAGAGTTCAGCATTTGCAAAATTCTTGCCATGTTAAAGTGGATCTCCTCTTGCAGTGGTTTTGAAAAAAAGACCAAACATATACAGTGGTGTGAAAAACTATTTGCCCCCTTCCTGATTTCTTATTCTTTTGCATGTTTGTCACACTTAAATGTTTCTGCTCATCAAAAACCGTTAACTATTAGTCAAAGATAACATAATTGAACACAAAATGCAGTTTTTAAATGAAGGTTTACGTTATTAAGGGAGAAAAAAAACTCCAAATCTACATGGCCCTGTGTGAAAAAGTGATTGCCCCCCTTGTTAAAAAATAACTTAACTGTGGTTTATCACACCTGAGTTCAATTTCTGTAGTCACCCCCAGGCCTGATTACTGCCACACCTGTTTCAATCAAGAAATCACTTAAATAGGAGCTACCTGACACAGAGAAGTAGACCAAAAGCACCTCAAAAGCTAGACATCATGCCAAGATCCAAAGAAATTCAGGAACAAATGAGAACAAAAGTAATTGAGATCTATCAGTCTGGTAAAGGTTATAAAGCCATTTCTAAAGCTTTGGGACTCCAGCGAACCACAGTGAGAGCCATTATCCACAAATGGCAAAAACATGGAACAGTGGGGAACCTTCCCAGGAGTGGCCGGCCGACCAAAATTACCCCAAGAGCGCAGAGACAACTCATCCGAGAGGCCACAAAAGACCCCAGGACAACATCTAAAGAACTGCAGGCCTCACTTGCCTCAATTAAGGTCAGTGTTCACGACTCCACCATAAGAAAGAGACTGGGCAAAAACGGCCTGCATGGCAGATTTCCAAGGCGCAAACCACTTTTTTAAAAAGAACATTATGGCTCGTCTCAATTTTGCTAAAAAAACATCTCAATGATTGCCAAGACTTTTGGGAAAATACCTTGTGGACCGACGAGACAAAAGTTGAACTTTTTGGAAGGTGCGTGTCCCGTTACATATGGCGTAAAAGTAACACAGCATTTCAGAAAAAGAACATCATACCAACAGTAAAATATGGTGGTGGTAGTGTGATGGTCTGGAGTTGTTTTGCTGCTTCAGGACCTGGAAGGCTTGCTGGATAGATGGAACCATGAATTCTACTGTCTACCAAAAAATCCTGAAGGAGAATGTCCGGCCATCTGTTCGTCAACTCAAGCTGAAGCGATCTTGGGTGCTGCAGCATGACAATGACCCAAAACACACCAGCAAATCCACCTCTGAATGGCTGAAGAAAAACAAAATGAAGACTTTGGAGTGGCCTAGTCAAAGTCCTGACCTGAATCCTATTGAGATGTTGTGGCATGACCTTAAAAAGGCGGTTCATGCTAGAAAACTCTCCAATAAAGCTGAATTACAACAATTCTGCAAAGATGAGTGGGCCAAAATTCCTCCAGAGCGCTGTAAAAGACTCGTTGCAAGTAATCGCAAACGCTTGATTGCAGTTATTGCTGCTAAGGGTGGCCCAACCAGTTATTAGGTTCAGGGGGCAATTACTTTTTCACACAGGGCCATGTAGGTTTGGATTTTTTTCTCCCTAAATAATAAAAACCCTCATTTAAAAACTGCATTTTGTGTTTACTTGTGTTATCTTTGACTAATAGTTAAATGTGTTTGATGATCAGAAACATTTTGTGTGACAAACATGCAAAAGAATAAGAAATCAGGAAGGGGGCAAATAGTTTTTCACACCACTGTATATATAGCTAGCCAGTTTAGGAAAAGCTTTGTGGCTTGGTATTTTGGAGTAGAAAGACTTGTGTACCCATTTTGGATTCGGGGGAATGCATACTTTCCAAAAATATATTACTTTTTGGGGGTTTGAATTTGAATTTACTTTTTTTTGCTTTACCCCACATAAAATTCCATAGATGTGTTGATTTTGCAGAATTAGAATAATTTAATATACAGCGGTTATGTAAAGCAGGCCCCTGGTGGATAGGGACAAGGAAAAAGTACTCATTGTCCAGAATACTAACAGTTTACATATAACATACCTGTCAGTGTCTATATGAAGGTGAGTATTGGCATATTGGCTGGAGATGATTGCTGATAGGACACAATACTGTTTTATTCTGCATATCACAGTGGGGTAAACAGTGTTTCTGTCTCATTTAACAGGTTTGACAATTATTCTGCCAATGTAATGGTTGACGGGAAACCAGTAAATTTGGGACTCTGGGACACAGCCGGCCAGGAGGATTATGACAGACTACGACCCCTTTCCTACCCCCAAACGGTGTGTGAGGGAGTGTTAAGAGGGTCATTTTTTTACTCTGGGTTGCATATGGGCATCTCTCTCACTTTAGTTATCATGATTGTTCTCTGGTAAGTTTCAAATTGTCTTCATAAGGTCACAGGCCTTGATAGCCACCACCTTATGCCATAACTCTCTTTGCCTCCTCAGGACGTGTTTCTGATCTGCTTCTCTCTCGTCAGTCCTGCATCATTTGAGAATGTCAGAGCAAAGGTATAATTGTCATTTTCACTTTTTTGTAAAAATACTGTTTTTGGAAATGCGTGTAAATTGCAGTTATAGATTCTGCAAATTATATAGCAAGGGAAATATATAATTGACTGTCTTCAGCAGATAATATGTATGGTTAAAGAATAATATATGTGTATGTGTGATGCCAGGAGTGTGTCTGTGAGTAGGAGGGAGTATGTGTGTGAAAGAGACTATGGCTTGTGTCTGAAAATATATGTGGTCCCAGTGGGCTATGTTGCAGTCATAAAAGGCAACAAATGTGAGGGGACTACCATTTCAAAATTACTGACCAGTGATGTGTGAATAAGCAAGACAGTCCTGTATCTGTTACACAAGCTGTTAACTTGGTATGTAACTGTATATATGTAATGTATGACTGCATATATGTGTGACTGATATTATGTGTGTGTGTGTGCGTCTGTGTATATATAAAGTTAACTGGAAGAAGCGCTCCTTAGGGGAAGAGACCCGGGGTGCAAGTAATTTACTAATAGAAAAAGTACAAATACAGTTGTCAATGTGAAATACCTAAAAAAAACTTCAGTTAAAGTGATCAAATCATTTGTAATCCAATGTTTCGGTCATTCAGATGACCTTCCTTGGAGACAGGTCACCTGTTTAGTGAGCAAAACAATAGACTACACATGATTAGATCACTTTAATAAATTATAGCTCCTTAGTAAGTCCTGATATATATATATATATATATATAAAATTATATCCTGACTATATCCCTGCAGTGCTTAGTGATGTCATCAGTTATAATTGGTGACTCACTAAAACATGTTTATTATAAAATATAAATAATATACCCCCTGTTGTAAAACCGAGGAGTTTCATGACCTGCATAAAAGCACTCGGCCTTTCCCTTCAATGTGTGCAAGAGACATACATTAATGCAGGGACTGACTTCCCCCCCCGAGGCAAATTGGAAAGTCTTCAGATGGGGTTTTTTTCCCCCAAAGAGTTTTTTACAGAAGCATGTCTTTTTGTCTTTTTTTCAACCTCAGCTACTGTGTTGCTATGTAATTTCTTGCTGTACATTAGTACTATGTATTTAAATGTGTAATATGTTGTATGTAAATTCTACACACTGACACTATTTATCTACAGTGGTACCCAGAAGTGCGGCATCATTGTCCTAACACACCCATCATTTTGGTGGGTACGAAACTGGATCTACGAGATGACAAGGACACAATTGAGAGGCTGAGGGACAAGAGACTGTCACCAATCACATACCCACAAGGTTTGGCAATGGCCCGGGAAATAGGTGAGTTGAATAGTATAGGGCACTTATGTTAGCTTTAAATAGATATTTAAACCACTGCTTGGTTGCAAAGGAAAACTGGACCCAAATTGGAAAACTGCTAGAAAGACTAAATAATTCAAAAAACACAAAAAATAAAGCCCAATTGCAACCTTTTTTACCTGTGAGCAACATTAAAATATAAAAAATGTCGGGGAGTAACGCAAACATAAAAAAAGTTCCTGGAGTTGCCTAATAAGGTCTGGCAAACCACAGGAGGCTCTTTTTTGCAGCACACATTTTTTTTTTGCCATGTCTAAAGGTGGCCATACAACGCTAAGATCCGCTCGTTTGGCCACCTATAGGTGGGTGATATGGGCTAATTAAGTCATTTGGCTCCAGGGAATGACAGGTATAGGCGTCATCGGTTCAGGGACCGCATCAAACGAGCCAATACAGTCCCTGATCCGACTAATTTTTAAACCTGCCCTATCGAGATCTGCCTAATTTCTGGCCAGATGTCGGTCGGGCAGAACCGTCGTTAGTGCCCATACACGGGCCAGTAAGCTGCCAAATCGGTGTAAGGGACCGATATCGGCAGCTAGATTCGGCCTGTGTATGGCCATCTTAATGGGCAGCTGCTTTGATGCCACTGGGAGCAACATCCAAGGGGTTGGGGAGCAACATGTTTCTTGCGAGCCACTGGTTGGGGATCACTAGTCTACACCATTTAAAGGTAACAACCCCTTTTAGGATAGTTCTCTGGGGTTATGTAATGAAAGACACTATATCAACCAATCAGAAGGTAGCATTTAATGGTTAACTGTTTAAAAGCAATCATCTTATTGGTTCTAGGGATTAATGCATCTGAGTAAACTTACAGGGCCTCATTTATTAATACTGAGCAAATTTACACTTGGGTAGTATCAGTGATTTTTTAGCCTGTTGGAAGATATACAAATAATGTGATTACAATGAAGCAGTGATCCCCAACCAGTGGCTCAGGGGCAACATGTTGCTCCCCAACCCCTTGGATGTTGCTCTCAGGGCCACCAAACCAGGGAGTTATTTTTGAATTCCTGACTTGGGGGCAAGTTTTGGTTGAATAAAAACAAGATTTACTACCAAATAAAGCCCCCTGTAAGCTGATAGTGTGCATGGAGGCCCCTAATAGCCAATCTTAGCCCTTATTTGGCTCCTCCATGAACTTTTATGGTGCTTGTGTTGCTCTCCAAGTCTTTTTACATTTCACTGTGGCTCACAAGTAAGAAAAGTTGGCGACCCCTGCAATCAAGCAATGTGATTGGTTACCGTGGGTTGCTGCCCAGGTGCAAATTTGCCCAGAGCTGGTAAATGAGCCCCAATAGTGCTTTTTATTACATATGGATGCTGTAGTCCTAGAACTGCAACTATGCTTTTATGTTTTTAAACTAGCCTTAAAGTTAAATGTGACTGATTGGCTAATAAAATAGGGACGAAAATATGTCTGCATGAGAGGGCTTATTTTCTTGTAGTGGTTATTATCTTTTTTTTAGGATAATTTGGTCAATGTTTTATTGGATCCTATGGAAGATGCAGTGTTTTATCTCCAAACCCTGCCGAAAAAAGGCCAAATCCAGCCCAAATACCTAACTGAATCCTGGATTTGTTGTATATCTAATGTATACTTACTATTTATACAAGATTGATGTTAATTATTTTCTTTTTATGGAAAGGGTATATTTCATGAACAAAAGTTTGTCCTGTTCCTTGTTGAATATTTCCATGTAAGTAACATCACAAATATAATTTGGTTGTCATTCTGTTTGCAAAGGTTCTGTCAAATACTTAGAATGTTCTGCACTGACCCAGCGTGGCCTGAAGACAGTCTTTGATGAAGCTATACGTGCTGTGTTGTGCCCCCCACCTGTTAAGAGGGCTGGGAAGAAATGTACTGTTTTCTGATTTCTGCTAACGTTCAGACTGGACCAAACTCCTGCCACTTTTTTTCCAAAGAAGTGAATCCCTGCCAGTTTGGATCATGGGACCGGAGACTTCCAGATGTTTTCTGTGGCTTAGTGTTTTGTGAATGTACTGAGCATGGGGTGGGAGGGGAGGGTGGTACAGTGAGATGTTCTGGCCTGCACTGATAAGTTCACTTCTACAGGGAGGAGCATTGTCAACATTGGGCACCCACTCAGCCAGGTGATCTGGTACAACTAAGCCCTAGGTGGAAACATCAATGGTATCCTTAGCAAGGATGTACGTGGATCGTCTGAAATTGACATGGACGTTACGGTGTAAGGAAGCGGAACATAGTCTGCATGGGCCCGGGTGCATTAAATAATCACTGCCCTGCTAATATTTCTGTTGCATGGGGAAAGAGGGAAACTGTCCAACTTTCTTGTTCTGTGTTCAGGTTACAAGAATTCTGTAGTAAAAGTTTTGAATATGTAATAACTTATGACAGTATGCACATGTAATTAAGTGCTGGTAGGGATGTTTTCCTAGCTTGGAATCTAACGACTTTGGCACACAAGGTGTTTTGATCACAGCATTGTGGAACCAATGGCAGCATTACCAGAATGAGGATTGTAAGAGAACATTTACATCTTTGTACTTTGCCAATATATACTCCTAAAACCACCATACGCTACATAGTACGTGGCCAATCGTCCTGCAGTCTGAACAAATGGATACTGTACGAGGTAAGGCCACCTTTCTGTTGTTCTGCTCATTTGGGCCGACAGACAAAACGATTGGAACAGCAGGATATAAAGAGTTGCTGGTGCAGATACACTGACAGATATAGTGCACTGGCAGATTACGTATTCAAACATGACTGACAGTCAGCCCGATCAATATTGGTAGTATATAGCTATCAGCCTGGATTATTGGGCCACAATACACATACTGAAAGTTGTACAAAAGAGTTGTACTAGTAGATGTATGCCCATACAGTGGACAGTGGCTGCTAACAGTTTCAGGTGCTTTGGTCATTGCACTCTTCCTTAACTGCAGTGATCAAAACCTCTTTCATCATTGCCCTAAAGGTCCTCTAGTAGACAACATAGGCAACAGCCTGCCAAATATTTAAAGGGGAAGCTTACCTAAAAAAATACTTGTAAAGTATGGAAGACCTTATTGGTTTAAATAACTTTTCAAAGGTTCTTTTTGTGTATATGTGAGTATTATAAATATTTACCTTTGTTCAACAACTTCAAACTGCTAAATGATAAATAGAGCACTGACAGTTCCAATTAGAAAGTGTTTGAAACTAGAATGTTTTATGTTTTTTATTTGTAATTGCTCTAGTTACCTTTGCAAACCTGTATCCAACTGTTGCTCAAGCATGTCCTTTAGATGACTATCTGTGTGCTCTCTAATTAAACATCAGTCTGCAGAAGGAGAAAACAGAAGAAAATTATTTAATATGCACAAAGATTTGGCATGACTTATACATTGCCTTGCATATGTAAGCACACACACCCTCTGGCTTTTCCACCACTGAGAATTTTGCCATTTGATCTACACAACATACTTAACACAAGTCACTACTTGTTAGAACAACCTTTGGCTGCAAATACAGTGTTTTGGGGTAAGTATCAGGGCTGGAGCTAGGGGTAGGCAGCTGCCTAGGTTGAAAGAGTGGGGTAGCAATTCGGAGGGAGCGAGTAAGTATGTAGGTTGGGGAGTGAACATCTGACAGGGCTTGTGGAAGTGGTGGTGGGGAGCGAGAGCAATGGGGGAAAGGGGATAGTGAGCAGGCGGTGCTGGGCCAAGTAATATGTCCATTTGTCCCAGCTCTAGTGATGAGTGAAATTTTCTCCATTTTTGCTGCAAGAAAATGTATGCAAAAAAAAACTTTTGACTTCAATTCAGTCTTGACAATTTTTCTGTGGCCCTTGCAAATTTGTAGACAAAGCAAAGGGACAGATTCTCTCATCACTGCCCGGCTCTGGTAAGTACATACCAGTTTAAAACACAGTCCAGGCTGTCACTTGGCCTTTTCTCTACCCATAATGAAACTGCCATTGTGAACATGGGTCAAATTTCAGCAGTAAAACGCTCATATTAGGGCCAAAAAATTGCATTGTTGAAATGTTTTGGCAGCATTTTGCCATTCTTTTGGCCCATTTGTTCAGTCAGCTTTTCTTTATATTTTTCATGTAAGTCTGATGAATCTGGTATGTCTGACATTTTGAATAGTAGCACTTAAGAAAAGGAATTTAACTCGACTATACATTTAATTTTTTGTTATTGAGCCACTTCAGAGTTACTTTGGCCTTTGAAAGAACTTTAACCCAACACTATTATTTTTTTTTTTTGTTTAGCAGATTGAACAGTGTTTTTCCCTGTATTTTGCACATCTCCCAACTGTCCTAATTTTGGCGGGACAGTACCTCTTTTAACAGCTCAGCCTGCAGACCCCCAATCTTACTGAAAAGTCCCTCATTTCCCTTTGATCTCCTGCACTGAACACTAAAAAAATACAAACTTAATTAAAAAGTAGCTTTTGGCAGAGAGCCCAGAAATCTTAACAAGCTTCACCTGCACTGAGATACATTGTTTCTCAGACTTAATTAAATAAGTGGCTTTTGGCATAGAGCCCAGAAAGTTAACAAGCTACACCTGCACTGAGATACAATTGTAACTAATAAGCTAAACAGGTCTCTTGGTGGAACTAAGACTTGCAGTTTAAAGGACAATTTCACCTGCATTAGCAAAACACTTAAAACGACCCCAAAACTCCCAAATGTGTTCAAAATAATCTGCTCAATCTAGTAAAACGGGAGTGGCATTTAGGGGGTGTGGTCACAAAATGGGCGTGGACCACACTGCGCTCGATATTTCTTTTTGTCCCTCTTTCCATTTTTCAAATGTTGGGAGGTATGATTTTGTACCATCCATTGTTCCTCCTATTTTAACAAGATGCTACCACCATTCTTCACTGAAGGTATGGTGTTTTTGAGATATATTAAGGAAGCTTGATCTTGGCCTTTTCTGTTCACTAAGCATTTTCAAACTTTCAACTGGGCTGCTGTAATACTTTTTGGCAAACTCCAGATGTGCCTTGACATGGTTCTTTTTAAGTAATGGTTTCTATTGTTCCAACCTATTTACATGTAACTGTTATGCAGAAGACAAGATATGGTTGCAACTCATGGCTACAGGGAAGGTTGTTGTATAATACTCAGCAAGGGCCAGCAAGTACTGAAAAACCATTTGTTTCAGTCTGCTAAAATAAAAAAAATAATCATGGAAGGCCCGGAATGGTAATCTGTGGGTTCTGGCAAATGCCAGAGGGGCTGCTGTAAGACGCTACAGACTGTCACTATTTGTTGGGCTGGTGGGGGCTGTTTGGGCCTCTGTGTACTTCAATGCCAGGGCCTATCTTAAATCCCAGTCCAGGTATGTATGGGAACAGGATCATATTTCTACAGAACAATTTTCACAAACAAAAGGCCAAAGTAAAACTATCCCATGGCAGTAAAAAAATATATATATTTTGCACCTTCAGTGTGCTAATTTTTCCTGATTTCAAGTTGCAGAAAAGCCCTAAAAGGGGTGGGTTACACTTATGCAAGGCATTGTAATACATTGTAGATTATCAATATCTGCAGCTCAAGAAAAATGTATATTTTTAGTAGGGATGCACTGAATCCACTATTTTGGTATCCAGCTGAACCCCAAATCATTTGTGAAAGATTTGGCCGAATACCGAACTATGCGCAAAGTGCGTAGTGAAAAATTACTACCATGTTAACATGACAGAAAGTCACCTGATTTTTAAGTTCGGATTCAGTTTGGCCAGAGGCATGGATTTGACTAAATCCAAATCCTGACGAAAAAGGCTGAATCTTGGCCGAATCCTGGATTCAGTTCCTCCCTAATATTTAAAAAATCTTAACCTTTAATACTCAATTTTTATACAATAAAATGCAACAAAATTGAAGATCAGGGATAGGCTAGTACAGAACATATATATTTCTACTGCTGAGAGAGTTTTACAAGTTGGATCATTATTGTTGATGACATATAATAAAGCAAAGTGCTTACATACCTTTACTAAGATAACATTTTACTTAAAAAAAGGCCTGCATAGATCACTAACATGATATTGGTTATTATTGTCTGTCATTTATATATTACCTAACCCATTTACAGAGCACTCAATGAGATTGCCTGACATTAGTCCAGCCCAGCCCCAACCAGACTAACAGTCTTATCTAAGTCCATATCAAATATATTAGGGTCAATTTCACCAGAAATTGGGGTGTGGCAGGAAAATCCACACAGAGACTGGGAGCACAGACTTAGTGCTGACTCTAAGCTTAGGTTAAACTGGTCTTAAACTGTGTTCAGAGGCAGAAGCCATAGTGGACAGCACAATGGATCAATGGTTAACACCGGGGTCATAGGTTTAATTCACAGTCAGGCCACTTTCTGTATGGTTTTTCTCGTGCTTGCTTGGAAAATATCTGTGGAGCCCTTGGGTAAACTGGAGAAACAAAAGCCCTGATTTTGAAAGGACATGGGGGTTAACTTTATAAGTGACAACAGTAGACTCCAAAATCTGAATAAAGGTAGAAAAGAGATAATGTTCTGTGCTCTAAAAAGAACAAATGCCCCACTAAGGTCAGGGCCCACTGGTAAAAGTCTCGGTAGTCTTGCAGGTTAGTCTGACACTGAGAAGCCTCACAGGCCCAGTTCGGGTTGTGCCGATTGTTCCTTCCATTATCTGGCAAATGGGAGACCTGTGTCCTTAGCAAATGCTATATTTTACCTAGCCCAATCAAAATCTGACAGAACCCTAATCACTCAGGGTAGTTATCATTCTGGGCCTATACACAGACCAAGAGGCTTACCAGGCATATACAATATGTATATTTCTAATCGACTTCAGGAAAACCAGTGAAGGGCTATAATCACAGTATGTAATTAGTCAACTCTAAGGGCTCTGGCACACGGGGAGATTAGTCGCCTGCGACAAAACTCCCTGTTCGCGGGCGACTAATCTCCCCGAGTTGCCTTCCCCTGCCATCCCACCGGCGACAATGTAAGTCGTCGGTGGGATGGCACACGTGGCGGCGCGATTTCGCGCAAATCGCTGAAGAAGCCTCGCGAGTCTTTTTCAGCGATTTCCCGAAATCGCGCCGCCACGTGGACCCTAGCAACCAGATAGCTGCTGAAACCCCGAACTGGAGAGCTGCTCCACAAAAATTACAAATAATATAAAAAAATAATAAAAAATAAAGACCAGTTGCACATTCTCTCAGAATATTACTCTCTGCATCATACTAAAAGTCAAAGGTGAACAACTCCATTAAGGCTTTTCTATGCATCAAAGTTAGATTTACTAACTTTGCTAATATAGGTACTAAACTTGCATCAGCACATTTAACCATAGCAACTAATAAAACCTTTTGCCTAACTTCTAGAATAGTTAAAACTAAGTTCATTGGTTGCTATTGGTAACTGCACTGGTGTGGTTTAGCACTGACATTAGTCAGTAACAAATACACTGAGTATAAAAAGTCTACACACCCCTGCAAAATTGCAGTTTTTGTTTAATAAAAAAAAAAAAAAAAAGTAACCCAGATAAATCCTGTCAGATCTGACAGGATCTGAATCAGTTAGTCCCTGGCAGCACAGAGTATCCCTGGAACAGAGAGCCCAAGCAGATTTATGGCTTTACCAGCAATATACTTGCATGTAAGTTTATGATTCCCTGTCCTCCCCACAATCTTGCACAGATACTCCTCCAACCTGTCTGTTTATGCCCTCCATCCATCCCAATCCTTGCTCCCACAACAACTATGTCCCTGCCCCCCGACCCACCTGTGGTCTTGTGTTTTTACATGGCCTTGGAACGTTGTGACTTCTTATGTCACCATAAATTACGGCAAGGGCTGCATTATCCACTATATGTTACACAAGAGTCATGAGTATCCTGTAAATTATGTCTTTATAATAAGTTACTTCTAGCTAAGGATGCAGTCAATTTGTAATTTATGTAATTGCTGCATGCCTTGGGGGCTTAGAGGAGTGAGAATGAAAGTAGACCTGTTCTCTTTACTCCCCAGACTGGAAGTGCTACACATTTATAATCTGTTGCAGGCAATGCTGGTTGTTCACAGACTGTTATTTGTAGGATCAGATATTTATTTATTTCAGACAGAATATAACAAAATGTATCATTGCTTATAAAAGGTAACACATGTAAAGGATCTATTATCCAGAAAGCTCCAAATTACGGGAAGGCCATACCCCATTGACTTCAATTACTTGATTCCCGTTTTGAAAAATGATTACTTTTTTCTCTGTAATGATAAACCAATACTGTGTACTTAATCTTTATTGTAGGCAGAACAATTCTATTGGGTTTATTTAATGTTTAAAGTATTTTTTTAGTAGCATGGTTACTCAAATTACAGAAAGACCCTTTATCTGGTAAACCAAGGTCCCATTCTGGAGCATTCTGAATAACAGGCTCCACACCTGTAATGGAAAGTTGTGAAGTTCTTATGGTTCTTCTGCACTTAAATGCATAGATTTTTTTTTATTTTTAAGATTACAAGGTCCAGAAATCATTTAGACCAGTGCTGGTTTATCTATGGTCAAATATGCTGGCACTGTTGTTCAGAAATAGTTGGAGAGATATGGATTGGCCCACAGTGGTGCAGAGAATATTGGCTTAAAGAATCAACAGGCAAGGAATCCCCCATCCACAGGCAGACATGAGCCAGTAATCATGGAACTCTTATCACTGAGCAGGAACAGAATGCTGTGAACTACGTCTTCCACTTCTGGAAACAAAGCAACAGGGTAGTAAAAAAAAGAATTTGTTTAGGGACAGATACTGCAGCAACAACTGCTGCTAGAAAACACAGATGTGAAGGATAGGAATGAACATAGAAACTGTAGATAAATGACTAACCAGCAAAGCGTCCCATAGGAATACGCTTTAACATTGGCTCAGACTTCTGGGGATCACTCCAACCAATGCGTCCCATCTCGGTCATTACTACAGTAGGGTTTACGGAGTTAACACGAATCTTTAATTGAAACAAAAGACAAATAAACCAACAAAACCATTAGTGTAGAACCATAAATGCAGTTAAATAAGAGAATTATAACAGTTTAGGATACGTTATAAAAAGTTCATATTGGTGGAAAGCCAAGTGCAGACTTCCAGAATCTCCACAAAGGTACATAGCTAAAGTAGGTACACTTAACTTTACTGACGGGGCCAGAGAAAGAACGATGAACTACAAAAATAGTAAAAACCATCAGGTACTACCCATGTAAAACAAAAGGGTTTGAAAAAAAATAAAATAACTACAATTTTGTTGGGAAGCCAAATTTATTCTTTGAAAAATATCTCTATAAAAAACCACAATAACTTGCATTCGAAGTGCAAGGCATTGGTACAAACTGCCACACTGAAAATTCACAACGCTCTATAAATTTCTATAAAACCTTTAAGACCTAATTATCAATAGGTGAAAGCGATGGCAGCATTTTTGTATGTGAACAGTTTAGCCTTATTTAAAATGTAAAGAATTTCTGTTGTCATTTTTCATTTGATTTTCTTTCCTCCAAAGTAGACTGGTATTAGAAGCTGATACCTAGCAATGGGATGGGAAGGAGTGGGGAATGGAGGGATAGAATAGGGAAGGGGGTGAAGGAGTGGGGAATAGGGGGGTAGGAGTGGCGAATGGAGGGATAGAATAGGGAAGGGGGTGAAGGAGTGGAGAAGGGGGGGAAGTGGAAAAGGGGGGAGAAGTGGAAAAGAGGAGGAGAGGTAACGGGCTTGTGAAAAGAAGGAGGCAGAAAGAGCATGAAGTTAAGCAAAGTAGCCAGAAAGAACATTCCATTCTGGTTTATTTTCTACTGAACCATTTCATTTTATATTGAACCTGCTTCAGGTTGCTGTTTTGTGCTTCATCTTATATAACCCCCACCCCCCACATAAAAATAGATTAGAGGCTTCACCTTTTTTGGACCTAGTTCAAGTGTCATCACCTTAGTCAGCATGTCTAAAGCTCCTTTTGTTGCACCTGTCAGAAAAAAAGGAAACTTTTTCCAACACCATTATCAACAACTATTGGATGCTTTACTATAAACAAATCTGTCCATCTAAAGGTTAAAGGCATGATATAACCCTCCAAGGTATCTTTATACTCCATAGCCAACCCAAATGCTGCACTGACTTTCTGACTTGTGTCACATTATCCCTCAATTCAACCCACCCAAACAAATCCCAACGCAAATATAAATACACACTCTTACTGACCTATCTATACACTCACATATATCTCAATATCTATACTTATTGTAGATTATAGTATCACAATAGCCTTGGATATTATGCTTGTTCAGGAAATCATCCAAGCCGTTTTCAAAGGCACTGGCAGAATCTGCTATCACAACGCCCCCCTGGTAGGGCATTCCCCAACCTCACTGCCCTCACTGTGAAGAGCCACCTACACTGCTTCAAATGAAAGTTCAGTTTCTCATGTTCAAAGGGGTTGCCTGTAATCATTTATAATCTGGCCCACAAACATGTCAAACCTGACAACAGCTGTCCACAACATGGAAAAAGATGAAGAGAGCAGCTATTATTATTATTATTTGCAAATGGGTGGAATGTAAGGTGCTTACAGTACACAGAGTGGTCCTGTAATGCACACTGAGAGGCCTGGCTGGATACATTAACGATGGCACCAGGAACTCCACGCTCAATCATCTGATGGACAACAATCTGATGGAAAACATAAGAGTAATCAGCCAGAGAGACAGCAAATCCTTGTGTTATTTTTCTGTATTCCTGCTTACCTGTGAGACGTGTAACACTGCTTTAACATTCACAGCAAAGCTCCTAGAAAAAGGTAAAATGCATACTTCTTTAAAGTATCATATTTTATTCCTAGCAATCCATGCTACCAAAATACATTAAAAAAAATTTGACTGTTTTATCCCAACTCCTGACTCCCCTTCTCCCAAAGCTACTCCAGAGACCCAAAGGCCTGTCTGAATGGGAACTTTTCTTAAGTACTGTAACTACGTGAAACCTTTGATGAGGTCACAACAGTCTACATTACCTGCACAATCATTTGCAACCTATGCAGGAAAGGCTGAGCCTGCAAAAAAATCATTATTATTACAATTTGTAGCAGTGCCAGGCTGGTGAGCAGAGAACTGGCTTTTAAAGCCTCTGGGTGGGTGGGTGGCAGTAAAAGGGTCAAAAGACAACAGAAGAACACTTGGGGGGCAGGGCAATGTGTCAGGCTCCCCCTAGTAACTAAAACCACAGACCTTTTACCCCAGGCTGGCATGCCACTTCTTTACAAAACAAATATCCTGTGGTACTTTCCACCATGTTTTTTGTGTCCCACGGTAGAAAAAAATTATTGCAGTGAAACATGGTGGTGCTCTGTAGAAAAGTACCGATTCATTTTATCTTGTTCAAGAAAATGTATTTCATTGTTCCAAACTTTTAATACTTCAGTGGGGTCAAATCATTCTTGCATAAATTATTTAGTCACTATAGTTTTTTAACTAAGATATTTGTATTGTGGCTGGAACAAACAGTTCTAGAACATACTGTTCTAGAATTTTCAGAACAGATCCAGATAAGGAACAAAGGCCTTAGTTGCACTTACCGGCTATTTTCTGTGTGCAGGGCACAGAGACAAATGGATATTCACACAGCTCTGATACAAATGTCTCCAACAAGAAGAATATTAAAAGTACTCACAGAGTATTAAAACTTCACTTACTTGTCAAATGCTTCTTCTGTGACTGCAAGAAATGGCTGTAGGACTGCCACAGCGGCATTGTTTACCAGTAGGTCCACAGGTCCAATGGAGCTTAGAGCTTTTTCTGTCGCTGACCAGTCTGCCAAATCCACGCATACTGTCTGCACTCCAGGGCACTGCAATGAAACACAGCACTGGGGATAGACCCTTTAAAGGGAACACAGGCAGTACACTGAAATCCTACATATACTTTGGTAACAGAATATAACTTGTTAGGGTCTAGAAAGTTGTGATCAGAATAAATCCAATTTTGGAACACTTTCTTAAATATTAGCAGTAAATGGTCCATAAAGCTTTTCATTGGTTACTCTGGATATTAGGACTGAAGATGCTGACTGACTGACCAGCTATTTGCCTACTTCTGGATCAATGTATAGAGCATTCTTACAGGGCTGAACTTGACTAACTTATGCCTTTTTGTAACTTACAGTGAGTACACAAATGAAATGCTTTGATGAACATTTGCCATATTTAGAACTAATACATAATGAGTTTGTGAGTAAGAAAATCTTACCCACACTTTAAAATAACAAAAATTAAACAAAATTGAGGTTCTACTAAGTGGGCCTCATTTACTACCAAATATCACAATTGTCAGTATCAGCTATTAGTTTTGATCAGTCTATGATAACAGACTAATCTTACCCTTTAGGCCAGACTTCACTATCCTGTCTCCCTACCTCTTGGGCCAAGCTTTCCAGGTCTTCAAAAGTTCTACTCAGAGCAACCACTTCTGCCCCTGTTTTCCTCAAAGCCTTTACAGTCTCCCGTCCAATGCCTGCAGAGAGATTTTGTCATTTAGTCACACAAACCTTCCAATCTCTTTATTTTCCTTAACACCTACTGTACATGAGATATACATACTAAATCACAGTGTATTGGCACATTTCCAGAACATAAGTCATTTGTAATTGCTTTTTTATATTTCGGTCTTTCCAAAAGCTACACAGTTCCTGGAGAGAAGTGACTAATTCCCTAAACCAACATTTAAATGTGGTTTCCTCACTACACCCCAGGAGACAAATATGGGTCCCGGCTGTTGGCATATGTTACTTGTGCCTTTTCATAAAATTAGCTTTTAGTACAGAGTACATGGGTATATAATGCAATTGGTCTTACCACTTTATTATTTTTAACTTTATTATTTTTATTTTTTCTGAATTCTTAAGTATTAGGGGTTATGGTCACTCATTGACAATAGCATTATTAATACTAGAATTACAATATATGCATATTACATATTTTCCTGTGCAAATAATTTAGGGTGACCAGATTGCATGAAAATTCAGGGACACGTCTAATATATAATGTCGCAGGGCAGCACCGATTGCATTTAAAATAAACTGCTATCCGTTCAGCCCTGCTAGCAAGAATTTTATGTATGAATTTTCAAGTGATTTAAAAGTTTGTGATTTTTTTTAAAAATGGTGACACCTTGTGGTGAAATTCAGCATGACCTTTTTGAACAGACTGGAACTATGGGCTAAATGGACTGGTATTTAAAATCACAGATCTTATAAAGGGGCTTGGGGGGTCATATTATGATACGTACAAGCCTGCTGGGGGAGGGTATATTAAGGGGTCATTTTCCAATGAAGCCACAAGTGCAGTCATGCTAAAATGTTGCACTTATTGAAGCCATTCATTAAAGGAATTTGCAACTAACAGTGCCCCTTGCCCTCCTGAATAGTTGCGTCCCTCCTGCCTCTTCTGGGGAATCATGCCCAAGTGTGCCTATTGATACTGTAGAAACCTGGAGCTGCCACCACCCTGAATGTGGCAGTAAGCCCAAGGTTGCCGCAAGGAGTTGGGTCTATAGACTTTGCAGACTTGGGGCAAAAGAAACACATGCAAAAACTCAGCAAGCCAGAAGTGATGCAAAGCGGAATCTGAACATTGTATTTGCTTTGATGCATTAGGTGCAGCTGCAGGGGGCATAACTAGGGCAGCAAAGGATAGGGCATACTTTTAATGTTTAATGGGTGCAGCTGCAGGGGGCATAACTAGGGCAGCAAAGGATAGGGCATACATTTAATGTTTAATGGGTGCAGCTGCAGGGGGCATAACTAGGGCAGCAAAGGATAGGGCATACTTTTAATGTTTAATGGGTGCAGCTGCAGGGGGCATAACTAGGGCAGCAAAGGATAGGGCATACATTTAATGTTTAATGGGTGCAGCTGCAGGGGGCATAACTAGGGCAGCAAAGGATAGGGCATACTTTTAATGTTTAATGGGTGCAGCTGCAGGGGGCATAACTAGGGCAGCAAAGGATAGGGCATACATTTAATGTTTAATGGGTGCAGCTGCAGGGGGCATAACTAGGGCAGCAAAGGATAGGGCATACTTTTAATGTTTAATGGGTGCAGCTGCAGGGGGCATAACTAGGGCAGCAAAGGATAGGGCATACATTTAATGTTTAATGGGTGCAGCTAGGGCAGTTGTGCCATTCACTTATGAGCTGCTTTTGGGGGCTGCAGCTGCCAGTATGTAAGGGGTGGCAGCTGGTGAAGAACTTGGTAAGGGGAGTGTACTACAACTTACATAAATTGAACCCTTTCTCTGCCCGTATACTTTCTATTCCTTAGTAAGCTCCTTTAGTCATTTACACATTATTTACTTTTTTTTATAATATATTATACATTACTCTACTATTATACATGGCCAAAATATGTATATCCTTCAAACGTCTCCACCTCCTTTCCTCTCCCCCAAAACAAAGCGAACTCACCCTTCCCTGCCCCAGTCACCAAGGCCCGTTGGCCACAGAAGTTTATCTCCATAATAGCACAGGGCCCAATACACACTCATGTGACGGTAAATGCTAAACTACACTGATTTTGAGGAGGTTCTGACATCACATTCATGTGACTTATGAGTGGGCGTGTCGCTTGTGAAGTGGGCGTGTCGCTGTGAGGAATAATGTGTCACTGAGCTGTCAGCATAGGAAGCGAATGTGCTGCTTTTGTGAAGGGACTGAGAGATTTAACTGGAAAATGCTTATGGCAAAAGCACGCTAAAAGACTAATTAGTACAAAGCCTGCAATGAGAAGGCAGTGCAGCAGCAACAGTTTAGAATAACAAGCGCAGAATCAGGGACAGCATTCACAAAACAGTGACCAGTCTTCTCTTCCTGTTCCCCTCCCCTCGGCTCCTCCCCATCCCTTTTCAGTGCTAGACTGAGGAGGCGGGCATTTCCCTTAGTATAGTCAATGTGGAGCACAGAACTGCTGCAATACAAATGAGTAAGCTCTGCTCTACCTAGTAGCCCTGAGTGATATCCCAAAGCCATGTACATCTGAGAGAGACACAGTCATTATCCATTTGCAAACATTTTGTTCTGCTGCTGCTCAGCCCCCAGTGTGTGTGAAAAATAATAAAAAAAAACACACAAATACAAGAGTATTGTAGAAATGATATCTACATTGGCTAACAGTAAAAATACATTGCAAGCTTTCGGAGCTCTAAGGCCCCTTTATCAGACAAAATACGTGATAATGCTGGTTAATGTGTAATAATAAAACTGAATGCTTAGTTGTGACTAAAAAATTTTTTTTTTTTAATGTTATTGTTCAAGAATAAAAAAAAAATAGTTGTAATAAAGAAAAATAAAAGTTATTTTGTTGACTTCTCACCATTGCCAACTGATTTAGAAACCCTTGTGCTTCCGAGTTCGTACAAGCGCTTGAAGAGAATGTGAATTCCTGGACCAGACACTCGAGGGTTCAAAAAACAGGCCCTAGGGCCTGAGATTTAGTTCACCTACTAAATAAATTCTGGGTTTGGTGAAAGCCTTAAGTTTGTTATACATATACTAATATAATGCTATAAAACTTTTGATTTTGTGATGTAGATTTAAAAATGCACCATGGCAATGCAAACATGGAGGCCAGTGTGGTACTTTTGCCCCTCATACAGTATCGGTCCATTCAGTGCATAAGCATGTGCATTAGGTCCCCATTCTGGCACATACACAAGATTTTGGGGCGATACAAAGCTTGCCTTACTAACAGTGTCCACAAAATGGCGGCTGTCTGCTTGTAATGAATGTGTAACTCTAAGACTGAAGGAAACAAGATTTATATAATTTATATAGTGTAAGTGAAGTTTCTTATGGTAACAGGTCCCCTTTAAGAATGTTTATGAGATCTAATGATGGTATGCTCTTGCCCGCACCCGCAAAGAAATTCAGATATTTGGATATTAAGTGGCATATTTATGAAAACTTGAGATTGCGGTTATCAAAATCCAAACAAGGTGGCAGAAGATGCAAACCTAAATATGCTTGAGCATATTTTCTTCAAATTCAAACATTTATAAATGTGCCTTCCCATATAAGTGCTCAAATCCACCTACCATGGACTTTTATAATCAAAGCCACAGCTACAATTTGCAAGAATGAGGTCTTCTTACCTGATATCGGACACTGTTATATGAAACTCACAAGGCTCCGAGCAATGACTGGGACAGAGTGTTCTTGCTCCCCTAAGTAACTGCAGAATGGTTTTGGCAAATTGTACCTGCCAGATTGCAGTGGCCTTGTATCTCATGTTAATGTGGTAAATTGTAATATCCCCTTATAGTATGAAAGAAGAAACACAAAGATAGTACAGAGAGCCCAAATGCATGCACTGCACCAAGACTAAAGTACTGTACATATGTTGGAGAAAAGTTTGTACAAAGTGCATATTCTTAGGCAATTTTCAGAGATTTCATTATAAAAAAAGAGACTTTAAAAAACACAGATTTGCGGTTTGCCCACAGACAGTTACCCACTTTTAATTTGTATCTGTTTCCAGGACAGTATTTATATCCATAACCAAAAAAACAGTTATCCTAATTTAGTGTTTAGCACTAAAGGAATATTGGCCCAGAACATAATGTTTGTACTTGGATAGAGACTTGACATAAGGATAAATTACAAAGAGTGGTAGTGAATGGAGCATTTTCTAATTGGATCAGTGATTTTAAGTACTGTCTCTTTGTTTTTGCTAATGATACTAAATTGTGCAGGATTCTGCTAGTTTGCAGAGAGATTTGACTAAATTAGAGAACTGGGCAGCAAAATGGAAAATGAGGTTCAGTATAGATAAATGCAAGGTTAGACATGTTAGTAGAGATAACATAAATACTCTACATTGCAGTGTGTTGGTGCATCCTTAATTGAGAAGAATTTGTGGAGTTTTGTCGATAATAAACTGTGTAACTCTAGGCAGTATCACTCTGGCAAAAAACAAAGACATTAACAAGGGATGAAAACCCTATTTTTGCCTCTTAATAGGTCTCTGGTAAGTCCTAACCTTGAGTATGCAGTGGTGTTTACGTCTTCAGTTCTTAAGAAGGATATCAATGAGTCTTGTCAAGACTGTCAAGGTTGGCGTTGTTTTCTCTGGAGAAAAAGGTGCTTGTGTGGGGACAATTATTTTTACATGTACATTATAGACAGATAGTGGGAGATCTTTTCTCCCTTATAAAAGATCAAAGAACAAAAGGCTACCCAATTAGTAGTGATGTTGGTATATATATTTTATGTATGTGAGTGAATAGATAGGTTGGTATGGGTCTATGTGTGTGTGTTGGGGTTTCCTTGGAAGTGTTAAACTTGATGGGCTTTGGCCTTTTTTCATAGTGAAGTCTACCATATTTGTCTATTAGCATTAGAAGCTATAACTGACAGGTTGAAGGGACAGTCAGGTTGGCAAAACAGTCAGGTTTAGGAACTTCAAGTAACAATTACATACAAAACCAAACATGTCAGCGAAAAACCGTCAACATGACCTATAGGTAGCTTTTTATGTATATTCATATTTTAAAAAGTAGTTTTTTTGTGTCAGTATCACTTTAACTCCAGTTTGCTTATACTGCAGTAACATATTGCATGTAATTTAGGTGCCAGTGTCTGGTTTGACCCTGTTTATTCCTGCACATACACAATCACTGCTAGTGGTGAGTGCTGGGCTAGTGCTGACTTATTACCATTTCTAACTAACGCTTGCTAAAAGCTGCAGTTGATGTTTGTGTGGTTACTGGTGATTTGGTTGAACTGACCCATTATTACTACAACCAAAACCTCAAGGGTTCACTGCATATATTTCTTTATATTGTAAAAAGAATGGTTTCATTTTTAGGCAGATGGCCATATCTTGTTACAAAACAGGGTTTACAAAAAAATCAGGCATATTCAGAAAGATTAGGTTGTTCTATACAGGTCAATCTATAAAAATACCCCCTGCCCGCTAAAATGGCATTAAAGCAAAAAAGCACAAAACGCAGCTGCCTCTGAATGCAAATTTAATGCAGTACATCAGCTGGCAGTGAAAAGGTTAAATAGTGTTTTGGTTTGCATTGTTTAGAAACCAGTAAATGCTGTGTGCAGACATTTAAATGGTAGCAGGAGGCATAGAATAAATAGATATACATTTATAAAGTGCCAACATATATGCTGTACAATATATGGATGAATGCACCATAAATTACATACAGTGTTGATAAATAAGCCCCATTGACCTTTACAAAAGGGTTATAATGGGCGTGCTTGTAAGAGCTTACAATCTGATCCCTTTATCAGAATACTTATTTTCAGTAAAATATTGCGAAGCTTTAGGGTAGAATTATTTTTTGTCTTTACGCTCCCTGTCTAGTTTTTCATTATACTGACAAAGCTGCTTTAGAAAACCATCATTAGGGCCAATCTCTCTCTTCTGTCGAACTGTAGTAAGTGCAGTTTTTACATCCATCTTTTGATGCCGCATAAGGTAAGCCACGACCAGAGTTGGAGAACGGCTATAGCCTTCTCGGCAATGTACAAACACACGACCTGTATTAAAAAAATAAAGACCACAGGAAAAATATAAACGGATATTGAGGTTGCAGTAGTCTCAAATTCTTACGAAAATCTCCTGAGTAGTTCTGCCCTTAATGGAAAACTATACCCCTAGAATAAATACTTAACTAACAGATCACCTGACTGGAAATAATGCAGCTCTAACTGTAACAGGAAGTAGTGTATAAGACAGAATTTTGTCCATTAATTGGCTTATGTGACCTAACATTTAGGCTTGTTTGTGTGCACTGTGAATAGTATCATCCTGGGGATGGCCCTTAGTACTTCACATGGCAATTTTCTAATCAGGATTACTAAAAAAAAAACCACTGTAATGCTGTAATCTGTATCACATCACTGTAATGTTTCTTTAAAAAGTATGAATAAATACCATTTTTATATGCTGAAATCCGGCTGCAAAACAGTTCTTTTGCATCATTTGAAATTCTGGCAGGGGAGGAGGGAATACATTGCAAAGTTGCTTCAAATGATGTTTCCTTTGCAAAAAGGCGTAAGTTGTGTTTGGGTGGAGTTCCCCTTTAATATTTTTAAAAACCTATAGTACTGCAAAGGCTGTTTTTGATGGGGAAAAAACTCTTGTAATTACTTACCATCTTTTTGAGAAAGAGCTTGGCTGATAAAATCAGAGGCTTCTTCAAAATAAACACTGAGATCAAAATGCTGTGTGTCGTCGGCTTTAATTCCAAGGTAAGCAATGCCTGTCCCACTGTAGTAGGCTGCATTTGTATTTACATGCATGAAAGAATTCCCTTCAGCAGCATTAATAATGTGAGTAATGCGTAGACGCCTCAGTCTCATGACATTTTGTACAATAACCCTAAAAAACAAATTTCTAATTTTAATTAATTTGTACATTATTATGTAATATATCAGGACTGTCAAACTAGAGGCATTTTTATGGCAACTATCCCACCATACCAGCTTTAATGTTTAAAACATTCACTAGCTTTTCCCAAAATAGGATAGGATATCCCAGGGCCTTATAATATCTAACCAGCACCTTTTCAGAATCAATCCCAACAAGATCCCCAGTGCACCAGTCATAACCACCAGCAGGGTATTAAATGTGCTTAGTGCTGTGATTGCCAAACCTCTTCACTTAAATTTTCAGGATTTGTTGAGGTCTGGCATGATGCTGAGAGACTGGCAAATTGCTAATGTGGTGCCATTATTTAAAAAGGGATCCTGTTCTCAGCCTGAAAACCATAGGCCTGTTAGTCTGACATTAGTAGTAGGAAAGCTTTTGGAAGGGGTAATAAGGGATTCAATACATTGCAGTTCACAATACTATAAGTTTGTGCCATCATGGTTTTATGCGTAACAGATTTGCCAGACTAATCCTTTTATGCGGAGTTGAGCAGGAACCTTGATGCTGGAATGGCAGTTGATGTCATCTACTTGGACTTTGCTAAAGTGTTTGATACAGTACCTCACAGAAGGTTAATTATCTAATTTTGGAATATTGGCCTAGAACATAATATTTGTAATTGGATAGAGAACTGGCTGAAGGATAGATTATAAAGAGTTGTGGTAAATGGAAAAATTTCTAATTGGACCAGTGTTGTTAGTTGAGTACTGCAGGGGTCAGTCCTTGGTCCTTTGCTTTTTAACTTGTTTATTAATGACCTGGAGGTGGGCATAGAGAGTACTGTTTCTATTTTTGCTGAAAACACTAAATTGTGTAAAACTATAAGTTCCATGCAGGATGCTGCCGCTTTGCAGAGCATTTGACAAAATTGGAAAACCGGGCAGCAAACTGGAAAATGAGGTTCAATGTTGATAAGTGCAAAGTTATGCACTTTGGTAGAAATAATATAAACGCGAACTATCTACTGAATGGTAGTGTGTTGGGGGATCCTTAATGGAGAAGGATCTAGGGGTTTTTGTAGATAAAAAGTTGTCTAATTCCAGGCAGTGTCATTCTGTGGCTACTACAGCAAATAAAGTGCTGTCTTGTATAAAAAAGGGCATTGACTCAAGGGATGAAAACATAATTTTTCCTCTTTATGGTAAGGCCTCACCTTGAGTATGCAGTGCAGTTTTGGGCTCCAGCCCTTAAGAAGGATATTAATGATCTGGAGAGACTGCAACTAAACTTGTAAAGGGGATGGAAGGTGTTTGTTTTCTCTTTTTCTTGCGAGGAGACATGATTACTCTGTATATGGCTGTATATATAGTTTATGTATTTGATAGTATAGATTGGCAAGTATAGGTTGTGTGCTGGGTTTACTTGGAAGGGTTGAACTTGAAGGTCTTTTTTCAACCCTATGTAACCACCAGCAATGTCAATAAAGCCAGCTGCAGGGAATTTTCATATGCCCTCCTCTTTTTTCATTAAGCATTTACCAATTAAAGGTTATCACATACAGGTCAGGTCTGAGATCCAAAAAGCTGTTCACAGGATCAAAAATTGTCACTGCCTATTACTGATGAGTGGGTCAGGAAAAACTCAACCTGAACCCTAACCCTGCTCTGTTCCCTACTTCTGCATGTGCCTTAGGTTCCAAGATACGAAAACTTTGGGAGCAGAGAGTACTGCCCCAGTCTGACCTCCCACCCGACCTCAACTCAATGGTCCCCTAAATTTCCAACGTTAAAGAGCCTGACCTAAAGGCAAAGCCACAGGCCAACCCTCATATCATAGTAACACAGTAAGAGGATGGCAAAAAAAACCCTTCTGAAGCCTAATTTTCTGCAGAGGGGGAGAAAAAATCCTTCCTGAGCACTGGAGACCAAAACTGAGCTGCATATTCTAGATGGGGCCTTACCAGCACTCTGTGAAATAGAAGAATAACCCCCTCCAACCACAAATCTATGCCCCTTTTAATATAGCTCAAAACCTTGTTTGCTTTTTCAGAAATTAATGGTATTTTTGCCCCAGTGTATATTTGTTATTTGTGCCAAACAATAAATTATATAACATTATGGTCACAATTACCCAGGGATCCAACCACTTGCACATCTGTTATATGTTCTGGGTCGATAACGACCAATAGATCCAGTATAGCATGGTTTCTGTTTGGCTCCTCAACAACCTGCGACATTAAGTTGTCATACAACTAGTTTATTAACTTGTTCCCATTTACTGTCCTGGCACTACTATTGCTTCAGGCAATGTGGGTAATTAAAATCCCGTTATTATAACTTGCCCCAGACTAACAGCCTTTTCTATTTTCAACAGGAGTTGAGCCTCTTCCTCTTTACTTAAATTAGGGGGCTTATAGCATACCCTTACAATTAATTTGCTGGATTCATTACTATCTGTGAAAATCTCAACCTATAATGCTTCAGCTCCCTCAGTTACCATCATCACTTCCTCCTTTATATTGGCCTTTAAATTTCACTTAACAGACAACCACACCCCTCCTCTACACCAGTCACATCATATTTCCTCTCCAATACCAGCACCTCCAGCTCACATCACTACCGCCTATGGCATGTTGCAAGACCCATTTGCAAGAATCTAAAGATTACCTGATCACAAAGTAATATGTTACAAAAAAGAACCTTAAGGTGATGTAAAGTCATTTTTTTTGTATACATATATAGATTCTTAGTATTAAATGATAAAACTTTGTAATATATGTCTGTTCTTAATTATGTACCTGTTCTGTGATACAAGCAATCACTTCTGCAGCTTTCATTTCTCTTCCTTGATCATGCCTTTAGAATGGATATGGTTGTGGTAATATAAAAAGAATATGAATTTCATGTTTAATTTGAAAAGGACTTTTATTATACAGCTTTTTATGCCTGGGTGACAGGACCCTGTAAGCTTTTTGACTGTGACCTAGACAAAATCCAGTTCCAGCCTTTGGCTTTTTTTATTTTTTTTTAAAGGAATTCTGTCATGATTTTTATTTCTAAATTACACGGTTTACATAGCAATATTGGTGCCTTCACATTAGAACTGCTTTCAGGTAACCAATGGTTTCTCCTACTCCCATGTAACTGGAGGAGTCCCAAGCCGGACTTTGATTTCTTACTACTGAGTGCTGCTATCTTTCGCCCTTCCCATTGTTCTGCTGATTGGCTGCTGGGAGTGGGGTGATATGACTCCAACTTGCAGCGCAGCAGTAAAATGTGACTAAAATTTATCAGAGCACAGGTCACATGGCTGTGGCACTCCGAGAAATGAAGAATATGGCTAGCCCCATGTGACATTTTTAAATTAAATATTGAAAAATCTGTTTGCTTTTTTGAAAAATGGATTTCAGTGCAGAATTCTGCTGGAGAAGCTCTATTAATTGATGTGTTTTGAAAAAAAAAAAATCATTTTCCCACAAGACAGTATTCCTTTAACTTGCCTAGCTATCTGAGTGGAAGGCTTGTATTCCCTCAAATTAAAGAAAAGGATTTATGATGAGACTAACACAAAGGAATTTATTACGTGTGCCACTGTACAAACATTATACATAATTCACTGTACAACTTGGGCTTACAATCTATTACATTCCCGCACAATTTTATCAGGAGTCAATTAACCTGATTGTATGTTTTTGAAGTGTGGAAGGAAACTCACCTCTCTGCCTGCCATTTGGACCTTTGGTGTGGCCATCTAAGGTGAGTTTCCCCTGCTAGCAAGTCTGGTATAGGCATTTATTTGTAAATTCTTAGTACAGGTATGGAATTTTTTATGTGAAAACACATCTAGAAGGTTCCATTATGAAAGGACCATCTCCCATAAACTGCATTTGAAGTAAATCAACGAGACGATGCGGCCACTTATCCGAAGAAAAAAATCAAACCTGCGCGATCAAGATCTCGCCAGTTTCAGGCCAGATGTTGGTCGGGAGGTCCGTCGTTCGTGCCCATACACGGGCATATAAGCTGCCGAATCGGTCTAAGGACCAATATCGGCAGATAAAATCATCCCATGTATGGCCATCTTAAGGCTAGCTTGAGAACAGAATTCCTTCGAGTCAGGGGGCCTGTGGGTGAATCTGCACATGCAGAATTTATTCGTTATTAATATTAAAACCTGATCATAGCCCAATATAATCCAGGCCATAGAGTAGACGTGTCTTGATTTGACAGTCGAATATCCTTACTTATTGGAAATTTATCTCCTATCTTGGCTTTAGCTCATTGTTTATACAGGTTGTACAGCTTCTGTATACCTTCCTGATAGCAGCCTTTTGGCTTTCCGATAGCAATCCTTGCAGGCTTACCAGCTTACCTGACCCAGTACTTAATTTTTAAAAAATTAAAATTAAAACTCTCCCTAGTCACTGCCAGAGACTTTCCTTGTACATTTGGAAGCTGGGGAGTAAGGGTAACCAGACTAGAGACTTGTGGACAGTGAAAGTAACGTCACTTGTCACAGGAAGTGATGTCACATACAACCGGAAGTGGGCTGTGCCTAGGGTTGCACTGAACCTAAATCCAGCACTGCTTGTAGTGCTGAGAAGAAAAGGTGGAGGAGTTTCTATATTTTACCAGTAAAGGTAAGAGATCATCTCGACAATACTTGTTAACCACTGCCTCTTTATTTCCAGGCCATAAGGAACAGATGGCACATATCCCTGAAACAGACTGGACCCTTTGCAAGATTATGCTCGACTGGTAGTCTCATGCCTCCACTGACATCGGTCAAAACAGTGGGTACCAAGGGTGACACAGCCAATGAGGAATTATGGTTCCTAATACACGTTTTTCCCAATCTATTTTTTTGAGCACACTCCATATCATAGAGAAGGGAGGATACACATAGGGCAATATCTTGCTTTAATCCTAAAGCAAATCATTCATCCCCATTGAGTGGCAAGGATTTCTTAAAAAGAACTTCTAACATTTGCAGCGTCATTCTGTAGCCATGAGATGTCTGGAGACCCAAATCTATGATCACTTCTTCTGGGCACCATCCGATACTTGAGACTGTATCCCTCTCAAACAATACCTAGAACCCATCATTCTTTAACATCTGTGGCCCAGGCTTCATAAAAGAGTTGTAACCCACTCTCGAAGTCTGGACCAGCGGATTCTCATTGTAAGTCTCCAAAGTTGAGGAGAAAGAGGGTTCTTCCCTACCTGCTTGTCTCACCACATTATTTCTTCCAGCAAGACTGTCTGTCATAAGCCATCTCAGTTCTGGTAGAACTTAAGCCATGAAAGGATTGTTCCTTTGGGGATTCTGCCCTAGTGTTCTGGTGATTATACCTTCCCTCCTGAGGCAAAGACACACTTGCCTCCAGATGCTTATTTGATAATCTAATTTTTGCCAAATAAAATTTTACCCTCAAAGGGCAACTGGCAAAGACTTAGAAGAGGAGTCTGCTATCCACAGTCCAAGCCGAAAACTTTTCTTGAAGCAAAATACAGGGCCACTGACCTTGCAAACAGCTTAACTTGATCCAAAAAAGCATCAGCTATAAAGTAGACTGCCAGCTTCAATTCAGAAATCATCTCCTTGAAATGTGAATTAATCCAATGTTGGCAATTTGCTGCTATGTTGACTTGGGAAACAGAATTATTTGCTTAAAACTATTTTTTTTTTTTAAATGGACTCTATGGGAGATGGCCTAGAACTCTGAGAGAGTTCTGTAAGGTTAGGAAACATCTTTGTGCGTACCTTTGTGTGGAATTTACACATGTGCCAAATTCTTCAGTCAAGTGTGAATCTGTGCACACACCTACACAAAACCTTTACATAGGCGTCCTTATGCACAGCATGAATGCACAGGCGTGCAAACTAATGCAGTGGTCAATAGAGGAAACCATCCTAGATTTGTAACTAAGTCGTTCTAGTCCTTCCAGTGATTCCATTGTTTACTCTTACTGATTGTTCCTGTTTAACTCAGCTTGAATCCTACTTCTTTGGCTTCTCTCTTTGATCACCTCACTGCCCACTCTCCACAGCACTCCTCCTTGTATTCAATCTCGGGTTAGCTTGTGTTATTTTAAGGATCAATTTTATGCTTTACCTACTAGCAAGCTTTTTAACTTGTTTATTAATGACCTGGAGGTGGGCATAGACAGTACTGTTTCTATTTTTGCTGATGACACAAAATTGTGCAAAACTATAAGTTCCATGCAGGATGCTGCCGCTTTGCAGAGCGATTTGACAAAATTGGAAAACTGGGCAGCAAACTGGAAAATGAGGTTCAATGTTGATAAGTGCAAAGTTATGCACTTTGGTAGAAATAATATAAACGCAAACTATCTACTGAATGGTAGTGTGTTGGGGGTATCCTTAATGGAGAAGGATCTAGGGGTTTTTGTTGATAACAAGTTGTCTAATGCCAGGCAGTGTCATTCTGTGGCTACTAAAGCAAATAAAGTGCTGTCTTGTATAAAAAAGGGCATTGACTCAAGGGATGAGAACATAATTTTGCCCCTTTATAGGTCCCTGGTAAGGCCTCACCTTGAGTATGCGGTGCAGTTTTGGGCTCCAGTCCTTAAGAGGGATATTAATGAGCTGGAGAGAGTGCAGAGACGTGCAACTAAACTGGTTAAGGGGATGGAAGATTTAAACTATGAGGTGAGACTGTCGAGGTTGAGGTTGTTTTCTCTGGAAAAGAGGCGCTTGCGAGGGGACATGATTACTCTGTACAAGTACATTAGAGGGGATTATAGGCAGTTGGGGGATGTTCTTTTTTCCCATAAAAACAATCAGCGCACCAGAGGCCCCCCCTTTAGATTAGAGGAACAGAGCTTCCATTTGAAGCAGCGTAGGTGGTTTTTCACGGTGAGGGCAGTGAGGTTGTGGAATGCCCTTCCTAGTGATGTGGTAATGGCAGATTCTGTTAATGCCTTTAAGAGGGGCCTGGATGAGTTCTTGATCAATCAGAATATCCAAGGCTATTGTGATACTAATATCTACAGTCAGTACTAGTGGTTGTATTTATAGTTTATGTATGTGAGTGTATAGATTGGGAGGTGTGCTGGGTTTACTTGGATGGGTTGAACTTGATGGACACTGGTCTTTTTTCAACCCTATGTAACTAACTATAAGTGTGACAGCTTCAGGGTTTCTGAATAACAGATCCCTTACCCTGTATATACAATTAAACATCTGCAGTCTGGGGAATGTATGGCCATCTTTAATTTTATGCTAACTTTTAGCTATTGAGGAGGGCAAGCAGCACAAGAGTTTGTGGCATTCTGCTTGTGCAAATGTTGCGACCCTTTAATACAGTTCCTCATGTTATGGTGACCCCCAACCATAAAATGATTCCTAAGACCATCGGAAATATGTGTTTTCCGATAGTCTTAGGTACCCCTGTGAAAGGGTCGTTCGACCCCCAAAGGGGTCCTGACCCACAAGTTGAGAACCGCTGCTTTAAAGAAAATAATTTCATGGTATTCCTGTTGGCGTGTTTTACAGTGATACAAATAATCAGAATCTCCGACTGTTCTATGAGGATTCCCAAAATCAAAATATACTCCCCCTAGGTTCTCTGCCTAAACCTGTATTCCCCCCCCCCCCTATTTCCTTTAACCATACACAAATGTAACTTACGCATCACCCACGTAAATTTTGGGAAACACCTCGTTGAAATGTTCTGATGGAAAGCAGTAACCGCCATCTTCTTCTGCTAGCAGATCATTTAGAGCCTGAACAGAGACCTCATAACCAGACATGGCCAAGTGGGTGAAGCTTTCTTTGCAGCTTAGAGCCCTCCGAACTTTTGCAGGGCAACAAAAAGAAAAAAAAAACCCACATCAGGGGGTTTAAAGATATGAATATTGTTCCCTCCCATCCCAACTGTCCCGATTTTCGCGGGACAGTCCCTCATTTGACAGCTCAACCCACAGTCCTGGATTCTTACTCATTTCCTTTTGATCCCCTGCACTGAATGCCAAAAAAGATACAAAGTTTCTGAAACTTAATTAGATAAGTAGCTTTTGGCAGAGAGCCCAGAATACTCAACACCTGCACTGAGAAACAATTGTAACTAATAAGCTAAACAGGTCTCTTGGGGAAACTGAGACTTGCAGCTTAATGGGCAATTTCAGCTTTTTTAACCAAACACATAAAACAAGACCCCAAAATCCCCAGAAATGTGTTCAAACTTTAAATAACCTGCCAAATTTAGTTAAATGGGAGTGTTATTTAGGGGGCGTGGTCACAAAAATAGGCGTGGCCAAAACATTTGTCCCTCTTTCCCTTTTCAAAATGTTGGGAGGTATGTCCCCCACAAAAAAACCCCACTCAACACCCCCCAAAAATTAAGCCTACAAAAAAAACTTAGTACACTTACAAAAAAAAACCCCTCAGCACACAAAAAGCTGCCCCCAATTCCCTCAACATATTAAGGGCAACACACCTCAGAAAGATGAGATCTGCAAATATAAACTGCTCTGTAACCCCCTCTCTGTGTAAAAGCTGCAGCGTCCGGGCAGTACTACCCGCTAGTCACACCGCGGCGGCGCTTTACGGCCCAATACACTGCCCCATGTGACGGTGACGCTGCGCCCATAGGCAAGTGACTTGATGAGAGGCCGGCCCGCTGCTAGGAACTAGCGGTAACCTTTAAAGCATGGTGTAAAATTCCGGAAACGCACAGAAAATGAACCGGAAACTGATGTTCGCCACGAGTGTGAAACACGGACTATTTGGTGAGTGGAATGCGGTGTTATTAACATGTTCCTCTGGGGAAACATTTTACGTTGCAGTTGGAAACTAGGGCACAGCCCTGCATAGTTTTCTTTTCCGTGAAAGGGTCGTGTAGAAATAACGCAGTGTCGTAAAATTCGGAAAGCACAAGCATGTTAGTATTTGTGTCCGCAGGCAGCTCACTGGGACGCACAGCCGGGCTGTATGGCTGCAGAGCTGGGGGTGTTGTTCTAGTGTATGTATCCCCTTATTTACTGTGTTCCCTTCACTTCAGGCCTGCCTGAAAGCAATACCACTCTCTTTTGCCTGATAGTCATCATTCGTTAGTGTTGCAGGTATAACAGTGAGTAATACAGTATCCTGTACCCCCAGAGGTGCTCAGACAGTATTATCTATCAGGCAAAACTTTTGTTTCCTGCCTTTATTGCTCCACCTGCCCAGCAGGATCTGTGGCATTTTCACTGCAGCTGCACAAAACCTTCTCTGGGACAAGATTTACGTAAAGAAGATGATAAATGGGAACATATTGTGTGAAAAGCAATATTGTGCCAATAAATTGTCCTCACAGGGTCGGACTGAGGGGTGCAGGGCCCACTGGGGCTGGTGCCCCCACTGTCCCCCCGCAGGGGCCCCCCTAACACCCCCCTGCATGGTCCCCCACCCGACAAGTTTAACGCGTCGGGAGGAACTGTCCAGCGCACGCATAAGTTTAACGCGTCAGGGGAGGAACTGTCCTGCGCACGCATAAGTGTAACGCGTCAGGGGAGGAACTGTCCTGCGCACGCATAAGTGTAACGCGTCAGGGGAGGAACTGTCCTGCGCACGCATAAGTGTAACGCGTCAGGGGAGGAACTGTCCTGCGCACGCATAAGTGTAATGCGTCAGGGGAGGAACTGTCCTGCGCACGCATAAGTGTAATGCGTCAGGGGAGGAACTGTCCTGCGCACGCATAAGTGTAACGCGTCAGGGGAGGAACTGTCCTGCGCACGCATAAGTGTAACGCGTCAGGGGAGGAACTGTCCTGCGCACGCATAAGTGTAACGCGTCAGGGGAGGAACTGTCCTGCGCACGCATAAGTGTAACGCGTCAGGGGAGGAACTGTCCTGCGCACGCATAAGTGTAACGCGTCAGGGGAGGAACTGTCCAGCGCACGCATAAGTGTAACGCGTCAGGGGAGGAACTGTCCTGCGCACGCATAAGTGTAACGCGTCAGGGGAGGAACTGTCCTGCGCACGCATAAGTGTAACGCGTCAGGGAAGGAACTGTCCAGCGCACGCATAAGTGTAACGCGTCAGGGGAGGAACTGTCCAGCGCACGCATAAGTGTAACGCGTCAGGGGAGGAACTGTCCAGCGCACGCATACGTTTAATGCGTCGGGAGGAACTGTCCAGCACTCCCCCGCCAGGGCCCACCGGGTTTTTTCCCGGCGACCCAGTCCGACCCTGTGTACTCACCAAATATAGAAGGACTGTGCTTTAAAAATAGTGTATCTGGGTGCTGTTTTTAAAGTTTCTTCAAAAACCCCAATAATAATAAAAAAACAACAAAACACAAATACAAGAGTATTGTAGAAATGATACCTATATTGGCTAACAATAATTTTATTGTTAGCCAATATAGGTATCATTTCTACAATACTCTTGTATTTGTGTTTTGTTTTTTTTTATTATTATTTTTGACACTGGCTAACACGGTACTACAGTTTTTGTTTCAAAAACCCCACTAGTCCTGCGCATCTGTCACACTTCCTGCTGCAGGGGGGTGGCAGGTGCTCTGCACACTGTACTTAAGGAGAGGAACCAATCAGTAGTTAGGCTGAGGTGATAGGGAAATAAGCCTGGCTTTGCTTGTGTGACTGCAGGGCTGTGATTGGCTAACCCTGTGCTTCCGACAGGGACCTGTTAGTACACACCCACCCCTTATTTGAAATACAGGGACCTGAGAGGATCTCTAGGGAGCTCCAATAAAGTGGCCATTTTTACAGATCGTATTCATTTTTAGACAAATGTGAAACTAGCAGCATATTTTATTCAAAATTACTACTAGATTAGAGTTTTTTGTTTATCTTATATGTCTCCTTTAAAGGAGAAGGAAAGGCTAGTAAAGAGTTAATCTCAAGCTGCAGGCATACCTTCAGTTCTCTCAATAGTGCCCTTAAGTCTCCCCATATTTCTCCCGTTCAGATGATCAGAAGCCTCATAAGAAAAAAAAACCAAAAAAAAGCTGCGCTCTGTAGAGAAAGTTCCCATAATGCCTCGCTCCTGCACCAAGACCCATGTACATACTCAGTTTGTAAGATTATGAGGTAGATTCCTGTTGATTGGCTCAGATCCACATTCCTAAGGGGGGGAGGGAGCTGCTTGTCTCTGGCACAGGAAAACAGAGACAACAAATCTTTTGATAGAGGACTCAGTGCAGTGTTTCTGTGAGTGCTTATGGCTATATTTTCATAGACCTTTCTGATTAAGCTTATTTAGTTTTTATCTTTCTTTCTCTTTTAAAAGAGAAGAAAAGTTGCAATTACTTGGAGGTGCAAAAAGTATGGTTCCCCCCTAGTGATTGTAATCATATACCTGTGATTACATATTTTTTTGTTTTATTGATAATCAAAGGCAGCACTTACCCTTATTTCTCCACTCTCTGGGAAGGTTGTCGCCGACCCCCTCCACTGTTAATGCAGAGATTGGCAACTGGTTAGACTCTTCCAAAAGGACAACTGCAATGCTCAGAAGCCAGTAAGATGTGAAGAAATGCTGTCAGCCTTGCGCAATAATAAAAAATGCTGCATTGTTCTTGCAGGAGAATCATACCCGCTGCTGATCTCTGCATATGCACCTTTTTGTGTAACCGGTGCTTTTGATTAAATATTAATTGTATATTACCACACTCTCTGGGTAATTTACCTTTACATTTAAGAATACCATCAGTATCTGTAAAAATATACGTTAAAAACATTTGTTCATTATTCATATTTGAAAATACAGTTTAAACTTATTCCCCCACCATAACAACAAAAAGCAGTAGGTAGAAGGGGCCCCTCTAAAAGTACAGGTACTGCTCAAGGTATCCTTGTTTATAAAAAGAAAACAATAGTTTTTTTTTTTAAGCAGAAATCAATTTGGGTATGTGCTTCTTTTGCAAAGTTCTATTACTATTATAGGACTCTTTACAAAAGGTGAACATCACCTTTAATGTCTTTAGCAGTTGGACAGAATGTGCTGTTGGAAAGCTCAGGCACTTGGTTAGAGATCATTAGCATCATTCTCCTATGCCTAGAGCTGCCCATGACAGTGGCACAGACCAGTAAGAGAACATAAACAGTGACATAATGACATTCGCCAGCATATTATAAAGAGACAATTGTAGATGGTAGTATGTGATCATTTGATGAATCATTGATGTCACAGGGCTGTGGTTAAATATTTGAATTGAACATGGAGGTGTGTAACATTTTTGTAAGCAAGTTTGGAATTCACTGGCAGCCTGCTGGTATCTATTAAGAGACCAATGTATCCATCCTCATTAAATGTTGAGTGCATTAGATTTTTTTAATGTTATTTTATAAATGTATATTTTTTTTAATGGAAGCACTCCTTGTTTTAGGAAGAGCTGGAAGACACAGACAATAAATTGGTCATACTGAGGGACTAAAGGTAACTGTTGGATATCGAGGAAAACATACCATACCAGTTAAAAGGTATGTCCAAACAGTGAGTTGTAAATACATAACTATATTTATGTTTGATGACTTGTGTTGACTATATATATATATATATATATATATATATATACATACATACAGTGGTGTGAAAAACTATTTGCCCCCTTCCTGATTTCTTATTCTTTTGCATGTTTGTCACACTTAACGGTTTTTGATGAGCAGAAACATTTAACTATTAGTCAAAGATAACATAATTGAACACAAAATGCAGTTTTTAAATGAAGGTTTACGTTATTAAGGGAGAAAAAAAACTCCAAATCTACATGGCCATGTGTGAAAAAGTGATTGCCCCCCTTGTTAAAAAATAACTTAACTGTGGTTTATCAATTTCAATTTTCAATTTCAATTTCTGTAGTCACCCCCAGGCCTGATTATTGCCACACCTGTTTCAATCAAGAAATCACTTAAATAGGAGCTACCTGACACAGAGAAGTAGACCAAAAGCACCTCAAAAGCTAGACATCATGCCAAGATCCAAAGAAATTCAGGAACAAATGAGAACAAAAGTAATTGAGATCTATCAGTCTGGTAAAGGTTATAAAGCCATTTCTAAAGCTTTGGGACTCCAGCGAACCACAGTGAGAGCCATTATCCACAAATGGCAAAAACATGGAACAGTGGTGAACCTTCCCAAGAGTGGCCGGCCGACCAAAATTACCCCAAGAGCGCAGAGACAACTCATCCGAGAGGCCACAAAAGACCCCAGGACAACATCTAAAGAACTGCAGGCCTCACTTGACTCAATTAAGGTCAGTGTTCACGACTCCACCATAAGAAAGAGAATGGGCAAAAACGTCCTGCATGGCAGATTTCCAAGGCGCAAACCACTTTTAAGCAAAAAGAACATTATGGCTCGTCTCAATTTTGCTAAAAAACATCTCAATGATTGCCAAGACTTTTGAGAAAATACCTTGTGGACCGACGAGACAAAAGTTGAACTTTTTGGAAGGTGCGTGTCCAGTTACATCTGGCGTAAAAGTAACACAGCATTTCAGAAAAAGAACATCATACCAACAGTAAAATATGGTGGTGGTAGTGTGATGGTCTGGGGTTGTTTTGCTGCTTCAGGACCTGGAAGGCTTGCTGTGATAGATGGAACCATGAATTCCACTGTCTACCAAAAAATCCTGAAGGAGAATGTCCGGCCATCTGTTCGTCAACTCAAGCTGAAGCGATCTTGGGTGCTGCAGCAGGACAATGACCCAAAACACACCAGCAAATCCACCTCTGAATGGCTGAAGAAAAACAAAATGAAGACTTTGGAGTGGCCTAGTCAAAGTCCTGACCTGAATCCTATTGAGATGTTGTGGCATGACCTTAAAAAGGCGGTTCATGCTAGAAAACCCTCCAATAAAGCTGAATTACAACAATTCTGCAAAGATGAGTGGGCCAAAATTCCTCCAGAGCGCTGTAAAAGACTCGTTGCAAGTTATCGCAAACGCTTGATTGCAGTTATTGCTGCTAAGGGTGGCCCAACCAGTTATTAGGTTCAGGGGGCAATTACTTTTTCACACAGGGCCATGTAGGTTTGGAATTTTTTTCTCCCTAAATAATAAAAACCCTCATTTAAAAACTGCATTTTGTGTTTACTTGTGTTATCTTTGACTAATAGTTAAATGTGTTTGATGATCAGAAACATTTTGTGTGACAAACATGCAAAAGAATAAGAAATCAGGAAGGGGGCAAATAGATTTTCACACCACTGTATATAATTTAATAATTCGTTTTCTGTGTGATTATAATGTGTGTGTGTGTGTGTGGGTACTACAGATCTGATTTACTAAAATAAATAAATTGTTAAATCCATTTCTGAGCTTACTAAAATGTGTTTAGGCTGAAATGGGTTTCATTTCTGTCAGCAATTGATGGCCACAGTAAACCAAGAAAGGAGACAAATAATTTTGCTGACTTTCTTTTTGCTTACAAGTGCCAGTGCGGTTTCTTTCAGATGATTGCCAGGGCCGGATTTGTAAGACGGGCGCCCCGAGGCCGCCCCCTGTCCGTCGGCCACCCCCCACAGATTATATTTGCCTGTCTTCAGGTAGGAATAGTAATGCTAGGTTTGGCTGACTTTCTTTTCTTTCTTTTTAGTGCACAATGCCCATTGTGGAGAAACTGAAGGATGCACTAAAGACAGTTGAAAATGACTCTGAAGATACAGAGCTGGGGAAGTTGCTGGCCTCTTCTGCAAAAAAAATCCTTCTGCAGAGGATTGTGTTTCATCCAGCCAGCAGTAATTTGTGCTACCAGCTGAAGGCACTGAAGAGCAAATATGTATTTTTGAACCCACATTCACAGACGGCAATTTGTAATGGAAAAACGGATGGGATACTGACCCAGCATCAGAGTAAGTAATGATGAATTTTGTTATAGTGGCAATTTTCTGAATTTATAATAGGCATTGGTTTTAATTCAATATGTATTGTTGCATTTTCCTCCATGAAGTCAAGAAATAACAGACCTGCTTTTGCCAGCATCATCCCTGTGCATTATAAAGTTAAATATATAAAATTATTGGTTTCCCATACTTACATGGGTCTCCTCTTGGTACTTTTTTTTCCCTCTGCCAACACGTCATCTAGATTTAATTAGCTCCTACGGCAAATTTAACTTTGTGTTTGTGTGTGCATGGTAGGGACCTTTTAGTTTGTAAACTTGACCATGGCAGGAACTAATATAAATAATGGCAGTCTCTGTAATTAGCTGTTCATAAAGTTCAGAGCTTTAGAGAAAAAGAATAATAATAAAATCAGTGGCATCAGTAAAAGACAAGGGTGGACAATTTTATTTTCTCTTCTGATTCATGTTACTGCCTTCTGCCTAAATCTTTTTTGCAGATGTTGACCTCTCTACTGGAAGGTCAGATGGGGTTCCTGTTCCTCAAAAAATTCTGTTCCCAGCTGACAAGTTGTCCATGAAATGGGACCGAATCTCCAGGGTCGGGGCAGGACTTCAAAATCTAGGAAATACGTGCTTCCTCAATGCAACAGTTCAGTGTCTTACCTACACTCCTCCTCTTGCTAACTACTTGTTGTCTAAGGAGCACAGCCGCAACTGTAAGCTTTTATTGGAAATCTCTAGAGTAACTTGGATAAATTTAGTATATTCACATTTAAACGTTTATAACTTTTTACCTGTAGGTCAGCAAAGTGGATTCTGTATGCTCTGCATCATGCAAAACCACCTCATTCAAGTGTTTGCAAACAGTGGAAATAATGTAAAGCCAGTTTCTTTCATTCGTGACTTGAAAAGTAAGTGTGAATTTGATGTTTACTCATTAGCTGCATAGTGTTTCATGCTTCTATTTCTCTGATTAAAAAATGTAGTTGTATACTGTTGCTTTTTATTTTAAAGAGGTCTAACTATAATGCTGTTTGAAAGGAACCATGTATGGGAAAAAATGTCCTGCGCTTGACAAAAACAAACCATTTTGTCACTCTTCAAGCTGTCACTCCTACATTGAACCTTATCCATGTGTACGCACTGGATTTTGGGAGTTGGAGTTCCTTTTGCTTTTCCAGTATAAATGTGCACCATCCACCCTATCTTCACCTAGTAACTATCTGGTCTGAAGATTGAGAAGAATTCCTTATGCCTGCTAGCAGTCACTCTGCCTTTAGCACATTTCTCCTGATTGGCTCAGTTAGGTCGTAGACTGCTGCACTGTTTGCTTCTCCTGCTGATGTATATCCTTGTCTCTCTGCCTTCATTGTACATTTCCTGTTTGATGGTCGGCAGAGGGCTACTTTATGGTATGCTTTTCAGTTCCAAAAGAGGGGTGGAAACCTATAAAAAGCTCACCTATTCTGAATAGGGAAATGCAGAAGAATCTTTGTTCCATTTGTAAGTGATACATTCTGGAAGCTAAAGTAAGGGAATTGGGGGGATTTGAGACAGAGGTGCAGGAAAATGGTCAGTTCAATCAGGAGCAAGACATTTATTCCAATTTGTGGTTCCCTTTTAAATGCATGAATCGGATATGTGACTTTTTATTTCTAGCAGACATTGCTCAGACATTGTCATTCACATTTTTAACATTAGTCCTGCTAAATAGACATTTGGCATTCATGCTTGGTTTTCTGATCTGTATTTCAGGAATCTCCATAAACCTAAACATATTTGATATTAAACGTTAAAGAGACCTAGAGCTTTCCAAACCAATTGTATGTTTGCACAAATATTAAATATATTTGTGATATGTTACTCTATTACAATAAATAGGTGGTGTGTGTTTTTATCCTCAAGAAGTATATAGTGTCCACAAATTATTTAATGATCATAAAAGCATTTAGTGGAGCCATTGTTTGTGCTTCTTAACTTTACGTGAAAAAACATTTATTGCTTTTTTTAATTACACCTCTCACCTTTGGCAAAATCCAGAAATTGCACGTCATTTTCGATTTGGGAGCCAGGAGGATGCTCATGAGTTTCTGCGCTACACTATTGATGCCATGCAGAAGGCCTGTCTTAATGGATATGCAAGGTTTGTCTGCATTTGATTCTTCAGTCCGTTAGGGCATTTGACATTAAAGAATCTATTCTAGAATGGCTAAAATGGGCAATTATGTGACTATTTATGAAATTTCATGGTTTCATACACTTTTTTTCTTTTAAATGTGTCATGATGTTATGTTTGGCAAGAAAGAAAGTACTAGTTATTCAAAAAAATTTCAAGATCTGAAGAACAGATTTATGAGTAGTAATCAGCTTGTGTTTGTGAAGGACAAGACAAATGTAATTGCTTTTCATGATAAAGCAAGTGGAAACTTGAACAGAGGATTTGGCGTAGATGTGATCAATTTGTTTTTTAATTTTTAGGTATTCAAAGCAATATCTTATTCCATAAGTGTAAAGTAAAAGTGAACCATAGAGAGAACAAAATTAAAAAAAAAAAAATACCCATGGCCATTATCTTTGGCCATATGTTTGTGAAAAATCAAATGCTATTTAAACGGCTATTGTTTTGGATGGCTGCAACTTGTTTCCTGGCCTTCAAGTCTAGCGTGGAACAATCATTGGATTTTTATATAGTTGATAATATAAACTTAAATTTTAAACCAAGAAATCTGTCTTATACAATACTTCCCACTGCCTCCTATATTTGTCAATATACATTAAAAAAAATAAATAACATTGGAATATATATATTGTTCCTCTACCTAGACTGGATCGGCATAGCCAGGCAACTTCCTTGGTGCATCAGATATTTGGGGGCTATTTGCGGTCCCGTGGTAAGTATGGAGCTTCGTATTTCTCAGGTTTAAAGACACTGGGGGGGCTAATTATGAAAAATAGAGTTTGCTTTTTCCTCCATCGATTTGAGAAAAACTCAAATACTCACTGGAGTATTTTTTTTGAGACCTCGAATTGTCGGGATATATTGAAGATGATAAAACCAACAAAACATTGCCACAGAAAACTCTGCAAATAAAAGTTGGCCAGGTTCTGTAGCAGTCTATAGGAATAGTCTCAAAATAATGTTATTTTAACACATTGGAGTTTTTTTAGCCTCATTAAAATGAATGGAAGTATGTGAGCCAGCATGCAAATTTTTTCCCTCAAATTTTGAGAAATCTGTATTCTGTATTAATTTTTAAGGCATTTTATTTACATATTTTGGCTCAGGTTTAGTTGGATGAGAAAACGTAATTTTTATGCTTTGTCATGCGAAAAGTTATGGGCGAGATTCAGTTTTTAGAGAGAACATCTCTCCTAATTCATAAATTAGGTGTATCCTAACAGCATTGCAATGAAAGTTGGTAAAGGCTACAAATTACCCCAAAAAAGGATTAATGTTAAATGAGGTTAAGACCACAAACAAGTGAAAGAAAAAAAACACCCAGATTCACTATTGAGATTCAGGGTACAATTATTTTTATTTTTTCCCGTAAGGACCTATGTTTGTTTTTAAAAGTGCTATGCCAAATACTAATTATTTTTCTTTTTCTTTCAGTGACATGCTCTGTTTGTAAGAATGTATCTGACACTTACGATCCCTATCTGGACATTGCTTTGGAGATACGGGTACGCCTCTGTAATAATTTCTGTTAATGCTAAAACCACACATTGGTTTTTAAATCTGGTTAAATCATCTCCTATTTATTGAACAGCAAGACCTTATACTAAAAGCAGTCTACCATTAATTTCAGTGTGTGTTTGTAATCTGAATTTAGGTTAGAAAGATTGGTTAAGTTCCAGAAAATAGTTGTAATATGTACAGGAAGAAATCACAAGTGTTTTATATGTACGCTAGGATCAGAGTCTGTGTAACATGGAACAAAACAAGATCAAATATTTTTTATCTGAATGACCTAAACATTTACTACACTGCTGTTACAGCAAAAATGATATGGTGGCTTTGTTGAACAGGGGTACTGCTGCTTTGAGGCAATTTGAGATTCTTGGTGGGTTACCAGGGGTGGTAAAAAGCCACTCCTGGTAACTTTAAAGAGCCAAATGCCTATTTGTAAATCTGAATTCTGGCTTTTCTAGTGCAGTTAGCCCAATTGCGATCTCTGCATAACAAAGCAGCCCCTCTCCACTAAATGACCGCCTTGGGTGACATGGGCTGGGACTGCCCCTTTTGTTAACAGATGTAAACAGTTAAGTTTTAACTATAGGGCTTATGTCACACAGATTGGCATCTGCTGGTGCATTTTATGCCAGCAGAGAGAACGCCACATTACATTAGCCTAGTAGTACATGAAAAGTACTGTAACTAAAAAAAAAAAAGGGAACACATTTAAAACATGTAAAAAAAATTATATATGTTGTAAAATGGGGTAATTTTGTGATAATATCCTTTTTTAAAGAAATATAGTGGTTATGTTGTATGGGTATCAGACCCATTATCCAGAAAGTTCCGAATTACGGAAAGGCCATCTCCCATAGACTCCATTTTAATCAAATAATTCACATATTTAAAAATGATGTATTTTTTTCTCTAATTATGAAACAGTACTTGAAACAATACTTGGTTCCAACTAAGATAGAATTAATCCTTATTGGAGGCAAAACAAGCCTATTGGGTTTAATTACTGTTTAAATAATGTTTTTAGCAATCTTTAGGTAGGAGATCCGAATTATGGAAAGATCCCTTATACGGAAAACCCCAGGTCCCCAGCATTCTGGATAATGGGTCCCATACCTGTACCAGCAATAATTTTTGTATCTGTGTAAAATAATAATGTACTACAGCTCAGGAATGTATATATAATGAGGCACTTTGTTTACCTTTATGTTTGTTTTATTTATTCTTTGTTTTCTTTTTGGTATTTTAATCAGTAAAAAATTTAATAAAAATAAAATAACCCATTCCCTTTTTTAAATTTTCTTATAGAATGTACCAAATATTGTCTGTGCTCTAGAAATGTTTGTTAAATCAGATGTACTGAGTGGAGAGAATGCCTATATGTGTGCAAGGTAAGGCAACTTTTTTTTTTACTGCAGTGCTCATCTCTTGCAACCCTTAAAGGAACAGTAACATAAAAAAAACTAAAGTGTTTTAAAGTAATTAAAATATAATGTGCTATTGCTCTGCAATAAAAATGGTGTTTTTGCTACAGAAAAGCTACTATATAATAAATTAATTATGTGAATAGTAAAAAAATGAAGCAAGAAGGGGTGGGAACTTTATTATCACGGGGGGGTACATTGGTTGATGAGAACGGGGAAAAAGCAGAAATTTTGAACTCTTATTTTTCATCTGTCTATACATCTGAGGAGCCAGATAATGAAGGCTTCCCTTTTAATATACCCAGTGCTAGTAATTTAGCTACTGACGCGTGGGTCACTCAGGTGGAAATTCAAAAGAGACTTGAACATGTAAAGGTAAACAAAGGTCCAGGACCGGATGGGATTCATCCCAGGGTATTAACCTTTTTAGTGCCATAGGACGTAGATTCTACGTCCTAGGCACTAAAGGACCAAAGTGCCATAGAACGTAGAATCTACGTCCTATGGCACTATCGGGTTTACAAGCGCTGCGCTCGCTTTTAAAGCAGCGCAGCGCTTGTAAAGCCTGCACAACCCCCTAGGCAACGAGCGAGAATGGACATACATACCGATCCGGTCGCCCAGCCGCACCGATCCGGTCCCTCAGCCAATGACAGCAGTGGACACGCATTGATGACGTGTCCACTGCTGTCCCTTTAAATGTCGCCGCCCCCGCGTCGCCTCTTCACTCCTGCTGTGCACGTGTGACTGCTGGAGCCCCCCTGCTGCCTTCCTGCTGGATTGGTCGCCCTGATTGCCTGCCTGCATTGTGTGAGCTGAACTACAACTCTCTAACCACTGTTTATTTTGCTTATTTTATCTCAACTGTCTAAAAATTTTTTTTTTTTTTTTCCATTTCTTCTTCTATCTTTGTCATTATTACACTTTTACACACATACACACTTATTTACAACTTTCCCAAGCACACACAGACACTTACACACACACTTACACTTAGAAAAAAAAAAAAAAAAAAAACTTTCTTTCTTTTCTTTTCTTTCTTTCTTTGCTTTCTTTGGCAGTCTTTTTTTTTACTAAAACTTTATTTCTGATCTTGCTCTATAATTATCTGATTTATTTGGTTGCATTTTAGTGTTTTTTTTGGCATTTTCATAATTGATTTCTGTTTTTATTGCACTGTAACTTTTGTATTGCTATTGGGTGCTGAATTTGCAGTGACGTTGGTGGAGCCAGGGCTCTGGCCACCGATTTCATTGCAATTATTGTTCTTCTGTTGGTTTAGGTGGTTTTATTCGGTTTTACTGATTTTATGGTGTTTTATCTTTGCATTGTTCTTTATTGTGTGTTTAGTGCCCCAAAAAAGGTTGCTTTTGCAGTGACATAGGTGGATCCAGGTCTCTGACCACCGATTTCATTGCAATTATTGTTCTTCTGTTGGTTTAGGTGGTTTTATTCGGTTTTACTGATTTTATGGTGTTTTATCTTTGCATTGTTCTTTATTGTGTGTTTAGTGCCCCAAAAAAGGTTGCTTTTGCAGTGACATTAGTGGATCCAGGGCTCTGACCACTGATTTCATTGCAATTATTGTTCTTTGATTGCTTTTAGTGGTTTTATTCCATTTGATTTCAGTTGTTCTAGAAAGGTCCAGAGGTGCTAAGTTCAGATTGTTCTGGTAGTTTCTATTGCCAAAGGTTAACTCCTGGTCATCTCTTGCTGGCTTGAGTTTATCAAAAGGTTACAGTGAGTTTTTTTTTTCTAGCTTCTGCTATTACAAGTGTTCTCCTATTACATTATTACATCATTACAAGTGTTGTCTTGCTTTTTTTTTTTTTTTTTTTTTTTTTTTTTGCTTGCTTGTTTTGACTTTGCCTGCTGATTGCTAGATTTGTAGTTGTCTGTATATTTCTGGCACAATGGCCAAACGGTTTTACAGCACAGAGGAAGCTGCTAGGTATTGCATGGACTCCAGCTCAGAGGAATTTAGCGATTCTGGGTCTGAGTATGTGCCATCTGACCACTCTACTGAGGAATCAGAGATAGAGGATAGTGACACTGTTAGCGCAGAGTTTAGTAGTGGTGGCACGCTTACTGCTGAAGAGGCAGAGGCTAGTGGTAGTGCCCAAGATGTACCCATGGATGTAGAAGAGGGTGAGGGTAGCACTGATGCAGCAGTTGGAGAGCCTGCGTGGGGGCCTCCCTGTAATTATGTCCCTGAAATTCCCCCTTTCACTGCAGTCCCTGGCCTCAGTGTGGACACCACTAATTTTGAAATTATAGATTTTTTTAATCTCTATATTACAGAGGCCATCCTACAGGACATGGTCCGTTACACAAATTTGTATGCTGAGCAGTATCTTGCCAGCAACCCTTTACCGGGTTTTTCAAGAGCCCAGGCATGGTATCCCACAAATATAAACGAAATAAAAAGATTCCTGGCTCTTACATTGGCAATGGGACTCGTAGAACGTAATTCTTTAGCTTCCTACTGGGATACCAATACAGTCCTTTCCATCCCTCTTTTTTCAGCCGTTATGGCAAGAAACCGTTATCAAATTTTATTGCGGTTTCTTCACTTTAACGACAACACAACGGCTGTTGCCCCTAATGAGCCCGGTTATGACAGGCTTTATAAATTGAGGCCCCTTATAGATAGCCTGTCTCAGCGCTTCGCAGAGGTTTACACCCCCTCCCAAAATGTCTGTGTAGATGAGTCCCTTTTGCTCTTCAAAGGGCGCCTAAAATTTCGCCAATATATCCCTAGTAAGCGTTCTCGCTATGGGATTAAATTTTACAAACTCTGTGAAAGCAGCACGGGCTACACTAGTTATTTCATGCTGTATGAGGGAAAGGACACTAATTTGGACCCCCCCGGTTGTCCCACTGACTTGACTACCAGTGGTAAAATTGTTTGGGAGCTCATAACTCCACTGCTGGGCCGAGGTTACCACTTATACGTGGATAACTTTTACACAGGCATCCCTTTATTTAGAGCCCTAAATTCTTTGGACACCCCAGCCTGCGGCACAGTCAACCGTAACCGCAAAGGACTGCCCAGGGAATTGCTGGATAAGAAACTGAAGCGTGGAGAAGTACATGCTCTAAGAAGCAATGAGCTCTTGGCCATAAAATATTCAGACACCAAAGTTGTTCTTATGCTTACTACTATCCACGATGAGACCATGATTGTCCAACACAGAAGTGGCGGTAGGCCCTCAAAAACAAAGCCCCTGTGTAGTAAAGAATATAGTAAGCATATGGGTGGTGTTGATAAATCCGACCAAATACAACATTATTATAATGCCACCCGAAAAACCAGGGCCTGGTACAAAAAAGCAGCAATTTATATGATCCAAATGGCCCTTTATAATTCTTATGTCGTTTACAAGGTGGCAGTACCAGGCCCCAGATTGTCTTATTATAATTATTTGCTGCAGTTGCTCCCTGCCTTGTTGTTTGGTGATGTAGAGGAGGTTCCTGACATGCCAGGTAATGACAATGTTGCCCGAATGGTGGGTAAGCATTTTATAGCACAAATTCCACCAACACCTAATAAAAGATATGCCCAGAGAAAATGTAAGGTTTGCCGTTCCAAGGGTGTTAGGCGAGATGTCCGGTATTATTGTCCCAAGTGTCCTAGCAAGCCTGCTTTGTGTTTCCACCCATGTTTTGAAGTGTACCATACTGTGGTACACTATGAGAGGACTTGAATTTTGTGTTTTTATAGGTAGGTTATGGTTCTCTGGGTTTGTTGGTGGAATAAGGATTTAGCATATCAGAATAGTGAACTTGGCATGTTCTAGGTTTTTATGCACAAGGTTGCAGGCCTCCAAACTTAGCTGTGCTGGCAAAGTGACGCTGTTTTTTATTTATTGAGTTTATCTATTCTGGCAGGTCCGTACTTTACTTATAACTAGGTTATAGATATATGTGATGAAAAGTTTGGTAAGGTGTGTCATATTATTGGCAAAAGTTTTTTTTTTTTAGTAAAGTAGGGTTTTATGGTATGTGATTTTGTTTTTTGCACAGGTTGTCAGAAAAACAGTGTGTGCTTGTAGCTTGTGGTTGTTTAGACTTGTTCTTGGGCATTCAGATTTTTGTGTTTGAGCTATGGTTATTCAGGCTAGTTGCAGTGTTTCTTTGGTTATGGGGTAGGACTTGTATTGTGCTGTTGGTATAGCGAACTGAGGTGCTGGGTGACTGACAGGGCGCATGATAAAACTTGTGGTGTGTGATGAATCAATGAGATGTTTTTATCTCTAAAGCTGATGCCACAAGTCCTTTTACTGGCACCTCAAAAGCATGCCTGTCAGCGCAGTTATCTGTGCATAGTTTTGTATATTACTTTGTATTTCTGGTTAGGTTCTGGTTAGGTTACACAAGTTGCAGTGGCTCTCTAAATATAAAACCTTTGTGTAATACTGGTGTGCCACTGGTGACTGCTGCACGGCACGTAATTGTGCACATAATTTTATCTCTGATGCTAATGCCCCAAGCTTTATTGTTGGCACCTTTAGTGCAACTTCTAAGGACACTTGCATCATTTATGGGCCAAATTACTATGGATTTTTTTGGCAAATATCCTTCTAAATGTGGTGCAGATTTTGTCATTTCTAAAGTAGTGTAGGAAGAAGCAAAAAACTGGTATAACACCACAGGAAAGATGGAACTCAAATCAAAGATGCTCCGCTAAACTGAAATAGGTGAGTAAAGTACAATTTAGGGGTTTATTTGGGGGGGGGGGGGTTAAAGTAAAAAAACTGCAAGGGGTGCATAGAGTGCAGCCCCAATATTATGCATTTTCAGGTTTGGCGCCCATGTACTTATGTGCAACCAGACATATGGGGTGTAATTTTATTCAGGGTAACTTGCTAATTGATACTGAGCAAGTTTTTTGATAGTTGCCATTGAGATTTTGGGGAGAAATCTAACTTTATATTTTTTTTCAGACTAAAGTCCAGCTTGTATAGGGAACTGCATCCACAATTTTGCCTGTAGAAAACCAAGAATGGTGTTTCTAAATAGCTGAAGTTGTCTATTTCAATGTATAGTTTATATGGGTTTTTTCACAGGTAAGGGGCAATTTTGTCTGAAAAACTTTGAGATGTGCACATAAATTGCAGCCCCATTATTATGCATTGCCCCTGTTTTGGGGCATTTGGTGGCTGCATCTTTATGTGCACCCATACATATGGCATATCATTTTATTCAGGGGAACTTGCAGATTGATGTTTAGTAAGTTTTTGGTAGTTGCCATGGAGATTTTGGGGAGAAATCTAGGTTTGTATCTGGTTTTTCCTTGATTTCTGACCAAAGCGCTGACTTCTGCAAGGGACTGCGGCCACAATTTTCCATGTAGAAAGAGGAGAGTGGCGTCCCTGAATAGCTGAAGGTGTGCACTTTTCAGAAATATATAGTTTGTGGGGGTTATTTTACAGGTAGGGGGGTTAACACTGAAAAACTGCAGGAAGTGCACATAGAGCGCAGCCCCCAAAATTTCAACTGAAATTGCCCTTATGCATTGCCCCTGTTTTGGGGCATTTGGTGGCCACGTCTTTATGTGCACCCATACATATGGGGTATCGTTTTATTCAGGGGAACTTGCAGATTGATGTTTAGTAAGTTTTTAGTAGTTGCCATGAAGATTTTGGGGAGAAATCTAGGTTTGTATCTGTTTTTTTCTTGATTTCTGACCAAAGCGCTGACTTCTGCAAGGGACTGCGGCCACAATTTTCCATGTAGAAAGAGGAGAGTGGTGTCTCTGAATAGCAGAAGGTGTGCACTTTTCAGAAATATATAGTTTGTGGGGGTTATTTTACAGGTAGGGGGGGTTAACACTGAAAAACTGCAGGAAGTGCACATAGAGTGCAGCCCCCAAAATTTCAACTGAAATTGCCCTTATGCATTGCCCCTGTTTTGGGGCATTTGGTGGCCACGTCTTTATGTGCACCCATACATATGGGGTATCGTTTTATTCAGGGGAACTTGCAGATTGATGTTTAGTAAGTTTTTGGTAGTTGCCATGGAGATTTTGGGGAGAAATCTAGGTTTGTATCTGTTTTTTTCTTGATTTCTGACCAAAGCGCTGACTTCTGCAAGGGACTGCGGCCACAATTTTCCATGTAGAAAGAGGAGAGTGGCATCTCTGAATAGCTGAAGGTGTGCACTTTTCAGAAATATATAGTTTGTGGGGGTTATTTCACAAGTAGGGGGGGTTAACACTGAAAAACTGCAGGTAGTGCACATAGAGCACAGCACCCACATTTTTAGCTTTATGTGCACCCATACATATGGGGCATCATTTTATTCAGGAGAAGTTTGTCTTTCAAATTTGCCTTTGTTAGAAAATTTTTATGAGATTTTTTTTTGTCAAATCCACATTTGATCATGCGTCCAAGTTTACGTTTTAGAAAAAAAAAAAAAATGTCAAAAAAAGTTCCAAATTTCACAATGCACTGACAAAAGGTATTTGGCTTTTAAGTGAAAACAACATTGCACCTAGAAACCTGAAGGTCTGTAGTTTCTAAAGATACCAAACATGAGGGGATATTCTAGATTTACATATAAGTTATGCTGCATCAACTGTTACAAGCGCTTTTCCGCTTTGTTCTGGTGTGATATTGTACTAAGTATTGCTTTAGTTTGGGGGTTACTTCTGGACAGGAACTGTGAGGTACCACCACATATTTGGTATCGTTGGACTTGGGAGTATCAGGGCTTTTACAAACAACAAAAAAAAGTGTGTAAAATTAACTTTTCTATGGAAAAAAAACTCAAAATATACAGAAATTTTTCATAATTTTATTTTTTTTTTACATATTTCACCCAAAATACACATCATATCTCCAGAAAAATTATAAAATTTGGTATGTATGTCGAAGCCCAATTAGTGACGAAAAAAACAATATATAATTTCCCTAGTTTCATGGAGGTTTTCCTACCAAAAAACATTTTTAAAGTGAATGAGTACAAAATGCTTAAAAAACGTCTGGCACTGGGGGGAACTGAAATGACGAATTCGGCTGGCACTTAAAGGGTTAAATGAGCTGAGCGCTGTGATTGCCAAGCCTCTTCACATAATTTTTCAGGATTCGTTGAGGTTTGGCATGGTGCCGAGAGACTGGCGGATTGCTAATGTGGTGCCGTTATTTAAAAAGGGATCTCGTTCTCAGCCTGAAAACTATAGGCCTGTTAGTCTGACATCAGTAGTAGGAAAGCTTCTGGAAGGGGTAATAAGGGATAGGGTACTTGAATACATTGCAGTTCACAATATTATTAGTTTGTGCCAGCATGGTTTTATGCGTAACAGATCTTGCCAGACTAATTTAGTTGCCTTTTATGAGGAGGTGAGCAGGAACCTTGATGCTGGAATGGCAGTTGATGTCATCTACTTAGATTTTGCTAAAGCGTTTGATACAGAACCTCACAGAAGGTTAATGATCAAATTGAGGAATATTGGCCTAGAACATAATATTTTTAATTGGATAGAAAACTGGCTGAAGGATAGAGTACAAAGAGTGGTGGTAAATGGAACATTTTCTAATTGGGCCAGTGTGGTTAGTGGAGTACCGCAGGGGTCAGTCCTTGGTCCTTTGCTTTTTAACTTGTTTATTAATGACCTGGAGGTGGGCATAGAGAGTACTGTTTCTATTTTTGCTGATGACACAAAATTGTGCAAAACTATAAGTTCCATGCAGGATGCTGCCGCTTTGCAGAGCGATTTGACAAAATTGGAAAACTGGGCAGCAAACTGGAAAATGAGGTTCAATGTTGACAAGTGCAAAGTTATGCACTTTGGTAGGAATAATATAAACGCGAACTATCTACTGAATGGTAGTGTGTTGGGGGCATCCTTAATGGAGAAGGATCTAGGGGTTTTTGTAGATCACAAGTTGTCTAATGCCAGGCAGTGTCATTCTGTGGCTACTACAGCAAATAAATTGCTGTCTTGTATAAAAAAGGGCATTGACTCAAGGGATGAGGACATATTTTTGCCGCTTTATAGTTCCCTGGTAAGGCCTCACCTTGAGTATGCAGTGCAGTTTTGGGCTCCAGTCCTTAAGAAGGATATTAATGAGCTGGAGAAAGTGCAGAGACTGCAACTAAACTGGTTAAGGGGATGGAAGATTTAAGCTATGAGGTTAGACTGTCGAGGTTGGGGTTGTTTTCTCTGGAAAAGAGGCACACCAGAGGTCACCCCTATAGATTAGAGGAACAGAGCTTCCATTTGAAGCAGCGTAGGTGGTTTTTCACGGTGAGGGCAGTGAGGCTGTGGAATGCCCTTCCTAGTGATGTGGTAATGGCAGACTCTGTTAATGCCTTTAAGAGGGGCCTGGATGAGTTTTTGAACAAGCAGAATATCCAAGGCTATTGTGATACTAATATCTACAGTTAGTATTACTGGTTGTATATATATAGTTTATGTATGTGAGTGTATAGATTGGTTAGTATAGGTTGTGTGCTGGGTTTACTCGGATGGGTTGAACTTGATGGACACTGGTCTTTTTTCAACCCTATGTAACTATGTAACTATAAGCTGATGTGTAGCCATGGGGGCAGCCATTCGAGCTGGAAAAAAGGAGAAAAGGCACAGGTTACATAGCAGATAACCAGTATATAAGCCCCATATAATGGGTGTTTGTCTGTTATCTGCTTAGTAACCTGTGCCTTTTCTCCTTTGAATGGCTGCCCCCATGGCTACACAGCAGCTTACTTATATAAACTATAGTAGTCTTTCTGAGGCAAACACACCAGTTGTAGCAATGCAGGGCAACAGTACTTATATTGTAATTACTTTTATACACTTTCATTTTTTGGTGTTACTGTTCCTTTAACTAATCTGATATAGCATACTCTTCAAGCTAATTTCTAGTTTTAAATTTAAATTTTATAGAAAGATACATGAATATAAATGCAGAAGAATCCTTAATAACTGACAGTACTAAGAAATATTGTTTAAACATATTCAAATTCTTAACCAAATTAGTATCAGATATAGATATGTTAATTTAGGACCACAAAAGATCATATCTTTTTTTTTCTCAACAAGAAATGAGTTTACTTTATAGGTTGTAGGGCCAATACAACTGCTTAATTGCTAGAAAGGCTTCAAGGGGCCCATTCATTAAAGTACGATGGCCACGAATCGAAAAAATGTGTGTTTTTTTCTAAAGCTTAGAACCGTTTGTACTGTTAACGATAACATCGTTAAAAAAGCACAACCTTTCGTGATACGTTCATTATTGTATGAAAAATAATACTTTGCGCAACAATAACGAAAGTTTCAGAATTCATTCAAGCTTTGGTATCATGACTATATTTGGCCAGGTTGGAGCTGCAGAGTGCCATTGAGTCCTATAGGGTTTTGCACCTTTTATGATGAATTTTCATAACATTTTCGGAAATTATCGTTATTAATACAATTTTTTTGCCAATCGTAGTTTTAAACATCCGAAATTCGGACTTTGATAAATGGGCCTCCAAATGTATGTTTTTAAATACTTCAGCTTTGTAAAAATAATTCATTCTGTTTTTTTTTATTTTACACTGTCTTAACTCAAAAGAGACAAAATACTCTAAATGTGCTACAGTTTGCAGATGGTCTTTATCAGGAAAAATACACCTTTGTTTAATATAAGCCCTTAGGTTTGGCCTTAGGTTAAATATGTGAATGTTAGAAACTTAAAATTGGCAACTAGTTTTTTAATGTTTCTTTGAAAATTCCCACTAGGTGCAAGAAGAAGGTTCCAGCTTGTAAGAGGTTCAGTGTGCACAGGGAATCCAATGTTCTTACTTTGTCTCTTAAACGGTTCGCTAACTCTAGTGGAGGTAAAATCACCAAGGTAATTGCTTTTCTATATTCTATATGCAATGTGCACTAATATGTCCAAGCTGACTGCAATTTCCTAATTTCACTAATTGTTTCTAGGAAGTTGGGTACCCTGAATTTTTGAACCTTCGCCCATACATGTCACAGAGAAATGGTGTTCCTGTCATGTATGCACTTTATGCCGTGCTGGTTCACTCTGGATACAGCTGCCATGCAGGACACTATTACTGCTATGTCAAGGTATGTTTGTCTGACGTATACACCTTATTGAGGAATTTCAGATATTGCGTGCAAAAGTAAACACACCCCATGACAATGTTAAACTTCTTAAAATATGGATGTTTAATCCAAAACAATTTTCCAAACAACTGCACTGCCAGACCATTTCAGCAAGTTTAGCTTGAGGGAAGAATGCAGGGTGCTGAAAGAAGTCTCTGAGAACCCCATCATTTCATCATGGGACCTAGTGGTAGTTTGGGTTACTACTGATAAGGAAAAACATGAGTTTACATTATAAAAAGGCTGTGCATATTAGATCTACATGGGAGGTTTGAGAGGAAGAAATCTTTCTCTTAAATCATTGCATTCTAAAATGTTTCTTCAAAGTCCCACCAAAATATTAAAAGGTTTTTCTATACAAGTGAATATTATGGACTCCTAGATATCTACAGATCCTGATATCAGACTGTGATGCCATGCACAATTCAAAAATCTAAAGCATGGTGCATAACCTGCCCTAAATGCTTAGCAGGGTATCAATCTTAATGCAATTAGTTAATTAATTAAAATGACTCTAAAATCACTATCCTGGAAATAGAGAATTAGCAGTGGCATATTTACCCCAAGTACTAACTGGCAAGTATTAGCCAAAGATTGCTGCCTACACCATGGGCCCCTACTGCTACCACATCACCCCCATGTTTTTTGCCTGTACTCGCCACTTTAGCCTCATCCAGGATACTGTTCGTAGAGACAAAGGAGAGCCTCTGGTCTCTGCCTTTGGCTTTGTCTGCCGTCAGCTTAGTGAATACATATAGCTTATCAGTCTTTGTGCCACAATCTAACAGCGCAACAAAAAAACATGGTGGGCAGGTCTACAGCTCGGACATAATGACCTGCTTGCTAACAATTCTGTTTAACATACTGAGTATATAATCAAACTGTTTGACCAGAACACTTTTTCTATGCAGGCTGCTTACGGTTTCCTTAGAATCGCCTCACCCATTTTAACTATTTTAGCAAGTGTACAAGCCTTAATCAGGCAATTCCCACCTGCTCTAAAAATATTTTCTTGCTGGCCACAAGATGGTGCCAAAGCGAAATAATCAGTTGTAGCTATCACCTGAGACCCTGGACAACCTTTTTCTGTAGCAGTTTAAAGTTGCACAAAGAAGGGTTGAATTACTTCACTAGAAGCCATCCCCTTTGCAAAATTTCACAGTCAGCCCTTTAAGAGGAACTTCTCTATGGAACAAGAGCCACTTGGACTGAACACAGAGGATTCTACTATCCAATCTAGTCAGGGACTCCTTAAAATATTGAGCATTGAGATATTGATAAAATATTGAGCACTGACAACCTTTTGGTTCTTCCACTGTGAGATGTCATAACAACAGGCGCCAGTTTGTCAGATTGGGGAACAATGTTTTCACCTCTTATATGTAAGGGAACATGGTCCCTTACCACGTTTACTACTAGTAATCACGTCTACTAGAAGGACATAATTCAAAATGTTCCAGGTTTAACCCATGTGGGCAGTATTAAGCCAACTATCTCAGTTGACAGACCATCAACCAAGGGGAATGAGCAATACATCCACAAATTTCCTAAAAGATTTTTGAGAAAATAGGCCAGCCAGGCATAGATATTCTGACCTCCAAGAACAAGCTAGTGCCCAGGTATTGTGCCTACTTGCTTTTCACACTACTGCACATGTGCACAGCTACAATATATTATTGGGAGACAAGATAGTGATGTGTCGCTCCTACATTAGTACCCTGGCCGGTGCAGTTTTCAACAAACGGGAGAACTGACCTAGGGTCTCAAGTAAGTGATTATAATCACTGCAGGGCCTTACTTGTCTCTCCCTGGTGATTATACCTTTCATTCTCCATTAAATGTAATTAGGTTGATTGTCTTAATTTATTTTCTGTTTGTAGGCCAGTAATGGACAGTGGTACCAGATGAACGATTCCCTAGTTCATGCCAGCAATATCAAGGTTGTTTTGAACCAGCAAGCTTATGTTCTCTTCTATTTACGGTAATGCAATACTGGGAATATTGAGTGCAACCCTTTTTCTTTTTCTTTGTTCTCGCATTTATGTTAGAATGGTTATATGTAGAGCTGGGCGGTATGACCAAAAATTTATATCACGGTATTTTTCAAAATTATATCGGTGTCACGGTTTTTGGCGGTATTTTTTTTTTTCCATGCATGATTAGATGTTAACCCCATTTCCTAATAAATTAGAGAATAATTACTGCAGTATTAAAAATCAGAGTCAGGCAAGCGAAGGATCGGCAACAGAAAGTCGTAAGGTAAATCAGGCAGGCTTAGTTTCCCAGGCAAGGCCGCAGACAACATAGCACAGTACAGGAGGCGTTTGATAGCATTAAATACCCCCCACGCATTCGCGCAGAACCGGCGCCGTCAGCGCGTCGTGGACGTGCACGTTTTGACATGTACGTGCGCTTTGACGCACGCGCACCTGGACGTGCGTGTGCAACGTCCCGCGGACAACGGGACGCACGCACGCATGCAAGGAGGCGGCAAGACCGGCCCGCACGGGTGAGTACCTTGACACCCCGGTATTGCGGTATCTGAAAAATGAATATAGTTTTAAAAAAAAAAAAAAACACCGGTATTCGGTATTAAACGGTATATCGCCCAGCCCTAGTTATATGCTATGTTTTGTGCTGTATTGGACAAATAAAATTCCATATTGCTTATAAATGTAGAACAATAGCATCCTTTATTCCTCTAGAGGCATGGACCTCTAGCTGTAGCCAATCTAGCATTTTCATATATCAAGTTCTGCATTTCCATATCTAAATTTTAGAATGTGCCTTAAATTTTTTGTCTTAACAATACTTAATATTCTCTGCAGTGTGGAGCATAGAATGTGACTGATAACTACATGGCAAAGCTGTATGTGTATTTACAGATAAATTTAAATTCAGAACAGAGGTTTTGTTGACTATGTAAGATGTCCACTTGGAATAATGTAATCATAAACATAACTCAGATTTCATAATTTCCTTTTTTAAGGAGAAACTCTTGAACTTATACCTTCCCTTGTTATGCTGTTTTGATAGCTCCTTCAGAACACTGCTGCTGTAACCTGTACCAACAGGTGTTTCACCTCGCATTTCCCTGTGGTGGAACGCACCTCCATTCCATAACAGGAATGCACAGGATGAAATGCAATTCGATCTTTTAAATGCGCCCATACTCGCACAGAAGCAGAAATATTTTATTGCATAAAAAAGGAGTAATATTCCTTATTTTATTTATTATTTTTCTTCATTCATAATCCCACTTTTCTTTCTCTTATTCAGGGTTTCCGAGAACAGGCAAAATTATGATAATTCAACGGGTAAAGTGCAAGTTAGACACAGTATTCATACCACCCCCTCTTCACCTAACATAACAAAGAACCACTCACCCCTGTATGAGGAAAAGGTGGGTACATTTCTCACTGTAACTTTTACTATTTTATAGAATGCCCTATTTGTAAAAACTTTTCAATTGGTCTTAGTTTTTTATAGCTTTCAAATTATTTGCCTTCCTCCTCTTGCTTTTTTTCACCTTTTTATTTTTAATTATTTATATTTAGCTTTTTATTCTCTTTTCTATACATTTTCCAGTCTCTTACTGCTTGGTTGCTTGGGTAAATTGAACCCTAGCAACCAGATGCTGAATAAATCCAACCAACTGTTAATTAAACAAATAAAATAAACAAAAGACAAATCAGCAGAAATAAGACAAAACTACAGAATATTGTGTACAAATGTTTCTGTATATAAGGTTATTTTTGCTGATAAAATACAGTAACAAAAATTGCTAAAATATTTCAATCATTGAAATCCAGATTGCCCTTGATTGCCAGTTGTTGTGTGTCAACAATACATTATCTTCTTTTTTTAGAGAACACAACTTAATACATACTTTTATAAAACAGCCAAACTTCTCTTTGGCTTCCCTGAAATTGGCTGTATGGTTTTAAAATGTGAATATAAAAATGCAAAGGGGGCAGATGTATCAAAATGTTAGATCAGAGCTCCCCACAGAAAAATTCTCCTACTTGGTATTCTTTCATTTTTTTTAGAACTGTATTTATCAAATGGTAAACTTTAAACTTTCAGCCATTGATAAATAAATACATACATACAATGGATTGAGTTGGCAGCCCACCATCAAAAACAGAAGTGCGGATATCTGTAGTGCGAGCTTGTATGTTTTGATAACAGATGAATAAAATAACAGCTTTGCTGATTTGGGGTTGTGATTCCATATGTGAAATTTGCCAAAGGGTGCTGAAATTATCACATAACAAATATTGTACAAAAGCAATGTGATAATTTTTGTATTCAGTACTAAGTGTATGTACATGTAAATGTAAAACACAATATTCACTTTGCCATTTGAGTTGTTTTTAGTCAATTTTCAGGTCCTACAGAAGAATGGTTTCTGTTACGATGATCTTTGTGCCTTTTGTTTTTTAGGGACACAAAGGAAAAAAACTTTCACCCCAGGAAGAAACTGGAATTCCTGTTTTACGCAAATTGTCACCTTTTATTAACAAAAGTCACAGCAGTGCAAACCCTTTACGACCCTCGAGTGTTGACGTCTGCACCAAACTAGCTTCAAGTCCCCCTAGTGTTCCATTTAATCGGGATACTTCTATGAGCAATGGCAAGAAGCCTTTCCAAACTCAACAGGAGATTATTCTTAATAAGAATAGCAAGCATGAAAGTTTAAAGCTGAATATGAAAACTGGCAATCCTGTGACTGGGCATGGGGTGATGTCTTCAACCAGTCCACCAGAGAACTTGAGTGAAACCAAACTTTTGAAATCATCTCCTACACTAGAGAATGAATGTGAGGCTTTAACCATATCTCCTGTCCCTGCCAGTAAGCCAGTCCTATGTGCCACAAAGGTAAGTTAACCTTGGAAGTGAAGTGCTTAACTCACACAGATTGGATAGTGGAATTCATAATCCTAAGGCTGGTTAAAAAAATGTTGGTTAAAAAAACACAAAGGTGCTTTGAAAAATTCAAGAACTTTGTACACATTCGATATATAGTACAGGCATGGTATCTCTTGTCCAGAAACCCAATATACAGATTGCTTCAAGTTAAGGGGAGACAATATCCAATAGAGCCATAGAATCTATGTTCTGTGGATAAAAGTACCATATAATGCAGGTTCTAGGTTCTGAAAACTTCCAGTTTGGGGAGTGGAGAGGCGGCTTTTAAAGCTGCTTCTTTGTTCCTTCTCTTATTTTCCAGGGCAAAATTTTTTTTTTTTTGTTTTGGGGGCGAGCTTTCTACATGGTGTTTAGAAATTCATACCGACCAAAGACCCCTGGCATTTATATTTGTTTTAGCTTTCTTCCGCGGGAGACATCATGATTTTGAGTTGATTTAATGAAAAACTTAAAATTTAGCAAAGCTTTGCAGTTTGACCATTTTCAGTTCTTCAGAATGGGTATTTTCCGGGAATATATGTCTTTAGGGTCAAAGTGTGTGTGTATGTGTATATATATTTATATATAATTTTTTTTTTTCAGATTTTGTCAAGTGCATAATACAGCCTTTTTTGATTTTGATGTAATTCTTATGACCAGTATAACCATTTTCATTTTTGGGTCTCTGCTATCCAATATTAATTGGATTTTGTGGTACGTAAACTGTTCAGACGGCCCATAACATTTAATATTCATAATGTTGCAACATGTGGCTATAATAAGCAGGTTTGATTTCATAAAATCTACAATCTTTAGCCAAGTGTTTGCAGTTTGATCATTTCAAATAGAGAGACATATTTGCCCATTTGGAATGCCTCTCAAAATGTGTACTACTATACAGTAGCATGGGTCATGTCATCGGGGGGGAAGTTGCGGAGATCTGCTGGGCCTAATACTAGTGATCTTTGAGGCATGCTGGGGGGGCCGGAGGGGGGCAGTTGTGTGGAAATATTGGGGGTATAGGCCCATGATTTTAACTGATTTGTCTTATATTCCACCCTTATAGTTTTCACGGATCTGGTCCATTTAACTTTAACGGTAAGGGTCAGTTGATTTAGAAGGGAATATTTTTCCCAGTTGGCTGCCTGTGGCATCTTTGCTGCTCTCAGTATTTGTGTTGCCAGTTTGTTAGATTATTATTTTAATGGGCAAAGCCAGAAAGAAAAAACAAGGGGTTGGGTTCAATATTACGTTTGAAAACAGTTGTCAGCATACCAGCAAACTCCTCCCAGAATTCCGTAGCCATCATGCATGGTCCACCACATGTGGAAGAAAGTGCCCCTCTCTTCTTAGCCCCCAAAGTATTGCAAGGGGAAAATATCACTTTAGAAGCAAGCCAGTCTCAAAGGGGTTTACTACCATCTTTAGGATTATTTGTATACCTTCTCCATTATCCATGTGCATCCCTTGATTGTAACAGGTATTGGCTGGACAGCTTTGAAAATCATTATCACATTTCTAAAGTGCCAACATATTCTGCTACTCTTTACAATAAAAAGGGTGTATACTTTAAATATACACATTACATACAAAGCAACCAGTGACCGATACAAGAGGTAAAGGTGGCACTGCCAAAAAAAGCTTACAATCTAAAAGAAAATCCCATCAGGTAAACATTGCATTGGACCATGGATACTGTCCTCTCCCAGCTAGTCTTTATTGTGATCCAAACTTTAACCTGTGTGCCAAAAATCTGACCTCCTCGTCACCATTTCCTTCTTTTTTACTAATAGAGTATAAAAATATTTCTGAAGGAATATTTTGCTTTGTTTGTCATTCATCCACAACTCCATCTACATGAAATAGGCGTCACAGATTTACAATTAATAATTGCACTGAGGATGTGGGGTTGAGGTTTAATCCATCCTTGTAAAATGGCTTTTTTGAGAGAGTCTGGGAGTCTTGAGGGGCTTTGTGACAGAAGACCCAGCATTTCGTTTTCTGGTGTTAGAGGTGTGTAGTTGAAATTCGAGAAATCTCTAACTTCTCTCCAAAATGTCTTAATTAACCAGTAAAGCTTTTCATCAACACTTATTAGAATTGTCCCTAAATTTACCACCCTAAAGTCGTCTGGTAACTCCATGGCCCACAGGGAGCACCCCACAGTTAAACCTCTGCTACTGTGGGCAACTAAACTCCCCAAAATGCCTTTCCACTGTCAAAGTGAATGGCTTGTGGTAAAGCATACTCAGCGCTTTGTTTTCAGAAGTCGCGTAATGATTTGTGCAGGAGGAAACTTTGCATGACTTTGGAAAACAAAGCGACATGTATGCCTTACCACTGTTGATTCACTGTATTGCCAGTGGGAAGGCATTTTGGGGAGATTAGTGCACCATGTTAGCTGGTATTAACTGTAGGCGTCTAATCCCCCTGTGGGCCATGGCCCTAAAATCTCTGTACCTAAGGTTTTTCAATGAAAGAGAAGTGGTCTTGGGTAAAGAATACTGAGGTCCATGTCTGTCACTTAGTGTTAAAATAGTACAGGCAATTTTCTAAATCGCCTCCCTGTGAAACCCCCCCTCGGTAACAAAATAGCACTGTTTTGCATGAAAGGGTATTAAGAGAGAAAAGCATAATGTTGTCTCTTCATTGATCCCTGGAAAAGCCTTATCTTGAATATGAAGTGCAGTTTCGGGATCCAGTCTTTAAAAGGGTGGTTCAGCTTTGCGTTAACTTTTAATATGCCCATAGAATGCCCTATTCATACAACTTTGCTATTGATATTTTTTTTAATTCAAGGTATCACTATCATTTAGTTTCAGTTTATTGGATGCCTTCTTTTTAATAACTGATGTTTTCAAATCCATTATTTTTATGAATTTATGATCCTTGCTTCAACTGCTGTCTCTCCCTAATGCTAGAAAAAAAAACCCGTTACCCTTTTTCATATTGCCGATGTGCAATTTTTTAATCTTCTGCTTCTCTAGAAGAATAACTTTATAAGGACACTAGATTTAAACGAACATGCTGAATACAGATTTACTCTATGTAAATACTTTTTCATGCAACAAAGTGCACTTTTGTTTGACTACATGACTCCATTTTGTTTGGCTTCATATCTCCATTTTGCTTCATGACTTCAATTTTTTTTTTCTTTGGACCAAATATGTTTAATTTATGTCCTTTAATGCAGGGCAGTGCATTACAGAACGGAAGCAAAAATCACATACCCTTACCCATATCCTCATCTCTCACCACTGGTTCTGCTCATCTGGGGTCTCTTGACCTTGACTCCACTTCATCCCAACAGCTCCATAATCACCGGTAAGTGATAATGAATGTTATCTTGGTAAAATGAAAATGCCATGGGAAGGCATTTTGTTGCATATCATTGTTCTGTTCTTATTTCCTGCATAAACTTGTCACATTCACTGGTATTTTTGTTTTAAATGTTGTGTTTTTATTCCCATTCCATTTTTTTTTTACTTCAAAAGGGTGGTAACAATGGGCTCTGTATTTTTGTTTGAGAGGTCACACTCAATTTTTCTTGTTTAAGCTTTACTAATAAGATGAAAGTCATCCTCAGGCCTGGCTGTGAAAGCACATCTAGTCAGCAGTAAGCATTTGTACAGCATATAGTGTAGGTTATTAATGGGCAAGGGAACCTCATTGTGAACTACTTTATTTCTGGAATGGCAGACAAACACCTCTTCCTAACATGAAATATGTTATATACTTGAAAAACTAGACCTAGTGATACCAAACTTTAAAACCTAAATTTTAAAACTCATGACCAGAAAGGGATATGTACTGATTTTAACTGCAACTACAAGCACAAATAATCACTTAAACTGTGTCATTAATATATGTATTTCAAGGCTAATGGGACACAGCATTTTGACACTTACAGTGACCTGGCAGAAAATGGTAGCAAGTAAAATATTACAGTATGGGACACATTATCCAGAATGCTCGGGACCTGGTGTTTTCCGGATAAAGGATCTTTCTGTAATTTGGCTCTCCATACCTTAAGTCTACTAAGAGGATTGTTTTGCCTCCAATAAAGATTAATTATACCTTAGTTGGGATCAAGTACAAGGTACTGTTTTATTATTACAGAGAAAAGGGAAATCATTTAACCATTAAATAAACCCAATAGGACTGTTCTGCCCCCAATAAGGGGTAATTATATCTTAGTTGGGATCAAGTACAGGTGCTGTTTTATTATTACAGAGAAAAGGGAATCATTTAACCATTAAATAAACCCAATAGGGCTGTTCTGCCCCAATAAGGGGTAATTATATCTTAGTTGGGATCAAGTACAAGGTACTGTTTTATTATTACAGAGAAAAGGGAATCATTTAACCATTAAATAAACCCAATAGGACTGTTCTGCCCCCAATAAGGGGTAATTATATCTTAGTTGGGATCAAGTACAAGGTACTGTTTTATTATTACAGAGAAAAGGGAAATCATTTAACCATTAAATAAACCCAATAGGGCTGTTCTGCCCCCAATAAGGGTTAATTATATCTTAGTTGGGATCAAGTACAGGTGCTGTTTTATTATTACAGAGAAAAGGGAATCATTTAACCATTAAATAAACCCAATAGGGCTGTTCTGCCCCAATAAGGGGTAATTATATCTTAGTTGGGATCAAGTACAAGGTACTGTTTTATTATTACAGAGAAAAGGGAATCATTTAACCATTAAATAAACCCAATAGGACTGTTCTGCCCCCAATAAGGGGTAATTATATCTTAGTTGGGATCAAGTACAAGGTACTGTTTTATTATTACAGAGAAAAGGGAAATCATTTAACCATTAAATAAACCCAATAGGGCTGTTCTGCCCCCAATAAGGGGTAATTATATCTTAGTTGGGATCAAGTACAAGGTATTGTTTTATTATTACAGAGACAAAGGAAACCATTTTTAAAAATTAGAAATATTTTATTATAATGGAGTCTATGTGAGATGGCCTTCCTGTAATTCTGAACTTTCTGGATATTGGGTTTCCAGATAAGAGATCCCATACCTGTAATATGTGAATAGTATTTCTAAAGGCAAACTGCGCTGACAATGCCTGACTTTCCTAAAGCACATGTTGAATATGGATTTTCATAAGACATATAGAGACCCCAAAATGAATATAGTTCATGTGAGTTTTAATGTCGGGCACTTTGACCGCAAAATAAACATCTACCATGTGTATCACAATCCCTACGTTTCCCCGCTATTATGTTGTGTGTGTGTGTGTGTATATAAATATATACATACGCACTTTTTTTTTTTTTTTTTTTGGGGACTACACTTTCAAATGGCTACAAATCTTTCTGCTCAAAATTGTAAAGAATTACTAGTAGTTTTCTAGTTGGTGGTTTTCTTAAAGCTTGCATTTTAGAGAACCTCATATCCTTTGGACACCCAAAGGACATGTTTGGAAATGTACACATTCTGACAAAAAAATGGGTAAATGTCTTTCCAAACTGCAAAGCTTTAGTGTCTGCGTCTTTGATAAAAATCTCCTCAAGGGGCAGCACAGTGGCCTAGCAGGTTGCATTTCCTCAGCTTCTCTGGGGCAGGGACTGATGTGAATGTTGTATAATCTCTGTAAAGCACTGCGCAAATGTGTCAGCACTAAATAAATACCTGGAAATAAACAGATAAGTTACTGTAGAAAGATACATCCATTCCATGATAAATATGAACACCAAGGGTCTTCTGAACAGTTTGGTAATCCTATGCATTTTAAATATCAATGTATGTGGCATGCACAGAATACAACGTGAAAATATTTACTCTCATTATGGGCAAGAGGAGTATTCAAGGACAATGCAGAATGCAGTCAAACAAACATAAATGCATAGGGAGATCAGTCTTTAAAGGAGAAGGAAAGTAAATTTGGCATTTTACTGCCAATAGATTCGCCACATTAGTGCCACCTCGAACACTATATTTATTCTACAGAAAGCATTACCATACCTGAGTAAAAAGCTCTAGAAGCTCCCTCTGATGGAAGCTGTCAATTTAGCTTGGTCTTGCTAGCGTCCTGCTGCAGTTGTAGCCGTTGAAAGCTCAGATCACACATTCCAAAGGGTGGGGGGAGTGAGTTTTTATGCATTCTTATGGGAAGTGAGGGGGAGAGAGGAGAGAACTGAGCAGACTCAAGCCCCAAACCTGAAGGAGCCCTAAAAGAGAGGAAGTCTGATACTGAAGAACATGTTCCCAAAAAAAGGAGACAAGCAATCCTGTGTTTCTTTTGATGGGGGAGTGCAGCGTTTCTGTGAGTGCTTATGGCTGTTTTTACATAGACCTTTCTGATAAAGCTTACTTAGTTTTTCCTTCTCCTTTAAGATCCTAATTCCACAAGTCTCACTGTGCAATGAAAGTTTTATAGGCACAAACAGCCATACAGAATGCAATAAAACCCTGTGCCAGTTCAGCGTTTCCTTGGGATACAATGCTGCAGATCAGAATCTGTGCTTTGTGGCAGGCCAATCTTTCTATGATCAGATTGTAAATTTTAAATGATAAACCAATCTGAAGTGGTGAATCAGCAGAGGTCTTATCATTTTAGTTATGATGTTTTTTTAGTGATGTTTTATGTGTCTGAGCAGCATGTCATCTAAATACCCCACTGGCTTTTGTCCTAAACTGTAAAACGTGGTCATAATAGACTTCATTATCCCCTTAGGGTTAGTATTTATCAAACCAGGGCCCATTTGATCTCTGTTGCGATCATTGGTTTACATATTCCAAGGATATTATTAAGGATATTAATGGGGCAATTTACACTTATTTTCAACATGAACCAGTAAGAAGTCTGGTTGAACCCCCTGAAAATCGCGACACCCAGAGACCCTCAGAGGAGGCAGTATATTGATTCCCAACACCATACTCAGAATGTCAACATCGCATTCAGCAGCTCCTGACAAATTGTAGTTTATGACCGTATACCCTTACACAAACATCAGCATAGTTTGATTAGATACAAAATCTATAAACATTTCTTTGGACTGTAAGATATGCAAGCCCAGTGTTCTATGATTGTTTAGTACAAATGCAGAATCATCAGTTATGATGTTAAAATCTCTGGCCAGGCGTCTCTTACCACAGACTTCCCCTTTCAGATTTGATTATCACAATTATTATTTTTGAATTCTTTTTGTGCTGATAGTTGATTAAACATGCTGACTTCTTATTTGTTCTGAACTTTTGTTGATAACACTGTAGTCTGCAGAATTACTCTTGATTTCTATAATACTAAGCAGTTTATGTTTATACTTGCTTGACCTGTTTCTGAGGCCAAAAGGGGCCAATCTCTGCCCTAACGCCATATAAATAGGGCTTGTGTTATGTCTGTGCTCAGTTAAATAATTGTACATAAATAGATTTTTATACATACATAAATTATTATACATATTACATACAGTTACATAAGGATGAAAAAAGACCAGAGTGCATCAAGTTCAACCCATCCAAGTAAACCCGGCACACACAACCTATACTTACCAATCTATATACTCACATACATAAACTATATATACCAACATTAATACTAACTGTAGATATTAGTATCACAATAGCCTTGGATATTCTGCTTGTTTAAAAACTTATCCAGGCCCCTCTTATAGGCATTAACAGAGTCTGCCATTACCACATCACTAGGAAGGGCATTCCCCAACCTCACTGCCCTCACCGTGAGGAACCACCTACGCTGCTTCAAATGGAAGCTCTGTTCCCGATCTAAAGGGGGGGCCTCTGGTGCGTTGATTGTTTTTATGGGAAAAAAGAACATCCCCTATCTGCCTATAATCCCCTCTAATGTACTTGTACAGAGTAATCATGTCCCCTGGCAAGCACCTCTTTTCCAGAGAAAACAACCCCAACCTCATAGTTTAACCCTTCCATCCCCTTTACCAGTTTAGTTGCAGTCTCTGCACTCTCTCCAGCTCATTAATATCCTTCTTAAGGACTGGAGCCCAAAACTGCCCCCCATACTTACCAGGGACCTTTAAAGAGGCAAAATTATGTTTTCATCGTTTGAGTCAAATGTCAATGTTAAAATGTCAGTATTAATAAAAGTGAGTAGTGTTATGTATGCAGCTGAATTTAAAGGAAAACTAAACCCTGAAAATGAATATGGCTAGAAATGCCATATATTATATACTAAACTGACTGCACTAGCCAAAAGTTTCAACATTTATACAGGTCTTTACAGTTGTCACAGGAGCTCCCCATCTTGGATTCTGTTAGAACTGGCAGGGACAGGGCACATACTCAGTGAGCTCTGAGAAGCTGAGCTTAGGGGTTTTTTTTGCAAATGATCAAGATGAAATTGAGGTTGGCCTGTCATATAAACTGTTGCTACAGGTCTGATTATTAAATTCTGATGCTAATTGCGATGGTTTCAGAGCTGCCATGTTATGTGAATCCAAATGGATTACAGGTATGGGATCCGTTATCCGGAAACCCATTATCCAGAAAGCTCCGAATTACGGAAAGCCTGTCTCCCATAGACTCCATTATAAGCAAATAATTAAATCCCAACTAAGATATAAATAATCCTTATTGGACGCAAAACAACCCTATTGGCTTTAATTAATGTTTTATTGTTTTTTTTGGTACACTTAAGGTATGAAGATCCAAATTACGGAAAGACCCCTTATCTGGAAAACCCTTGGTCCCCAGTATTCTGGATAACGGGTCCTATACCTGTACTAATCAGCCTTATACTGTTACATTTCTATTCTATATATACAGTATATTGTGTGTTGGTCCCTAAGCTCAGGTAAGTGCCAGCAGCACAGAGCATTTGTTGGGAATGAGCAGAAAAGAAGATGGGGGGGCTACTGGGGCATCTTTGGGGACACAGATTTTTATTACTAAAGGGCTGGGGTTGCCTTGGTTGATACAGAAGCACAAAACCTCTAGCGTATTTCTTTAAGCTTCAGTTCTCCTTTATGCTGTGCCCATGCAGAAGTATGTCTCCGTAATTTACAGTTATAAGGGAACTTCACTTAAACACAACTTTAAGCGTTTTGAAAAGAAACCATAAATTCAAGCAACTTTACAATGTACATCAATTAAAAAAATATGCAGCCTTTTAATGAGTTTTAATGTAATAATGTGGTTTGAAAAAAGTTCCCTGTTCCCCTGTTGATCTGGCTGACTACTTCTAGACCAAAAAATTGTAACGGTAGTCGACAGTCCTCAGCCTGCATCCTCCTAATCCCACAATTCCCTGCACACGTGATGTCAATAAGGAAAGGAACATGACAGTGCAATGCATTGTGGGTTATGGAGTTCTTGCATGCTGTCTGTAAGCTGTGGAGAAGTTGTTACAATTTGTAACATCAAAGTTTTAGTTCCTCCTCCCTTGTCAGGATTTTAAATGATTTTCTGCTGAGTTTCAGCATATAAAAATGGTATTTTTATTCATAGACAGGCCATCATTCCCCAGCCAGCCCTTCTGAAAACTGGACAGGTAGCAGCCCTACGTCACATATTTTAGTGATTTGTTAGACGTCTCTAAATTGCATTTGCGTTTTTGTGTTTTACATTTGAAATGGTTCTCTTGCAGAGAATGTACAGTAGTGTTCGCTGGAAGTTCAAGTGCAAGCCATTCCTGTAAAAGAACAGATAAACCAACCAGTCCAGGAGCAGCCCCCCACATCACCCCAGAAAATCATGTTTCTAATACTGTCTTCAAATATGAGACCTCATCTTCCCTGTCTGCTGACAGAAGTTCCGGGACAGACTGTGCTTCTATAAAAGAGTGCAAGAAAAGGAAAAAGAACTCTAAATTGAAAGACAGTGGAACGACTGTTACTGAATGCAGCCCAGCAAAGATGAGGAAAAAAACAAATGTTCATTTAGGATACAATGAGCGAGCCATGGTGCCGCAGACTGAAGAGGAGCAAGTGCATCAATCAGGTCAAACTGTGATAGAAAATGATAATCCAACAGCTACACATTATACCTCTCAATTAGATTTGCAGATACCAAATCCTACTGAAAATTTCCAGAAGAAGCGACATAAGAAAAAAACAAAAATGGTGAAAATGCAACAGGTGGAGGGCACAGATCTGGCACAGCCTGATGGGTAAGGATGCTTCTTAATATTTTACTTTATACAGTCTTATCTGTTTCACACTTTTGTTTTTCTATTTCTAAAATTGCTTTTTTGTTTTTAAATCGGTATCCCACCATAGATTTTTACATATTTTTCTTGTACCTCCATGTGTTGTCGCACGGATAGGATCTGTTTTTTCCCCCCTAAATAATATCAATAACATGTTATGTTTTCTATGCTCTCTGTCCTGCTTTAGACAGCTTTAAATATTTGCCTGTGTTTGCCTTTTCTGCTTATAGATGTATGTTTTCTGCCAGCCAAACAAATATACATTCAGTGCTGCTGTTTTTTCCCCACAAAAGTATGTATATATTAATATAGGGATCCCCAACCTTTCTTACTCGTGAGCCACAGTCAAATGTAGAAAGACTTGGGGAGCAACACAAGCACCATAAAAGTTCATGGAGGTGCCAAATAAGGGCTGTGATTGGCTATTAGGCAGCCTCTATGCACACTATCAGCTCAGGGGGTTTATTTGGTAGTAACTCTTGTTTTTATTTAACCAAAACTTGCCCCCAAGTCAGGAATTCAAAAATAACTCCCTGGTTTGGGGACACTGAGAGCAACACCCAAGGGGTTGGGGAGCAACATGCTGCCCCTGAGCCACTGGTTGGGGATTACTGTATTATGATAATGGTTTGAGAGATATCCGCTAAAAAAAAAAAAAATCTGTCCGGTTTTACCACTTTCAGATAAAATAGAGAACAAGGAATATTCTATGAAAAACTTTGGATCAAAGCATTAATTTCTTTAGAGCCATGAAATGAACATAAATCGCTGCATAACTTGCTGGTGCTATATAAGTGAATGATGATGATTTGTGTGTATGGTGGCTAGCTATGTATAGGCCTGGCTATGGTTTGAGATTCATCAAAATTCCAGCACCTTTTACAGGATGTAGATTCAGCAGAATCCTTCATAATCCTTGGTGCTTGGTCAGCTTGAATCCAAATCCAAAAAGTTGTGACTGGACCACTGAAGGCGGCATTTTTTTTTTTTCAGAAATCCACATTTTGGATTGAGCCTTATTCATCACAGGCACATTTTTACTACTTTTGTTTTTAGCAGGCTGTTCTTGCATCTGTTTACTAGTGTTAGCTAGCATATGGAGTTCAGCCCAGCTCTACTCGGCCAATGCAGCTTGAAAGCTAAAATAACTTGTCCACAATGGGGGGCTACTGGGGGCATCTTTGGGGGCACAGATCTTCCCTGCTAAAGGGCTGTAGTTGCCTTGGGCTGGTACAGAAACCCAAAATATAATGTACAATATTTCTAGCCTATTTCTTTAGTTAAGCTTTAGTTCTTCTTTAAGTCCTGGTTATGGCAATGCTATGTGTGAAGAATGAAAGCTTTCACTATTTTAATATATGGTCCCATATTAGTTTTCACCTGTTTACCCTTTCTTACCCTAACATAGCTGGTTCTTCAGTTTAGAGTATTGCAATACAGCAAATCTGTGGCAATAAATGCCTGGATAGCAAAGCATTTGGGGACTGATAATTCAGAAATACCATTTCCCGTGGTTTTCTGATGAAACCCTGTTGATTCTAATCCTTTCTTAGAAAAGGCTAATCCATAAGGGCAACAGGACTAAAATGCAGGTCGGTTTTTATTTGACCAACCATCTTTTGACTGAGAGAGTGTGAGAGAGTATTGCATATAATACATATATAGACCTCCTATTATAATTTTTAGTAGTTGCCAAATCTATTAGACTGTGAGTGACTGGTAAAAAAAAAAAAAAAAAAAAAAAAGCAAAGGGCCATAATTAAAAGACAAGAGTGTGAAAAATGATGATACAGAAGTCATTCACTTTTCTCATTGTTTTCCTTTCTAATAATTCAGCGTCTGATTTTCTAATAGTTGCGCCTCTTAGCTTTCTTTCAGATTGTGACAAGGACTCTAAAGCGCATCATATTAATAGAGAAAGCAAGAAGAAGAAAAAACAGCCAAGTCAGGTACTGCATCAGGAGAAAAAGCAGTGCACCCCAAACGGGAACACGACACGACAAGAAGGTAAAAAAATAAAAATCTATTGTATATTTCAAATATACAGTACATACTGTGGCGTCTTTGGAGGCGCAGATCTTTAATGCTAAAGGGCAGTGGTTGCCTTGGGCCAGTGCAGAGCCTCAGACTTAATGTGCATCATTTATACCCTGCTTCTTTTTAAGTATTAGTTTTCTTTTTATCTGTGTCCTGTTGGACCAGAAATATATCTGTTAAAAAAATGTTGCTCAGATTTACAGACACTCTACCTGAGAAAATATATGTAAGCTGCGGGAGAAAGTTGTCTTCAACAGTACGAGCTGATTAGTGAAAATGAGTTAACCTTTAAGTTTAACAATATAATTTTATACAAAACAAATCAAAAAATCATTAGACCACTTTTTTCCCCAATAGGTAAGGTTATATAATATGTCTTTATCATGGCCTGGTGTGATACACTGTTCTCTCTTTACAGCGCCAGTATTTGTATGGGACAGTCAAATCCGAGGTGTTCATAGCAAACAGGAAATTCCTGTTATGACAAACAGTAAAGGGAATGAGTGTCGGCATGTCACAGAGGAACTACTTAAGAATTCCAGCAATAAAGCATACAGCACAAAAGGTAATAATAATCAGTAGGAACAACATGACTTTTTAAACTTTTTATTGTACCCTGCTTTGCTTTGTACCCCAATCTTAGGTAGAATAATACAGTAGTTGCTTATTGTATTTTTTTGCAGAGATATATACAGATTGGTTGGAGCCCTTAGCTGGGTCAGGCCTCGGGAAATCCTTTGCATCTTTCATATTGGAGCAATAGAAAGTTATCTTAGACATTTGTGAATACTGTAGGTGGATTGATACAGTTAACTGATAGCAAAATACTGAACTGCCTTAAAAAGAAATAATTAAACATCTGATATTTAATATGCACTACCTCCTGATAGGAGACATTGATTGACTGTATGTTCATGTACGGTTGTTACTAGCTTTCCAAGTTGGGCTGGTATAGAACTCCAAAACTTAATGTTCAGCTCTTCTGCCCTACTTCTGTGTTCAGATTTGGTTCTCCGTTAAAAATATGTCCAAACTCTATAGCTAGTTAGGGAGCATTTCTGTCATGTCTAGGGGGACACAGAGACCATGGGGTCAAGGGCCCCTCCCACCAGGAGTTAGGGCACTGATTACATCAGAGCTGAGGACCCCCCTACTCTCCCTTTATCCCCTGCAACCCCCAAAAAGCACCAGTGCCCTTCATACAGGAGGTTTGGAAAGGAGGTTTGGAAAGGCCGTTTGGCAGGCCCATCAAAGGATACCTTGGTTAGTAATTAGTACTGACACTCGTGGTAAGGCCTTGTCAGACCTGTTCTGTTCAATGCAGGCAAGACCTATACTCTCCCTTGATGGAAGTGCCATAGAGACTGGGGGACAAATGCTCAGCATCAGTGTGCCGCACCCCCACCCCCCGCCTCCACAAAGTGAGTATGTGAGCGCAAAATACCAAGGGATGATCCCCCGCCAGCATGTCCTATCTCACATTTAGTGTAAAGGCCTTCTCTGATCGGCTTGGCGAACCGGAAGCGATGTCTGCATCCCCGTATCATCCTTGTGAATCGGAAGAGAAGTAAACGCATATCTTTGTGCGCCGGAAGAGACATCAGTGCACCCCGTGGCTTAAAATGCCTCACTTCAGGAAGGGCCAAGTTAATGCTCCTACCCAGGCTCACTAATCTGACCCCTTAGACCCCTCTCTACGTCTGGCAATTCTGACTGGCATACATATTCCCTCCTGTTCCTATGTTACCACAAGTGTTGCATAAGATTTCTAGGGAACCTGTCATGATAATCATGGTTGCTCCCTCTTGGCCCAGGAGGTCCTGGTATTCAGATATTCTAGAGCTGTCACTGGAACCTCCAGTTCCTCTGCCTCATTCCCCCCATCTACTCTCTCAGGGTCCACTATTCCACCACAAGCCTCAACTCTTCACCTTAATGGGATAGCTCTTGAGGCTGCAATCTTAAGGCAAAAAGGGTTTTCAAAAAAGGTAATATCGACCGTAATCGGGGCACGCAAACCCAAAAACGTCCACAGGATATGGGAGTGTAACTGGTCATGGTGCAAGGTCGAGCAGATTCTGTTTGCAGAGTTTTGGCTACTTTGGATTTTACAATTTCTCCAGACAGGTCTTCAGAAGGGTCTTAGCATGGGTTCTCTGAAAGCTTAAGTGTCCACCTTGTCTGTTTTGTTTTTTTATTTATTTATTTATTTTTTTTAAGAACACCTAGCTCTCATGGAAGACGTTTGTACCTTTCTTCAAAGTGCTTTCTGCATTTTTCCACCATTCAAGCACCCAATACCACCGCGGGACCTCAATCTAGTCTTGACAGCCCTCCTGGACTGAATTTTTTGAACCTCTAAATGAAGTGGGATTGTAATTCCTCACGTTAAAGGCTTTATTTCAGGTTACAATTTTGTTTTCCAAAAGAGTTTGAGTTGGGGGTGTCTTGCTCGTCTTGGGGGCTGGGGAATAGGGCCCCCAAGACGAGCAAAGTGGTTTCAGTGTTCCCAAAGTGGTTTCAGTGTTTTCCTTCCCAAAGTGGTTTCAGTGTTTTATAACACCAACATTGTTCTACCATGCTTTTGCAATAGCCGTAGAAACTACAAGGGTCTTGGACCCAGTGCTTCTGGAAGACAGATACTTTATTCATGTGCCCTCTGGGGCATGTAAGGGTCTTCCAGCCACAAAAACCACAATCGCACATTGGACAGTGAGATGTAACTATCTGATATGGAAGAAAACACCACCAGTAAAACTCAGGGCTCACTCCACTAGGGTTATTGGAGCTTCCTGGGCTCACAAAAATGCAGCTACGACTGAGCAAGTGTGCAGAGCAGCCACATGGTCCTCATTATATACTTTCACAACATTTTACTACTTAAATACTTACCTGTCTGCAGAGGCAGCCTTTGGCAGTGTTTCCTAAGTCATCAGAGTTCTTCCCTCCCTGTTGTGAGGTGGCTTTGGTACGTCCCCATGGTCCATGTGTCCCTATACACGTGAGAGAAAAGAAGATTTATGTACCCTTTAAGTCTTTTCTCTCCAGTTGTAAGGGAGACACAGGGCTTCCCTCCTTGAACTATTTTCTTTAGAGATTGTTCTTAAGTTTTGAGTTCACAATTACTTGTTACAAACGGGCACCTTTTTCGGGTAGCAGGGGAAAAAAGGGAGAGTAGGAGGATCCTCAGCTCTGATGTCATCAATGTCCTGCCTCCTGATGAGAGGGGCCTTTACTCCATGGTCCCTGTGACCCCTTACAAATACAAATATTGTTTATTTTGCGCCATCTGTCTGTTTTACCCAGTTTCATTTTTACACTGAACTGTTCCTTTAACGATAAATCTCCTTTTTTGTCGGCTATTCCTGACCCAAATGGAGCCTAGCAATGCTGCTCTGTTTAGGTCTGAGATCAAGGGCAAGTGTTCAGTAACTTATAAAGGATTTTGTACCCTTAGTGCTCACCTGGAATGAAGAAGTATCTGATGTCAGCCATGATGCATTATCCTGTGTTAATGAAATAAAAGACAATACTGTGATAGATGAATGGGATGAAGATTTTGACAGTGGAAAGGTATGGCAGTTTTTTTTTCTTTTTTTAAATTAGAGGCAGCAGTGTCCATGTACTAGTTGTAGGGTGTGTGTATATACTTGCAATGTTATAGTCTAGAAGATAATTTAAATGAAAATGTTGCTGGTTAAATTACATGCAGAATTAGAAGGATAAAAAAGAGACCTGAAAAGAAAGCATTGCAATGGTACAAAGTTTCCGCTCAAGGCAATGTCGCCGATTTCCGTGGGATGGCATTTCGGGGAGATTAGTCGCCCGCGACAAATCACCCTTGTTGCGGGCAACTAATCTCCCCGAAATGCCATCCCACGGAAATTGGATCTCCCCGTCTGTCACATCCCTTACAGTAAAATAAAATGTACGATTGCCCTGCAGTAGTAAAATTTGCTTCAGAAAGACTTCTATATAGACTACTATAGTTTATCTAAATAAGTTGCTTTGTAGCCATGGGGGCAGCCAGTCAAACCAAAAAAAAGCACATTATCTAACTAGAAAGGGAAGTTAGAGAACAAACTTCATGTTGGGTTAAAAAACGTGAAGTCACGAGATGAAATCTGATCTGTTGTTAGCTCCGCCCACTTTCTAACCTTAGACCACAGTTATATAGTAAAAACCAATGTGCAAAGTTTGGGGGCCCTGGTTTGAATAGTGTCTGATTAGCAACAACTTAAATGTCCCCACTGCAGTTACCCAGTGACTAACTCTGCAAAGTTTAGGGACTCTGGGATTAATAGTTAAAGAACGGCAGCAGTTTAAATTTAAACCAATAAAAGTCAATAGGTAAATTGTTATTGGTGGTTGGTGGCCACGCCCACTTTTTCTAACTGTGAGTCGAAGTCACCCAGTGACATTGGGCACCCTGGCACCCTGAGAATGACAGCATTAAATTTAAACCAATAAAATTCAATGGATGAAATTTGATTGGCTGTTAGTGGCTCAACCCACTTTTCCTATTTTTGAACTGCAGTCCCCCAGTGACCAACTCGGCAAAGTTTGGGGACTCAGGCATAAAAATTGTGAGACTGATGGCATTTTACACTTCACCATTGAAAGTAAATAGGTGAAATGTGATAGCCTGTTGGGGGCTCCGCCCACTTTTTCTAACTTTGAACGGCAAATACCCAGTGACTAACTTTGCAAAATGTATCAAACCTGGAATTAATACTTAAATAATAGCATCAGTTTAAATATAAACCAATGAAATTTAAGGGGTGGAAATGGGTTGGCTGTTGGTGGCTCCGCGCACTTGTTCTAACCCTGAATACGTAGTCAGCCAGTGACTGACAGTGCAAAGTTTGGGAACCCTGACATAAATAGTGTGAGAAAGGCAGCATTTTAAATTTAAACAAAAAAAAAATTCAATAGGTGAACTCTGATTGGCTGTTGGTGGCTCCACCCACTTTTTAAAACCTAAAAATGCAGTCCCTTAGTGGCCCTGGTGTTTATACTGTGAGAATGGCAGCAGGTTGAATTTCCCCATTGAAAATCAATAGTTAAAATTTTAAAATTGGCTGTTGTTGGCTCCGCCCACTTTTTCTAACTCTGAACCGCAGTTACCTGGTGACTAGCTCTGCAAAGTTTTGGGACCTTATAGTATTAATATTTAAAGAATGACAACATATGAAGTCTATAGGTGAAATCTGATTGGCTGTTGTTGGCCACGCCCACTTTCCTAAACTTGGAACATAGTCACCCAGTGACAAACTGTGCAAAGTTTGGGGACCCTGACATTAAACGTGTGAGAATGGCAGCAGTTCAAATTTCCCCACTGATAACTATGAAAGAAATGTGATTGGCTTTTGGCGGCCCCGCCCACTTTTTCTAACCTCGAGTACGAAGTCACCCAGTGGTACTGTACAAAGTTTGGGGACCCCGGTGTTATTACTGTGAGAAAGGCAGCAGGTTGGATTTCCACCAAGTCAATAGGTAAAATCTGATTGGCTGTTCAAAGCTCCACCCACTTTTGGGCATCCAACAATCATCATATTTTCATTCAGGATGAGCCCATGACCATGTGATTCAAGTTTGGGGAGTGTAGCCTCAAAGCTGTAAGATTGGCAGCAGTTTCAATTTCCCCATTAAAGTCAATGGGTGAAATTTGATTGGCTGTTGTTGGCCCCTCCCACTTTGAGGTTATCCAACAAATGTCGCTGTTTTATTTAGGGTGACTCCTTTATTATGTTATTCAAGTTTGGGGGGTGTAGCTTCAAAGCTGTAAGTGTGGCAGCAGTTTGAAAATCTTCCCTGTCAAAGTCAATGGGAAAATTGGGGGGTTCGGAGCGGCGCCACAAAAAGACGGGGGGCGGGATCGCTTAGAAAAGCACAAGCAACCTGCTCCCCTATAGGGCGAAGATGTGTGGGGAGTTTGGGTGTTGTACCCCTAAAACTGTAGGAGGAGTAGCGTTTAGAAATGGGGGGCGCTAAGAAGAAGACAGACTGAAAGACTTATATAAAGTGAGAGCCCAACCCCTTGGCCGTACGGTGGCTCAGTGCGTAGCATTGCAGCCTTGCGCGCTGGAGACCTGAGTTCAATTCCGAGCAACGGGAGCAAGGGCACTTCAGCTGCGTATGGAGTCTCTATGTCCTCCCCGTGCGGGCAGTGGGTTCCGCCCCACAGCACAAAGACATAGGTTGGCAGTTAGCGTACCTGGGAGTTGGCCGCCCAAGTTTTTTATGAAGAGCAGTTATGTGACATATTAATCCCAGCGCCTCCATTGGATCCATTGCACTTTCCCTATTGCTCCAATTCAGCTACAGGGGAGGCCATTATTGCTGCTCTCCATCTTTATTTGTCTCGTTTGGACAAAACAAGCTACTGATGTAAGGATGTTGTTTATTGGCTTTAGTTCTGCGCTTAACGCTGGTATTTAGGGGGGGGGCTAATTTGTAAGCCCTGTACCCCCCCCCTTATTTATATTTGTGTTGGGCTGAACCCCCCCAGACTGCTCTCCCACTTCTTCTTCGCGCCCCCCATTTCTAAACGATACTCCTCCTACAGTTTTAGGGGTACAACACCCAAACTCCCCACACATCTTCGCCCTATAGCGGAGCAGGTTGCTTGTGCTTTTCTAAGCGATCCCGCCCCCCGTCTTTTTGTGGCGCCGCTCCGAACCCCCAATTTTCCCATTGACTTTGACAGGGAAGATTTTCAAACTGCTGCCACTCTTACAGCTTTGAAGCTACACCCCCCAAACTTGAATAACATAATCATGGGGACACCCCGAATAAAACAGCGACATTTGTTGGATGACCCCAAAGTGGGAGGGGCCAACAACAGCCAATCAAATTTCACCCATTAACTTTAATGGGGAAATTGAAACTGCTGCCAATCTTACAGCTTTGAGGCTACACTCCCCAAACTTGAATCACATAGTCATGGGCTCAGCCTGAATGGAAAATATGATGATTGCTGGATGCCCAAAGTGGGCGGAGCTGTGAACAGCCAATCAGATTTTAACTATTGATTTGGCAGAAATCCAACCTGCTGCCATTCTCACAGAATTAACACCGGGGTCCCCAAACTTTTCACAGTTGGTCACTAGGGGACTGCAGTTTTACTTTGGTTGTTGGTGGCTCCGCCCACTTTTCAAATCAGATTTCACTTATTGATTTTTATTGGTTTGTTGCCAGGGTTCCCAAACTTTGCACAGTCAGTCACTGGGTGACTACGCATTCAAGTTTTTTTTTTTTTTTGTTTTGTTTTTTTTAAACGCAAAGTGGGAGGGGCTGTTACCCATTGGCTTTTATGGGGGAAATTGAAACTGCTGCCAATCTTACAGCTTTGAGGCTACACTCCCCAAACTTTAATCACATAGTCATGGGCTCAGCCTGAATGAAAATATGATGATTGTTGGATGCCCAAAAGTGGGCGGAGCTGTGAACAGCCAATCAGATTTTACCTATTGACTTGAGGGAAATCCAACCTGCTGCTAGTCTCACAGTAATAACGCCGGGTCCCCAAACTTTGCAGGGAGTTAGGCACCAGGTAAGGAAAAGTGGGCGGAGCAACCAACAGCCAATCAGAGTTTATCTATTGACTTTCAATGGGGAAATTCAACCTGCTGCCATTCTCACAGAATTAACACCAGGGTCCCCAAACTTTTCACAGTTGGTCACTAGGGGACTGCAGTTTTACTTTTGAAAAGTGGGCAGAGCCACCAACAACCAATCAGATTTCACCTATTGATTTTTATTGGTTTGTTGCCAGGGTTCCCAAACTTTGCACAGTCAGTCACTGCAAGACATACTCAAGGTTAGAGAAAATGGGCGGGGCCGCCAAAAGCCAATCACATTTCTTTTATTGTTTTCAGTGAGGAAATTTTAACTGCTGCCATTCTCACATGTTTAATGTCAGGGTCCCCAAACTTTGCACAGTTTGTCACTGGGTGACTATGTTCCAAGTTTAGAAAAGTGGGCGGGGCCAACAACAGCCTATCAGATTTCACCTATAGACTTCATATGTTCAAATTTAAACTGCTGCCATTCTTTAAATATTAATACTAAGGTCCCCACACTTTTCAGAGCTAGTCACCAGGTAACTGCGGTTCAGAGTTGGAAAAAGTGGGTGGAGCCACCAGCAGCCAATCATATTTTAACTATTTGTTTTCAATGGGGAAATTCAACTTGATGCCATTCTCACAGTATTAACACCAGGGTCACTAGGGGACTGCATTTTTAGGTTTTAAAAAGTGGGTGGAGCCACCAACAGCCAATCAGACTTCAGCTATTTAATTTTCTTTTGTTTAAATTTAAAATGCTGCCTTTCTCACACTATTTATGTCAGGGTTCCCAAACTTTGTACAGTCACTGGCTGACTACGTATTCAGGGTAAGAACAAGTGGGTATTTGCAGTTCAAAGTTAGAAAAAGTGGGCAGAGCCACCAACAGCCAATCACATTTCACCTATTTACTTTAAATGGTGAAGTGTAAAATGCTGTCAGTCTCACAATTTTTATGCCTGAGTCCCCAAACTTTGCACAGTTGGTCACTGGGGGACTGCAGTTATAAAATAGGAAAAGTGGGTTGGGCCAAACAGCCAATCAGATTCCATCCATTGAATTTTATTGATTTAAATTTAAAATGCTCTCATTCTCACACTATTTATGCCAGGGTGCCCACTGTCACTGGGTGATTTCGACTCAAGGTTAGAAAAAGTGGGCACAGCCTCCAATCACAATTTACCTATTGACTTTTATTGGTTTAAATTTAAACTGCTGCCGTTCTTTAACTATTAATCCCAGGGTCCCTAAACTTTGCAGAGTTAGTCACTGGGTAACTGCAGCTCCAGGTTAGAAAAAGGGGGCAGAGGCACCAATCAGATGTCACTCGTTGACTTTCAGTGGGGAAATTTAAATTGCTGCCATTCAGACACTACTAAAACCAGGGTCCCCAAACCTTGCACAGTGGTTTTACTATATAACTGTGGGTCCAAGGTTAGAAAAAGTGGGCGGAGTCAACAACAGATCAGATTTCATTCAGTGCCTTCACGTTTTTCAACAGTTTGCCCATTAAAAGGTAAAATCTGATTGGTTGTTGGTGGCTCCATCCACTTAAAAAAATACAAAAAACCTTAAATGAGTAGTCATTTAGTGACTGACTACGCAAAGTTTGGGAACCCTGGCAACAACATGAAGTTTGTTCTCAAAACATCTGCCATAGACTCAATTTGAATCAAATAATTTACCTTTTCAAAAATGATTTTATTTTGCTCTGTAATAATGAAACAAGTACCTGGTACTTGATCCCAATTAATTGGGTTTATTGAATGTTTAAAGGAGAAGCCCTGGGGAGGGCTACTTTAGTGCAAGCTTTAAAGCTATATTCTGCAGAAAGCTTTACCATACCTGAGTAAGAAGCTCCCTCTGTTTAAGATAGCAGCTGCCATTTTAGCTTGGTCTCAGTAACTTCCATGCAGGTAGCTCAGATTACACAGCACAGTTGGGAGGGGAGCGAGTTGAGATGGGAGGGGAGCGAGTTGAGATGGGAGGGGAGCGAGTTGAGATGGGAGGGGAGCGAGTTGAGATGGGAGGGGAGCGAGTTGAGATGGGAGGGGGGAAGCAGGTTGTGCATGTTCTGTCAGCAGTGAAAGGAATTTAAAGTTGCCAACTGTAATTTTTGTTTTTACAATGTTCTAAGGATAATCTGTGCCTGCTCTGTCTCACAGGTAAAGAAGATGAAATTCAAGCGGGACAGATGGAGGACCAGGAATGTTTTCCAAACCTTGCAAAATCGGCGTAACTTCTGGTCTGTCATGCACCCTAGGCAATTCTCAGGGCCAGTCTATAGGTTTTGATTAGCACCAATGTGCTGATACAGTGATCTAGCTGGGCATAGTGTAAAAACAAAAAAACCCTGCGGTTTTGATTTTTTATGTCATTTCTACAAACCACTCCTTATGTAAACCGTACTAACACATCAATAATATTTACTTGAAACCATATCCTACAGGAAGTACTAATAACAATGACTTTAATTTATTCTATGTTACAAGCACACCGGAAACACAAATCTTATGTTCAGTGATACAGAATACTGACAGCAGCACAATCTCTTGTTTTTATTATAGGAGATCAACGAAGTTCAACAAAGAAATAAAACAATAATTCAAAGTATATTTTCAGCATATCATGCAGGTAGCAGTTACTATTTCCCTAACTTCATTTAATTCATAGTAACATACTCTTTCTCAAGCTACACTGATATCTACAAATAGTTTCTATATATATATATATATATATATATATATATATATATATATATATATATATATATATATATATATATATATATACAGGTATGGGATCCCTTATCTGGAAACCCATTATCCAGAAAGCTCCGAATTGCGGAAAGCCCGTCTGCCATAGACTCCATTTTAATCAAATAAATCAGAATTAGGAAACTGCTTTCCTTTTTCTCTGTAATAATAAAACAGTACCTGTAATTGATCCCAACTAAGATATAATTACCCCTTATTGGGGGCAGAACAGCCCTATTGGGTTTATTTAATGGTTAAATGATTCCCTTTTCTCTGTAATAATAAAACAGTACCTGTACTTGATCCCAACTAAGATATAAATAATCCTTATTGGAGGCAAAACTATCCTGTTGGGTTTAATAAATGTTTTATTGATTTTTTAGTAGACTTAAGGTATGGAGATCCAAATTACTGAAAGACCCCTTATCCGGAATACCCTTGGTCCCGAGCATTCTGGCTAACGGGTCCTATACCTGTATATAAAAAAATGTACTATATATGATAGATATATACTACTAATAGAAACTACAAATATCTGTGCTATTTGTGTAGCTTGAGATCCCAATATATAAAGGAAAAGGTATAGCACTCCACAAGTCTTGATAAAAATCCACAGGTTTATTGAAATCCCAACGTTTCAGTCAGCTCTTCTGATCTTTCTCAAGGGAAGAAAGTCTTTCTGTCTGTGTCCCTTGAGAAAGATCACAAGAGCTGACTGAAACGTTGGGATTTCAATAAACCTGTTGATTTTTATCAAGACTTGTGGAGTGCTATACCTTTTTCTTTATATATTTTTGTTATTATCACCCCAGACAGATATTATATATACATATACTGGGAAATTACTACAGATAAGAAGTAAAATATACAGATACAATGTTACAAAGTAAAGTCCTGGGTTATGAGCAATAAAAGGGTTTGCTACTGGTCACTTACAGTGGCCAATCAGCAGTAGGGATTTGCGGTCACCTGTTTAAAAGCAGATATCTTATTGCTTTATGTGGGTTACTGAACCTAGGCAAACTGAGTGCCCTTTGGGGGGGGGGATAGGGTTTTAACCAAGCTTTTTTTTAAATGATCTAGAATTTTCAGACAGTTTAGACAAGCAGATATGTGTGCATTATTTTCATCTTTGTTTCAGGGCTGGAAATAAGAAATGTGATATTCTGAGAATTTTTGCAATTGGTCATCCTTTTTGTATTATTTGTGCTGGGTTCTCTCAATCTAGAAATGCAACATTTTCTGTGGTTGCCAAGAGAGAAGCTCAATTCTGAAAAGCAGATTATGATTGTTTTTAAAATCCACTACCCGATACTCCTGTGGCCATTGTCCTTAATATAATCATTTTGAAACTTATTCCAAATAGTGTCTTATGGTCATTAGAGGTCACCTGGCACTGCATGACCAATGAAAAAGCCTTTGCTCTTGTGTTAAAGGGATGTTCACTTTCAGCCCATAGTCCAAATTGGAACAGCCGTGTTTTTTTCGGACAGTGACTGTTCATATTTTAGACTTTTGTCTGAAGGTGAACGTCCCATTTAAATGGCCATGAATCACCTCATTGACTTCCAATATCCCTTTCTTTTATGATAAGGTTATTCCATATAAAGAGAATCAATTTTCGAAATAGGATATAAAATGTCTAATCGGAACCATAAATAAGAAATTACAATGAGTGACAAAGTTGTGTAGAATACAGAATACATCCACAGCATAGTCAAGTCAATTAAAGATGTAAAATAACAAGTATCCCTTTAAAGGGAAGTTCATCTTTAATTTTCCACTTTCATGTATTCTATATAATTGATTACTATTAATTCCAACTAATTCATGTTTGGCATTTTCTGTCAATGAATATATACAGTTTTCATAAAATTTCATGTTTTAAAAATGCTTTGGATGTGTTTCTTTTGCCTCTTTGTTAGTGACTCTGCTGTTAATCCTGTTGAAAGAAACGATGCAAAAGCAACAGGCTCCTGGGCAAACTGTGGCTAAAAATCAGGAATTTCAGATGGATCGGATTACTGTGCTCTGAATTCTCTGTTATAAAAAGTAACTACAACAGTTCATTTTAAAGGTGAAGGAAAGGTAAAAACTAAGTAAGCTTTATCAGAAAGGTCACAGAAACGCCGCACTGAGTCCTCTATCAAAAGAAACGCAGGATTTCTTGTCTCCTTTTGTGTATACATGTTTTTTGGTATCTGACTTCCTTTCTCTGAAAAATCCTTCATTCCTGGGGCCAGAGTCTGTGAAGCTCTCCCCCCCGAAGAAATTATAAAACTCACTCCCCCCTCTCTAGGAATGTGTAATCTGAGCTATAAAGGCTAGACCTATAGCAGGAAGTTAGAAAGACCAAGCTAAGATGGCAGCTGCAATCTTAAACAAAAAGAGTTAGTTCTAGGACAGTGGTTCTCAACCTTCCTAATGCCGCGACCCTTTAATACAGTTCCTCATGTTGTGGTGACCCTCAACCACAGAGGAGCAGTGTCTCGGTTCCTAAAACCATTGGAATATGTTTTCCGATGGTCTTAGGCGACCCCTGTGAAAGGGACCCAGGGGTTGAGAACCGCTGTTCTAGGGCTCATTACTCGGGTATGATAAAGCTTTCTGCAGAATAAATATATTGTTCTAGGTGGCACTAATGTGGTGAATCTATTGGCAGTAAAATGCCAAAATGACTTTCCTTCTCCTTTAACTGAAAAACAGGGATTACTTTTCAAGGGTACTGGGGAATGTGCTTGTGGGCCCCAGGCTGGTACTCCTTTTGGGAGTGGCGCAAACTTTAACCCAAGGTGGTACATGGGCAGTATTTTGGGGTTTTTTTTCTTTTAAAAACATCTGCAGCATCAGTGCCCCCTTTGCCTTCTGGGATATCAGCATGGGAGGGGACAGGCCAGTGCTGACGGACACAGAGTTTCAGAATAGGAATATTGTGGATTCCAGGGTTCAGTTCGGTATTTGGCCTCTTTTGGCAAGATCGGATTTGGCTGAATCGAATCTTAAAAAGCATGTGGCTTTTTCTCATGTGAACACAGAAGCTACCGTTTAACCCTTACATAACCTAACTAGCATATGCTTATTTGGATTCGGCCTGGTATTCGGCAATATCTTTTACAAAGGATTCAAGGTTCGGCTGAATCTGAAAAAAGTGGATTCGGTGCTTCCCTACTACATGTTGCTCAGTCTTCTGTGGAAGATAAACACAGGCAGACTATATTGTACCAGGTAGAACCTAGTTGAGACACCTGTATTAACATTGTGATGAAATCGGCATATAAATCAACTGCAGCTTGAAAGGAAAGTGAAGGGGTCTGAGCTCTAAAAACCCCTGCAATTACAGCACAAATCATATTAACACCATGAAAACGTCACAGAATTGGGATTTCTCTTAATAGATGGCTGTCTGAGATGTAACACACTCAAGATTAGTCTTACATGCTGTCTCTAGATATGGTCAATAATCAAAGCTTTCTAAATAGGACTGAAATCCTACTGGGACAACATGACACAAAATGGCTACAAATAACCAAATGGGCCTTATGTGATAAACTCACAACTCCCTAACCTGTTAGTCCGATAGTTTGCTAACTAACTAACGAGGAAGTTGTGTTCTGGCTATTTTGTCCGACATCTCCTCACTGATACCTATATAGATGACATTTTTGGCCAACTATACTGAACGCATTTGTTTATTGTCCCTGTGACCAAAATGTTGGACTAGATCAATAATTATTTTACTAAAAATAGAGCAAAACAGAGACAGAATGGCAACCTTATTAATTAAACTAAAAGGGCCATCGACAGACCCCCGCAGTACTTCTCTAACAACACCGGTCCAATTAGACAATGACAGAATAATAGCACCACATTAAAGGGATTGTGCCATGTTTTTTATGGGGTACTTTTTATTTCTAAATGACACTGTTTACATAGCAAATAATTCGCTCTGCCATTTAACATTTTATTCTTGAACCAACAAATGTATTTGTTTAGCTGTAATATTGGTGTGTAGGCGCCATCTCAGTGCATTGTGCCTGAGTCTGAGCTTTCAGCCAGCGCTACACATTACAACTGCTTTCAGCTAACCTATTGTTTCTCCTACTCCCATGTAACTGGAGGAGTCCCAAGCCGGACTTGGATTTCTTACTATTGTTATTCTGATATCTACTGGGAATTTAGTTTATTATAAAGTAACAGAAAAAATACATAAACATTAATTCACAAGAAACATAACATACAATGCGAATAAATGTCAAATTTAAAGTGATACTAAAATATGAATCTACATAAAAACTTACCTATAGGTCATGTTGAACATTTTTCACTGATAGGGCTGCTTTTGTGATTGTTACTTGAAGTTCCTAAACCTGACTGTTTTGCCGACCTGACTGTCCCTTCTCAGCCTGTCAGTTACAGCTTCTAATGCTAACGGCCTACTGCTGCACAAATATGGCCGCCCCCTCATAGAGGAACATGGGGGATCAGATAGTAAAAGCCTCAGGAAATACATTTATGGCAAAATTACAAAGCTCATGCAAAGACAATGTTATGAAAGATGTAAAAAAAGGTTTAATTTCTGGTGTCAGTATCTCTTTAAGGTTAACATTTTCCCAAAGAGACATATTTTGTTTTGATTTCTCCATATCCCTTGTTTTTATGAGAATAATTTCCCTCATTATGGCATTTATCACCTGAACCATGGACTCCTCCACCATTCCAGAGAAAAGAAAAATCAAAACACTACAGTCGTGGCCAAAAGTTTTGAGAATTACATAAATACTGGAAATTTGAAAAGTTGCTGCTTAAGTTTTTATAATAGCAATTTGCATATACTCCAGAATGTTATGAAGAGTGATCAGATGAATTGCATAGTCCTTCTTTGCCAAGAAAATTAACTGAATCCCAAAAAACCCTTTTCACTGCATTTCATTGCTGTCATTAAAGGACCTGCTGAGATCGTTTCAGTAATCGTCTTGTTAATTCAGGTGAGAATGTTGACGAGCACAGGGCTGGAGATCATTATGTCAGGCTGATTGGGTTAGAATGGCAGACTTGACTTGTTAAAAGGAGAGTGATGCTTGAAATCATTGTTCTTCCATTGTTAACCATGGTGACCTGCAAAGAAACGCATGCAGCCATCATTGCGTTGCATAAAAATGGCTTCACAGGCAAGGATATTGTGGCTACTGAGATTGCACCTAAATCAACAATTTATAGGATCATCAAGAACTGCAAGGAAAGAGGTTCAATTCTTGTTAAGAAGGCTTCAGTGCCAGGATCGTCTCCTAAAGAGGATTCAGCTGCGGGATCGGAGTGCCACCAGTGCAGAGCTTGCTCAGGAATGGCAGCAGGCAGGTGTGAGCGCATCTGCACGCACAGTGAGGTGAAGACTTTTGGAAGATGGCCTGGTGTCAAGAAGGGCAGCAAAGAAGCCACTTCTCTCCAAAAAAAACATCAGGGACAAATTGATCTTCTGCAGAAAGTATGGTGAATGGACTGCTGAGGACTGGGGCAAAGTCATATTCTCAGATGAAGCCACTTTCCGATTGTTTGGGGCATCTGGAAAAAGGCTTGTCCGGAGAAGAAAAGGTGAGTGCTACCATCAGTCCTGTGTCATGCCAACAGTAAAGCATCCTGAGACCATTCATGTGTGGGGTTGCTTCTCATCCAAGGGAGTGGGCTCACTCACAATTTTGCCCAAAAACACAGCCATGAATAAAGAATGGTACCAAAACACCCTCCAACAGCAACTTCTTCCAACAATCCAACAACAGTTTGGTGAAGAACAATGCATTTTCCAGCATGATGGAGCACCGTGCCATAAGGCAAAAGTGATAACTAAGTGGCTCGGGGACCAAAACGTTGAAATTTTGGGTCCATGGCCTAGAAACTCCCCAGATCTTAATCCCATTGAGAACTTGTGGTCAATCCTCAAGAGGCGGGTGGACAAACAAAAACCCACTAATTCTGACAAACTCCAAGAAGTGATTATGAAAGAATGGGTTGCTATCAGTCAGGATTTGGCCCAGAAGTTGATTGAGAGCATGCCCAATCGAAATTGCAGAGGTCCTGAAAAAGAAGGGCCAACACTGCAAATACTGACTCTCTGCATAAATGTCATGTAATTGTCGATAAAAGCCTTTGAAACGTATGAAGTGCTTGTAATTATATTTCAGTACATCACAGAAACAACTGAAACAAAGATCTAAAAGCAGTTTAGCAGCAAACTTTGTGAAAGCTAATACTTGTGTCATTCTCAAAACTTTTGCCCACGACTGTACAATTATTGTATACAAAGTATCCTTATAAATACTAGTGTCTCTGGTAACGATTCCATAGTGTAATTCTGCTCATGTAGCCGATTTAAAGAAGGATGTGGACATAGTCCTTGCCAGCCTTTCCCTTAGCGCTCTAGAAGTTGGGCAGTCTATCAGAAAATCTTCCCATTTCATCTGTTGCACAACCCCGGGGGCACATTCTGTCTGTAACACTCTCCCTTATGAAAAGTCTCCCTTAGAGGCAAAGCTAAGCATTATCAAACAGTTTCTTTGGAAGCCTCTTACTATTGAGAAATCATATGGTTTACTCCATTATATCATGCAAGCAGTCTTTCAAAGCCCTGGGTACACAGAAAAAGGTTTCCAGAATCCCTAAAACTGCTTTATTTGGGTCTTATTCAGTTCCTCTACTCCCCAAGCCTTAATCAAAAATTTGCCCCGCTCCACCTTTAGCTCTGCCTGCCACGGCTAGGTCCTGCTTATTGAGCAAGAGGCTTCTATTAATATAGTCAATTGGTGTCAGTGTTGCAATTTGTTGCTGCTAATGTCTCACTCAAGCTTCTAGTAGTTTGCTAATATCTACCACAGAGGTAAGTACCTTGATGCTCCGGTTACAAGTGTGCATACATGTTACAAACCGGGCATCAAACCAGACCTTCAACCTTCCTGCCTCCCATTGTCCCAGTTAAAGAGCACAAAAACAGGAAAAGTACTCCTTATTTAAACTCCTAAATGCAGGCATGTTTAACTCCAGCTACATACTGTCCACAAGAGTGAGCTGGAGTCCCATTATACTGTCTATTGAGGTGCAACTAATCCAATCCCCCCACCTCAAATTGAGGGAAATATAAATGCAAACTACTGCTGTTATCTATCTCTACTTATACTGAACTATAAAACTATAATCTCCTATACAAGTATAAACTATATACCTATACTTAACTAACTGCAGATCTTAAAATCAGCATATCCTTGGATGATGTTCCCTATGTGCCATACACACAGGCAGCATAGGTCAGACAGTACAAACAACAGGTCTGAGGTGTGAACAGATGCTGGGTGCCTACAGCCTGAGCCTGAGGTGTGAACACTGCAGGGGATGAACATTGCAGGAATTAAAAGGTGTGAACAGCACAGGGAATTACATGTTTAAACAATACAGGGGGATTACAGCCTGAATATGAGGTGTGAACAATGCAGGGGGGCAGTTAATCTCAGTACTGATACCATTTAAATCTTACACAAAGGTAAGCCATCAAAGCAGCCAGCCAGACAGGTGGGGGGCCGCACAGAGGGGGGTCGCGGGCCGCGGGCCGCCAGTTGGACAGCACTGGTCTAGTATATTGAGCAATATGCATAAAGGTTCTGCTAAATTGGTTGCCTTATACCAGGTGTCCTCAAACTACGGACCTCCAAAGTAATTTATCTGGCACCCGCCCCCGCTGTGCCCTCACCGCTGGCTGCTACTTGTCTGCCTCAGTGCTGTCCTTGGCCCCAGTGCATCACGTCACCCCGTCTCACCGGCCAACCCTAATAATGTGTCCAGCCGGTGTGACGTTGTTACGTTGTGACGTGATGCACTGGGGCAGAGGGCCACGCTGAGGCAGACAGGTAGTAGCCAGGGATGAAGACATGCTGAGCCGAGTCACCACCACTACACAGACAGGTAGTAGCCCGGCCCAGAGCAGGGCCCCCTAGTTGCTACTAGCAGCTCAGTTACTAGCTGCCTACACAACATCAGGCCAGCAATGCTGCCAGTCAGGCTCTAAAGCTCATAAAATATTGTATTGCTCAAAAATATTTGCAGAGTGCCTGTTTTTTTTTTTTTTTTTTTTTTTTTTTTTAAAACGTCTGAGGGATCTGAGAGACCCCTGCCTTACACAAATCATCTGCCATGTCAACAGTGACCTATAATTTTGCTAAAAGTAAATGTTACAGTGGGAGAAGTAACCACTGTGGCAAACGTTTCATGGTTAATGACAGCTGTGCCTTGGCTTTTCTCTGCTTGTGTTTTTCCTGCAAACGGAGGAAGTCGATGGGTTCCTGTTCAAACCTGCACTGCGCCAGCCTGGGTACAGATACATGGTGCAGATAGCTACAGAAAACCAGGCATTTTTGTGCTTATACCGGTCACTGTCTCATCTGTCAGTGTAGAGGCCCACAGGAGCGGAAGGGATCACATCGGCTTTTGTCTATTTGCAGAAAAACCACAAACAGAAAAAAGCTGAGGCACAGCTCCATGTTCCATTGGCCTAATGTGAACAATGTAATGAGTAAGCAACATGGGAGTCAAGCAATCGGATTTCAGTATTTGTGCTTCTGGTTATTGCAATCAATGTAATATTTTATTAGTAGACTTGTTGTTGACAAACATTTTATAATTATTATTATTTTATATCGTTTCTTTACCAAATGATACCCTAACTAGAACAGGTCTGTATATTTCATTTGAGAGACCTTGGTTCACATCATTGCATCTGCAAAGTAAAAATGTACTTTTCTGGAACATTTTGTTGCTTTTGTGTATAAAACCTGGCTTCTTATTACTAGGGATGCACCGAATCCACTTTTTCGGATTCAGTTGAACCCCCAAACCATTTGTATTACCAAATCAAATGCTAATTAGGTTTTGGAAGGGTTAAATGAAAAACTTCAGTGGTTACGTGACAAAAAGTCACGTGATTTTTAGGATTTGGATTCGGTTCTACCAGGAGCGCGGATTCAGCTGAATCCAAATCCTGACAAAAAAGGCCGAATCTTGGCCAAATACTGAACCAAATCCTGGATTCGGTGCATCCCTACTTATTACCAAGATATGGTAGAACCCAGATTTTATGTTTCCCACAGGCAGGGCTGATTCTCACCCAGGATCCACCACCCCCGCAATTACCTTTCTGGCGCCAGAGGGGTCCAGGAGGGCCGCATTACTACTGCAGAGAGTGCAAAAACTGGAAATTTGGCTCTTAAGTTACCAGGAAAGGCTTTTTGCCACCTCTGGAAACTTTGGGGGTGCTGCCAAAGCACTGCATCAAAATGGTGGAAATTGGAGGAAATGGAGGAAAAATGGGCGATTTCCTGAGCGGGAACGTGACAAAATATTGTCGGTTCCAGCAAAACGTAAAATCCAGGGGATGTAAAATTGTGGTTCTATTGTATTGTGTTTCCTAAATCTTCAAAGAATACACCCAATTTAGTAAAGTTTATATGTAGTGTGCTAACACAGTTTAATGAAACAATTTATGAAAGGGGTCAAAGTTAAAGACAAAAATCTTTACCTAAAACAGGTGTTGACCTGCGTGTATATACCCCAGGTCCCCCGCCAAATATTTCAAATGCTAGTACACATGCAGTGAAGATCACGTCAATATACACACACTCACGGATGCCGAAATTTGGTTCGGGTGCTTGGAGCCCCAAACCCGTAGCCCAAGGGAGCAAATTCAAGTGCGGGTACGCACAAAACGCGTCAGGCGTTCTGGGTTTTTAAGGATGTAAATAAAGTTTGAGTTTTAGCCATTTTCTGGCTGACCATGGTGCATTGCGAGCCACTTTCTTCAGAGATATTGTGTTTCCTAGACTTCATTTCTATTCTTTAAAATATCAGCAGTAAACACAAGTTAGCTAATATCATTATAACTATTATCAGCCTTTTCATGTCTGACTTGGGTATAATCTCTTTGTAGATGTAAAGAGTTTAATATCGCAATGTTCTGCAACTGACATTTTTTTCATGTTCATTTGTTAGGTACAGCCTAAAGAGGTGCCATTTATTTGAAATGTTTTCTTGGGGGTGGGTAAGTGAAGTGCGAGCCAAATTGCCTAGAAACTGCCCTGAACGGAAATTGCTTTTTAACAATTGGATCACTGAGATTAGCATGATGATCCTGAGCTGGAATATTGAAAAGACACACTGCCAGTTCTAATGCAGGTAAGCGAGCAGGTTTGTCAAAAGTGTGGCTATTAATGAGGAATAACTCTGAAATAGGCGCTGCTACTACGTATTCCCTTTCTGCAGAGTGGAAGCCCTTTTACCTTCATGCTGGGACTGTTCTTTATCAGTTGGGAAGTAGTCAACATGCTGGTTAATATTGGGATACCGAAATCCATACAATCACCTGTTTCTGTATGGTCTGATATAACTGGTAGGTCATAAATGTTATACATGTATTTTTCTGTTGTCTGGCCCCAATGGGGTTAATTGTAGTTTTATTCGTTTTTGCTGAGGCAGAACTGTTGTTGCATTCTAAATGTTTTCCATAGTATAAATAATATATGTGTGATTTTGTGATATGGCTGTATATTCTTTTATTCAACTTGCATGCTTCAGACTTTTATTATGGGGTATGTTCATATATGCTTCATAACGTTTCACTTAACCTTATTATCCAGCGCAGGGAAAGCACATGAAAAAGATGAAAATTTTAATAGTATCAAACTTTCTAAATTGAATCCAATGACAGCATTAATTAAATCCGGTATATATGTCAGGGTTATAGATGCCAAGATTTTAAAATGATTTTCAGAGAAACAGGCTTTTGGTGCCATAAGACTAAAGGGGATCATAATGTTCAGCGACTGATCTTGCGTGGCTTTATAAACGCGTGCTTTGGAATATTGTTCAGCGTATTTTCATTCAGTGGTTTGTGCCTATGCGGATTTCTTTCTATGGACCTTCTGTGCTGTTATTCTGTTTGCATCTGGGGCTGATTGGCTAACATAGATACTCATTTTCACCAGTGCACCCATCACAACCAACAGGATATTTGCTTTCATTTCTATAGGTAATGGCACTAGTGCAGTTTAGCACCTATTAGTAAATAAGCCCTGTCTATACAAGTGGCCCAGGACGAAGCGGAGAGCCTCTCGCCTATAAAGATTAAATCATAGCAAACACAGAGACTATTTGCTAGTGCTGTCTAGTGCCCTGCTTGCACCTATCCCCAAGCCCAAGGAAGCACACTAATACAAATAAAAAGAAACCTGTGTGCATAGAATGGACAAATAATTTATGGGATAAGAACAAGCGATGGGCAAGTTTAGGAAGAAAAAACAAAAAAAAAACCAAGAGAAATTAGTCCCAAGAAGCAGAATAACTAGATATATATTTGAATTAGGCTCATTTGTTTTAACAAGATCACAAAAACAGAAAATGGTATGAAATGTGTAAAGCGTAAAATGAGAGCAAGTGAGAACAGGTCTTTGGAACGGAATTTTCTGCAGCTAAAGATTTTGGCTGTTGTGGTTCCTTCCACCCTGGAACATAAGTAGGAACCTGAAAAAGTTGTACATTGCTAAAGGCAAAGCATTTATATTATCAGTAATCACATTCATACGGGTGTAGGATCCTTTATCCAGAAACCTATTATTCAGAAAGTTCAGAATTATGGGACAGCCATCTCCACATATAGCACAGATAGCCCATATAGCATATAATTCTTAGAAATTATTTTCCTTTTCTTTGTAATATTAAAACAGTACCTTGTACTTGATGGTAACTAAGCTGCATGAATCCCTATTAGCCAAATCCTATTGGGCTTATTTTATGTGTACAGGTATGGGATCCCTTATCCAGGAACCCGTTATCCAGAAAGTTCCAAATTACGGAAAGGCCATCTCCCATAGACTCCATTATAAGCAAATAATTCTAATTTTTAAAAATAATTTCCTTTTTCTCTGTAATAATAAAACAGTACTTGTACTTGATCCCAACTAAGATATAATTACCCCTTATTGGGGGCAGAACAGCCCTATTGGGTTTATTTAATGGTTAAATGATTCCCTTTTCTCTGTAATAATAAAACAGTACCTGTACTTGATCCCAACTAAGATATAATTACTCCTTATTGGGGGCAGAACAGCCCTATTGGGTTTATTTAATGGTTAAATGATTCCCTTTTCTCTGTAATAATAAAACAGTACCTGTACTTGATCCCAACTAAGATATAATTACCCCTTATTGGGGCAGAACAGCCCTATTGGGTTTATTCAATATTTAAATAATTTTTAGCAGACTTAAGTTATGGAGATCCAAATTATGGAAAACCCCAGGTCCCGAGCATTCTGGATAATAGGTCCCATACCTGTATATGTTTTCTAAGCAGACTTATAGAAAAAGATCCCTTATCTGGAAACCTCCCCTGGTCCCAAGCATTGTGGATAATCTACCCTATACCTGTATTATAATCATTTCATTGATATTATTTTGTTGTTCACGTAAGACCCAAGGGTTAAACAAGCTAAAACTGGTAACTCCACAGAAGGTCAGTAAATAAATGTCATTTTACACAATTCATTCACATTAGTGTTTAGTTATAATATCATTTTATTGCAGAGCACAGTGGGCACAATGCAACCCAACAGATTTGTGGCATCCTAGTTATTATACCCCTACTGCTGGTCCCCTAAGTCTATAAGGACCATTCAGGATAATTTAATTTAAAAAGGGGGTTAATGTGGAAACTCCATTTGTCCCTTATCTCATATTCGTATACCCTTTTGCTGAGGTTGGACGCACCCTGAATCATAGATACGGTTTATCACATATTAATAATAATGCAGGGGGAGGATTTTGTTTAGCAAGTATTTAAGACTTTGTTTATAGAAATTAAATTGTAAATGATCTGCAAGAACTTAAGTAAATGTTACAGGTAAAGCAGTGGGTTTAATATAGAGCAGGAAAACAGTAGGGGAAGCCATTTTTACTCTTAATGCTGTATTTTATGTAAAAGGATCCAAAACTGTTGTACTTATACCCACTAGGGTGACATATCAAGTACAGGTATGGGATCTGTTATTCGGAAACCCGTTATCCAGAAAGTTCCAAATTGCGGAAAGGCCATCTCCCACAGACTCCATTATAAGCAAATATTTCTAATTTTTTAGACTGATTACCTTTTTCTCTGTTATAATAAAACAGTACCTGTACTTGATCCCAACTAAGATATAATTACCCCTTATTGGGGGCAGAACAGCCCTATTGGGTTTATTTAATGGTTAAATGATTCCCTTTTTTCTGTAATAATAAAACAGTACCTGTACTTGATCCCAACTAAGATATAATTACCCCTTATTGGGGGCAGAACAGCCCTATTGGGTTTATTTAATGGTTAAATGATTCCCTTTTCTCTGTAATAATAAAACAGAACCTGTACTTGATCCCAACTAAGATATAATTACCCCTTATTGGGGGCAGAACAGCCCTATTGGGTTTATTTAATGGTTAAATGATTCCCTTTTCTCTGTAATAATAAAACAGAACCTGTACTTGATCCCAACTAAGATATAATTACCCCTTATTGGGGGGCAGAACAGCCCTATTGGGTTTATTTAATGGTTAAATGATTCCCTTTTCTCTGTAATAATAAAACAGTACCTGTACTTGATCCCAACTAAGATATAATTACCCCTTATTGGGGGCAAAACAAGCCTATTGAGTTTATTCTATATTTAAATGATTTTTAGCAGACTTAAGTTATGGAGATCCAAATTACGGAAAGACCCCTAATCCGAAACCCCAGGTCCCGAGCATTCTGGATTACAGGTCCCATACCTTCCTATAAAACCTTCCATTTGGCAGCAATTCTTAAGCTATGGGTCAGGGTCCCAAAGTGCATTCCCAAACCATCTAACGTGGGTCTCTGTGCTCCATCTTAATGTGACGTTTCTGCAATACAAAATAGTAACGAAACTTAGACACATAATAAAACTCATTTTGGTGTTATGAAGCTGAATCCTTTCAATTTAATTTGGGTCCCATGAGAAAAAGTCTGTGATTTTAATATTTGTCTTCTGTGTATGTTGTACTTAACCTACATGCTATTTCATAAATGCTTTTTATGGTTAGAAGGGAAGTTATGCTTTTGTATAAAATAGAATATGTAGAGCTGCTCACACAGCTGTGTCTATATGTAACCCTTTACATACTGTTTGCTGCAGAAACCAAATATTGCTCTTTAGGCCCCCTAATATCATCAACAACCATTAGTAATTATAGTATTGTCACTGATCTTTAGTCTGCGCCGTCAGTAAGTTATTGATCATACAATTCTGAAGCTCAGTATAACTTGCCTCACAGTCTAATTTGGTTCAAATAAGTCAGCTTTCATTTCATAATAACAGATCTGATACGTGTAGTGCAGAACAAGAAATATATATTCATAAACTGGCATATAAATGTTGTGTGTGGGCATCTGAACCAGTTCAGATATATTTTAAACAGGACGTAAAGTAACTAAGGATTCTTTGGGGTACACTGATTTCTGTATCTGTAGCCAGCGCTACACATTAGAACTGCTTTCAGCTAACCTATTGTTTCTCCTACTCCCATGTAACTGGAGGAGTCCCAAGCCCGACTTGGATTTCTTACTACTGAATGCTATTCTGATACGTACTGGGAGCTGTTATCTTGCTCCCTTCCCATTGTTTTGCTGATCGGCTGCTGGGAGGGGGCATATCACTCCAACTTGCAGCGCAGCAGTAAAGTGTGACTGAAGTTTATCAGAGCACAGGTCACATGGCTGTGGCACTCTCGGAAATGAATAATATGGCTAGCCCCATGTAAAATTTACTTAACTTAGAGTTCTGAGTATGCCGCAATCTCTGATGCCACTTTAAGAAGTGCTGCCAGTACGGTTGCCACCTCTGTCAGCTTTCTTAGCCGGGCAGGGGGCGGGGGTGACGGCACAGGCGGTGGAGGAAGAGGCAGCGCCATGGCGTTGTGGGTCAGGGAAGAGGTGGGGCTGTGACATCATGGGGTGTGGCTATGACGCCAATCGGCAATCACTGCATCAATGTCCTGCCCGGTTTTCCTAATTTGGGAAACCGGGCAGGAGGTTTTGGCCCAGACAGTCCTTTTAAAAACCGCGCTGTCCGGGTCAAAACCAGACAGGTGGCAACCCTAGCTGCCAGTACAGCACCAGACTTGGCCAAGTATATGAGCACAATCCTGTTGGTGTCATTATTTACACTAATTCTTAAAAATCTATTTTTTGTCCTTTGTTTAGCTCAAGTTCCGGACAGCGATGAACAGTTTCCACAAGACATGCAGTCTGAGAACAGTAAGTATCTGTTTATTGGAGCCTGTCCTGCTCGAGCTTGCCTGTCTGAATGACCCACAAAGTAGTTGTTATGTAGGAAGGGTACCGCTACACTGCTAAACACAGGCCATACTGTACTGATCCATAAAGTGCAGCGGGTCCTTGCCCTCCATTCTGCTCCAGCTTCTCTGGGTGCGCACTGTTTGTAAATGAGCCCTATATAGAACTATATATAAGCAGAGCCCATGGGGGGGGGGGGCTGCGGTGCCTGCTGTACCATAGTCACCCTACCCAGCCATACTTTTACCTTTATAATAGCAGCATGATTGGGTCGGGGGGTGCGACACAAGAGCGCTGGGAGGAGTGACTGGTCATACTGAGCCCCCTCAGAAGAATTTTCTTGCAGGGGGACCTGGCTCGACCACATTATGCTGTTGTTTGTATATAAATGTAAATCAGCAGAGGAACACACCACAGGGAAATGCACTTTTAATCACTTTTACATTAATGACCTATATTTGCAACTGATAATCAAACTGTATTTTAGTAAGTAATTTTGTTTCAGTTACTTTTTATAGCCCTCCCATGAAAATCAAAAAGGAGCAACAGTACCGGTATAACAGTGATGGGCAGTGTCTCTACGCTGAGTAAGTATTGTGGAGCAAAAGCCATTTATTGTATGTATATTGTATACTCATATAGCTGCACTCACATATAGGAAAACAGCCCGGGTGTGTGAGTTTATAGGAGCATACAGAAATGTTAGGCACTCACAGGTCTTCATATAATGGTGAAAAAAATGAATTTATTTGAGACCTTTGTCAAGGCTGCATTAACACACAGCAAACAGAAACGTATACCCCACTCCCTTGTTTGCAAGGGAACCATCAGCTGTTAGTAAACATAGTGAAACGTAAGATCTTGTACACAGACCACATGGTTATATAATGTATACATTTTACCTGGTATGACTGTGCACTTAACCACAATTCAGAAAAAAATGAAATGAAAACATCAAATCTCAAACATATACGTTTCCGAATCAACTGGCATGCATCTATAAGGCATTAGCAATATCTATATAAATAGTTGTGCTCACCTCTAAATATTCAACAAATAGGGGGGTGCAATGAGTGCAGAGGACCTCTTGTTGCTGTCTCTAAGGCATGAGCAAGCCAATAGGAATTAGTGAGAGGGAACAGCGAATAGTAACGTAGTATCAAGATTGGCTGGCCTTAATTGGGGTATGAGGTTGTTTGGGTTTTACTCGCCCACCAGAGAAGGCAGATTAGCCCAACATCCCAATGAAACTCTCAGCTGCTTCTCTTACCTTGTACTTAGGGAACAACATGTTCCAGATACATAAAAACACTATGAATTTTTAAAGTTCTACAGCAGGTTTCTGTCCAGTTTTAGAAGTGCAAACAAGCAGTTACAAGGTCAGGCACTATGCAAGGCAGAAGCTACTCTCCCATGGGCGCTTGGCAAGGCAGACGCCATTCTCTTGGGCCAGACAGAAGTCACTTTCCTGGGGGCACTGGGCCAGACAGAAGCCATTCTCCTGGGGGCACTGGGCCAGACAGAAGCCATTCTCCTGGGGGCACTGGGCCAGACAGAAGCCATTCTCCTGGGGGCACTGGGCCAGACAGAAGCCATTCTCCTGGGGGCACTGGGCCAGACAGAAGCCATTCTCCTGGGGGCACTGGGCCAGACAGAAGCCATTCTCCTGGGGGCACTGGGCCAGACAGAAGCCATTCTCCTGGGGGCACTGGGTCAGACAGAAGCCATTCTCCTGGGGGCACAGGGTCAGACAGGAGTCACTTTCCTGGGGGCAATGGGCAAGGCAGAAGTCATTCTCTTGTGGGTACTGGGCAAGGCAGAAGTCATTCTCTTTTGGGTACTGGGCAAGGCAGAAGCCATTCTCTTGTGGGCACTGGGCAAGGCAGAAGCCATTCTCTTGTGGGTACTGGGCAAGGCAGAAGTCATTCTCTTTTGGGTACTGGGCAAGGCAGAAGCCATTCTCTTGTGGGCACTGGGCAAGGCAGAAGCCATTCTCTTGTGGGCACTGGGCAAGGCAGAAGCCATTCTCTTGTGGGTACTGGGCAAGGCAGAAGCCATTCTCTTGTGGGCACTGGGCAAGGCAGAAGCCATTGTCTTGTGGGCACTGGGCAAGGCAGAAGCCTAAACAGTCTTGGCAAGATCTAAGAAATCAGCCTTAATTCTCTGGACAGGAAGTGGAGAAAGCTTTATATAGTGAGAGCTCAACTGTGATTGGCCATCCTTAGTTAGAATAGGACTTTGCTGGTATTTGACACACCCATCAGGAAAGGCAGATAAGTCCGAATTCTCCAAGAATGCCTGCGCTTACTCTTTGGCCCTGTGTTTAGGAAGCAGCCATAAGCTGTGAGAGCGATTCTCTGCAGATTCACTTAAATGCCTTTAACATTTTCATGGAGACATTTAAAAAAAGTGTAAAGATGTTCTGTGTCCAACTTTGTGTTACAGGATATAGTTTCCCTTTAGATTATGAAAGTTCATCTATTTTCTGACTATTGAAACAATGTACCTTATGGATATTTTTTTAGTGCCTATCATCAAACAGGACATGGCATTATTTCTCCAAACCAAGGTTCTCAGAAGTCACAGATCCACTACTTCTCTACGGAAGGTAGAAGATTTGCCATTCAGCAAGGCTCTATTCAGTATGCTCCAGCTGAGGAGTATCTCACAGAACACAAGTAAGGGCACTTTTGCCCTCCTATCTGTGCCTGTATGTTTTCCACCCAATTAGACTGTAAGATCTATGGGGCAGGGACCTTCTACCTATTCTATCTCTTACAACTGAATCTCTGTATAGTTATACTTGTATTCAGGGTTGTACTGGGGGATGCAGGGCCCACCCGGGCTTCTGCCTCAGGGCCCCCCAATGGCCCCCGTCGCAGCCTTTCATCCGCCCCCCCCCACCCATCTGACTGGTGGCTCGATATAGTGCCCTGTGGGGATTGGGTCTGAGCCACCAGGGCCCACTGGGTTTTTTCCCTGTGTCCCGGCAGCCCAGTCCAACCCTGCTTTTATTTATTTGTTATAATCTCCCTGTGTGTACTTTTCTGCATTGTAAGATTCTGAAGCATTGCATTTCCATGCAGCAATTTATAGATAAAGTTATAAACCAGTGGAATCCTCCTGCCTTTCTAGAAATGTCTTCAATGTCTTACTTGACCTTAATTTAGGGTCAGTGGTGTAACTATTGATGGGACAGACCCCGTAGCCATAGGGTGGAGGTCTGGGGGGCCATGGGGGGTAGTCGGTGACACAAATTGCGTGTGGCCCGAGAGACAAAAAGTCACATGTGACCTTTTCGTGTGGGGGGGGGGGATTGTAGAGGCCCAAAAATTTTTTTGCAGGGGTTCTGGGCCCCTGAATTTATACCACTGTTAAAATGTAATAAATGTATTGTTATAAAACCCATAGTTAGGGGCTGATTTACTAATCCACGAATCCGAATCCAAATGAGAAAAATTCGGATTGTAAAACGAACATTTTGCGACTTTTTCGTATTTTTTGCGATTTTTTCGTCGCCGTTACGACTTTCCCGTAAATTGTCGTGACTTTTCCGTAACCGGTACGACTTGCGCGAATTGTCGCGACTTTTTCATAGCCATAACAAATTTCGTGAATTGTCGCGTCTTTTTCATTGCCATTATGCCTTTGGAGAATTGTCGTGACTTTTTCATTGCCATTATAACTTTTGTGAATTGTCGTGACTTTATCATAGCCATTACGACTTTCGTGAATTATCGCAACTTTTGTATTGAGAGCTCGAAAAAGTCGCGACAATTCGCGGAAAAGTCGCAAAGTACCGATCATTACGAAAAAAACGCATTTGGGCGCTTTTCGGACGTTCTTGGATTAGTAAATGTGCCCCTTAGTGTTGGTTCCTAAATAAAAGTTTTTATGCTTTCAGATCCCGGTATGCAGAGCCTATAGACACGTACCTACCATTCCAATCGCTGCAGTTGAGTAGAGAAACTTCTGACGGTTACCAGTCACAAATATCTGAGCCTTGCCTCCAGTATCTGCAGCAAGAATTCAAAGAAAAGTACCACGAGCCGCTGAGTGAGGAGCCAAATCATTTGGGTAACCACAAGGCTCAGCAACTCCCTTCAAATGTGGTCATAAAGCAAGAACAGGCAGACTATTCATATGATTCAGGTAGGACAAGTAGAAATTCAGTAACCAGCTGGCTCTAATGAACACCGGCTCCTCTATTGTAATTACATTGCTTGATTTATTATGTTTTGAGTGTCGGGATCAAGTAGTGTGATAGAAGAAACATGAGAGAATAACCCTTATGCGGGATTTTTTCTTTTATGTCTTTTTTCAATAACAATAAAGTTGTGTAGAACATATGTTCTACTGGTAAAGCAGCTGTAGCAGGGAGGGAGCCCTTTCCTCTTCATGTCAAAGAGGTAACATACTCTAACCCCCATATGTAATAAAAGGCACTAAGTTTGCCCAGTAGCAGTAACCCATAGCAACCAATAAGATGTTTGCTTTTAAACAGTTGCCCAGTACATGCTACCTGCTGATTGGTTGCTAAGGGTCACTGCTCTTGGACAAACTTAGTGCCTTTTATTACATAACCCCCTTAGCGACATAATGTGCCTTTGGCAGTTTAACACTTTTTCTGTCTTCCCAATACTCTCTGTGGTATAGAGTTCATTCCACCAGCCTTACAAAAATAACCACAATGAGGACTTTCTTTTCTCTTTGCTATTATTTAATTGCGGATGGGGAAGACCCATTCACTATTTTTACTAACTGGGTGTTAAGGGGCAAACAGTATTTTCCTCACATATGCAGTTTTCATGTTTGCACCGCACTTAAGCCAATGACATTGGCATCTATTTTGTTTGTAGCGTCCATTTTCTTTTGTGGTGGCAATATTAGAAAATAATTACTGTTTCATTTAAACTCTCTCTAACCAATAATGCCCACATCTCAACACAAATCTGACTTCTGTTGCTTTTTCACCCCGCTCCTGCTTATTCTGCATTTTCCCATATAATAGGCTCCTATGTACCGTTGTGTTATGTTCAACATCCCAGGCTAGTAAGTTCTTCAATCCAGTACTAATTATTTTCTTTCTAAATTACGTTTCATAGCAGGAGATATAAAACAAGAAGCGGTACCCTACAGAGATAGGCCTCCATATCAGCGCCGAGGGTCCCTGCAGCTGTGGCAGTTCCTTGTGGCTTTGCTCGACAACCCGACAAATTCGCACTTTATTGCATGGACAGGAAGAGGCATGGAGTTCAAACTGATTGAGCCAGAAGAGGTAACATATTTATATCTCAAGAATCAATCACCGCACTTTTATACCTAAAAACAGGCACAAAGACAAAGTTGCACTCATCAGATTCTGGAATGATTAAAGAAGAAGGAAAGGTAAAAACTAAGTAAGCTTTATCAGAGGTCTATATAAATACAGCCATAAGCACTCACAGAAACGCTGCACTGACTTCTCTATCAAAAGCAACACAGGATTTCTTGTCTCCATTTTTGTAAAAATGTTTTTCCGGTATCTGACTTAATCTATCAGAAAAATCCTTCATTCCCGGGGCCAGAGTCTGTGCAGCTCTCTCCTCTCTCCCTTCTCCTGCTCCCCCCTCCCATATGAACTCATTAAATCTCACTCCCCTCAACCTTAGGAATGTGTAATCTGAGCTACCAGCAGCTAGAGCTACATCAGGAAGCTATGAAGACCAAGCTAAAATGGCAGCTGCAATCTTAAACAAACAGAGAAAGCTTCTAGGGCTCTTTACTCAGGTATGGTAAAGCTTTCTGCAGAATAAATATAGCGTTCTAGGTGGCACTAATGTGGCAAATCTATTGGCAGTAAAAGGCCAAAATGACTTTCCTTCTCCTTTAAGAGGACTAACTTATCACATCTGGAGAGTTAACTCCAGGGAGTACAAGCTGTTCATCCAAGTATTTTAATACATCAGTCCAGTGTTTGTATTTTTGCATGCATTCCCAAACAACACATTGGAATGTTGTGTAGCAGTAACATTCTAGCATTTGGGCACTTTTTCTGAGGAGAAACGGGGTGTGTAAAACCAGTAATTCATGTAAGTGCCCTGCTTAATCATTTAAAAAAGTAATGTCAGGATTCTGCTTACAGATATCAGAAGTCTAAAAACCCCCACAGACAAACTAAATATTATTTTTATCTCATGCAAGGGACCTGATAGGACAGAACAAAATCAGAAGCCATATATGGTCAATACGGGCCACACTTTAGTCAAAGGAGCAATAGATACAGAATAAAGTTCAAAGAGAATTATTACCACTAATAAATACAGTTTTATCTCATTAGTGGAAGACAGACAAGGCCAATTTCTGCAAGGTAGCATTGTGCATAGGTTTTTGAAAAGCTCTAGCATATTATCGTACATCATAAGGCATAGCTAAGAAACAAAACAGACGTGGAGGTTAGTTCCAAAGCCTACATGATACCGAGTTCTGATGCTTCTTTAATCAACAGAGATATATATGCTTGAAAACCCTGCTAGGTGGTTAAAGATAAAAAAAAAATGCTATGATAGTTTTTTTGTTTTTGAAGAATTATGTGACTAGGTTGGCGTTTTTGTTTTTTTTCAGTTACCATTAATTCATGTTGTAGTTGGGGTTTTGATATTGCCTCCTGTCCTGCCTACTCTCCTTAGATCTCTGCCTCCTGTCCTGCCTACCCTCCTTAGATCTCTGCCTCCTGTCCTACCTACCCTCCTTAGATCTCTGCCTCCTGTCCTACCTACCCTCCTTAGATCTCTGCCTCCTGTCCTGCCTACTCTCCTTAGATCTCTGCCTCCTGTCCTGCCTACTCTCCTTAGATCTCTGCCTCCTGTCCTGCCTACTCTCCTTAGATCTCTGCCTCCTGTCCTGTCTACCTCCTTAGATCTCTGTCTCCTGTCCTGCCTACTCTCCTTAGATCTCTGCCTCCTGTCCTGCCTACTCTCCTTAGATCTCTGCCTCCTGTCCTGCCTACTCTCCTTAGATCTCTGCCTCCTGTCCTGCCTACTCTCCTTAGATCTCTGCCTCCTGTCCTGCCTACTCTCCTTAGATCTCTGCCTCCTGTCCTGCCTACTCTCCTTAGATCTCTGCCTCCTGTCCTGCCTACTCTCCTTAGATCTCTGCCTCCTGTCCTGCCTACTCTCCTTAGATCTCTGCCTCCTGTCCTGCCTACCCCCCTTAGATCTCTGTCTCCTGTCCTGTCTACCTCCTTAGATCTCTGCCTCCTGTCCTACCTACCCTCCTTAGATCTCTGCCTCCTGTCCTGTCTACCCTCCACATAGCTATATACTGTATTATATAGTACCTAATAGAAAGTAGGGCACCATTTGTATATTCAGTTCTTCTTGCAATGCTCTCAAAGTGGGGTATAAAACCATTCTTTAAGAAAAGTAAAGCCTCCAGTTCATACTGAAAAGAAGAGGGTAAAACTCTACTTCATACCCTGCATTCTAGAAATTCTTTGCACATTTTAGTGATGTAATATAATCTTTTGAGTAAGGAAGTCACAGAAGCATGTAACATAACATAGTAAACTGGGTTGAAAAAGTCACATACATCGAACCTTTTATGTCTAAATACAACCTGCCTAACTGCTAGTTGATCCAGAGGAAGGCAAAAAATCCATCTGAAGCCTCTCCAATATGTGTCAAATTTCTTCCTGACTCTCAGATGGAAATCAAACTAGTCCCTGGATCAACTTTATTCTAAGAGCTTTTTTAAGTAACCCTGGATTTTCCCACTTGTTCTCACTGAATAAAAATGTATTCAGATGTTTAGATGGAACCTACTTTCTTCTAATCACAGTGGGTGCCTTTGTGTCTGCTGGAAGGACCTACTGGTAACTAAAGCATTAGAGAGGTTATTATATGGCCCTTATATATAATTATACATAGTTATTATCTCCCCTTAAGCGCTTTTTCTCTACCCTCTGTACACGATCCTTTAACCCAAGTGGTCATAAGAAAAAATTTGTATTTAGGTAGCAGTGTATATTGGTGCAATATAATAAATATGGGCGCACTGATCTTACCTGTTTGGTATTCGGCAAAATCCCTGAAACCATGTGCTGTATGTATGTATGTACAGTGGTGTGAAAAACTATTTGCCCCCTTCCTGATTTCTTATTCTTTTGCATGTTTGTCACACAAAATGTTTCTTATCATCAAACACATTTAACTATTAGTCAAAGATAACACAAGTAAACACAAAATGCAGTTTTTAAATGAGGGTTTTTATTATTTAGGGAGAAAAAAAATCCAAACCTACATGGCCCTGTGTGAAAAAGTAATTGCCCCCTGAACCTAATAACTGGTTGGGCCACCCTTAGCAGCAATAACTGCAATCAAGCGTTTGCGATAACTTGCAACGAGTCTTTTACAGCACTCTGGAGGAATTTTGGCCCACTCATCTTTGCAGAATTGTTGTAATTCAGCTTTATTTGAGGGTTTTCTAGCGTGAACCGCCTTTTTAAGGTCATGCCAAAACATCTCAATAGGATTCAGGTCAGGACTTTGACTAGGCCACTCCAAAGTCTTCATTTTGTTTTTCTTCAGCCATTCAGAGGTGGATTTGCTGGTGTGTTTTGGGTCATTGTCCTGCTGCAGCACCCAAGATCGCTTCAGCTTCAGTTGACGAACAGATGGCCGGACATTCTCCTTCAGGATTTTTTGGTAGACAGTAGAATTCATGGTTCCATCTATCACAGCAAGCCTTCCAGGTCCTGAAGCAGCAAAACAACCCCAGACCATCACACTACCACCACCATATTTTACTGTTGGTATGATGTTCTTTTTCTGAAATGCTGTGTTACTTTTACGCCAGATGTAACGGGACACGCACCTTCCAAAAAGTTCAACTTTTGTCTCGTCGGTCCACAAGGTATTTTCCCAAAAGTCTTGGCAATCATTGAGATGTTTTTTAGCAAAATTGAGACAAGCCATAATGTTCTTTTTGCTTAAAAGTGGTTTGCGCCTTGGAAATCTGCCATGCAGGCCATTTTTGCCCAGTCTCTTTCTTATGGTGGAGTCGTGAACACTGACCTTAATTGAGGCAAGTGAGGCCTGCAGTTCTTTAGATGTTGTCCTGGGGTCTTTTGTGGCCTCTCGGATGAGTTGTCTCTGCGCTCTTGGGGTAATTTTGGTCGGCCGGCCACTCCTGGGAAGGTCCACCACTGTTCCATGTTTTTGCCATTTGTGGATAATGGCTCTCACTGTGGTTCGCTGGAGTCCCAAAGCTTTAGAAATGGCTTTATAACCTTTACCAGACTGATAGATCTCAATTACTTTTGTTCTCATTTGTTCCTCAATTTCTTTGGATCTTGGCATGATGTCTAGCTTTTGAGGTGCTTTTGGGCTACTTCTCTGTGTCAGGTAGCTCCTATTTAAGTGATTTCTTGATTGAAACAGGTGTGGCAGTAATCAGGCCTGGGGGTGACTACAGAAATTGATATTGAAATTGAAAATTAAAATTGATAAACCACAGTTAAGTTATTTTTTAACAAGGGGGGCAATCACTTTTTCACACAGGGCCATGTAGATTTGGAGTTTTTTTTCTCCCTTAATAACGTAAACCTTCATTTAAAAACTGCATTTTGTGTTCAATTATGTTATCTTTGACTAATAGTTAACGGTTTTTGATGAGCAGAAACATTTAAGTGTGACAAACATGCAAAAGAATAAGAAATCAGGAAGGGGGCAAATAGTTTTTCACACCACTGTATGTATAACTTTATTTATAAAGCGCCACAAGGGTACGCAGCGCTGTACAATCTTACAATATACAAAATTATACACATGGAGGACAAGTGATATAATAAATAAATACAATAAATAAAAATATATATATATATATATAAATGCACAGGGAATAAATGCCATGTGGTATGAGACACAGTAGGAAGGAGGTCCCTGCCCCGTAGAGCTTACAATCTAACTGAATCTGTAACTGAAATTGTCGCTGTGTAGGCGGAAAAAGCGGACATGCCCAAAGCGCACAGTGATTTTTTACTTTATATATTCAGCCAAATCCCAATCCTGCTAAGAAAGGCTCAGATTTGCCCGAATCCCAAACCGAATATGCCTTGGGCACCCTGACCTGGCCTAGCGCTGCTTGAAAAATACCTGACAAAGGGGTCTGCCCACAAAACACAATAAATGCAGGAGATTTCCGCGCATCAGCATGTCCTTAACTGCAATTACTGAATTGGAGGGGTGCCAATCCCCCTGGACTGTGCTCTGGATTCAGAGGTGTGCGGCTGAGTTCCTATACTTCAACTGCTTGAAAAATCATACGAGCCGGTAGGCGCAGCTCATTTTATAGCTGGAGAACAGAAAATAATTTTAATTGGTTTGTTTTCATGCCTTTACCTATATAAGGCTAAAATAGCAATGGCATTTTTATATTGCAGGTTGCAAGACTTTGGGGCATGCAGAAAAACCGTCCCGCCATGAACTATGATAAGCTTAGCCGTTCTTTGCGCTACTATTACGAGAAAGGCATTATGCAGAAGGTACGTAGAGTACATTGCCGTCATTATCCTTCAAAAACTATGAATTGGCATATGGGTTTCCTGGAGTCATAGTAGAATCTAAAAAATATGTTTTTCTGATTTCTTTGGGCAAAAATGCACCTTTTAGGAACATACAAGAATTTACAGGCAAGTAAAAAGATTTTGCTTTTGAACAATAACAGGACAGTGCCTAAATACAAGCATTGCTGGATATCACACACATACTATTGAGACACAGGGTCATATTTACGAACATCAGGCACGTTGCAAAAAGCAGCACAATTCTAGTTTTTCCCCACAATTAAAGCATTATTGTGATGAGATTATACAAATACTAATAAAATAATGCATGAACTTTTTTCCAAGTAGCATCAATATGGATGTGTGCAGGTAAAGCATTCTGTAATTTGCCTTCCATCTGCTAAACTGCTAATTGTCTGTATTATTGCCTTTGGTTAATGACTTTTACTTTGGAGTTCTATTAAGGCTGTGCTGTCTCCTCTCTATGTTTTCCTTTGGGTGATTTATATTATTGCCAGTGGGAAAGCATTTGGAGGAGATGCATTCCTGTAAGCCTAGGCCATCTGCTACCTTCCATTTAATCTGGAACATATTTTTGACACAGTATAGTAATTGAAGGCAGGGGGGTAGAACTGGGGGTATGCACAAAAGGCATGTGCCTATGGTGCAACAGTGGGGGTGGGGGGGCATCAGACACTTGCCCCCCCCCCCACACCTGTGTGTGGAGGGGTGAGGTGTCCAACCGGCTTGGCTCAGCTCTGATTGAAGGTATGGAATGGTATTGGTATGACGCTTGCCCCTTTGCAAGAAACCATAACAGACATACAGCTGAATGCAAAAGCTTGGTACCCTTTGCAAATCACATATTTAGCTCATTATAAAGTTAAAATGTAGGAAAGTACTGCAGAGATCACCGAGTCGAAGCAATATATTTGCAAATGTTAACGCACAGTTACATTTTATTTCACCAACATTAAAACACAGGAACAAAGAAAATAGTAATTGTGCAAAGGTCAGAGATAAACACTGTTGTTGCAAGGTCCCTGGCCCCAGTCGCCTCTTTGGGCCTTTAGAAGAAGTTGTCGTGTGTTGAGAATCTTACAGCCCCTGAGGCAGGACCCGGCGCAGTGCAAACGGTATTGCCACAAACTCCGCAGCTCTTCTTCCCAGTTTCTCTTTACAATCATTGGGCAGCAGCGCAGGGTGTAAATGAATGCAACTCCCCACCATCAGCTTAACTTTCAGCCCAGGCATTTTGCTTCAGACATACACACACATGTGTGACACCCCCCCCCCCCCCCCCCCCCCCCCCCCGAATATGGCCGTGTTGCATTCATTTTCTTTCCAGGTCAGTGCATTTTCTTAAAGAGGAGTAGTGGCTGGAGGGTGCCTAAAATATTCTCACCCATTGTACATTTGGGTTTCCTTGTCCGTTAACAACATTTTAATTCAAGTACTATTTACCTTCACTTAAAAATCCTTTTGTCCTGTAGCAGTTATTCATTCCTTCACCTCTCGAGGAAGGACCCAATAGATTACAACTCTCACTGCTGGGTCCTGTTTAGAATAAATCAGAAAAAAGGCAAGTTAAAGGGAAAGATCTTAACAACTTTTTCATGAAAATCAAATTTACCTTTTTGAAGTCTTTTTGGCATTTAGCAGATGCCATTTCCTGCTTGCCGTCTATATCCAATTGCCCTTCACATATTCAACACATTTTCTTTTGCGGTGCCCTTTCCCACCTTTATTTTACCCCCAGTCTGCCTGGCCAGGGAGGTGACTATACAGTAATTGCAGCAGGGGGTGTCTTGGTGGTGGGGAGCCCATAGTTGTGCTGCCATCCCCCTGCCTCCTGTAACCTGCAGGATTCCCAAAGGGCCTGCCCCAGTGGCAACACAGATCTAATTTTGATCACTTATGTAGACCCTTCCATGGGAACAGTGTCCCTACACCCTGCTGGGATTTCCAGTAGCCAGACAACAGGAGCCCAGGATCAGCTGGGTGTTCTGCTCAACAGAAATGCTCAGCAGGAAAAGTCTTTCTTTGTTCTGGTCATTTATGATGAGAGTAATGCCCTGCTGGGATTAACAAAATCCATTTTAAACCATTTAAATTCACAGCTGTCACATATTTCATCCCACCCTGTCTCAGTAATACCAATTATCTCATCATTTTCTGCACATGCAATAGCTTTCCCATCATACCCATCTCTGAGCCTTTGCAAGCAGACAGCCGAGGTTACAGTCAGATCTTTAATTACTGTTGTTTGGGCCAATATTATGATGTTTACTATATTACCTGTATTAAACTATACCCGTCTAATCAGCTTGTGCGGCACTACACTCTGATCACATTCAGTCTTGATATTTAATCTATGTAATTTGTAATGATTTTGTATATGTACCTATGCAACCTTTTTGTTTCTGTTTCCTTTTACTAATAGATTGTAAGCTCTTTAGGGTAAGGACCTCATTCCAGCTGTGTATTGCAACACCTAAGCACTTACGCATATACAGGTTTCCGGAAACCCATTATCCAGAAAGTTCAGAATTAGGCCATCTCCCATAGACTCCATTATAAGCAAATAATTCCAATTTTTAAAAATGATTTCCTTTCTTCTCTGTAATAATAAAACAGTACCTGTACTTGATCCCAACTAAGATATAATTACCCCTTATTGGGGCAGAACAGCCCTATTGGGTTTATTTAATGGTTAAATGATTCCCTTTTCTCTGTAATAATAAAACAGTACCTGTACTTGATCCCAACTAAGATATAATTACCCCTTATTGGGGGCAGAACAGTCCTATTGGGTTTATTTAATGGTTAAATGATTCCCTTTTCTCTGTAATAATAAAACAGTACCTGTACTTGATCCCAACTAAGATATAATTACCCCTTATTGGGGGCAGAACAGTCCTATTGGGTTTATTTAATGGTTAAATGATTCCCTTTTCTCTGTAATAATAAAACAGTACCTGTACTTGATCCCAACTAAGATATAATTACCCCTTATTGGGGGCAGAACAGCCCTATTGGGTTTATTTAATGGTTAAATGATTCCCTTTTCTCTGTAATAATAAAACAGTACCTGTACTTGATCCCAACTAAGATATAATTACCCCTTATTGGGGGCAGAACAGCCCTATTGGGTTTATTTAATGGTTAAATGATTCCCTTTTCTCTGTAATAATAAAACAGTACCTGTACTTGATCCCAACTAAGGTATAATTAATCCTTATTGGGGGCAAAACAATCCTATTGGGTTTAATTACAGTTTAAAATGTTTTTTAGCAGACTTATGGTAGGAGATCAGAATTATCCGGAAAACCCCAGGTCCCAAGCATTCTGGATAACAGGTCCTATACCTGTATTTATCTATTTTTACTGTATAACCCTATATGTAAGCCATGTAAATCTCTGCGTACAATTGTGGTGCTATATAATAAATAAATGCATACATACCGTGCATATTAGTGTGTGGGAATGCCCCATAGCTGTGCGCACTTTGGCACCAACTAAACCTAAATCTGCTTCTGATTTTTATTAAATAATAATGTTATCCCAAATGCCTTAACACACAATGACCTAAAGTATGTTTTTTTCTGTAGGTGGCTGGCGAACGCTATGTATATAAATTTGTTTGTGACCCCGAGGCTCTCTTCTCTTTGGCTTTCAATGACAGTCAGTGCCCTTCCTTGAAATCTGAGTCTGACTGCCGGATTCATGAAGAATACACTGTGCCACTATCGCACCTGGATTAATGAAGCACGGAGCTGTCTTTTACCAAAACTACAAGAGCAACATCAATTACTACTACCTGCTGTTGTATAATTGTGTATATATATATATTATTTTTTTTTTTTTTGCAAGGGCATAGTGTTTAAATGTTTAAATAATAAGATGGCTCTGAAAAAAAACCCACCAAAAGTGACTAATTTTCTGTATTCTTGGCTCAAGTACATTTATTTAAAGTTTGGGAATCTATTATCATAATATGCAGAACTCACACATTTCCAAATAACCGCTGCCTATAAGTAAAACACCTTTCTTAAAATCTGCTGAAAAAAATAATCATTAAACAAACCCTGGACAACTGGCTTGCCTATAGACTGGTTTATGTGGGGTTATTTAAAAACATGTTGCTGGCACTTTGCATCTTGGAATTTGTATGTGGAACCCAAAGGAATATGGATCCTAATGCTTCCAGAATAGAGAGCACAGAATTGTACCTGTCTCTGTAATGCAGGGCTGCCTGTGTATTACAGGTATGGGACCTGTTATCCAGAATTCTGGAATTTCAGATAAGGAGTTTCTGCAATTTGGATCTTCATACCTTAAGTCTACTAAAAAATAAAAAAAAACATTAAATAAACCCAATAGGATTGTTTTGCATCCAATAAGGGGTAATTATATCTTAGTTGGGATCAATTACAGGTACTGTTTTATTATTACAGAGAAAAGGGAATCATTTAACCATTAAATAAACCCAATAGGGCTGTTCTGCCCCCAATAAGGGGTAATTATATCTTAGTTGGGATCAAGTACAGGTACTGTTTTATTATTACAGAGAAAAGGGAATCATTTAACCATTAAATAAACCCAATAGGACTGTTCTGCCCCCAATAAGGGGTAATTATATCTTAGTTGGGATCAAGTACAGGTACTGTTTTATTATTACAGAGAAAAGGGAATCATTTAACCATTAAATAAACCCAATAGGGCTGTTCTGCCCCAATAAGGGGTAATTATATCTTAGTTGGGATCAAGTACTATGTCCTGTTTTATTTTTACAGGGAAAAAGGAAATCAATTTTAAAAATCTGAATTATTTGATTAAAATGGAGTCTGTGAGAGACAGGCTTTCCATAATTCAGAGCTTTATGAATAACGGGTTTCCGGATAACGGATCCTATACCTGTACAACACAATACACTATGATGAATGTCATTGCTGGTATTCAGATCTTTCTGCATAAATGGTTTCAAGATAATGGATGCCATATATGTAGGAGGTTTTAGCTAATCAATAAACAAAACTGCTTATTGATCTTGATGATCAAACTAAAATACCGTATATGTCCTCTAAAGACTAAGGGGCCCATTTACTTACTCACGAACGGGCCGAATGCGTCCGATTGCGTTTTTTTCGTAATGATCGGTATTTTGCGATTTTTTTCGGAAAATTATCGCGACTTTTTCGTTACCAATACGGTTTTTGCGGAAAAACGCGAGTTTTTCGTAGCCATTCCAAAAGTTGCGATTTTTTCGTAGCGTTAAAACTTGCGCAAAAAGTTGCGATTTTTTCGTAGTGTTAAAACTTGCGCAAAACATCGCGCCTTTTAAGTTTTAACGCTACGAAAAAAGCACAACTTTTCGCGCAAGTTTTAACGCTACGAAAAAAATCGCAACTTTCGGAATGGCTACGAAAAACTCGCGTTTTTTCGCGCAAATCGTATTGGTAACGAAAAAGTCGCGATAATTTCCGAAAAGTCGTAAAGGCGCCGAAAAAAATCGCAAAAAATACGAAAAAGTCGCAAAATGTTCGTTTTCCAATCGGAATTTTTCCAATTCGGTCGGAATTCGTGTCTTAGTAAATCAGCCCCTAAATGTCTTTTATCAATTGGTGACTTCTAACATTTACCCAATGATAAATACACTTCTACAAATCCCATAGGAATGAATAGAAAGAGGGTGAGGTTTTCTGTGGTGAGCTCTTACATTTTGATAAATTTGCACCTAAATGTTCCCCTGGCTGGAATAGGTTACAAACTATGAAACCAAATAAATCTTTCTGTTGATTATCATCAGGATAGTGCAGGCACAGGCTCGTTGTCTATTCTGCTACATACTGACCCCCTGCTGCATTCCTGACTGCTATCTAATGCCCCAAAATGGTTGAAATTGGCAAATTGCTTCTACTTATTTTCAAGACATATGCAGTGTGAGAGTGCCTTAGGCAAGAGAATGGAGTTGCTGCATTTTCACCAGTCCCATACAGCAAAATAAGTAATAAAATGTGCATTATCCTGTAGACCAGGGGTGGGCAAACTTTTTGGTTCAGGGGCCACATTAACTTACAGACAGGCCGGGCCAGCGTTACGCCGTTTCCGCTCCTCAGTCCCCAGATGCAAGTCTTGCATGATGAGACTTGCAGAGTCGGCGGTCCGGATTAAAAAGACCAACGGGCCGTAGTTTGCCCACACCTGCTATAGACCTATAGAACCTTCCTCCTGCACATATGTTACAGTGAGTTAACAAAACAAAAAAGACTGACGAGAATATTCTTTTCCTAGCAGTTTTATAGCAATTAAGTAGCATGGAGTGCAGTGCAACCCCCTGGACACCCCATGAACACAAGCAGAATTTTAATTTTCTAATTTCACTTTCCCACTGGTGCTATAATTTAGCTGAGCCCTTAATACAGGTATGGGATCCCTTATCCGGAAACCCGTTATCCAGAAAGCTCCAAATGATGGAAAGCCCGTCTCTCATAGACTCCATTTTAATCAAATAATTTAGAATTTTAAAACTGATTTCCTTTTTCTCTCTAGTAATAAAACAGTACCTTGTAATTGATCCCAACTAAGATAATCCTTATTGGATTCAAAACAATCCTATTTGGATCAATTAATGCTTTATTGATTTTTTAGTAGACTTAAGGTATGGAGATACAAATTATGGCAAGACCCCTTATCCGGAATACCCTTGGTCCCGAGCATTCTGGCTAATGGGTCCTATACCTGTACTTCAGTCAGTCTGCCTTTGTATCCCAGCCAGGGCAGTTTGTATGTTATCTCCGTGTTTGCTTGGGTTTCTTCCAGGTGCTCTAGTTTCCTCCCACACAAAAACATCCAGGCAGGTTAATTGGCTTCTGACTAAATTGTGTGTATGATTGATTGTAAGCTCCTCTGGGGCAGGGAATGATGTGAATGCAGTATCATTTCTGTAAAGGGCTGTGAAAATGTGTCAGCACTATATAAATAACAGGAAATAAATTAATCGTATATAAAGTTTCTATTCCCCAGTCACCTCTATAAATCCAGTTCCCAAAAAGCTTGCAGTTGACCGGAGACAGTGTTTCATCTGCAAAACTTTATTCTTTGCTCCAACACTTGCTGATATCTGAACTGGCCTTGTATTGTCTCACCCAAGGGTGGTTTTGAGCGTAACAAGAACTTCCCCAGTCTCTCTGTTCTCCCAGATACTACAGTCCTTCACTCTAGACTGCTACTTCTTGCCCAGTCAGTTTGGCTAAATCATCTAAACTGCACTACACTGATAGCAGGGATTGTAATAATACAGGCAGTGTAAGGGTAAAGCAGGCCATGGTATTCAATAAACATTCTGCTGGTAAAACACAAATAACTCACATACCTACAGGAATCTGTTATTTTATGTCTGAAACCAGTCCTATGTACAGGGGTTACACTCTGTGAAGCCCTGCCCTAAGCCCTAGCTGGTACAGCCATGCCATCTGGGGCAATAAAGGGCTGACTTAGAGTTCATATCAAAACACCTCATAGATGAAAGGGAGATCACATGAAAATGAAAACTCAAACACAATAATCATCCCAGAATCCATGCCTGTTATACCAACAGTATAAAAAGCTGGTTATGGGTTTAAAGGAGAAGGAAAGGTGAAAACTAAGTAAGCTTTATCAGAAGGTCTATGTAAATACAGCCATAAGCACTTACAGAAACGCTGCACTGAGTCCTCCATCAAAAGAAAAACAGGATTTCTTGTCTCCTTTTTTGTAAACATGTTCTTCGGTATCAGACTTCCTCTGTCAGAAAAATCCTGCATTCTGGGGGCCGGAGACTGCGCAGCTCTCTCCTCTCTTCCTTCTCCTGCTCCCCCTCCCATAAGAATTCATAAAACTCACTCCCCCCTCCCTTAGGAATGTGTAATCTGAGCTATAATGGCTAGAGCTACAGCAGGAAGCAATGAAGACCAAGCTAAAATGGCAACAGTGATCTTAAACAAACAGAGAAAGCTTCTAGGGCTCTTTACTCAGGTATGGTAAAGCTTTCTGCAGAATAAATATAGTGTTCTAGGTGGCACTAATGTGGCAAATTTATTGGCAGTAAAATGTCAAATTGACTTTCCTTCTCCTTTAATACAATATTGTCAGTCAAACGAGTCCAAACATAACTTGCTTTGGGTACTCGGGTTACACTGGTCCCTTTGTCAAGCCTAGCGTTGCCCAAAACGTTGCCTTGTCTGCAAATGGAACCATTGAAGCACTAACTTCACGTGTCTGGTGTTCTACAGTGTTTCCTGTTCTGTTGTTGTTTATCTCATATCTTTGTTACTTGAAGATACTGATGAGATAACTGTGTTCTCTGTGAGTTTCATGGAGCCCTACGTGGTTCTTTGGTCACATTTGCAAATATAAGAAATAACTGCCTTTTCTTTTTCATAGATATTGCATATATTCTTTCCGTTACATGTCAGCTGCTAATTAACTAAACTAACCACTGACCAATTATAGAACATGTAACGGGGCTACCCATGGGTGGCAGACTCCAATGTAGCTGTGTAGTGTAGCTGCATTATAGGGACTATAGGTTGCGAAAAAAAAGTAACTATACTACTTTCTATTGTATACAGCAAATTCAGTAACTGTCTTTATCATTATACATATATTTTGGTTTGTTTGGGTTTTGCTTTTTATTTTGATGGAAGACTAAATTCAAATTGATTTTGACTGGGAAAATAAGCGGCTCAGAGGCCTGGGGTGCACCAGATTTAAATCTGGCCCTGGGTAAAAGTAATTTGTGAGAGGGGTACATTGTTCTGGGAACTGTGGGTTGATTTAAAGAACATTTTCTTAGTATGTTTTGTTGCTCTTGAAGCATGTTTTCCAGATACCCCCAATTATTATTATTATTATTAACATTTATTTATAAAGCGCCAACATATTCTGCAGCGCTGTACAATAAGTGGGTTTCATACATTGGACAAACAGAATTACACACAAAGCAGCCAATAACCAATACATGAGGTGAAGAAGGCCCTGCCCAAAAGAGCTTACACTCTATAAGGCCAAGTTAAGGACATTCATATCTTACATATCAGATATCTGGAATCATAGTAGAACTATCAGCACCCACCCCAAATTAATTTTACTGGGTCATTTATATTTCTCTATTGAAATAATAGACACAAAAGATGAAACTGTATTTTAATGGTCTCTGGTGGAACTTGTAATATTGTGATATTGTGCATTTATATTGCAGTTCAGTACACAAGCAACATAACAATGTTAATTATCTACAAACTAAAAACAAACTACAGTATTCTGTAATCACTACAAAAGCTCCATTTTGTTAGTTGGCATGTTGAATTCAAGTTCTAAGAGTGGCAGGCACATTGAAAGAATAGAATATATGGCAGACAAATCTACTGAGGAAATGAGCACCATTGAGTCCTATGGAGGAAACCCACGCAGACACAGGGAGAACATACAAATGCCTGAGGAAACCCACGCAGATACAGGGAGAACATACAAATGCCTGAGGAAACCCACGCAGATACAGGGAGAACATACAAATGCCTGAGGAAACCCACGCAGACACAGGGAGAACATACAAATGCCTGAGGAAACCCACGCAGACACAGGGAGAACATACAAATGCCTGAGGAAACCCACGCAGACACAGGGAGAACATACAAATGCCTGAGGAAACCCACGCAGACACAGGGAGAACATACAAATGCCTGAGGAAACCCACGCGGACACAGGGAGAACATACAAATGCCTGAGGAAACCCACGCGGACACAGGGAGAACATACAAATGCCTGAGGAAACCCACGCAGACACAGGGAGAACATACAAATGCCTGAGGAAACCCACGCAGATACAGGGAGAACATACAAATGCCTGAGGAAACCCACGCAGATACAGGGAGAACATACAAATGCCTGAGGAAACCCACGCAGACACAGGGAGAACATACAAATGCCTGAGGAAACCCACGCAGACACAGGGAGAACATACAAATGCCTGAGGAAACCCACGCAGACACAGGGAGAACATACAAATGCCTGAGGAAAACCACGCAGACACAGGGAGAACATACAAATGCCTGAGGAAACCCACGCGGACACAGGGAGAACATACAAATGCCTGAGGAAACCCACGCGGACACAGGGAGAACATACAAATGCCTGAGGAAACCCACGCAGACACAGGGAGAACATACAAATGCCTGAGGAAACCCACGCAGATACAGGGAGAACATACAAATGCCTGAGGAAACCCACGCAGACACAGGGAGAACATACAAATGCCTGAGGAAACCCACGCAGATACAGGGAGAACATACAAATGCCTGAGGAAACCCACGCAGACACAGGGAGAACATACAAATGCCTGAGGAAACCCACGCAGACACAGGGAGAACATACAAATGCCTGAGGAAACCCACGCAGATACAGGGAGAACATACAAATGCCTGAGGAAACCCACGCAGACACAGGGAGAACATACAAATGCCTGAGGAAACCCACGCAGACACAGGGAGAACATACAAATGCCTGAGGAAACCCAAGCAGATACAGGGAGAACATACAAATGCCTGAGGAAACCCACGCAGACACAGGGAGAACATACAAATGCCTGAGGAAACCCACGCGGACACAGGGAGAACATACAAATGCCTGAGGAAACCCACGCGGACACAGGGAGAACATACAAATGCCTGAGGAAACCCACGCAGATACAGGGAGAACATACAAATGCCTGAGGAAACCCAAGCAGACACAGGGAGAACATACAAATGCCTGAGGAAACCCACGCAGACACAGGGAGAACATACAAATGCCTGAGGAAACCCATGCAGACACAGGGAGAACATACAAATGCCTGAGGAAACCCACGCAGACACAGGGAGAACATACAAATGCCTGAGGAAACCCACGCAGATACAGGGAGAACATACAAATGCCTGAGGAAACCCACGCAGATACAGGGAGAACATACAAATGCCTGAGGAAACCCACGCAGATACAGGGAGAGCATACAAATGCCTGAGGAAACCCACGCAGACACAGGGAGAACATACAAATGCCTGAGGAAACCCACGCAGACACAGGGAGAACATACAAATGCCTGTGGAAACCCACGCAGACACAGGGAGAACATACAAATGCCTGAGGAAACCCACGCAGACACAGGGAGAACATACAAATGCCTGAGGAAACCCACGCAGATACAGGGAGAACATACAAATGCCTGAGGAAACCCACGCAGACACAGGGAGAACATACAAATGCCTGAGGAAACCCACGCAGACACAGGGAGAACATACAAATGCCTGAGGAAACCCACGCAGATACAAGGAGAACATACAAATGCCTGAGGCAACCCACGCAGACACAGGGAGAACATACAAATGCCTGAGGAAACCCACGCAGATACAGGGAGAACATACAAATGCCTGAGGAAACCCACGCAGATACATGGAGAACATACAAATGCCTGAGGAAACCCACGCAGACACAGGGAGAACATACAAATGCCTGAGGAAACCCACGCAGACACAGGGAGAACATACAAATGCCTGAGGAAAACCACGGGGACACAGGGAGAACATACAAATGCCTGAGGAAAACCACGGGGACACAGGGAGAACATACAAATGCCTGAGGAAAACCACGGGGACACAGGGAGAACATACAAATGCCTGAGGAAACCCACGCAGACACAGGGAGAACATACAAATGCCTGAGGAAACCCACGCAGACACAGGGAGAACATACAAATGCCTGAGGAAACCCATGCAGACACAGGGAGAACATACAAATGCCTGAGGAAACCCACGCAGATACAGGGAGAACATACAAATGCCTGAGGAAACCCACGCAGATACAGGGAGAACATACAAATGCCTGAGGAAAACCACGGGGACACAGGGAGAACATACAAATGCCTGAGGAAACCCACGCAGACACAGGGAGAACATACAAATGCCTGAGGAAACCCACGCAGACACAGGGAGAACATACAAATGCCTGAGGAAACCCATGCAGACACAGGGAGAACATACAAATGCCTGAGGAAACCCACGCAGATACAGGGAGAACATACAAATGCCTGAGGAAACCCACGCAGATACAGGGAGAACATACAAATGCCTGAGGAAACCCACGCAGATACAGGGAGAGCATACAAATGCCTGAGGAAACCCACGCAGACACAGGGAGAACATACAAATGCCTGAGGAAACCCACGCAGACACAGGGAGAACATACAAATGCCTGAGGAAACCCACGCAGACACAGGGAGAACATACAAATGCCTGAGGAAACCCACGCAGACACAGGGAGAACATACAAATGCCTGAGGAAACCCACGCAGATACAGGGAGAACATACAAATGCCTGAGGAAACCCACGCAGACACAGGGAGAACATACAAATGCCTGAGGAAACCCACGCAGACACAGGGAGAACATACAAATGCCTGAGGAAACCCACGCAGATACAAGGAGAACATACAAATGCCTGAGGCAACCCACGCAGACACAGGGAGAACATACAAATGCCTGAGGAAACCCACGCAGATACAGGGAGAACATACAAATGCCTGAGGAAACCCACGCAGATACAGGGAGAACATACAAATGCCTGAGGAAACCCACGCAGATACAGGGAGAACATACAAATGCCTGAGGAAACCCACGCAGACACAGGGAGAACATACAAATGCCTGAGGAAACCCACGCAGACACAGGGAGAACATACAAATGCCTGAGGAAAACCACACAGATACAGGGAGAACATACAAATGCCCTGCAAATAGTGCCCTGGCTGGGATAGAACTCAGGACCCCAGTGCTTCAAGGCAAAAGTGCTACCAACCAGTAGCTGGAAACAGTAGATAAAGTAAGTGTAGGAAGAACCAGCAATGCCCAACAATAACTTTTCTTTGTCTAACGCTAATAACTTATTGGACAGACTTGATGGATTTATCCTCCTTTCTTGAGCATCATATTTCTTTGTCTCTAAGTTGACTTTTAGCATTGAATCTTTTATGACATATTAAAATTCTTTATTTTAACCATAACCTTGGAGAATAATTCAATTTAAAATTCAAAGGTTATTATACCTTTTCTCTCTTTCCCATATGATGTTAGCCTTTCTCCCTTTTATTTTTAACTTAATTTATATCTTTCACAACCTATGAAACATCAAGTATAGGGAAATCAATATTAATTCTATCAAGAAGTGACAAGCTATATAATACATGTCTTTATAAGAGCAATTGAGAACTGCAGAAAGGAGGGGGTTAGTCTGTCAATTAGAGTTCATCCATTTAGTGAAATGACTCTCTAGAGTGTAGTGGTGAAATTCATGCCAGCATTTTTCTTTGATATTTCTGAGGATAATGAAATATTGCAGTAATCAATATCTCCCTATGTCTGGCAAAATCTTAGTTCCCATATGACATCATTGTTCGGCGTGAAAAAACCTATTATGATTCTCTATAATAGTAAAATAGACTTGGATCGAAGTCATCTAACATTTTATTGATACAATGGTAGCTGGAGTTGGAGTCCAATAGGCATACATTACTAAACTATATCTATGGACAAAATTCATTATTACTTATCTCATATGGATTGGGCTACCCTTTTTCTTCAGAACAGCTTAAGTCCATCTTTCTTGGAATGCTGTCATGCACATCTTTTTTAATAGGAAAAAGCCTCAGTGAAAAAAGTAAGGGAGCTGTATGATGCAAAGGTCCATTAAAGTGCAAACTCTCCAACTCCAAATGAAACAACTTTTAATAAAGTGCTATGCACATCGCTATCTCAATAGAATATGGGACCTGAGGCCAGGCCCGGATTTGTGGCGGGATTTCTGACAAACACAGGGGCGGCATGCTGCCCCGCCACAGGCAAATTTTCAAATTTTGCTCCCATACGGAGCAATGGGGACATCTCCCCACTGCTCCGTATGGGAGTTTTAAGTTTGGCGCATGCGCGTTCGCGTGGGGGGGGGTGGTGATAGGGGGGAGCCAAATGGGGGCGGCCTTGCCACGCCCTCAGTAGAAATCCGGCGCTGCCTGAGGCAAGTCTGAAATGTGGGACCTCAAAATAAAAACCACACCTTCTGCACAGTTCCATCAGCCATGCCATAACGCATGTGAAATCATGTTCATGAAATTCATTCTAGTCCCCTTTAAATCACTGCCTGTTTGGTAACTGCTGAAATTCTAAACTGAAGAACTGGTGAACAAAAAGCTTAAAGTTTGAGTCCTAGGCGTAAAGGGTTTCTAAAAAGGGTTATTTGCATCTCTTTGATATGAACTGTACTATAGCTGTAAGGATTGCTGTGTAGATTTATGGCAGGATGGCTATTGTCCAGACTCACACCTTTGCATGGAAAGGCAAGATATCCGTTAACCTGTTGTGTGCTTGTGTTAATTCTGAATACCCTGGGCAGGGGCAGGTTATGCACCCCTAATGTTTGGCATATATGGAAGGTGGGTGGGATAAGCAATATCCCATTTATTAGGCACTTTTTAAAAATGATGGGGAGTAGTGATGGGCCAATCTGTCCAGTTTTGCTTTGCAGAAAAACTCACATAACTCCTGAAAAAAATTGTGAAATGGCAAAAAATTTGTGAAACGCGGCTACTGCGTGATTTTGTTTTGACGCGTGTGACTTTTTTAACACTTTTTTTCCTCACTCTTTGAATTTTAGTTGCAGCAAATATTTTTTGGCAGTTTAGTAAAAAAAATGTGCCAATGGCAAAAGGCAGAATTTCACTGCAAATCCATGCCTGGCGAAAAAATGTGTTCATTGCTAACGGAGAGTCGTTAATGCTAACATTGCTATCCATAACCAGGAAACTGGTGTCTTGGGTAAGCTGGCTCAGTGTAGCGCCGTGCCAAGGGTCCTGGCCACCCGAGGCAAGTAGATAACGCACCTCACTCCCCCCGTGTTTAGCTTTTTTTGCATCAGGGGGAGGAGGGTGCATTGCTAGTGCATTATTGCGCTCTCTGCACTAGAAGAGCCAAAAGTCTGATTCAAAAAACGTAATTTTGGTTCTTTAAGTTACCGGGAGCAGCTTTTTGCCGCCCCTGGTAACTTGCCGGGTACTACCCCCTGCAGGGTTGGACTGGGGAGTGCAGGGCCCACCCCAGGGGCTCTGCAGGTGCTCCCACCAGCCATGTACCCCGCACCCCCTAGGAGCCCCCACTGCACCTCCTAACCATCCTGCAGGGGCCACCGCTGAGCCTCCCTAACCCCCTGCAGGGGCCCGACATCCTCCTCTGAGGGTGCGTAAATTTAATGCGTCAGGGGAGGAGCCGGCAAGGGTTGGGTCAAGCGTCCCAGTCCGACCCTGGCTGCTTGTGCCCAGTTTCTCAACTCCCCTCATGGCAGCCGTGCCCCTGGCTCAGTGTAGTTGCTTTGTTTGTTTCCTGATCTTACCCTGTGGTTACCTAGAAAGTAAAATAAACATGCAGTTAATAGCACTGAAACACATGCCCACTTCTAAAAGACGTGTTTTAGACACTGCACTTCCCACTGCTCAAGCATCTGCTGCCTCTCTGCAATGGAATATCCTACGGTAAGGAGCATTTACTTCAATACAGTTTCTAATACTAACATTGAATCATTTGAACTACAAATCTCAGCACACCTCAGTGATTTTATTTGGGCAATTAGTAGATAAACTGTAGTTGCAGCTGGAGGAACAGTAGGTTGGATCTGCCTTGCTATTGCATAATAGAAGGATCAAATGTATAAATATTGGTTTAAATAGGTATTCTATTGAAATGTAGTAAATAGCAATGCCATATTTTATAAAGGGTTTCAGGATACTGGCTGGCATATTAGTCTAAATGTGATATAAGTTGTTCTTGTTTTAAAATGTCCAACCTGATGGCAGAAATCTGAATGTTTTACTCATCATTTCAAATATGAGTCACTGATTCAGAGTAACAACAGCTTTAGGGTTTTCAAATGTATTTTTGACATTTTATTTCATAAATCTTAAAATCCGAGCTTGAAAAGCTCCAGCTGAAATATATTCGTGTTTTCATTTTACGTGAATGTTAAAAATCGCTTTTTCTTTCAACAGAGTGTTGTCTCAATATCAATACTAAGAGGTGGGGACCCCTCCCTCCTCTAACATTTTCTATAGAAAGAGGCAAAATTAAAATTATATAGAATTTATTTAGTATTTATTTAGTATTGATATATCATCACATTAAAATCTAATTAAAAACTTGGCTGGCCAGCCTACCTTATTCACAACCACATACAGTATAGTTACATCCATTTAAAACCATAAATGCACTGTATTAGATTGTTTAAAAACACAAAAAAAAACCTATTTCAAAAAACCTTAAATAGCAAGAAAAAGGAGAAAAAAAACTCACTAAAATTGAATATTCCTCTTAAAGAGAGAGGTATTGTGTTCTCTATGCAGGTTCCACTTCAATTATCCAGGTGGGGGTTGGTGAGAGGGAAAAGTTCTTAAATTGCAGAGTTAATTCCCTTTATATATTCAAGCAAGATTTATATATAGACCAATGTCTCTTATAAGTATCCGTGCTGCTGTATATAGTGAAATATTCCCACATTTAGTTGCACAAGTTAGTGAATTAATTGATGTTACTTATATGATTGTTTTCCACCACCGCAGGGTAATTTTACTTCCAGCCCACACCAACGACTTTTATGAGGCATCCCGCAATCGTTATATCCGTGTAGCATAAATTTTATAAAGGATGAAAAAACAAAACAATCTCACCCAGCTTTAGCACGTTCTTTGCAGCACTCGCTTAAACTTTACCGCTTGCTTTCACTCGCATTAATGACCGTTTCCACCTGTTCACTTTCTCCCACCAGTAGTGATGTTACTCGCTCCCACCTGCGACACTTCACCTCCTCTCTCCTTCATCCAAGATGGCGCACCTTGTTAGTATCGCGTGCGTTCCACAGTGGAACGCAATATCGTTTTCTCCTTCTCAAGCAATAAATAACTATAATGTGGTTAAATTAATTAGAATTTTGCTACGCGTTTCACTCAGTTATGAGCTTCCTCAGGCTTTTTCCAATCAATTTACTTTAAAGTAAATTGAATCCATTTTTTCGTATTCAGCTGAACCCTCGAATCCTTTGTGAAGGATTTTGCCGAATACCAAACCAAATCCAAATCCTAATTAGCACATGCTAATTAGGTATTGGAATGGTTAAATCACGCTGTGTGATATTCAACTTCCATGTTTGCATGACAAACAAGTCACGTGATTTTTTCGGATTTGGTTCAGCGAGGACTGTTGATTCGGACGAATCCGAATCCTGACGAAAAAAGACAAATCTTGGCCAAATCCTGAACTGAATCCTGGATTCGGTGCTATAAGACCAAGCTTATAGTTAGGGTTGCCACTTGTCTGGTTTTGACCCGGACAGTCCAGTTTTCGGAAGGGCTGCCCAGGTCAAAACCTCCTGCCCAGGTTCCCTAATTAGGAAAACCGGGCAGGACTCTGTAATACTGACATGGCGATCAGGATATTGGCGATTGCCGCATCACGGCCCTATCTCCTCCCTGCCCCATGATGTCACAGCCCGCCTCCTCACCACCCCCCATGACATAACCCCCCATGACATAACCCCTGCCCCCAGCCCGGCGTTCTTAGTCGCCAGAGGTAGCAACCCTACTTATAGTATCTAGTTATTTTTCCCAGGTTGTTTGTATGTTTCTATTACTTGTGCAGCTCCCAAAAACTTTTCAACAGAGGTTTTGTACACTCCTACTTGTTTCCTTACTCTGATATTCACACATAGAGATGGGTTGTGAGGTATGTTCTCCAGCAAGGAGCACTAACTGTTCATTTTGTTATTGCCTGCTTTATAATAGTCACCTGCAGTGGCGACTATAGAAGAAGCAGACCACGTATTGGGGAGACAGGGGGGCTCGTACCAAGGGGTCTGCTTCCTCTATAGCTATAGTTAAATCCCCCTTCTCTGTCCTACCTGTGAGCAGTTGGGTGGGGAGTGGGGGATGCGAGTGGGGCAGGTGGGGAGCAGGATGGGTTAGCAGTATGCGCTGGGGCACCTTGGTAAGGATAATACTGCACCAAACATCTTGGAACAGCAGCAGGGGACACCAATGCCCTTCCTTACTGGTACCTTGAAGAGGTTATACTGTCAGGAAAAGAGGCAGAAGAGAAGTATAAATGATCCCCAAGTCAATCCCAAAATTAGATTAGGTTGATTAAAGTACAGTATAAGGTCCATATTAACGGGCATAGTTGCTACAGTTACATAATAAGTTAAACACTTATGCAGTTTTTTCTAATTACAGTGGTTCTAGACATGGTTATTTGTTTCCATAAACTATACAAAGTGTATTGAAGTACATTTCTTATTATTCATTCCAATGTAACTCTAACATATGCACTTTTATAAAAATTGATGCTTTTTTTATAGTTCTCCTTTTCAAAACATTTATTAAAAAAAAAATGCCTCCTTCTACCAAAATTGGAAAAAATATCATTTGGGGTAACAGCTGATGCTATTATAACCCCTCCTTTCACACTTAACTGGCAGCAGGAGAAAGATTCAAAATATTGGCACCACTCCCCAAATAATATAGTTTACCTGCAGCTTCTACAGTCTTCTACAGTTTTACTTGTTTTTGAGGTTTTCTGTTGTTACCCTATATAACATATTGCATGTGATTTGGGAGCAATTAACAACTCAGAATAGTCACACCCCTTGGCACCGCAAACACAAACACCACCAAGAGTCACACTAAGGTTAAGTATATCATTCAACCCACAAGAAGTTAACTCAGTTACAGCAGAGGCTACAGTATATGTTCTTAGGGTTCACAACCTAGACATGCATTGCAGTTAATGCATATAAAGGGCACAATCCTTTTATGTACAGGAAACATTCCAAATAGACATAAAGGTATAGGATATATTATCCTTGAGACCTGTGGTTTTCTGGATAAGGGGATCTCTCTAAATTGGATCATCATAAAAATCAATTATTCATTAAATAAACCCAATAGAATTGTTTTACCACTTTAACTTTAATCAGTTTAACACTGATTCTTGCATTTGTTAGACTCAAGTACAAGGTATGGGATCTGTTACCCAGTAAAAAGAGAGTAAAAAGAGAGATCTTAGCCGCACACCCTGGCACTCCAGGCAGTGAAACTTGGTGCACAAATGCCAGAGGGATTGGCACCCTCCCAAAATACAGCACAAAAAAGTAAACCACCGACACTCAAGTTAAATCAAGCAGGGCAAACACGTGCAATTTTATTTGCGAATGTGCAAAGTTTCGGAGCCAAAAAGCTTGACAAAGGAGTTTTTTGGCTCCAAAACGTTGCACGTTTGCAAATAAAATTGCAAGGGCTTGCCCTGCTTAATTTAACTTGAGTGCTGGTGCTTAACTTTTTTGATCTGTTATCCGGAAACCCGTAATACAGAAAGCTCCGAATTACGGAAAGCCTGTCTCCCATAGACTCCATTTTAATCAAATAATTCAGAATTTTAAAACCGATTTCCTTTGTCTCTGTAGTAATAAAACAGTACCTGTACTTGATCCCAACTAAGATATAATTGATCCTTATTGGGGGCAGAACAGCCCTACTGGGTTTATTTAATGGTTAAATGATTCCCTTTTCTCTGTAATAATAAAACAGTACCTGTACTTGATCCCAACTAAGATATAATTACCCCTTATTGGGGGCAGAACAGCCCTATTGGGTTTATTTCATGGTTAAATGATTCCCTTTTCTCTGTAATAATAAAACAGTACCTTGTACTTGATCCCAACTAAGATATAATTGATCCTTATTGGATGCAAAACAATCCTGTTGGGTTTGATTAATGTTTTATTGATTTTTTTGTAGACTTAAGGTACGGAGATCCAAATTACGGAAAGACCCCTTATCCCAAGCATTCTGGATAACGGGTCCTATACCTGTACTGTTTAATTTTTACAGAGAAAAGGGAAATCATTTTCAAAATTTAGAATTATTTGCTTAAATGGACTTATTTTCACACCCCACCCTATTGGTATGGGTTGAGTTTAACACCAGGCTTTAGGGGTATGAAGAACAATGTGTTATTATTTAATTAACAAAAGGTGATCTGTCATATGAAGATTTACACTATGCTATTTTATATTTCTGCTTGTCAAAACATTCATATTGAATATGATGAAATGAATATGGGTAGAAATGGCTAGAAATGCCATATTTTATATACTAAACTGACTGCACTAGCCAAAAGTTTCAGCATCTCTATAGTAGTAATGATATAGGTCTTTACAGTTGTCACAGGAGCTCCCCATCTTGGATTCTGTTAGAACTGGCAGGGACAGGGCACATACTCTGCTCTGAAAAGCTGTTATCATGCAGAAAATGAGGTTTGTCTGTCATATAAACTGTTGCTACAGGTCTGATTAATAAATTCTGATGCTAATTTCACTGGTTTCAGAACTGCCACGTTATGTGAATCCAAATGAATTACGAATAAGCCTTATACTGTTGCGTTTATATTCTATATATACAGTATATTGTGATATTTCTATTCTATATATACAGTATATTGTGAGCGGGGCCCTAAGCTCAGGTGAGTGACAGCAGCCCAGAGCATGTGCAGGGAATCAGCAGAAAAGAAGATGGGGAGCTACTGGGGCATCTTTGGGAGAACAGATCTTCCCTGCTAAAGGGCTGTGGGTGCCTTGGGCTGGTACAGAAACCCAAAACATAATGTACAAAATTTCTAGCCTATTTCTTTAGTTAAGCTTTAGTTCTCCTTTAAAAAAGGGGCATTCTTATACCAAAACTAGAAACTTTGTCTTTTGTGGTTAATTGTTTGGGAGGGGCTGATGCCATTATAACCTATGCCCACACTCCTAATATTCAAACTAAAAACATGACACGCTAACAGTTTCTTACTCTTTCAGTCACTAAGATTATTGAGGTTTCCTGTTGTTTTACCCTGTAACGTATGTATCTTTGCCCATAATAACTTCAGTCCAGTCCTACTTTCTATCAGTCACACCCCTAGGCACGCCAGATGCATACAAACGAAAATGCCACCAAAGGTTAAATTAAGATTAAATGACCCTAGTATGTCAGCCAGTCTTTCTGCATAACTGAGACTTTTTATACCCTTTACCAGCTTAGTTGCCCTTTTTTGACCCTTTCTAATTCAGTAGTATTAGAGCACTGAAGGCCACAACTGTGCAACATATTCCAGATGGGGCTGGAATCCCAGAATTACCAGCATGTTCAGCATTCCACAGCATCATAATAGGAGCACTTGTAGGCCATATATTGAATTTGGCGCAATTAAAAGGAAGTTCAACAAGTGTGTTTGGACACAAGAACCTATAATGAATAGTGTCAATAAACTCAGCATTTGTGGCCATTTTAGCATGACTGCACTTGCAGCTGTGTTCTTAAATGATCCTATAGTGTACAACTAATGCAGCTGAAACATGTAGAAGAACTGATGCCCTTATAAGATTTTTAATTTTGCCTTATAAAAACCTATTCATACTATATTCTGTTAAGAGCCATGAATGACTTGAGACCATTGCTTATCTCGGTACAAAAACATTTTTTATTTTTTTTTAAATGGACCCTATATGCCACCCACCTCTGCCAAAAAGGAGATTGTTTATACAAAAAATATTAAAGTTTCTGAAGCATACACATAAGCATACATATTATGTGCTACATAACATTTCAGCACAATATAAATAAAGTCTAATAATAATTTGATTTCTTATTGTTTTACCCCAGTGTGAAAAAAAAAATGAGGGCATATATTTCAGGTGCTTTAAGCGCTGCTTTTGTAAGCAGCCCATAACTGCCCAAATAACATGAATTGAAATCTCCCGCATGGGTTTTCTGTAAGCACTTTTTTTTATTATAGCACTGCAGCATGTGCAATTCAAGCAAGGGAAGGTGCCTATTCAGAAAGTGTAGGTCCTATTTGAACAACCAGGCTCTTATGCAAACTTGTAGTGACACCTAATGGATCAAAGTTGCAATAACAGATTATTAGAATTAGAATAAAGTCTGTGTGATCTTCAAATACATGAATTACGGGAGACATCTATGTCTTGAGAAATTCTGGTGTCATTTAACCCGGTAGGTTATAAACTCATTTAGTTCATTCTGTGGACCAGACTATACCATAAAAATTAAATCCATAATCCTGTACCAAATATTTATATTCATTTTGAATCTAGGGTGACTTTTTGTGCATAAGAGATGTTGGCATATGCTGGAGCCATACTGACTCCAACCCCATGTTTAATACATTGGCAAGGTGGTTTTTTTTTTCATCAAATGCAGCTCCCTTTTTCACTAAACAAACCTTTGGTGATTACGGCCAAAGAGCAGTGGTGTCACTAAATAACTAGACCCCCCACCTTCTGGACACCCCCTGCAACCCACCGAACACCCCCACCCCACATTCCAAACATGTTCCTGCACCCATACCTGAAGTCTCCTTTCGTGTGTCTAAAATGGGCCCCACAAGAGTTGGGGGCCCGAGTGCACTCGCACCTCCAGTAGCTACCCATTGCCAAAAAGTTGAAGTTACTGTTTTATTACTACAAAGAAAAGGGACATCATTTGCTTAAAAGGGGCTCTATAAATTTTTTTATCTGGTTTCTGGATAGGAGATCCCATACCTGTAGTCCGTAAATCAACAACATATCATAAATGCCACCAAAAAGCTTGCCTATAAAGTCTGTAGACACTAAAATATCTTCAGTGGGCTCTGCCACATTGATATTGGTCAACACAAGAAAATTTTGAGTCACTCAGAGAAAAAAAGGTTTGCTCCCTTAGTGCAAAATTGAATAAAAAATGTATTAAATGAAAACATACAACTTGCATATGCAATGTTGCAGAACAATATATTTTGGCATGCACTGAGATAGAGTGAGCCAGGGAAATAAGGAAAATATTATCTTATTTTCCCTATGCTGCAGTATAACGACAGCATAGGGAAAATAATACCATGTTATGGTGGCATCATTTCATCTTACACCTGGAGAACGTCTAGATCCCAGTTCTCCAAATGTAACTAAACTTCAGGTGCGGCTGGACGGAATGCCACCCAGTCTGCTGCCAGACTTGAGAATCCCAACATCCCTTATGTTTGAGGAATGGTCTTTAATGTTTTTATACACTTCCCTAGGGAAATGGCACATGGTATGATTTGTTGCCCGGATTCATCTCCTCCATCACCGGTGGGAAATATAAGAAAATACCTTTGCATGTATGGCAATCGGTCACATTTTCCTATGGCATATCAGGAAATGTGTCACCCATGAATAAATCTGGGCTACCGGCTAAAAAGAGAAATGTCAAAATCCCCAAATCGCCCCTGTTGCCTATGATTTCTTGTAAGTACCTGCACCGGGCATGTACTTGTCAGGGCTCCAGTATAAAACTGTGAAATAAAAATACACTGTTTTGATAAATTAAGCCAACAATTGGTGTTGTTTGTTTTACAGAGTGAAAACTACAATGAAGATTATTCAGCATTGCCAACTGATGATTATCATTCTAAAGAGAGTTATATCTCAGTACCAGTACTTTGCAACAAAAAGGAAATACAGAATTTCACCCAAATCTATCAGCCAATAGTATACAGTCTATTATTTGTTACTGGCATGGTTGGTAATGGCCTTGTTTTACTAACTTACTGGTTTTGCCGAAAAATAAAATCAATGACAGATGTCTACTTAATCAGCTTAGCCTTGGCTGATCTCCTCTTGGTCCTGAGCTTTCCCTTTTTAGGCATTAATGCTGTTCAGGGGTGGATATTTGGAAATATAATGTGCAAAGTGGTACAAGGATTGTATTCTGTAAACTTTTTCAGCGGATTGCTTTTTTTGACATGCATCAGTGTGGACAGGTATATTGAGATTGTCCAAGCAGTGCAAGCTCATAAATGTCGGCACAAGTCCATCTATTATAGCAAGCTGACTTGTATAGTTGTCTGGGTGTTCTCTCTTTTACTTACCCTTCCTCAGTTCATATATAGCCACTCTGAGTCTATTGGAGGATTCTACCACTGCAAGATGATATTTCCAGAAGAAGTCACCGCTACTGTGAAAGGAATTAGCAATGTCGCCCAGATCATATTTGGTTTTATTATACCTTCATTAGTAATGGTCTTTTGTTATTCGGTTATTGTCAAGACTCTGCTGTCTAGCAAGACCTTAAGAAGGCATAAAACACTTAAAGTTATTATTTCTCTTGTGGTGGTCTTTGTCATGTTCCAGCTACCACACAGTGTGGTTATATTCCTGGAGACTGCAGATATATTACAGAGCAAGCAAATGCCCTGTGAAGTTAGCAAGAAGAAAGATGTCGCTCTCATTGTAACTAGTAGCCTGGCATTCACCAGATGTTGTCTAAACCCTATTCTTTATGCATTCGTTGGAGTCACGTTTAGAAGAGATATCCTGCTCCTGTTGAAGAATCTTGGCTGTATATCAAGAGCAAGTACCACATACAATGGTTCCAGAAGACTACATGCCAGCTCTGTGCACATAGATACAAGTAGCTTCAGCTTATAAATGCAAGAAAAGCAAGCCACAAGCATTAAAATCATTAGAGGGGTCATTAACGGCAGGGGTATCTCATTCAGCCATTGTTAAGTAATTTAGTCCCTGCACTGCTAATTATTATGATCCATTTTAAACCAAACAGAAGTCTTACTAAAGCAATATACAATAAAAATGTATGTGTCCACTTTGTGATACAGTGTTTTATTTTTAAAAGGCTTTCTTAAAGACTGTAACTGCATATTCTGGTGTAGGAAATCCTTCTTCTTTTAAGAAGAAGGCCAAATTATTAGTGATGGGCAAATCTGTCTTGTTTCACTTCGCTAGAAATTCGCCAAATGGCGAACATTCGCAAAATCCATTGAAGTCAATAGGTATTTTTTTCACGTGACTTTTTCCAAACTGTGCAAAATGAGTGTCCCTTTTCCTTTTCTCCTAGAGAATTAGACAGCTAAGGGGGTCCTTAGTTTAAGAGGGAAATGAGCTCCCTTTTCTGGATCAAAGAATGACCAATGCAGAATCTTAGTTTGGCCAGAAGATGGAAAGGTGTTAAATTATATAAGCTGGAGCAGCCATGTACTCTATAGCCATTTTGAGAAGAATCCCACTTGTACAAGCAAGTTAGGGCAGAAGTGAAACCTAGGTCAGGTAGCGGCCTAGTCAGCGTCAGGTTATACTTTCATTGGTCACATTATCTGTGAGTATATGCCTGACACGTGCTAGAATGTAAATCGCCGGTGGGATGGCATACACGGAGCCGCGATTTGCCGAAGTCACCAAAGTTTCCTCTCAATGCAACTTCCGCAACTTCTGAAAATCGTGGTGCCATGTATGCCATCCCGCCAGCGATTTACATTCTAGCCAGTGGGATGGCATTTCGGGGAGATTTGACGCACACCGACTAATCTCCCCGTGTGTAAATACACCAATTTACACTCACAATAGTGCTGTTCTGAGTCCTCTGTAAAAAGAAACACTGCATTTTTTTTCTCTCGGCTCAAACCATCTGGGCACAGGCATGAGCCTACCTAGCCTGCTCCTCTTTCCCTGTCCCCCTCCCTTCTCCCTCCTCCCCTCCCAACTCTGATCTGAGTTGAGAGCTAGGAGAGAGAAGTTATGTCACACCAAGCTAAAAGGCAGTTGCTATCTTAAACAAACAGGGAGAGCTTCTAGGGCTGTTTGCTCAGGTATAAAGGTTAAAGCATTCTACAGAAGAAATACAGAGTTTTAGCTGGCACTATTGCGGCTAATCTGTTGGGAATAAACTGCCTCGGTAGCTTTCTTTCTACTTTAGGTGTTCCTATGTAGATTAATTTAAATAAAGTTCTTCCTGTTTAAGTTTAAGAACTACTGGCGCTTGGATTGTTACCTTAACCCAAATGGTATAGTTGCACTACACCCTGGCCTTCAATATTTGCAAGGGCTTACACCTGAGATAAGGAATCTTATCCAGAGCAAACTTTGTTAAAGCAACTGGGTTTTGGAAGCCCGGGTAGTCCCAATTTACCATAGCCTTACAACAGCAATTGGGAAATGGTAAAAGATAATTGCATGTTCAAAATATTGATTAAACGTGCTCCCTTCCCTCTACAGCAGTGTAAGGTCCCCATACACGGGCGTATAGTAGTTGCCGATATCAGTCCCTTGGACCGATTCGGCAGTTTATCTGCCCGTGTAGGGGCAGAAACAAGAGGCCTGGCCAACCGATATCTGGCCTGAAATTGGCCAGATATCGATATTGGGCCAAACGATCAAATTTTTTTTTTTTAACTACACGCTTCCCGATATCGCCCACCCGTAGGTGGGGATATCGGGTGCAGATCCGCTCGCTTGGGGATCTCGCTAAGCGAGCGGATCTCAGCGTGTATGGGGACCTTTACAGTGCAGTTTTGGATATTTACAAAACATTGCGTATTGGTATGTGGCTGGTTAATGATAGATGAGAAGCAGGACACTTTGGAGGTGAATGATGACGTGGCCTTTAGTCCCATGATCAGCACATTGTTAATTTGAATGTATTTTTTCACTTTATTTACTTAATGTGCATAAACGCTGCCCAAAGCTGTGGTGATTAGAACGAAGCCCTGGGGTCCTTAATGTCAGCAAAAGTTAGGGCAGTAGTTTCTCCATCTAATTAATGCTTTTTAGACTAAATTGCAGCAGCTCTGGGATTAATAAGATTTACTAGTAAGATTGATTTTAACTTATTTTTACACTTCTTTAAGTTGAAAGAATAAAAGGTGTAGCCAGGTACAATGTTACCACTGACAGTCAGTCAGTCCCCCTATACTGTCCCCCATATGTCACCCAACTTGCACCCATAGGACCTGGGGACGTTCATTGGGTTGTGCATGCACATTTATCTTCTCTATGTCTTTCTGATCACTGACATACTTTGCACGCTTCCTATGCAAAAGTGGTGGGTATGTATAAAAAGGCAAAGCCAGGACTGTCATAGCATAAAAGAAGCATTTTATACAACCACAGCAATGAGAATCATGATCTCAAGTGACTTATATTTTGTAGAAAGGGATATATTTTGTAGACATACATGTCTGAGTCTTGAGGTTATTTGTAGATTAAAATATTTATTTTTATTTAATTAGTTCATTAATGACATTAATGGCAATTTGGTAGTGAAACTATAATTTGCAGCACAAAAATGAAAATATAGTGCAGTAAGTCTGCAAGCTTTTGTGTCTCAGATGCCAAGACACAGTAAGTTTAAAGTGATAACACCCATAAAATTAGTGACTAATAAGACCCAAAGGGAACACAGTGAGTCAGAAAGTTTTTTTGAAGCCTGTTCAGAAGGGAAAGAAGAAAAGGAGCTGCAAGTAATATGGGCTACTGCCCATGGGCAAATTTGCCCAGTGTTGATAAATGAGCCCTAGTTACAATAAGGGGAAAAAGGGTTAACTTTTCAGTGGGTGAATGTTTAAAAACTGAAGATGCAATATTATGGGGGGGGTGTTATCCTATATTTATGCTCTTCCTATATTTTCATTTGATGTATCTATTTTCATTATTTGACACTAGATGGCATTGCTGCTGTTGGAAGCCCTTATGTTACGCTGTTAGATTTTTGCTCTCAAATTGCCTTTGTTTGTAAAGGGACTTTTAGTATGTATGTACCTATACACTATGTACATATATATTTATTCATATAGCACTACACTGTACATTAAAACAACACATTAATAGGACAGATGGTGAATGATAAAATAAAAGAATATAAATGCAAAAATACAATTATGGTCAAGTTTAAGTGTAAAGAGACAGGAGGAAGCAGGTCCCACCCCAGAGTGCTAAGCAGGAATGTGTTAGACTGGAGCACCAGGGGCCCGCTAGAGAATCTGATTACAAGGGCCCCCAAAAATTCCCAAAGTAAATAGCCACCTTAATACAAATCCTGGCATTAAAAATTGCCCATATATGAAAAGCTTTGATTAGAAACAGATACACAAGTGATCCCCAACCAGTGGCTCGTAAGCAGCATGTTACTCACCAAACTCTCTGATGTTGCCTCAAACCAGGTTTTCATTTTTGAATTTCTGACTAGAAGACAAGATTTGGAGGCATAAAGACCATGTTTACTGTCAAGCAGAGCCTCCTGTAGGCTGCCAGTCATCATTGGGCTATCAAATAACCAATCAAAGCCCTTATTGGTCACCCCCTTGGAATTTGTCTCATGCTTGCGTTGCTCCCCAACATTTTTTACATTTAAATGTTACTCGTGGGTAAAAAAGGTTGGGGACCCCTGCACTAGGTAGTGAAACGGTGGAATACACTGAACAAGAATCTTTGCTCTGTATAGAATTGTTTCTCTGTATCAATGCAGAGTGAAGTTGTCCAATCTGCTGCTGAACTAAAACTAATAGCATCCAACTATAGGTTGCTGGGGTATGCAGGTACTTCAAAAGTATGATAGGAAGCAAGTGAACACATTTTAGAATTCAATGTAAAATTGAAAAAAAACAGTGCCAGGCCCAGCTGATTAGGTGTCCTATGTAACCCGCCCAGCCACCTTGCTGCCCCTCCTAGCATGCACACACTTGGTAAGGAGAGTGGGGTGAAGAGGGATCAGTGGGCAGACAGGGAGACAGGGATCCTGAGCGGTACTGGGCCTCGGGAACTAGGGGTAGGCAGACAAGAGGTACGTGCCTAGTGCCCCTGCCCCAGTGTTGTGCTCTAGGCATGTGCAACCTCTGCCTACCCCTATTTCTGGCCCTGAAAAAGATGGTCAAAGGCTTACTGTCTTCAAGCTCTTTAGCCTCTCCAAAATGTACTGAATTGGGTTTCACCCCCTTTTTCAGGACAGATTCTTCCAAGGCAGCCAGGACAAAGAAACCGCCTCCAGAACTGCAAAGAAGAAGGCATTTCTCTAGATTTGTGCAAAGCTACAGTATATCACAGGCAGTCAGAGGTACAGCATTAATTGCTCTCCTTTGCACCCCCTGCAGTTAACATGCCAATGGCCTCTGTGTGGGTGGCAGGGCAGAACTTACTGAAAGTGACAGGAGGACCTTAAAGGTGCCCATAAACGTGAAGATCCGCTCGCTTGGCGAGGTCGCCAAGTGAGCGGATCTTCTCCCGATATCCCTACCTATGGGTGGGCAATATCGGGGAACATGTAGGCTAATTCGATCGACTAAATCTTTTAACCTGCCCAAACGATATCTGGCCAATTTCAGGCCAGATATCGGTCAGGCATGCCCCTCGTTCCTGCCCCTACAGCGGGCCCCTGCCCCTACACAATTAGCCCGTGTATTAAGTCCTTAAGTCCTTGTGGTCCCCAGCCATGATGGATGCTGCCCACTTTATTTTAAATTGCTGTGCCATACTAGAGTCCTGTAATACTCATGGGCGCAGAAGAATGAAGGATCTGGAAGACTCAAGAAAGTTAATGGCCCACGCTTTGGGTCAGATCTTGAACTCTGTCAATGGCTCTGATGTTTCATGTTAACAGTTAGCTATGTCATCAACATTTGCCATCTCATGGAGTTTACACATAGTGGTCTTCCAGTAACATTAAGTCCAACGATTTTGCTCTTTTGATCCTATAGTATAGTATGGTTTAGCATCTGTCACTCCAGCATGACAGGTAACCTTTTCAGCCCAAAAGCAGCAGATCTTCCCCCACCACACAATTCACTATTAACTGCCTAGTGATAAACTATCTCTTACCTGCAGCCATTACCTTATGGTATGACTCTAGGGCAGCAGTTAGAAATACCAGTGCATTTGGTGGGCACTGATGGAGAAACACAAAAAATATCAGCATCTCATGGTGAGATCAAAAGACCTTAATGTGTCATAAAATGGACATGTTACTCATTTGTGTAACAGGACAACTTTGGTTTTCACCAATGCCCTTTTGGGACCCCAGAACTTTTTGCTGCTGAGCTGACAAGGAACCTGCGCACTACAGAGATCAGACCAGACAAACATTACAGACAAGGTGGAGATGAAGAAGTCGTTGTGATCGTGCCAAGGTCAGGACAAGCAGCAAGTATCAGAGTAAAAAAAAAACAAGGTTCAGCAAGATCTGAACAACTAGAAGGCAGCTTGGGCCAGGTAAAGAGCGAGAGGAAAGGCAAAGGAAAGGCAACCATGCACAAACCACATCCACAACATGAACCAGGATAAGGACAGGGAAAGCGACTAATGGGAAGGTTAAAAAAACCTGCACCCCCCCAATGGTGTTATACACATGGACTTGACATCATTGCACCCCCATAACAACACCACAAATGTTGCAGTGAAGCATTAAACCCACAGCCTGATTGAAAGTGTGTGCAGTAGATGAGGGGGGTTTATAGCGTTTCCTTTTTATATATAGGCATGAAAGGCTCGCCCCCTTATGTGGCCACCCAAGGCATGGGCCCTCAGTCCTCTGCCAAATGTGAGTGAGATCCCCGTACTAAGGCAATATTTAGTAACAATTTAATAGTACTATACAGATTTGGTAGCTGACCACACCATAAAGAAACAGCAGCAGCAAACCAATATATCAATACAAGATCTATAAAAGAAGCTTTGAAGAAGAGGAGAGGAATGTGAACTATATATTATATTTTTTTATGTTATCGGATTCTCAGTTTTTCAACTTCATGTACCTGTAACCGTGCCCAGTCTCTATCTGATAGAGATTTGATATATCATGGGAGAAAGGGCGGGTGTTTAGAGTCAACAGAGAGCTGATGTCTGGTTTCCATGACTGCCTCCAGCAGGGACTGCATACAAACACAGCCCCCTCCCAGGAACACTCAATGACGTGCAGGTGATACTGCTCTGTAATTGGTGTGTCCTTCACCGAAAGCCCAGCACCGCACCTCTGTTTGCTGTCAATATAGTCATCACTACACACAGAGCCAGAAAATCTGCTAAATGCCCTTTGCTTTTATTATAGTGCAAGATAACCCTTACTCAAGTGTGGCGACCATGGCATGAAAGGATTGAGGCTAGTCAGTCAACAAAAATCTCTTCCATCTACTGCTTTATTTAAAGGTGATTTCTTTTCTGAATAAACTTTTTGTATGATGTATTGTAAACAGTGACTGGGACAATTTGCATTTCGTAACAAATGGGCACACCTTGTGTTCACTTGTGATTACAAATATTTTACTTATTTGACGTACTTCAACTTTACAGTTTCCTGCAGGCAAAAATAAAGAAAGGATGTGTGTTGGGCAATAAGAACTGGGGTTGGAAAAATGTGGGGCCCACAGCATAAAAAATACATTGTTTATTCCTAGTAGTTGCTTGCTAGGAATAAACACTCAGTGTTTAAACACTGTCACACAAACTTTCAGCTGCATGAACAGCATTGATAGTATCATTATTACTATTAATCTTAATATATCACTTTATAGTGTCGGAGGATTCAAATCCCAGAGGTGGGCCAAGCCTGCTGGGCACCCTAGGCAAATCAGGCAACCACCTTGCCCTTGCTTGGTGACAATTGGCAGTGGGGCAGGAGAGCTGGGACTAGGGTAGGCAGAAGAGATACCTGCCTAACACCCCCCAACCCTTGTGCCCTAGGAAGGTGCCTCTTTTACCAACCCCCAGTTCTGGCCCTGACAAATACATAACAGACATAACAGTTTGCACATACAGACAGAGACATTTCAATAGTACATGCACATAGTTACAATTGGATATTGTTATGAGAGACTTGCTCACAAGAGCTTACAGTCTAAAAATGTATGCCAATTTACATTCTTTCTCACCCACACAGGCCCAGACACACATTTCCAGTCACACACAGCTAGCTACCCACCCATCCACTGACACAGGCACACCCATGCCACGGTAAATACTTTTCAGCCCACACAGGAGCAGGCAGAGTAGGGACAGGCAGAGGCCAGTTGACAGGCTGATTTTCTGCTTGCACTTATACGCCGGCCAAGATTCAGCCCAATGTGGCATTAACCATAAATCTCACTTTCCCTTCCCTTATTTAGTATTGCCATATTTCTCTTCCTCCACAGACAAAAGCAGAATTTGCCTCATCAGAGCTGCTGACTAATTGCTTTTATTTTTCCAGTTCTGCATTGTTGCGCCATTATCAGAATGAACACACAGAGATTCATTGTTGCACCTTTCTGCCATTAGAATAGCACACAACATTTTACTTTGTGGTGACAAACATAAGATAAGGAAGGTCCTTAAAGTAAGCAATGGCCACAGAAAAATTAGAATGAGCACATTTGGTAATTTAAACAGGTCTAATATGCAAAACGTATTTCATAAACAAAACTAATTTTAGTTTCATTAAAGGGAAAGTTGAGCTTAGAGTCAACTTCCAGTAGATATTGACAATCAAAGACAATTGGTATGTTTAATCTATTTATTTCTTTTTTGTTTAACTTGAATGCATAGTGACATTTAGTTCTATTTTAAGCTCTCCGGGCTGGGACCTTCATTTTATTGTATCACTTACCACATGGCACTTGGGCAAGTTTATAATTGCTCAAGCCTTTCAGTTCCTCAACTCATGTGGGGTTTCGGACAAAAATAGCTAATTGAGTTTTTTTTACATGAATGGGCTTTATTAAATAATAAACTCAAATGTCAAGTTTAAACTCAAATAGTTCCTCGTGTTTCTCTACATAATCTCACCACACACCTTCCCACAGTAAATTCCTATATCAGATATACCAGATATAAAGATACCTATGCTAAAAACTTAGTTTGTGGCCCCCATCACTTATATGGTCATAGTGGCTATTTTCAAATCCTCAATAATATGCAAATTACCAATTTAAAGTAATTAACAAATTAATTACTAAAGTCTTAGGGCTGAGGATTTAGCCTAAATCAAACATGTTTTATGATGAGCTGAAATATATAAAGAGTTGCAGAAAATATGCAAAATATACTCATAATTATTTATGTCAAATATCACATTAAGTTGCCGATGGCAACTACATAAAATGATAATAAAAATATGTCAGTGGTTACTGTGGCCTTCAGTTCCTGCTGTTTCAGTATATATAAGGTAATTTATATGAATCTTTATAGATAGAAGGACAGAGTCCTGAAAAGAAGGATGGTTCTGTCTTAAGAAGGATATTTGGCTACCCTAATTAATGGTCATGGAACCGCAACAATATGTCATTGCATTTTGTTTGGTGGCCAGTTGCAACCAGTTGTAACTAGGCATGGGCATTTAGTAGGGCAATGTGGTCTGGTCTAGTGACTTTTGTGCCTCGAGGGGCTGGGTAGAGGGGTGGTGCTCCCTCCCTTGTAATCTAATTTACTTTGCACTTAGGAACTTCACTAACAAGGGATAAGGTCACTATCTTATGCATGGGTGAACAACCGATATTTGTTAATACAGGTATAGGACCCGTTATCCAGTATGCTTGGGACCAAGGGTATTCCGGATAAGGGGTCTTTCCGTAATTTGGATCTCCATACTTTAAGTCTACTAAAAAATCAATAAAACATTAATTAAACCCAATAGGATTGTTTTTCATCGAATAAGGATTCATTATATCTTAAATGGAGTCTATGGGAGACGATACTTCCATATTTCGGAGCTTTCTGGATAATGGGTTTCCGGATAAGGGATCCCATACCTGTATAAATACATATAATTTCTGTAGCTATCTTCCCTGACAACAATCATGCTGGATCCAACAGTTGCTTATATCAGTTGTACCAAGGCAGGCCCGAACTGACAATCTGTGGATTATAGTAAATGCCAGATGGGCTGCTTTAAAATGCCACAGACAATCATTATTTATTGGGCTGGTGGGGGGCAGTTTGTGCCTCTGTGTACTTGAAATGCTAAGGCCTATTTTGTATCCCAGTCTGGACATGCACCTAGGCAGCTATTTTCTATGTGACCTAAATACCAGACAGTTGAACAATAGCAAAGATTTATTTATTTATGCTGCTTTTCTGGAATTTTGTACATACATATTTGAATGTGACAAAGTCACCATTTAGATAAAAGTAGGGCAGCATAAATTGAAGATGGTTTCAAAAGTTTTTGTTTAAGCTCTTGGCCAACACACAGGCTAAGGCACATTTTCAAGTTCAAGGGGATACACAGGCCAGTGGGCTACCATTTTAATTAAAAACATCCAAAATGGGACACAATAAGGGGCTGATTTATCAAAGTCTGAATTTCAGACTACGTTTAGTAAAAAGTCATATCAAATACGAAAATTTCGGATCGCATTGTGGTCGGATGAAAATATTGTGGTATCCGAATCGTAAGCGGCGCAAAAAACTTTCTGACTTTGAACCTTTGGTGCATGTTTTTGGAAGCCTCCCATAGGACTCAATGGCACTCTGCAGCTCCAACCCAGCCCAAGGAAAGTCTCCCATAGGGCTCAATGGCACTCTGCAGCTCCAACCCGGCCCAAGGAAAGTCTCCCATAGGGCTCAATGGCACTCTGCAGCTCCAACCCGGCCCAAGGAAAGTCTCCCATAGGGCTCAATGGCACTCTGCAGCTCCAACCTGGCCCAAGGAAAGTCTCCCATAGGACTCAATGGCACTCTGCAGCTCCAACCCGGCCCAAGGAAAGTCTCCCATAGGGCTCAATGGCACTCTGCAGCTCCAACCCGGCCCAAGGAAAGTCTCCCATAGGGCTCAATGGCACTCTGCAGCTCCAACCCGGCCCAAGGAAAGTCTCCCATAGGGCTCAATGGCACTCTGCAGCTCCAACCCGGCCCAAGGAAAGTCTCCCATAGGGCTCAATGGCACTCTGCAGCTCCAACCTGGCCCAAGGAAAGTCTCCCATAGGACTCAATGGCACTCTGCAGCTCCAACCCGGCCCAAGGAAAGTCACGATAATGAGCTTTAATGAATAACCAAACTTTCGTACTTGTTGCAACAAATACGATTGTCGCAAAGTATGAAAAAGTTGCGGAAATTAACAAAAAATTCGCAGAATACAAGCACAGTTCTAAAAGTTAGAAAGAATACGAATTTTTAGCATTCGGACACAATCGTACCTTAATGAATAGGCCCCCTAAGTGTATTTTAAGGGTAACAACAGACCCGCTTTGTATTCCTCTCCTGCCGGCAACAAATCATCTCAAAATCCAGCATCTTCGCAAGATTATCTGGAAAAATAGATTAAATTCAGCAATTCCAGTGGATGCAGAGGGGCAGGTTTTTTCAGGTGCAATAGAATACCCCATTTGTCATGGTCCGAAGAGCACTGTCTAAATGCAAATCGTCAGTGGAAATCTTATGCGGTATGATTACTTCACGAAGTAGCACGAAGTTTCCTCCTGAGGAAATGTTTCCCAACCAGAAATTTGATTTTATCAGATGGAAAGGAAACAACGGATGTTTATCTGCCCACAGTAGTCATGATTTATCACGGGCGACAAAACGTCCTGTGTGCTAATACCCTAAGAGTTTTACAGTTTTACAGAGAAAATATTAGTTGCAGCTGTGCTTGAGTCTAGCAACCATTTAGCCACCTAGGTGGGTTCTTTGAACAAAGCCAAAAATCTAGCAGAACTGGTTACTGTTTACCTGTTTCTGTCTAGTGTGCACATTCAGTCACAAACACAAAGACAATAGGATAAGTGTGATTTCTGACAAGGTCTAAATCCCTTAAGGATGTTTTCGGTTCGGAGATTGTTTAGGGAGTAAAGTAAAAATAACTAAACAAACAGTAAGATTTTAGAGATTTCAGAGTATATGCCTGCCTTTAGTGGCTACCCCCAACCCATTAATAACTGTAAGGCAACAGCATATGTTCAAAGGTGTCCGCAATCCTTCCAAAAATTACTTACAAGTATATGTGAATTATTAAGCCATGTATACATACAATGTGCTAAGGGCAATACTACTTCTATTCTGCATGAATGGATTATACAGTGTTGGATTATGTCTCCTATTCATGTTAAAGTTATGGGTTATTTGGAGCATAAAAGAAAGTCATTTGGTCATTGTTGAGGCCCTATATCTTGTGTGCTACAAACATGACTTCAGTGTCTCTGATTTGTGCTTCTGACTGTTACACCTCACTTTTGCAAGTCATTTGCCAAATCCAAACTTCTGCTGCAGAGCGGTTATCTGCTACAATATCTGTGATTCACACCTTTATCATTTGGTACAGTTGGCATTTGGTCTTTATACTCCTTGCCTTACGTGCCAAAAGATAAGCCATTTGCATTGTTACAGTTTGTATAATCAATCCTACTTACTTCCCATTATGAGCAACATAAAAGTGAAATAAGTTATTGTAAAATGCAAAGGTTAATTCAAAATGAATGAGTTAATATTTTACTTATTTTGCATAATTTACCATGCTACCCTTGTCTTTAGCTGGCTATACACTGAAAGATCCGCTAGTTTTGTGAGGTCGCCAAATGAGTGGATCTTTTCCCGATATGCCTGATCGTTCAATATCAGATTGAGCCGAATGTTCTGCCCTTACACTGAACCATCAGATCACATAGACAGGATGCAGACAGTCGGGAAGAAAACTGCATCAATGCCCTGATGCGCTCTTCGCCCTATCAGAATTTTTAAACCCACCCAATTAACATCTGGACTATTTTTGGCCAAATGTCGGTCGGGCAAGCCTGTCTGAGGGCCCTGAGTCATAAGACTCAGACAGTCGCCAGATTTTATTTAAGGTGTATACAGCCAACTTTGCCCTTTTCTTTATTTTTAGATTGCAGCCTCATAAAATGGCACATTATATGAAAGATGATGGCACCTAAACCTTTACAGGACAATAAGCTAAAATTATATTTTTCATTGCACAGTTCAGTATCAACATGCCTGATAAAGGATCCTTACCAAACAAAATTGTTTCATCGAGGTGTGAATGGGTGGGTCAAAAAACACATCAGGCATTTTTGAGCTGCTAAAAAAAGCAAAGAGTGCCTACACCTGCACCTTCATGCTTTCGGGAGCTGCAGGAGGTGACCACAGGTGATTTTTAGATGGCTGAAATGCAGTTGCTGAAAAACGCTGAGTGTGCCAGTAATGTAACTATGTAGCATCTATGGTGCAAGGAAAGATCTCAGTCTGTCTGCATTGTAGCTCCTTTTAGGGCAGTGCTGTCCTTTTTAGGGTATTACCACACTGGGCTGGTTCTGCACTTATTCACAGAGGGGTGAAAAGAGCTCTTTAGGCCAGCGCCACACAGGGCAGATTCACAGCCTGCGAATAAACGCAGGCCTAGAATCCACCCCTGCAGTATAAAAAACTTTTGGTTGTGCCTGCTCCTGGAGCCGTTGTGTCGGCCCGGTCGCAGGCACACACAGTGGAGTTCGGTGTGAAATTGCTTATGCAAGAAAAGTATTTGGTGCTTCATAATTTTAGTATTGGACAGAGGAGCTGTGTCTTTTTAAGTTCATGCACAGTCATAAGTGGCAATTACTAGTTGTTGGTGTACAATTGTGAAATTAATATAAAGAGAGCTCAGGATGGAAAGCTGAAAATGGCGTATTCAGCTTCTCAAATCATTCCCAGTGATTTGCAAAGGTGCATGAAAGTTTCCTCAACTAGCCCCATAGAGCTGCACAACTATATAGAATGAAGGGAAATAGCTACAGTGGGTGCAGGGCTCATAACCACTCATGGGACCCCATAAACACAGAGTATGAAGAATTTTTATCGTACATGAAGAACTACTGCAGACTGGGGACACCAATACACAAATGCACACGGATCGGACTTGTGAACTTCCACTGCTGTGTTATACATATTCAATGTTTCCAAAAGCCGCAAATTGACGTTGTTCTTTACTGTTCACTCTTTTTTCTGTGTGAGAAATTATGTCAGGGAGGAACTCTTTACATTTTTCATGTCATGCACTTCTTTTCTAATAACTACCTAGGTTAGATTTTACAGGGTTTTGTGGGGGAAAAAAAGGTACTGACCTTCCTAAATAAATGTCTTTCTTCATTAATAAGATTGGTATCAAATATTATAATACCAATATTAAATCCAGTGGGAACCTTAGTATCATATGATCCTACAGCATATAGTGCCATTAAAAAACATTTAAGAACACCTGCACCATCATTTTTCTTATTCAGTTCAAAAAGCACAGCACATGGCTGGCATCGGCCTTTCCCTGTGCCTGTACCTGGAGCCATTGCATCGGGCCAGGTTCAGGTACACAGAGCGGATTTTGGTGCAGAATTGCATATTGTATTTTAGTGCTGAAATACGCTCTGTGTGCCTGCACCGGGCCGATGCAATGGCTCCAGGTACAGACACAGGAAAAGGCTGATGCAGAGGGCATTAGCCTAAAGCGGATTTATGCTGACTTACATTTTCATGAGTGCAGTAACCCACAGTAATCAACGAGAGATCTATTTTCTTTAGGTATAGCAGGCTGATCAAATGTATCACTGATTTCCTATGTATATTAATAAAAAGATCCAAGCATTTATCACACTCTGTAGGGTTCTGTAGCACAAAAATGCTTGAAAATGGCATATTCTACCCATAATGCAGCGTTTTCTCAAAAATGCTGCAAATTGTGTGTGATTTGGAAACTAACAGTGTAATGCCAGAAATAGGTAGAAGTAGTGGTATGTGATGTGTAGGTGCAGCAGCCTACAGGATCCCTTCAAGTAACATCTCTTCAACTAATAGATGTTATTTCCAAGGTTCCTTTGGGTCTGTGCACCCCAAACTTCGCACCTTGCATGTAAATTAATAAAAAATTAATAAAAAAAATATTAAAATCAAGCTGAACCAATGGACTGATAAAGTGCAAGGAGTGTATATATAATAAAGTCAAGCTCCTTGTGTGAACTTGTAAGAAGGAAAGTATGGGAGAGCATTGCCTTTTCTCTACCTGTAGTAAACACTGGTAGACAAAAGCCAATGAATACCCTTGTGTGACACTAACCTTTGGATTTCATGCATTAAGCAATGTGTTGTACATGTGCTCATAAAAGCCCTTAGTGCAGATACGCACTCAGCTCAAAAAAGCCAAGATGTGCATTCACGCCTGCGAAGAATTGATTTGTACTGTTAATGAATACTCATCATGGCAACATACAATGCATGGGTGGGAATTCTGAAATAGATAAGTATAAAAGGTTTTTCTTTTCCACTCTGGGTTAAGAAGTCAAAAGATAATGAAGGCTGTATAACAATGCAGGTAAAATGATTTACACACAAAGATATTCCTACTACAGAGCACATTTGTGCTGACTGCAAATAATGCTTTTACTTGCACGTATGTTTTTACTATTACTAATACTATTTTCACAAAAAAATAGAAAGCATTTTGGGAAGATTCGTCCATCAAGGTCAACCCTTCCAAGTAAACCCAACACACACATAAACCTATACTGACTTATCTATACACTCACATACAGTGGAGGAAATAATTATTTGACCCCTCACTGATTTTGTAAGTTTGCCAATGACAAAGAAATGAAAAGTCTCAGAACAGTATCATTTCAATGGTAGGTTTATTTTAACAGTGGCAGATAGCACATCAAAAGGAAAATCGAAAGTTATTTTTTCGATTTTCCTTTTGATGTGCTATCTGCCACTGTTAAAATAAACCTACCATTGAAATGATACTGTTCTGAGACTTTTCATTTCTTTGTCATTGGACAAACTTACAAAATCAGTGAGGGGTCAAATAATTATTTCCTCCACTGTACATAAACCATATATACCAACATCAATACTAATTGTAGATTTTAGTATCACAATACAGTACAACAATGCTTGTTCAAGAACTCATCCAGGCCCCTCTTATAGGCATTAACAGAATCTGCCATTACAACCTCACTAGGAACGGCATTCCACAACCTCACTGCCCTCAGTGTAAAAAAACCTATGCTGCTTCAAATAAAAGTTTCATTCCTCTAATGTAAAGGGGTGGCCTCTGGTGCGCGGATCCCCTTTATGGTAAAAAAGAACACCCCCTACCTGCCTATAATCTCCTCTAATGTACTTGTACTGAGTAATCATGTCCCCTAGCAAGCAGCTTTTTTCCAGACAAAACAACCACAACCCTGACAGTCTAACCTCATAGTTTAAATCTTCCATCCCCTTTACCAGTTTAGTTGCAGTCTCTGCACTCTCTCCAGCTCATTAATATCCTTCTTAAGGGCTGGAGCCCAAAACTGCACTGCATACTCAAGGTGAGGTCTTACCTTACATATTTTGTACAAAGAAGCAGGAGAATGATTTGTGACTGGGATGACTTTGTCTTAGACTAAGGGCAATGGCACATAAGGATATTAATCGCCCACAGTTACATCTCGGCTACTACCAAAATGGCAATAAAGTGAATCGTTCCTGCACAGGAAACTTTGGTTGACTTCGAAAAATGAAGAGCCGTGTTAATCTCCCCGTGTGCCACTGCCCTAATGGCACAATTCTGACTGCCACTGCCGCCAGCTACAACACTAAGATCAGCAGCAGTCAAAAAACCCCCTTGCCTGTCATGCATTTGTAATATTAATACATACCTCCCAACATTTGAAAAAATGGAAAGAGGGACAAAAAGAAATGCCACGCCTAAAGTGAAATTTTTTAACACGCCCATTTTTTGCAACCACACCCCTAAATACCACTCCTATTTTACTAAACCCCAATGCTTCTTGCACAAAAACGTCATGTTTTTATTCATATGAGTAAGGTACAGCATCCATTGCTGGATCTCACTGACATGAATAAAAAAATTTGAAGTTCTTGTGCAAGAAGCATTGGAGTGGAGTGTGCCCTTGTTCCTATCTTTTGCTGCTTTGTGGGTCTGCAATTTTATTGCTACTTTTTATTACTTATATTTCACAAGCCCTCTCCTATTTTTTGAGTTTGTCATTCAAACCACTTTCTGGTTGATAGGGTAAATCAGATCCTAGCTAGTTCCAACCTAGTTCCAACTGGAGAACTGCTGAACAAAAAACCAAATCATTCAAGAACTACAACTAAGTTCAAATCTCAGAATATCCCTGTCTACATCATAGTAAAGCTTTAAGGGCACTCTACCTGTCATCTTGTTTGTATAGGACTCTCCCTCTAGATAAAGATGAGTTGGAACTTGCTGAAAATTTCCTACAGGGGTGAGAATTCTACAAAGGGTGTGGTTCAGGTTAAGTCATGGAAATGTCAGTGAGACGCTCCTTCCATTATTTATCCCACAGGGTGAACAAATTGTTATACAATGTGCATTTACCAAGGATGGCAGTTGCTTCCCCATTTACAGATATGTGACACGTTTGTGTATAGGGTGTTAGGTGAAACAAGTTGTAGTTATTGTGACCAAAAACCCTTATCTTGGCTAGATCATGCAATGGCTAAACATGGGGCCAGTATAAGTGTTTTTGGTCACAGTTATGCTCGGTATCGTATGGAATGGGACAGAAAGGGCAGTCACCCTCCATTTATTTTGTTGCCCATCCACCATGCTTGAAAAAGCTATAGCTGCAAAATGCTTGTAATCACCCACCTGCCACAGAGGGCCCAGTGAGGGTCTCAACAGATATGCACAGATATGCAACATATGTTTACAATAGGGACTGGATAAACTTGTACTAAGAGTTATCTTCCATAACCATGTATTTCAAGAGCATACTACTGAGCTTTGCTTAATACAAAATAATGCCAGCTTCAATATATATGGCATCTATCTATACACGTTATAAATAAACTGGGTGTTGTTTTTGCTATGGAGTATTACATTCAAATGGAATTATCATCTGATTGTTTTATTATTAACAGGTATTTATTAAGTGCCAACATACAATAAATGAGTTTATACACTGAACATACAAAATTGCATGCAAAGTAATTAATAACAAATGCAAAAGGTAAAAAGGGCCTTGCCCAAAAGAACTTTAATCTTAAGGCATACAAATGAAGAGCTATGGGATATACAAAATTTGCAGCAGGCCTGAAAGCCAGTGGCAGGTTATCCAAGTCAAGAACTGCAAGGGCACCTGGGGGTGGGAACAAAAAGAAAATAATGTTAATTTATTATTGGTAGGAGCATGAAATATTGAAAAATTGTTTCCCCCTCCAGAGGTGTGGACTAATAGAGCCTGCATTCTGGTAGGAAGGAAATTTGTATCTTTTTTTCAATATATTGCCCCACCTGGCCACTAGTGATGAGCGAATCTGTCCCGGAAAATTCGCGAAACCCATTTGTCACGCAATTTTTTTTTGTCGCACGCGTCTTTTTTGTTGCCCTTTTTTGTGCCTTTTTTTTGACACGACCACGCCATTTTCTGACACGCCCTATTTGACCAAAATCAAAAAAATTCTGCGCAACAAATTTTTCCGCTGCAAATTTGTCTGTAAGTTTTGCGAAACAAGGCATCAATTGCGAAATGTGGAAATTCGCTGCGAATCCATGCCTGGTGAAAAAATTTGCTCATTGGAACAAAACTCCAGCCATGGGGAGCCATGTTGGGGTACACACACATAATGAGCGGGTGCCTCAGAAGACTCATGTGCATGCATGTGCCTCAAAATAGCCCTCTACTCTGGTGGGGGAAGCAATTATTCAATGATATGTGAGGCTAATAGCCCAAGGGGAGATTAGGTGCCCACTGTCAAATCTCTGATATTGCAGGTGACTAATCTTCCTGAAATGCTCTTCCACCAGCAATAAAGTGAATCGCAGGAAACTTTATGTGACTTCAGCGACGCGTATGCCTTTCTACTTGTGATTAACTTTATTGCCAGTGGAAAGGCGTTTCAGGCAGATTAGTCGCAAATGGTAGCTAAGATTAACCAGGGGCAATTAATCTCCCTGAGGACCATTGTCCATAAAAAAACAGAAAGTTTCAGGACCACCACACCACAGTCTGTGCATATTGTGACATGCTGTCTGCCCGCACACATAATTTTTGGGGGAAATCACAAGTTTATTTGGGGCAAACTTCTCCCAACATAAACATCACAGTTTACAGTTCATCAGCAAACAGTTAATCAAACCTATTCATTATTAGTCCCTCCTTTGGGACTCTCGCCTTCCAGGGTAACTTTCACACTCTGGAACCTTTTCCCTGGACATCTCACCATCCCCAATGACCTTCACACACCCACGGTGACTCTCACACTCGTGAACACTTGGGCTACTCACTCAGCTCTGCTGTCTCTCCCCTCCAGGGATACCAGCTCGCAAGCTTCTGGCACACTTTGGCAGCGAGCAATTCCTTCTGTGTCAAAATCCCTGGGCCGGCGCATGCGCAGTAGAGTGAAAAGCTGACTTTTTTGTTAAACTACTACGCAAGCGCGCGAAGAAGGAAGAGGAGACCACGTACGCAGATACCCCAGGCTGGTGCTGTTTTCTCCTAACAGGGGCACCAGCCCGGGGTAAAAGGTAAGCAATTAAAGTCACTTGGGGGTGCCTAACATTTTGGCACCCCCAAGTGACTTAGCCTTTCCTTCACCTTTAACACTGGTGTAAAATACACTAAACAGTGTTCTTATTCATTGCATTACTCTTACTATATATAAAATTCTTTCCACCTATACTGAAGCTAACAAAAGGGCTGGAGGCTGAATGTTATCTAAATTTCTGAGAAAATAATTAGTCATAGAACTGTAAACCATTTTTTTCTATATATAAATCGTTTCTCAGATCTGATCTCCTGTACTTTCTGTGTGTACATCACTACTGGCATTGTCAGAATGACGCAAGCTGTATTATTAATACAAATGAAAATTTGGGTGGATCTACACCTTGTGTACTGAGGAATTTACAAGGTATGAGGAAAATGACACAATCTTTGTGTTACTTTGGGCCAAATGTGATTAAGTAGATAAGTACAAACCAAGAGAAAGGAAAGGTTGAAAGAAGATTGCATTTTAATTGGTGTGAAGTGCAGGTTACTATTAATATCCAAGTGATAGGCTTCACAGAGGCACCTATGTCAGTGGATTATTGACCATTTTACTAGGTAAACATACACCAGGTCACATAGTGTATAAGACAGGAGCCACATTTCCTACTGGCTTACATACTTGTCACACTTGCTTGTCACACTTAGCCATAATAAGGAGAAAATGGCTAACGCCCCTGGATCATGGGTCGTTTAGACAAATACCTCTTGCTGTCATTGCTCTAAATACTACTAAATGACAAATGCCCACATGAAAGCACAGGGAGTGGTGACAGAAAGACTATAGCACCAAGGTCTGCCTGGCTAAGCTCTATGTGTGTATAACAGGGTTCCTGTCATTCTGTATTATTTGGAGTGACCACGGGAGGGTACATGGTGGAAATGGTGTGGGCCATTGACGTGGCACCCCCTGTGGGCTCAACATAGTCCAACACTGTTGGTAAATGTATGAGGTGCAGTGGGTAGTTTGCATGTCTCTGACACACTCAGATCTGCTCCTTGGCACAACCAGCTAAAAAAATCACATTATTCAATCACAATTGAATAATGAAATAAACAAGATAAAAGTGTAATTGGACCTTTAATGTTTAAATTCAGTTAATACATTATACATATGATAAGGTATTTGCTAAAATATATTTAAAAGCTGTGAATCTCTTAAAGGAAAGTCATCATCACTTGGATGTGCCACAAGTTAGCCACCCCCCAGTGATTGCAACCACTTACCTGATACCCCAAGCCGGTGCTCATGTTAGCAGAAATCTGCCGGGCCCCACATGCGCACTAAAGTGATAAATCTAGTTTTTTTTTTTAATTAAAGTTCAAATTTGTACTCTACTGCGTATGTGCACCTCCTTGAAGAAAGAAGAAGCAGGAAGAGGATAACTCCTTGACGCTTGCTGGAAGAACCCAGGGCCGGAGCAGTTTTCTGCTGATAGGAGCACCGAAGTATAGGGTAAGTGAATAAAATCACCAGGGAGTACCTACATCCCCAACTTAAGCACAGTTCTGTTGGAGGAAAATGATGGTGTCTCTGATAGTATTAATCAGATGATTTTATCGTTTGGGACAGTGATAGATGTGGAGGGGGGGTGAAATAGGTAGGAGACTAAACAATTTTGTTCCTTCTTAGTAGAAACTAAGAAGAAAGTTAAGGATGAAACTAAACCTGTTTTTCAGCTGCACTGTTCTGCACTAATAAGTACAGTAAACAGAATCTATAAATATTTTTATTAATATAATAGGCAGAGAGACCTGACTTATTTATTAGCTCATGCTGAACAAGTGAGCCTAAGTAGGTGCCTATTTAAAGTAAAACCTAAAACAGACATTATGGGTTATGTTCCTGCAAGGTTTAGCCAACTGCATTTACCTAACTAGCCTGCTTCTCCTTACTCCCTTTCCGCAGTTCTCCCTCCCATTTCTGCACCGATACTCACACATTGGCACTGCTTGATCTGCACTTGACTCATGAATGTTTACATTAACCCTTTCAGGCTGATGGCACACACTTAGTATTCAACCCTAGCTTATTTCAACAGGCAAAGAAGACCTCAAACTGCTCTACCACCTCCCGTTTACTTGTGCGTAGCAGCATGACAGCAACAGTAGTGGTGGTTTTCAGCCCAAAAATGCTATAGTGAGTATTGACTGAAAAGTGCTTAAGGGTAAGTATTTTGTAGAATCTGAAATGCTAGTTACCACAAGGTAAAAAAAACCAACAGATCCTTTCAGATTAAACAATATTTTTCTCATGGTGGAATGTGGCATTGTGTCAACTCAATAAAAACTAGTATTAATTATTAATTTAAATGTCAGAATATCAAACTGCAGGGCATCCTTGTAAAATACCCAGTTGGATGTTTGGTAAATCTGTTCCACAGTGGTTATTTCTATCCTGTACCTGTAATAATCTTGTTGCTGCAGATCTATTTTTATTGCAGTGTTTGCAATCAGCTCCGCTGTGCTCAGCCATCTTTCATCTGTTGGCTAAACAAAGCCCCACCCGCTCTGTAGCGTGCAATGGAACTTTAAACAGTACGTGTTCATGACCTGTCCCCGAAAGGTGTCTTTTGAAAATGTGTGGACATACAGCAAACATTATATGGGGACACAATTAGGGCATTTTCATCTCCTGGTGTTAATGACCTTGTAAGCTCTATGGCCCTTGGTTTCTTCTAGAACACCTATCCTAATACCTGCTAAGGATAATGTCACATGAGGCTGTAGAAATGCAGGTGGAGAAACAGCCTGAGTATCTGAGTGGATCCATACCCATTCACACCTTGGGGCCCATTCATTAAACCACGATTAATTTTTTTGAGAAAAAACTTTTCGTAATGACCACAATAATTTCTTTAAAATTCCACAACTTTTTCGTTAACTTCCACAAAAAAGTTGTATTTTTCGTAAAGACTACGACCATTTCGGAATTCATTCAAGCTTTGGTATCGTGACTATCTTTTGGCCAGGATGGATCTGCAGAGTGCCATTGAGTCCTATGGAAGGCTTCCAAAACCATACATTGAAGGTTTCAAAGCCAGAGAGGTTTTTGCACGGTTTACCAACAAAAATTTTGTGATTTTCGGATTTTTTGTAATATTTTATCGTACGACCGATAAAAGAATTTTCGTGACATTTTCGACCATCAGAAATTATTGTGGATACTCTTTTTTTTGCATATAGTGATTTTAACCACAAAAAAATATAGTGATTCACAAACAGTAAGGCATATAGTGATTTTATAGTGATATAGTGATTTTAACCACAAAAAAATTGTGGTTTAATGAATGGGACCCTTGTGTTAAGTGCACCGACAGGCAGTGGATTTCACTCCATGGGGCTGATTCACTAAAGTGTGAAATAACCTGCGCTATTTATAGCGTGCGGTAAAAATTTTATCGCGTCTTAATTTTCGGGACTTTTCGCACGATTCACTATAAGCATACTTGCGCTATTTTACGCGCGATATTGCATGCGGTATTTAACTCGCGAAGGCTATTTCCATGCGGTATTTGACGGTACATGCGCTAAATAACGTACGCGAATAGTCGCCGCATATAAATAGTAGCTTAGAAATAGTGTATAAAAATTTCGCCGCATATAAATAGTGTATATAAATATTAGCCACATATAAATGGTAGCATATAAATAGTAGATGCTTATAAATAGTAGCCACTAGTGATGAGCAAATGTGTTCTGGTTATCTTTGGTGAAAAATTAGCAAATCTTTTGAAAGATCCACGAAACGGCAAAAATGTTGTGCGGGCAAAAAAATTGTTGCCCGCGACTAATATTTTTTGATGCCTGTGTCAATTTTTGGACGTGCGGTGAACTTTTGCGTGGCAAATTTTTTCATGCGTTTTGCCATTGGGAGATTGTTTTGCGAAACGCATGAAAAAAATTTGCTGCACGTCCAAAAATTGGCTGCGAATCCATGCCTGGCGAAACATTTCATCACTTGTAGCCGCATATAAATAGTGGTGCGAATAAACGCACGCCATGTTAGCCATACACGCCAATACTTGCGGAAAATTACTGTATTAAAAATGACCATTTCCCTGCAAACTGGCGGCTGCGTCACTCTAGGGGAAACACATACTTGAATAAATAACACTGCAAAGTCCATATTTTATTGCCAAAAGCTCATTAACTGTAATTTTCTATAATTATTGCCTGCCTGAAGTAGGTGTTAATTTTCGCATAGCCTAATGCGATATTTAGCGCGCCTTACTGTTAGTGAATCATGCGATCGTATTCTTTTCTGTGCGCTATTTAACGCATGTGTTAAAACTAGCGCATGTGGTCGCGCGAAAAATAACGCATGCGATATGGCGACTTAACGCACGCACTATGGTGAATCGCGTGCTAATTATCGCATCTAATTTAACGCAAAAAAGCGTGTGATAAATTTTATCGCACTTTAGTGAATCAGGCCCCATGTGTCCACCTTGGCTGACACAGTGCCTCTCAGCTGTTTCTCTGCCTGTGTTTCTATTCAGGAGTTGAAACAAACTTGTGTGACGTTAGCCTAAGGGCAATGACAGAAGTTTTGTCTATTGCGATAAGTCTTGGATTAAAATGTCCCTTCTTTGCTTTCCATCGGCTAACATGCGAATCACTGTCCAAAGCTGGCCAAAGTTTGTTTCACAAAACATTTCTTGATTCCTCTCCATTGACTAACATGTGAATCACTGGTGGGGAAGCATTCGTGGCAAGAAATTGCCAGAAGTTTCCTCATTGCCACTAAACTATTTGATCACTTTGGGCTTCTACCTCAGCCTTGTTTTTTTCCAGGTCACAGATGGAGGAGCCATCAATTTTATTTATAACAGAGTTGCCCTAAGTTTGCTAATAAAATATAGATTTCTCTGAGAAAAAAAACTGTTACACCAACCCTGGAAATGCCCTTTGTTTAATTATACCCCAAAGAGAACTCTGTAAGAACTTAATGGAAATCAAATAAACAGAGGGACCTGAGGCCAGAAACAAAAATAATAAATGGAGTACTGCATATGTATTGTAGATTACAGTGTAATAATAAAGTATAACATGCACACAAGGTTTTTAATGGGGATTTCCATCTGTTCCAGTAACTTATAAAACAATGTAGCAAAAATAATTTCTTCTACAGACCTGCTAATCAGCTAGCTTCTGTGACACTGTTTCAGGAGTCAGAAGCAGCAATTCAGTAAAAACAAACAGGCATTGTGCTTTCAGTTATCATTACAAATAACTTGATATTTTCTTTTATAATTATAATCAGTGAAGTTTTTTTCCCAGTCCCGGCAAGTGTGACTGGTTTATTTGCTACAGTATACAATCACAAAAGGTTTCCATTCAATAAAGTAAGAAAGATACTGAGCTGTATGTGTTGGCAGAGGGATCACATGACAAGGAGACAATAGCAGGGGAAAGTGACAACATGCCATACAAGAAAAGAGGACATTATAAAGGAACAACAAATGAAACCAAATGAACCATTTCCCCTGACTGGAAGGCGCCGTTTCACTAGCGCATTTGCATGAGATTTCAAAAATACTTCCCTAAGCAACCAATATGGCAACTTCTTCAGTAAATAATCTCAACCATAGAAAAAAACAATTAAGATTAATTAACTGGTAGCAACATTAACATTTAGATTGCAAATGAGCATAATCCCTTTTTATAAATTAGAAATATCTTGAAAGAGACTTATTCTGACCAGTGTAACATTACCTTGAAGAAGGTCCTGTATTCATAAGCTCATAAATGGCATTTTTGCTAACGTCCCCCTGGGGCATTCCGGAGAGCAGGGAGGCATTTGCAGAGCAGCAAAAGATAAAACAAAAAGGATCTGTGTCTGACAGTATATAGTAAGGCTGTACCTGTTGGATAGTATTAAATTATTATGGTATATGCCAGTGCTATATAAAGTATAATAATAATAATTATAATAAATAGTATGTACGGGAAGGTAGGAGGGTGTTAGACGTAGGGGATAATGTATTTAGTAAAGCAAGATGGTGTCATTTGAAAATTGTATGGCTGTGTATCCTAGTAGCACCTAGTATACATACATATACGCATATACACATGTTATTAAAGAAATATGGTGTAACTAACAGCCAGGTTAGATCAGAGCTACCTAGCATGCTGCTGGTAAAATTAAACTTTATTAGGGTAATATAATAAATTGTCCTGTGATTACTACTTGTCTAGTAACCTAGAGCAACTAATTAGCAGGTATTTATTGGTAAACTGTTTGAAAACAAACATCTAATTGGTTCCTCTGGGTTACTAGATGCAGGCAATAGACATTTTATCAGACAGGGTGGCTCAGTGAGTAGCACTTGTGCCTTGCAGCGTGGAGTCCTGACCATTTCAAGGAGTTTGGATGTGCTCCCTGTGTCTGCGTGGGTTTTCTTCCCACACTCCAAGCAGGTTAATTGGCTTTGGACTAAATTGACCATAGTGTGTGTGAATGTTACAGGGACCTTAGATTGTTAGCTCCTCTGGGGCAGGGAACAATGAATACTCTCTTTAAAGTGCTGGGGGAAATTGAATGATCTTAATTAGAGGTTATAAATCCCATAAATCTAATAAATCCAATACATCCTATAAACCCTCTCACAGAGATGGAGACTTTTCCAGTTGTGTACTCTGCATAACACAATAATTTATGAGGAGAGCGTACTGTTCTTAACTCTTAGCAATTGAATACAACTTCATTAGTTGTAGTATTAGGTGTAGTTGTAGTTATAGGTTTTACTATATGTATACTTCCTTATTGGGATATATCAATTTATTATAGTAAAATATTGCTCTATATTTTTGGTGAAGCAAAATTTCTTAATGATACAGCTTGACTATGTTCAATCAATCCTTAGATGGATGCGACCCCTAGGATCTCAGTAGTGTCAGTTTATACGCGTTTTGCACGTTTTCAACGCGTGATTAGTATACGGGTATAAATATACGTGTACATAACAAATTTCTTAACCAACAATATTAAATTATATTATATCATATTTTATCATATGTTGATCAATACTGAATGTATAAGTTTTCAACGGCTGTTATTATTTGTACTGCAGATTATTTTTCTGCATAATGTAAATATTAATATTTGAAAATATTTTAATGCCTTTATTTGGCTATAATGTTTAAAAAATCCCAATAAAAATGATTGAAACTAAATCTCCCTTGTAACGGGCGACTAATCTCCCCGAACTACCATCCCACCGGCGAACATGTAAGTCGCCGGTGGGATGGTACATGCTGCGCAGGCGATTTTGGCAAATCACCGAAGTTGCCTCGCGAGGCATTTTCGCCGATTTGCCGAAATCGCGCTGCTGCGTGTGCCATCCCACAGGCGACTTACATGTTCGCCGGTGGGATGGCAACTGATGGCTCTCGGATGGCAACTCGGGGAGATTAGTCGCCCGCGAACAGGGAGATTTGTCGCGGGCGACTAATCTCCCCGTGTGCCAGAGCCCTTATGTCTACTAAACAATTATTTAAACATTAAATAAACTCAATAGGAGTGTTTCACTTCCAATAAGGATTAATTGTATCTACGTTGGGATCACGTACAGGTACTGTTTTATTATTACAGAGAAAAAAGGACATCATTACACTTCCCTTAATTTGGAACTTTCCGGATAACTGATCCCATACCTGTAATTCCCATGACACATTTTAGCTGTCAGGATTGTTGAGGGGTATAGTTCAGCCATTGCTATACAGCTCCTGACTAGTTTATACATATTGAGGCCTCACACAGAGAATTGCGCCTTAGGTGCTGGCACCACTAATGTGGTTTTATAATAACTATAGCACCAGAGAACTGACACTTGAATAAATACAGTGGAAGTGCCAGTCAGTAGCCCAAACTACATGTGTGTGTGGGGGTCACTTTGTGCTACAAGGAGGAGGCCATTTTGAGTGCAAGCAGTGTGCCTGACACACAGACCCCCCCAGGGGTGCCCCCCTCATGCAGGGGAACGCTCCCCTTATTCAGTGTGCAAAGTCCCAGCCCTGTTATATGATTAACCTGTAACATTGTCACTCAGTATAAGTGCAGAAGCCGCTCCTTGGGAAGCGCTACACGGCTTAAGGCGGGACTATAAGGAGCGACTGTACCTGCACCTCCTGAGGGGAGTCCGAATGACGCCATTGTGATGTCAGGGAAGCGGGGCTTGTGCAACCTCTGGGGAAGGAGAAGGGGGCGGGGAGAGTCAAACTTACACACACGGCTTTCAGCTAACACAAACAGAAGGCATTGAGCTGCAGCCCTTGTGCCTGTCCCACAGCGACTGAGCGCACTTCCATTGCACACAAGCCTTCCCTAGTAACCCACAGGGCTTGGATTAGCCTACGCTTCACCGGGAAAAAACTTACTGGAGAGCTCACTTGTCAGGTAAGATTTGCTGTGTGTGGCTTTGCAAGCTTGCTACTTTGTGTTTTACTCTTCAGAATTACTTTCTTACAGAGCGGCATTGGCTTGTAATGTATACAGGGCTGCCGACTCGGCGCAATTGCAGCGCAGTGTATTTGTGTGATTCCTGCCCATTGGCCGGGAAATGAGCCACAGGGCTAGTAGCCTGTCAGTGCCAAGCTTAATGAAACATGTTTAAATACGCCCTACTTATGATAAGAGATACTATTTAATGTAACTGACAAGTTAAACATATAACTGCTGAGTAATCTTTGTTTGCGTTTTTGCGTTATTTATTATGGGTGGGAGCTGTCATAATGCTTGTCTTTGCAAGGTAAAATGGAACATTAATAGACTGCAAAACTGCCAGTTGTGGTCAGAAATTGGACTACTTTTATTTACACAGCAGGTAAAACTACTTTGCTTTCCATATACTTACCTGGTGATGTTTAGGAGATGCCTATGTGTATATATATATATATATATACACCCCAGTATATGTCAGTTTCCAGAAAATGTAAGGAGCCAGTGTTAATGTGTATAAAAAATGTCTTAAGGTGGCCATACACAAGCAGATCCGCTCACTTGGCGATGTCGCCAAGTGAGCGGATCTTCCCCCGATATCCCCACCTACGGGTGGGCGATATCGGGGAGCATTTAGGTAAAAAAAAATAATCCGATCGTTTGGCCCTGGGGCCAAACGATCAGATTATGTGGGCGGCAATGGGGCAGTCGGATCGGGGACCGCATCAACGAGCCGATGCGGTCCCCGATCCGACCGGATTTTCTAACCTGGCCGATCGAGATCTGGGCAATTTCAGGCCAGATATCAGTCGGCCAGGCCGCCCTGCTCTCCCCATACACGGGCCGATTAGCTGCCGAATCGGTCCAAGGGACCGATATCGGCAGCTATAGTCGGCCCGTGTATGGGGACCTTTAGGGTGACACACAGAGCTACTAGTAGCAGCTATTTGTCCTGGCTACTAAAATAGACAATGCTGATCATTTACTGATAACTGACTACGTGTGTTTTAATAGACGCAATTCACAGTTTTGTCTATGGCAGTGGATTTTCTGGTGTTTAGTAGCCATGAAAAAGTAGCTGCTACTAGTAGCCCAGTGTGTCTTCACCCTTATTCCCAAGGTAGAGGTTTGCCCTAAAATGCTTTTTCTGTGGTCCCAGTAGCTTCCAATTATGCCACTGGGTAACTGTGTTATCTCTCTCTGTATATTAGATAGGAGATAGGAAGAAACATGTTTGTGTTGGCCAAACTTACTTCAAGTAAAAATTTATGCTTTTGCCTGAAATTTGGCAAACAAATGGTTTATTTACAGAATAAATAATTGCTATAGAAACAGCTGTGTCACACCTGACAGCTAGGATTGTAACTATTTTTATGAAAGATGATTCTGATTCCAGTTGTCTAAGATTCTGTAAGAAAGCTAAGCAAGAAAAATCTACCACCGCAGACCAGTTAAAATATATGAAATATTATAATAACTGCTTGGGAAATTTTGATATGGTAGTATTCTTTTAAAAGGGGACAAACTATAACTCTCATGAGTATTAGAATAAAATAGGAATCAACATATAATGTTAGTGGAAGTGAAAAAGTATATTGTATAATTAAGATTTATTTATATAACTCCCTATCTTTCTGGGGCTTGAGACAAAAAATCTATTTAAGGGAAGCAGAAGTGAAATGGTATTTGTTCGGAGGGGTGTGTTCAGTAAAGGTGGTACCCAAAGTGTGCAGTGCAAGGTGTGTCTCTATGTACAGGACTGGTACAGTAGGTATTTGATAATTGTGCATTAGTCTTTGCTGTTTTATCATTTCTACCTGCCAGGTTTCTCCAAACACAAAGCACAGTATCAAAGCACTTTGAATTGCCAAAGTTCCTCCAACGTCGCTTGTATTCACTGAAAAATGCCAGTTATGGTTTATTTCTTATTTCCAATATACAGTAATAGTGCCATTTTGGGCCTTTGGAGTATAGAATGAATGGGGCAGGTAAACCATGCCACAGGCCTTAGGAGATTAGAGCCATATATCCCTGGTATTCAAGTACAATGATTTTAGGGATCTGATATTCTGTTGTCTGTATACTAAAGGTGAGTGAGTACAGGTATAGGATCCCTTATCCGGAAACCAGTTATCCAGAAAGTTCCAAATTACGGAAAGCCCACCTCCCATAGATTCCATTATAAGCAAATAATTCTAATTTTTAAAAATGTATTTCCTTTTTCTCTGTAATAATAAAACAGAACCTTGTACTTGATCCCAACTAAGATATCATTAATCCTTACTGGATGCAAAACAATCCTGTTGGGTTTAAATTATGTTAAAATGATTTTTTTAGCAGACTTAAGGTATGGAGATCCAAATTACAGAAAGATCCCTTATCCGGAAAGCCCCAGGTCCCGAGCATTCTGGATAACAGGTCCTATACCTGTAGTAGGTTTTTCTGAAAGCTCTGTTTATTAGGACTTCATAAATGTGTATAGGTTTGTTTGATAAGTGTAGCAGCACTTGGTTATACAGTGCAGAACAGTACATAGTAGCCTTTGTGATTAGCAGAAGGTGATAAGTAGACATATTTGGAAGCTGAATGAGCATAAAGTGCATTGGGGTGTATTTTTATCACAGTATGTACAGAACAAGATATTCGACTGCTTCCACTTGTGTTTGTTTAAAGCTGTTTCCGTTTTATGTAAAGGCTTATTATCATTAATGGGCGTTATTTACTAAATACGAGCCTAAACTGGCACAGGCCCCAGAATCTCTTCCTCCTCCCATCTGCACAAATTGCCCCAGGGCAAGAAGACTAGGCTGTGCTAGTGCTACGTGGGCACATTGAGGGGTGTGTATTTTTGGGAGGGGTTCCCTTGCTCCTGCTTATTTGAAGCAAAGATCTTTGTTGATTAAAGCAAGAGAGGGCAGGAAGTGGCTTTAATAAAAAGCAGTATCACTGTGACTAATTACAAGAACCCCTGAGGTGTTTAAAAGCTGGGTAATGGGCACATGACGATGCAACACAGAAGCTTCAAAAAGAGATGGATATGTTTCAGACTTCTAAGGAAGAAGCTGCACATTAGAAAATAAAACTATAAACAGAATAATTGTGTTTCTGTAGCATGTTAGATATCTATTTTAAATTATTATATCAATTGTATGGAGCTATGGGGCAGAAAACCCAATCATCAATTAGGATTCTGTCCTAGTTCCATAGGGAACTGGTCTCCTGGTTCAGTTTGTTTAACTCTGCATGGAACAGCTGAATTGAGCTTAAAAATTGGTGCTTTAAATCTGGACATTTTTGTGCACAGACCTAGAGTAGAGCTGCCATACTTCTTGTCACAGTATAGGCTTTTACCACAAATAACTATGGCCCTGTCACCAATCATGTATGGTTAATGGGGTATTATAGCCAAATGGTGCATGTGCAATGGCTTGGAATCATAATTGGGCTTTGTCAGTATTGTCTGTAAGAAATTCAAAGTAGCTAATTCTTTCAGTTTTGTAGCACAGGTATGGGATCCGTTATCTGGAAACCCATTATCCAGAAAGTTCCAAATTATGCGAAGGCCATCTCCCATAGATTCCATTATAAGAAAATAATTCTAATTTTTAAAAATGATTTCTTTTTTCTCTATAATAATAAAACAGTACCTTGTACTTGATCCCAACTAAGATATACTCAGTTCTTATTGGGGGCAAAACAATTCTATTGTGTTTATTTAATGTTTAAATAATCTTTTAGTAGACTTAAGATATGGAGATCCAAATTATGGAAAGATCCCTTATCCGGAAAACCCCAAGTCCCAAGCATTTGGGATAATGGGTCCCATACCTGTACAAAGGAACCTGGTCTGTCGTAGATGTAATCCTGTGTATAAGGCCTGGAGTGAATGTTTCTATCTTGCACAGATATATTCAGATTATTTTTCTTGGTGTTGGTCTCTATAAACACAAAGACTGTTGCAGTATTTTATATAAAGAGAAATATTTACAGAGAGGTAACAGTGAAAGAAGTTACCAATTAAAATCCTTTACTGAAGCCAATGAACCCATTCAGAATAGTATAAATGACTTTTGTATGGAAGATATTATCCATAGCCCAACCCATACAGCTAGCTCTTCATACAGGTTCTGTGACTTCCATTGGGTTCTCTAACGAGCAGATTTAAGCTGGCCAACATGTTAAGATTTTATGTTCTTAAGATCTTTTGTTATCGTACGCCCACTCTTAAAAGTATGATTTGCTCATCGACGAAAACGACCATTTAAAGAGATATTGTCCAGTTGAAACTAGGCAAACTACCTGCTTGGTCTGCAAACAGTTGGACAATGGGCAAATTTCATTGTGAACAACAAAAATTTTCAAACCTGCCTGACTAATGCCGGATGAAAAATCACTAGATGTACAACCATTCAGTGTCCACTAACCTTATGATTATTTGACAGATTTGTCAGATCAGACTGACATTGGTTGTTAGGGAGATAAAAAATCTTAACGTGTATGACCAGCTTCAGTCTTTATTTACAGTTGCCTTAGCTTCATACAGTTCAAACTTACACTAATGCTGCTCAGTTAGTCGATGTTCTACATTAACCCTTTTAGAATCACTTCTAACAAAGAAATGAATGCTCGGAAGTTCCTCTTTGGAAATAGTATATTTCATTGGAGCTACATTTAAATCATACTATCTTATAGTGAGAGAAATATTATTATATGCACAGTAATTTAATTTCAAGGCACAATAACATCAGTGAAACAGTCCAGACTGACGTAGACCAAGTGCATTGGTGGGGATTTGACATGCATGGCTATGGCTGTAGGTACAGTCTCCTTTATTAGCTATGAGTTCCAGAATGCTTTCTTAAAATTTAGGGTCACATGAGGTTGATATAGTAATAAAACCCCAAGTCCGATGGCTTAACTACAGAGCTGCAGCATTTCACTTAATATCAATTGCTACATCTTGATTTACCTGGACCTACGCTGCTCATGATATTGCCAAACCTTGCAGGTTCTGGTTTCCTGCCCATTTCCTTGCTTCAGGCAAAGTATTATGGTGTAAAGATAGAGAACAATATTTGTCTTTGTCTTCCCTGTATTTATGGATTTAGGAGTAGGGCTATCTCTTCCCAACAGAATTACAGGATACATTTTATGTTTGAATTAGAACTTGTTTTGTACCATTGGTCTTCACTTATCCCTAAATCTGGAAGCCGAGGAGGCTGTTTCCAATGATCACCTTATCGGGGAGATATTTTCACCACTGTTGCATGCAAGAAGTTACACGGCAGTGATCTTCACAAATACCAATCGTGCAGGGCTGGATGCCTGTACCAACTGAGTAGGAATTTGATAGGGAACCTGACAGTATTATTCAGTTGCTAGGTTAAGCCTTTTAATGAGCTTCCTCTGTTAATAACTGATCTGGCAGTTGTACACACACAGAAATTTGTAACCTTGGAAGCTAAAGCCTCCTTCAATTCCTTCTTATTCACCTTCGTTGGAAGGAAATAGATGCATTCATGCATGGATTATTTTCGTGGGTATCCATTTTTGAAGTGGCCATGTTGTATTTATTTTGGCTAGAAATACTGTACTTCCTTGGTATATTCTGATTCATTATAACTTGGGGAAATGTATGTGGATGTCACCTTACTGGTGTTGTACTATAATAAAATAGCTTAGCTTACATAGCACACTATATATTCCTGAGAGGAGCTGAATCTTTATGGATTTTGAGAATCCCCCCATATGCATATTCAGGTTCTAATTGTGGGTGCAGAGGTGTATTTCAGGTACTTTCCTTTGCTTAGAAAGAGAACAAATGCAGAACACAGGGCTCTGTCTTGAACAACTGTTGTGCTATAACAAACCTTGTATTTCTTAGCGTCCTCTGCAGGTCTTTGGCAAATGCTCTTTATTTACCCTCAAACCCTTTCTTCCTAAAAATAAGTCACAATGCTGCTGACAGGTCTTGGGTAAAATCAGGACACACAATTCAGAAATATGTTTTCAGCACATCCTTTTAGTCTGTTACCAATACCTACTGATAGGTAATATAAAAATAAAGCATGTCTGTTAGGTGTGGATTCATTGGGTTTACATACTGTCTATTCAGTAGGAGCCAAAACCAGTATTTTTTTGTTTACTAGAATAAAGCATCAAACCAGACAATAGAGGGACATTGAATAATCTCCAAGCAACAAGCTTATTATAAATAGGCAACATATCTACTTCCCCATTCACCCAGAATAGATACTTTTTGATTTTAGAGGACATTTCAAAGTCATAGTAAGTGAATACTTTAACTAAAGTACATTTTTCTTTTCATAAAATAACCAGTGTCCATTTGTTTCCCTTAACCTTTCTGTCATGAGCAGCAAAAATGTGTAATATGTTTATTTTACCTGCTATTTCATACTTTCCGAGGGTCCATTATTTTGGGGGACAATAACTGGCCCAGGGCTGTTCTTTTCCATAAGGCACATAGCCATCCCTTGTTAATTTAAAAAGTTTTTAAACCAATAATTTAAAACAAGTACTGTATATACTCGAGTATAAGCCTAGTTTTTCAGCACCCAAAATGTGCTGAAAAAGTCACCCTCGACTTATACTCGAGTCGGGTGCCATGGGTCCCTCTAGGCTAGCACCCTCTCTCCTTTGTGTGTAAATTAGGCCACCTGCAACCAGACCCTCCAGTGCCCTGGCCTAGGCTCCCACTAGCAATAATTATTTCCCCTTACATCTCCTCCGGGACTGGGTCTGCTGCTAGTTTGCCAATGTGCAATGAGCGTGGGGTAGTACTCATATTGTTTTTGTTGACCCTCTTCTCCGCTTACAGAGCTAGTTTACTGTTTTTCTTTGAAATAAATATTGAAGAACATATACCCCACTGATGCCTCAATTAATGTCATTTTATTGGTATTTATTTTGATTATTAAAACTTAGCAGTAGCTGCTGCATTTCCCACCCTAGGCTTATACTCGAGTCAATAAGTTTTTCCAGTTTTCTTAGGTAAAATGAGGTACCTCGGCTTATATTCGGATCGGCTTATACTCGAGTATATAGTAAGTCTGCTCTCTTCACTAGCAATGTGACAATACTGCTAGTTTGTAACCCAGAACATCAGGCCATCATTGTAATAAATATACTGCAGTAAATGTTCAGTTGCACACAGCAGTGCATAGCTGGCAGTAATGCAGAATGCAGCTATTTTCCATGAGGTTGCTTTTCTGTGTGGTTGGTGAAAAAGTAAAGTCAGCCTGAGAACTGATGGTCCCTGTTGCATGCACAAGCTTAGGTTTAGAGTAGGAATAAACTAGTTTCCAGGACCTACTTACTCATAGTATTGACTAATGCATACAAAGTGCAGTCAGGTGTTACAGATCAGTAAAAATCTAAACCTGTTCTGTATATGACCTCTTTGGGTGTCACCTAGATTTGCTAGGCTGTCCGTTGTATTTCATTGCACCGTTCCACACAATATTACATTTTCCTTCGACTCCACTTGACTACTAAATAGAGAAGATTATAGTCTCATTTATATGATAATAACTTGCACACAAGATTTTGCTGAGATTGAAGGGCACTTGTTACACAAAGAAATGTATACCTGCTTTATGTGTATTCTTCAGTATTCTGGATATGTCCTTACACCTTTTTTTTTTTCTAATTACAGACCTTCTATGGCATCATCAACAGGTCCAGCCTGGTGTTTTTTTACCTTTATATGGCTGCTATCCCGTTTCTGCCAGTTGGCCCATGCTCAAACTACAGCAGTCCCATCTGGATGTGGGGCGGGTATAAATTCACTATACTATTACTTATGTGACCTTAACGCTGCCTGGGGCATTGTGCTGCAAGCAATAACCAGTGCGGGTATAGTGTCTACTTTCATCCTCACCATTGTCCTAGTAGCCAGCACTCCATTTATCCAGAATAAGAAAAAGAAAAGCCTATTAGGAACCCAAGTCTTCTTCCTTCTGGGCACCCTTGGCATCTTTGGTCTTGTTTTTGATATGGTTGTTAAGAAAGACTTTGCTACTTGTGCATCAAGAAGATTTCTTTTTGGACTGTTGTTTGCCATCTGCTTTGCCTGCTTGTGGGTGCATGGAGTCAGTCTCAACTACCTCATAAGAAGAAACACTCAGCCCAGTGGCTGGTGGATCTTTGGCCTAGCTGTGTGTCTTTCTCTTGTCGAGGCTATCATTAATACAGAGTGGCTCATCATCACCATTGTGAAGACAGCAAACCCTCCAGCTGACCCTTGCTTAATTGGCAATGCCGATTTTGTAATGGCCCTAATATATGTTATGTTCCTTATCCTTGCAGGATTTATAACAGCCTGGCCAGCCCTATGTGGTCGATATGGCCATTGGAGAAAGCATGCAATTTTTATTCTGTTAACATTATTCTTATCAATTTCTATCTGGATTGTCTGGATTGTTATGTATGTCTATGGCAATGTGCAAGTTGGCAACCCCCTGTACTGGGATGACCCCACACTTGCTATTGCTTTGGTCTCCAATGGTTGGGCTTTCATCTTCTTCTACATCATCCCTGAGATCTCCCAGCTGACCAAACCAACCCTGGAGCAGACTTTTGAGGAAGAACCTTACCCAATAAGAGGGGTGGGTTATGAAACCATTTTAAAGGAACAGAGTACCCAGAGAATGTATGTGGAAAACAAAGCATTCTCCATGGATGAGCCACCTTCTGGTAAGTGCCACGTGAGTAGTGTAAACACAAAGCTTTGCATGAACTTAAAGGCGTAGGGAAAAAATCTCAACTGAAAAAATTACATAACCTGACAAACAAAACACTTAAAACATCGGCTGAAAATTTGAAGCAGGATTTCTAAAAGGCTCAGTGTTTGTAACCAGTTATTTTGTTGATATTCAGGGTTGGACTGGGCTGGCCAGACACCAGGAAAAATCCTGGTGGGCCCCGCCAGCCCAAATCCGCTACTTGCCTTGAACTTTTTGTCCCAAATCAAAGAAGACACAATGTGCGTGCATGGTCACGTGCGACGGGGGGTGCGCAATGTACATTATACATCTCTTAAGGCTTGAGATGCCCGACTGGGGTGGGGGCCCTTGGGGTGGCAGCCCTGGTGACCCCAAACACCCAAGTCCAAGCCTGCTGATATTTCTGCACTATATCATGTGCTGCCATTGCCACTACAATATACATGCTTTTTCTTAACTTGCATGACAATATATGAGTGAATTCATGCTCAAAACTTTGAGCCCCATATTCTATGATTTAAGCTAAATCCAAGATTTCATAAGGTTTTGTTGCTATTACAGAAGCTCAGATACCTAGACTGCATAGTATATATCAGAACAGTCAAGTTGACATAAGTATAGAATTTGTCTTTAAAATGTATATACAGATCATATCAGGTCTTTAAAATGCATATAAAGACCAGATGGAAATTTGTTTAGTCCATGTAAAGTTGTGTTAAGATAAAGGCGAGCATTACCCTTAGCTGAATGCTTCTTTTGACCCCCTCAGTGAGGCAGCATGTTGTCACATTGAGCCAAACCCTTTAATAGCCTACAGATGTAATTTAAGTATGATGTCCCAACTAGCTGATGTGGTCTGACCATTTTAGAAACTCTAAAGTGTTTGGTGCAAAAGACACCTTAGTGATCTGAGGCTGACTAATATTTAGGATCCTTATTTTTACCATTATTCTCTGTTAACAGCCAAGAAGCCGGTTTCCCCTTACAGTGGATACAATGGCCAAACAGGGAAAAGTGTCTATCAGCCAACAGAAATGGCCCTGATGAACAAGACTCTTGTAAGTGTCTCTTACTAAAGGCAAGCTTCTGATTTCTGACTGCAAAATCCAGAGGGAACACTGTTCTCTTAATAGCTGTCTACTGCCACTTGAGAAAACGTGCTTGTTTCCTACCATTTTCTTTCGTCATATCTACACTGTGTCAATTTTTACACCTGCAGAAACCTCAGAAAGTAAAATGGGTTGCATAGTACCATAGTTTCTTTGACTGAAATAGAGATTCAAGGTCCTCAGTTCTGCTCATTGCAGACTTCCTTCTGTTGCTGTTGATCCAGAAGACCAACAGAAAGTCTGTTATTAAGTCTTGAACTTGACTGATACCCTTGCTTATATTTCTGTGATCTGAACAACTGTACTACTGTGCACTTCATATTATTTTTGTAGGCTCAGTAACCTATAGTTCCCTATCATTGGCCCTTGTTGGCCTAAAACCAAAGTTGGATAGCTTCCCTAAACTGGGAGACTGCATGGCTGTGTTCTGAAAGAACAGAATGTGTGCATATATTCAAGGATGCCTTTGTGGTTATTTATGTTAAGTTAGGCTTATAAAGAGGTTACAGATTTATAGATATAGTTTATACTGCCAGGAGTATTCATAACATTAAAAAGCCACCACCAGATATCATCCTAATTGCTTTAAATCCTGTGCCTTTATGCCCTTGAGATTAGTATTGCCACACAGTAAGCTTAAATAGCACAAATACAACCAATGATCTAGTAAAATCTATATGCAACCTAGGAAACACCTCCCATGAGTTAAACTGCCTTCTCCCATTTATAACATATCAAATATCACTCACTTGGCACTGACATTAATAGCTGGCGAATTTATTTGGTGGTTTTGCTCTGAAGATAAGATTTTCCCGTACTGAGAACAGAAGCTCTTTCATCCATAGAATATACATAATCACATCAAAGAGCTCTGTACAGTTAATAAGCATTAGTGTTAGGATATTTTTTGGATATGGACCTTATTTAGTTTGTTAAAAAGTAATGGTTTGTTTCCTGAGACTTTTGGCTCATTACTTAGAAATGTTGCTCTCAGTGAGTTTTTGTACAGTATGGTAGCACTGCATTTCTGCTCCTGATTTACAGTGCTGCACAGAACCAGAAACTCAGGCTTAAGCTGTAATTTTTAGGTGAATACAGATGTTACTGATCAAGAGACAAGACAAGCCACTGACTTGCAGCTAATAAATCCTCACCTTTTATTATTATTATTATTGTTGCCACACCTTTTTCCCTGGATTCACACAGTTGAATTCTATATCATCAAATCTGAGTATTTTCCATTATTTACTTCGGGACCCATGTATTAATCAACAATAACAAAAATCCTCTATTTAAGCTTTACCTATTGCTTATTATATCTTGTACCTTTGCCAAACACTTTTACCTCTGTTTAATACTTCTCTAATGGAATGTGCTGTGCTTGCAAAAATCTTTGTGTTAATTATAAATAATGTGCATCTAGTATTGTTTACATTAGTGCATTTAACAAGCAGGCAGCTTTGTACTTGCTGAACTAACTCCTTGTCTCTCTCTCTAACAACAGCCAGAGCGGTCGTATGATGTTGTCATTCCCCGGGCCACCGCTAACCCACCCCCAGTGGCCAGCAGTAACTCCACATTAAGGGCAGATGATGCATATGCTGTACAGAACTTCCACATTGCAAATCCTACAGCCCATAACATGCAGGTGTGATATAATTGTGTCATAGCCAAATATAAGTCTGGCCTTTGCAGTTGGTTTGCTGAATGCACCGATGATCCATTCATCATTAGATATTGCAGTTAGGTCTGTATCAGATAAGTGGCAAAGTATAGTCCATGATGCTTTTGTCAGAGGGCAACTGCCTGCAGCCATTCTCTTCTCTGGTACATCCCTCCCAATGGTAGACTGTAATTGGAGAGAGATGGGCTGAGGAATAGAAATTAGATGGCCAGGTAGTGGAATATTTAGTTTGCCTAATGTGACATTTAGGTAACCCACTTAGCAATTTGAATATCTTCTATAAACATAAAATGGCTTTTTTTGTATTTTAGTCGCAGTCCCCATACAATCGATGGTGAGGTGGAACCACTACAACCTCTACTGGGACCCAGGCTGGATCTCTTTCCGTTCTGCCTGCAAGCACACAATTCTGATCTATTCATGGACCTCATGGGAGAATTTTTCTTCCTTTATGGGATGTTGCCTTATTTGACATAAGCATTTAATCAGACCAAAAATGTGCATGTATGCTCCCTTACTTTTTCTTTGAATATAAGCGACAAACAATGGTTCATATACCATTAAGTATTCACGTAGTGCACAGTTGAACGAGTTCTAAAAAGTAATAGAAGTGTAAACTAGCAAACCTTCTAGAAGGTTGATAGTTAAAATGGGGCACTTACCACTTGTGCAGCATCATTCAACATGCCCAGAAGAATGTAAGCAATTGTGACTGTAGTTTGGGATACAGTTGCCTTGACTACATATAGAGCAATACATAAATATTTATCATCCCGTTTACTTATTTGTTGCTTTTCCTGTACTCAAAATGGTACCAGCCTCAGGCAGATGTGGGGACAGATCATTATGGGGTCACTTACTGGTGGGGGTCATTGCGGTTTTTATGCAACCGCAAGCAGTTTGGTGCTTTTTTGCACAGCAGTCTATTAATGGATCGCAAAACAGAACTTTTTCTGCCCCTTTGGTGGTAAAAGTTGAAAGCTGCAAGCCAGTTCTACTGAGTGCCTTTTAACAAGCCATCCTTATTGGTATAGTCCAAATATTTCACCTTTGGGCACCGTGTCGGTGCAGATATGCATCATGTTAAAACTCTATTTTGTTTGTGTATATAGTAATTTACACAATATCCTGTATACATTTAAAGAGTGTTATTTTTACACTATGATGTGTGTAAATAGGTGTGAGTGTGTGTGAATGTGGGGTATTAAGTTGCCCGATAAGTTTCCTGTGATATCAAACCCCTGCACTGGTCTCGAAGCGAAAATGGAGTGTAATTTAAATCTTCTAGGAACATTAATGACTGTCCTAACTTGAATGTGTTCTTATGACTTTCTGTTCTTTATGTAAATGAAATAAAACATTTATTTAACTGAAAACATTGTGTTACTGTGCTGATCAGTGGCCTTGATCAAATGAGCACACAGGTAAAATGTGCGTTAAGTGAAAGGAATATTATATTATAGGGGTGAGGGAAAGAAATACTATACTACTACACATTTAAAGCAATGGCTTGTTACTGGTACAGTACAGTGCCCCCCCCCCCCCCACTGTGACTGAGTAAGCTTTAAATGGCACCAGTTCTGAGATTAACTGGCCCCTGCATTGTTCACACCTCAGATTCAGGCTGTAAACCCCTGTATTGTTCACACCTTTATTGTTCATCCCCTGCATTGTTTACAACTCAGGCTCACACTGTAATTGCCCACAGTGTTCACCTATTCACACCTTAGACTGTAGGAGCAGTGTCAGCATTGTGTCTCTGTATTTACTGCCTGCCTGTGTGTGCCATACTCTGCCTGCCCTATGCTGCCTGTGTGTGCCATACTCTGCCTGCCCTATGCTGCCTGTGTGTGTCATACTCTGCCTGCCTTATGCTGCCTGTGTGTGTCATACTCTGCCTGCCTTATGCTGCCTGTGTGTGCCATACTGGTTGCAGAGTGTGTACCTGGGCCCAGCCAGGCTTTGTTATGTTACTGCACATTATATATCTATGACTCTATATCATATGACATAACAGAGTAACTGTTACGAGTGCCGGGAGACCAGCGCTCACTCTTACCTTTAGGCGCATTGGTCCCCGGACTTGTCCTTGCTTTCACATATTGATGCACATTCTGGTGTGCCACTTGGTACTGCATGGATGTGATGATTTCAATTTGATGCCAAATTCAAAGTTAAATAGTGCTGCATTGTTTGTTTTCATTGCCAAAGCTGACTGAGGATCCAGACCTCAGCTAAAGCATTGTTTTCGTTTTCTCTACTGGTTCTTGACTCTGCCTGATTTTTGACACTGAATTTTCGCTGCCTACCCTTGACACTTGCCTGACTGCTGTTGCTTCTGCCTGACCCCTTTTGTATCACGTTTCTGAGTCAACCTTGACAGTGTTTAGAATCTCTTCTCCGCAGCAGAAAGCCCGGGCCCCAAAAGGGCATTGGTGAAAACTGGGGTTGCCTTCTATTTAACCTGAAAGGTTGGTACTAGCAGTCTACGGGCTTTCTCATACTACAGTGCCTAACTACTGTTACTATATTACTTTTATTAATTAAAAAAAAGTATTAAAAAAACCTCCAAGAAAACTATAGCAGAATATAATGGCAATGCCCTGAAGTTTAGTTTATTATTAGTCATTATTCCCCAGCTTCCAGGTCTTAAGTCTCTATTGTTACACCCACAGCTTCTGAGTCTATAGTCTCTGTTGTTAGTTACCTGGCTGTAAACCTTATGGTTGTTAAAAAGATAACTATGAGTAATGATATATTAGGCTATAAACAAGTATAGCATTCATCTGATAATAGCAAAAAAAGTGGAAATCAACACTGAATACCTCACAAACATATTCAGCCAAATCCTCGCCAAATCTCTTTTATTGAAGTACAGGTATGGGACCCTTTATCTGGAAACCCATTATCCAGAAAGTTCCTAATTACAGATTTCTCTGTAATTATAAAACAGAACCTTGTACTTGATCCCAACTAAGATATAATTAATCCTTATTGGGGGCAGAACAGCCCTATTGGGTTTATTTAATGGTTAAATGATTCCCTTTTCTCTGTAATAATAAAACAGTACCTGTACTTGATCCCAACTAAGATATAATTACCCCTTATTGGGGGCAGAACAGCCCTATTGGGTTTATTTAATGTTTTATTGATTTTTTTAGCAGACTTAAGGTATGGAGATCCCAATTACAGAAAGACCCCTTATCAGGAAAACCCCAGGTCCTGAGCATTCTGGATTAAAGGTCCTATACCTGTACAAATAATACACTGACAGTTTGCTCTCCCAGATATTTTTATTCCAAACTCAGCATTACTGATTTAAAGTGACATAACATTTTATCACTATTTCTTTTATCAGTCCAATGTTCTACTAGTTTTTATAGCCCAGTATGTCATTTCCTTGGTTATCTTAACAGCCATAACAATCCTTTTGTAAGGCGCTATATAATACATAGATAAACAGGAGTTATGGTCCTCACAACAACATATTTTAGGGCTTCATACACTTTCTGTGCTATTCAGCAGAAAAGCAAATACATCTTCATTTAAACTGTCAGCACAGTGATTCCAGTCCAAAAGCACAAAGGACAACAATTGACCTAATAGTTTGTTTGTGCCTGGCTCTCGGGTCCTTAAACCAAAATCTCAAGGGCTCGGTTTTACAAATGGGCCTCAAGGTGCAGTTCCATCCAACAGAAACCAATGAGGGGATTAACTTCTCCTTGAAAATGTGTCAAGGACAGGCTGTCACTGACTATTCTATTCCTGTACTAGGATTCAATGGTACTTGACAAAATAAAGTTAACTAAACATTAATAAACAGGTTTGGACTGGGGCGCCGGGACAACGGGGAAAAACCCAGTGAGCCCCGGCAGCCCAGACCTGACCCCTGTCGGCGATCCCCCCGGCTGCAGGTGTCCCCCCCTCCCTTACGCTGCTCAGGGGAGGATGTTGTGCGGGTGGTGTGCCCCTGCTGGGGGTGCGGGGGACAGTGCCTATGGGCCCCTGCACCCCCCAGTCTGACCCTGTTAATAAATCACAAATTATGGGAGTTATTTTCGAGAAACTCAAATTTGTCGAGGAAAATTGCCAAAAAACTTGAATTTTTAGGGAAACAATATCAGAAAACTCGAGTACTGGCAAAAACCCATTCGTAGAAGTAAAAAAAAAATCTACTTTTTCTCAAAATTGCTCAGTAAATGTGCCCCTAAATGTAATTTTTAAAGCAGAGACTGTTTGCTGCACAAAGAGAGTAAGTCAACTTTGGGTCATGATTTATGAAAGACATATAAGACTACAGATTAAATCACGATACAAATTGTAAAATACATATATTCATACAGAGAATGATTGGTCAGATAACCCACAGAGAAGCCATTGTAACAGAACTGAGGCATAGAAGGGTCACGTGCCCCAGTGTTTCCAAAATTTCTGGGTATTCCAAAAGGCACAATGGATGTGATATACAGTATGAGGACTGATGAGGATAAGCCAGTGAAGGGATAATTATTTAAGCTAAAGTGTTCTAGCAGTACTAGTGTAGTAGTAAGCAGAAAGGTAAGTTCATAAAACAGGGCAATGGTCACAGCAGGCATCAGGCAAAACTGTAGGCCAAAGAGCAGCAGAAATCAGTACTAGGATTCTGTACTCTTTGAACTTTCTTGAACTGCAAAACTACAGGAGGAAGCTTAAATGATCCAACACAGGTAAGCGTGAGAGGCAACCTGAAACAGCATCAGAGCAGGAGGAATAACTGGTGTGAGCCAACAAAGGTGGAGAATAAAGTCATCATCATTAATTAAGCCAGAACCCAGACAGCCTCCCGTGGCTCAACAAGGAGGAGCAGTAGCCCATAAACATTAGTTTCCCTGTTCTAAATTTGGAAGGTCCTGACAAGTAGATAAATAGAGCTAATTTGCAGACTTCAATGCAAAGCTTGTATATTAGCCAGGAGGGTACTATCCTGTAAAATATATCTAAACGGTGCTCTGCAATCACCCCTGTTTGGGCCCTTCAGCTGAAACCTAAAGAATTTAGTGTTCTGAAGCCAAATAAATTGCTATATGACAGTAACATAAAAGAAAGAGCAAACTACACAGAAATGATGGCTTACTTTAACCACTAGGAAATCAATATAAATAACTCCATTCAGGAAAAACTTTTCTTAGGCACACCCAACACCTATTCGAGTCCTTTAGGCCAATTAGGCAGCTTATCTGCCCCTGGGGGCCTTCCCGATCAATATTTGCCTGAAGATTGGGCAGGTTTGATTTTCCCAATATATCAGCGGCTCATTGATGCAGTCCTTGGTCCGACAGCACCTATGCCCAGGGCCAGAACTAGAGGTAGGCAAAAGAGGCACCTGCCTAGGGTGCAACGATTGGGGGGCGCCAGGCAGGTACCTCTTCTGCCTACCCCTAGCCCACGCTCCCTTCTCATTGCCCCCGCCGGTTGTCATTACGCAGTGGGGGCAATAACCCCCCCTTACTTGACGGAAGGGGGGGAGGTGCAGGGGCAAGGTGGCTGACTGGGTTGCCCGGTCTGCTTGGCCCACCCCTGCCTATGCCCGCCATTGTGGGTGGCAACCTTGCCAAAGAGGGGATCTCTGTGTAGGGCCATCTTAAAAAATATATCTTTCCATGGGCCAAGTTATGTATACATTTGTAACAAAGAACATTTCATACCATAAACATTTTCTCTAATGTCTACTAATTAAAAGATTTCAAATATATGGGCCACAATCAGTATATTATTATTATTCTTATTGCATTAGATTATATTAGCTTTGTATTAAATTTACTAGTTTATGGCAGGTCTTAGTGGACTAGTAATATTAAGAATAATAAATAAAGATCTCTTGATTTTGCCCTGCCCCAGTTTATTAGTAAACACACAGCGTGGCACAGATTAAAAGGAAACATAGAAACCTAAAACTGCCCATACATGATTGTTAAAGTCAGGGGAACAGGCTGTCAGGGACTGTATCAGCTCGTTAATGTTGTCCTCGATCTGATGGGAAAATCAAACCTACCTGTTTGACATCTTGACAATGTTTAGGTAGATATTAGTTGGATTGGCCCATGTATGGGCAGAACAGAGCGGCCTGGCCGACCGATATCTGGTCCCTTGGACCGATTCGGCAGCTAATCAGCCCGTGTATGGGCAGAACAGAGTGGCCTGGCCGACCGATATCTGGCTTGAAATTGGCCAGATCTCGATCGGGCAGGTTAGAAAATCCAGTCGGATCGGGGACCGCATCGGCTCGTTGATGCGGTCCCCGAACCGACTGTCCCATAACCACAAATGTAATCCGATCATTTGGCCCCAGGGCCAAACGATCGGATTATTTTTTTTTAAAGTTAGTTGCTAACCGATATCGTCCACCCGTAGGTGGGGATATCGGGTGAAGATCCGCTCGTTTGGCGACATTGCCAAGCGAGCGGATCTTATAGTGTATAGGCACCTTAAGAGCTGAATCGACAGATATGCTGGTAGATATGAAAGAATTCTACCTCTATTTGACAGTTTAGCATTAACATTTTGCCAATGTTCAGACAATATCAATTGTTGATTCACTACACCTAATCAGTTTGCTCTGTGATTCCCGGGCAACACTTCAAAGTTCTGATACTGCTGTTGCAGTCACTCATTTACTAAAGCCGGCAGAGAGGAAAGGGTTTGGGAGTCTGCAGGTAGAAGCAAAAGGAGGGCGGAAGTGCATTGAAGTGCAGCATGGCTGTGATATACACACAAGAGAAGCATTGATTTGCTGTGATATACACATAAGAGAAGCATTGATTTGCTGTGATATACACATAAGAGAAGCATTGATTTGCTGTGATATACACATAAGAGAAGCATTGATTTGCTGTGATAGCTGTGAAATATACACATAAGAGAAGCATTGATTTGCACCATTTTGAAAAAAGAAAGCAACTGAAATATTTCACTCCATCCAAATAGTCCCTTATACAAGCAAAACTGCATTTTGTCAGGATAAAAACAATACAAATTTGTTAATGAGACAGTTCTACATAAACGTCTCCAGAGTACACGTCTCCTAAGTACATTTATGGGTCTCTCCACACTTGGCAAAGTAAACAGAATGAAAATCAGGACTTCCTTCCCCTCTTGTATGCCCTGTGTTGTTTTATTCAGCTCTTTCCTGTGTAGGAGCCCCTTATCTCAGTATTTTTCCTAATAAAAGCAATTTCTCACACTTCTCAGAAACGATATCAGCTATGCACTTTCAAGGCTTTCTGAAAATCCAAGCCAAGCTTTAGCTAAATGTGAAAAAGAACTTTTGCTGTTAAACAGTGGTGCCATTCTATTGATAAGACTGCTTGTACATGTATGGACTGCTTACATTTATGATTTATAGTGATGAGCAAATGTTTTTCGCCAGACATGGATTTGCAGCAAGTTTCCGCATCTCGCCACGGGCGAATTATTTCACAAAAGTGCAGAGAAAATTAGCAGCGGACAAATTCATTGCGCGTCAAAATTAAACACGGTTGCGGCAAATTGGGCGCAGTCGCGGCAAACAAAAAAAGACACGGGCGACAAAAAAAAGACGCAGGTGACAATGTTTAGCAAATTTTTGGTCGTTTTGCTAATTTTATGGCAAATCGAAACGGGACAGATTCGTTCATCACTAGTGATTTATCATTATCATTGCAAGTAAAAATGTATTTGTGTTTTATATTGATAAAACACAAATACATTTTGTGCTTTCACTTGGAATTTTAAATCTTGTTATTCAAATTTTGTGAATAGAAAGTCTAGGCTGGACAAAAAGGGGTAGTTTGCATTAGAGTAAAGGAACTGAACAGTCTAAGCTCATAGTTTAAATCTTCCTTCCCTATTACCAGTTTAGTTGCAACATTGAACTTCATTTTCCAATTTGCTGCCCAGTTTTCCAATTTAATCAAATGACTCTGCAAAGCGGCATGGAACTTATAGTTTTGCACAATTTAGTATTGTCAGGAAAAATAGATACAGTACTGTCTATGCCCACCTCCAGGTCATTAATAAACAAGTTAAGAAGCAAAGGACCCCTGTAGTACTCCGCTAGCAACACTGGTCCAATGAGAAGATGTCCCATTTACCACCACTCTTTGTAATCTATCCTTCAGCCAGTTCTCTATCCAATTACAAATATTATGTTCTAGGCCAATATTCCTCAATTTTATCATTAACTTTCTGTGAGGTACTGTATCAAACGCTTTAGCAAAGTCCAAGTAGATGACATCAACTGCCATTCCAGCATCAAGGTTCCTGCTCACCTCCTCATAAAAGGCAACTAAATTAGTCTGGCAAGATCTGTTACGGATAAAACCATGCTGGCACTAACTTATAATATTGCCATGTATTCATGTACCCTATCCCTTATTACCCCTTCCAAAAGCTTTCCCACCACTGATGTCAGACTAACAAGCCTATAGTTTTCAGACTGAGAACAGGATCCCTTTTTAAATAACAGCACCATATTAGCAATTCGCCAGTCTCTCAGGCACCATGCCAGACCTCAATGAATCCTGAGCTCGTTTAATACCCTGGGATGAATCCCATCCGGTTCTGGACCTTTGTTTACCTTTACAAGTTCAAGTCTCTTTTGAATTTCCTCCTGAGTGACCCATGCGTCAGTAGTTATATTACTAGAATTGGGTCTATTAAAGCCTTGATTCGCTGGCTCCTCAGTAGACAGATGAAAAATAAGAATTTATAAATATCTGCTTTTTCCCCGGTTCTAATCAACCAACTGACCCCCCTGTTCAAATTGCATCAGAAATATTCCTTACAAATTATATTCCTTCTCCTAAAAATGCACTATTATGCATACCTTATACAGAACTCCCATAGATCCACAGGATACCAAAGACTTGACCACATTCAAAATATACACTACCTAACTGCTTGGTAAAAAGATTCATTAGATACAAACAATGAGGTATGGTCACCATGGGGCATGTTTAAGAATAATAACGTAATACAAAAGGAATTACATCATATCTATTGAAGCCAACGACTTTCCTTTTTTATTTTCCCCTTTACAATACTACTTGCTGGTTAACATATTATAGTTGCTTGAAGCCACGGTAAACATTTCTTTGTTTTTACTATGTTCATTTCTTTTTATTTTTGAACCATCATTGTAATAAGTAATCAAAATCATAAATCAACACTTATAAAGAAAATTTGTTACCAAAGCCAAATCAGGAAAGAATCAAGAACATAGAAATAATAAAGTTAAATCCAAGTACCGTATATACTCGAGTATAAGTCGATCCGAATATAAGCCGAGGTACCTAATTTTACCTAAGAAAACTGGAAAAACTTATTGACTCGAGTATAAGCCTAGGGTGGGGAATGCAGCACCTACTGCTAAGTTTTAATAATCAAAACAAATATCAATAAAATTACATTAATTGAGGCATCAGTGGGGTATATGTTTTTCAATATTTATTTCAAAGAAAAACAGTAAATTAGCTCTGTAAGCGGAGAAGAGGGTCAACAAAAACAATATGAGTACTACCCCAGGCTCATTGCACATTGGCAAACTGGCAGCAGAACCGGTCCCGGAGGAGATGTAAGGGGAAATAAGTATTGCTAGTGGGAGCCTAGGCGAGGGTACTGGAGGGTCTGGTTGCAGGTGGCCTAATTTGCACACAAAGGAGAGAGGGTGCTAGTCTAGAGGGACCCGTGGCACCCGACTCGAGTATAAGCCAAGGGTGACTTTTTCAGCACATTTTGGGTGCTGAAAAACTAGGCTTATACTCGAGTATATACAATATGTAAGTAAGAGTGGGACACAGGGGAGGAGGGGGACTGGGTGCTCAAGCCACTCCTGCCCCTCATGTGGGGACGCAGATGATTTCCTTGCAGGGTGAGCCGCTGCCAGCCAACATCAGTGCCCAGTCTTAATAATGCACTTATGGGATCAAATCCCACCAACAACGATCCACCATACAGTGGGCAGCCTCCCCAAAGAAGGAGAGGCAGCAGCAAGGGCAGAACTAACACGAAGGTGCAAATTTATTAAAATGTGAGCTCACCACAGAAAAATTCACCCACTTTTTGCTCATTCCTATGGAATTTTTAGAAGCATATTTATCAAATGGTGAACTCTAACTTTACTCATTGATAAATACACTTCCAAAAATCCCATAGGAATGATTAGACAGTGGGTGAATATTTCTGTGGTGAGATTGAATCTCACATTTTGATACTGTAAATCTGCCCTGGCCATATCATGTGTTAGTAAGTACAGTTTATAAAGGGGCAAGAAAACAATATTGCCAAATTGCCATACAGTACAGTAAACAAGTGAGGCTGAAAAATGTCTTTCTAAAATTTTTAAGAACTTTTAACAGGTCTCCTGTCCATATTACCTTCCTATGAACTACTTATACAGGTATCGGACCCCTTATCCGGAAACCCATTATCCAGAAAGCTCCGAATTACGGAATGCCCGTCTCCCATAGACTCCATTTTAATCAAATAATTCAGAATTTTAAAACTGATTTCCTTTTTCTATGTAGAAATAAAACAGAACCTTGTAATTGATCCCAACTAAAATATAATTAATCCTTATTGGATGCAAAACAATCCTATTGGGTTTAATTAATGTTTTATTGATTTTTTAGTAGACTTAAGCTATTGAGATCCAAATTACGGAAAGACCCCTTATCCGGAATACACTTGGTCCCAAGAATTCTGGATAATGGGTCCTATACCTGTACCAATATTAAAACACACCCAGACTGTGTTTCACCCTCTCTTATTACCTGCTCTCTTCTGTTGTATAACCTGTGTGCCCTTCCACTGCTGGATGCTGAGCTAACATTTCTTGAAGAATGTATTGGCATTTCCAACAGCAGTTTGGCACAAACATTTAAATTAAAGAATATCGTTAAATGCAGCTCCAAATGTTAGAGTAAGAAAACTGAATTTGGACTAAGTCCATTCTTTGCTGTAGAACAATGGAGAGGTTTGTGTGATTACAAAATAGGTGATTGTTACATCCTTATTTCTTCCAACATATTTGGAGCTCTCCTGCAATAAAGACATTACCCCAAGCTAGCCCATAGAAATCAAAAAGTATGGAGTTGGTTGCTCCAGCCTTTTTGATGTTTTTCCACATTAAAAGGCAAATGTTTTCATGTAATCTTCCTTTTCATGAATATAATATACATATACTGACCAGTGACTGTTAGTTTCTTTGAGGAATTGGCCTCTGCTCATGGGTGATTTGGTTCCATAGTGTAAGTGCAAATGCATCAATTCTTATTAGCAGATCTAGGCAGCATTTGACACTAGCATTGGTTGACAGGAATGCTATTTTAGAAACAAGTGCAAATGTTGATTCAGCTGAGGCCAGGGGAGAGCCATCAGTCATTTATTGGGGAATGATATCAATAACTCCTCCTTTAAAGACCACCACTTAGAACAGAGATTCTTAATCTATGGGTTGGGACACACAAATTGGTCCCCTTTCTTTTTAGGCTGGGTTTCTATGTTTCGCCAATTTTACCTACAATTAAAATAGCGTCAACAACCTGATTCTGCAACATAATTTGGGTCCCCTGAAAAAGGGTAAAGAACCACTGAGTTACAGCAACTTTGCTTATCTTAGTAGTTGGAAAACTATAAAATAATGTACCCAGCAAAATATAAGAGCTCTCCAAAGTTGAATCTGCTCATTAGCCAAAGACTTGCTTTTGCCTTTGCACTCATGGTTCATCTCAACAACTGCAGAGTCTGCAGCTCTGTTATTTTGCCCCTGTTTTTAAAAAAGTTGTTTTTCTAGTCATGCAATATTACTTTAGGCTGGTTACCACCCTCTGCCTGTATCCCTGCTTCTCCCGCTGTCGTCTCCCTGTACTGATCTCTAACTACCCTTGTTTTCTTCCTGGGCCTTGCTTTCTTGGAACCCAGATAAAATTGTCTGCAGTCTGGTCCTGTTTGCTGCCAATAACCTATGCATCCTAATATTTTGCCTGTCTGGTACCTGGCTCAGTTCCTTTACCTCTGAATCCTTTACCTTCTGAATGAGTCCCAAGCAGAAGTGATAGTAAATATTTAGAGTGAAGACACACAGAGCTACTAGTAGTGGCTACTTGTAAATAGACAATGGTGATCATTTACTGAAAATTGTCTATATGTATGTTTTAGCAGAGGCAATTCTTAGTAGCTCTTTGTGTCTTCACCCTTAAAGATGCTGGATCGAATTAAACATACAGGTAGACAGTGTATGGCTAATAGAGTAGATGTAATAAAGACAAGACATTATGTTGACGTGGCATTTAAAAGGTAGGAGCAGGAATAAGACATTTCTGCAATATAGGACTACCTATTGCACATGTGAAGTCTCCATAGAAGCAGAGTTCTCCCTACAGAACTCTGTTTTTGGTATACAAATCAGTGAATTGTATCTGATATTTCAGCATGTCTGTGTATGTTTGCAAGGTTAAGAAGGGGGGCAAGGAACAGCAAGCAGAGACAATTAACGTAGGTCAGGGAGTTGTGCTTATTCACAGGATGCAGATATTAGGAAGGGGATAACCGGGAAATTAGGGTGAACAGTAAAATAGTAGACAAGGAAGAAATAACTTTTGTCAGACTGAACATCTTGGAGTTGCCAATTATTTCATTTTAGAGGAGCCAAGCTAAAAAACAAACTGAATTATCAGCCAACTAAGTCATACACTTGGGAAAGGCCATTCCTTTGTTACAGGGGAGAAAACAGGTTATGTGCAGGGCACAATGAAACCAACAGCTTCATCTCAGTTTATAAACAATGCTACTGAATCAAATAACGCTAAGTTTTCCTTGTTTCAGAAAATTAAATTTTCTCTGTGGAAGAAATTGATGCAAATGAATGCAAGTTATAGCAGATTTGTAAGGCAAGTTGCTATAGCAAGCATGAGTTCTATACAGTGTCGGACTGGGGACCCAGGAGCCCACCAGAAAACCTTAGACCCTAGGCCCGCTTTCCAAACTATTTTTCCTCCTGTCCTCACCCAACCTCTTTATTCTCCCAGTCTCTTTTATTTACATGCTAGCATCTATCCTTCCATATATTTCTCCTCTTCCTTCCCAATCAGAAATAGGGAATAACCATGAAACAGACCAAATAGCCAGGAGCAGCAGGGCCCACTGACACCTGGGCCCACCGCGAGTTTTCCTGGTATCCTGGTGGGCCAGTCCGACACTGGTTCTATATAAGGGGAAACTATAAGGTGACTATGCTAAGATACTATTTTTTGCAGTATTGCAGTATGATTATTTTATTGTTTATTGGTATTGTTTTATTGAAAAACTATTTAATAAAACCCAGACACAAAGACATGACTTGGTTGGCTTGGAAGGCGAAAGCCATATTCCTAATGATGCTTCTGGAGAAACCTGATGCCTTAAGGCCGTGTGCCTTTGCTGCTTCTGGCAGGGCTGAAAGAGTCGAAGCACATTGTCGGATGCAGGAATTTCAGCCAGAAAGGAAACTCAAGGGCATTGGAGAGACAAGCAAAGCAGATTGTGCCAAAGCTTCTGGATATACAGTGATACAGTGCAGTAAACTGTAACTGTACGTTTAAAGAGATAAAAATTGATTTCCCATCTGAGTCTGATGCAAGATCGCAACTTTAACCATTGCTGTTTAATGGCTGATCAGTGCAGGGCACGTTTCCGGTCATGTTAATATTTTAGCTATCGTCGCTGAGGAAAAAACATTTGTATACTGCCAGCGATCCACAACCATTGATTTTATCATGTGACTTTATCATTCTGGAATTTATGAAGGTTATTCATATTTTGAGGAACCAGCAGAATTCTGAGTTATTGATAAGTATTTATCAGGCAGTAAAATCCCTGGAAAAATATAATGAATTAGACTGTCCTGTCACTCAAGCATCCAGCAGAAACGTCTGCCAGGGCTCAGTGCTTGTATGAGTTTCTGTATCAGTAGAACATGAGCTTATGCAGCAAACTTGCACTTTAGCATTTGCCATGATTTAAGCAATGGGCATAACGTGCTATTCCCCGGCTCCATATAGCTCTGCATGGTACAGTAAAGCAATCACATTACGTTTATCTACTTTCATTATGGAATATAGGCACTTGCAACCTTACAGATATGGTGAATTAAAACTTCCAGAATCCCACTGGGACTAATATAAAAATATTTATAATAAGAACAAATATCCAGCCTTGCTTTTTGACCACTTTACACCACAGCTGACTTTATGTTATCACACTTTAACCTACTACTCAGATCAGGGTTGGACTGGGGGGTACAGGGCCCACCAGGGCTGCCGCCCTGGGGGACCCGCACCCCCTAACCACCTGCAGGGGCCCCCACCACCCGCCTGATGTCCTCCCCTGAACACACATAAGTGAAACGCGGCAGGGGAGGACATCGGCAGCCAGGGGAAATGGCAACAGGGATCAGGTCAGGGCCACCAGGGCGCACCGGGTTTTTTCCCGGTGTCCCTGCAGCCCAGTCGAGATAGACCAGGTGCCCGCTAATGGTGGTACTGATACTCCTGCCTGCTGCTTTGTAAGCGGCTCCTCAAATCAGCCTGGAGTTAATAAATAATGATAGTAAAAAGAAAGCAGGAGATTACACCATTCATATGAGATAACTGATATCTGGTCCTGTCCATACAGTCATAATTTATACTTGTCTTCCATTTTATGATTATAAGACATATTATAATGAATTGTGGCATAAAGCACTGATACAGTCCTCCCAAGTGCAAGACTGATAACATGGGTTATCATGGCTTTCAGTGCTAAAAATCTTTGATTATTTTTGTCATTTATTGAGCAAATGAACCACAGAAAAAGACAAAGCTATGCCATCTAAAAAGCTGTCGAAGTCATGTAGAAGGCAATGGGAGCTGCCCTAGGCAATCTGTAACAATATTTTTATGCCAGCATGTGTCTTTAGCTTTATCGTGTTTACTACTGATGTTTTTTTTAATTAATACTTGATTATCTGTGTATATAATCTATGCTTCCATAGTTTCAAGTTTAATAAGGATGATCTGTAGAAGGAAATAATGACCCAGATCAGAACAGTATGAATTCAGCCAACGTTACCTTAAGCTCTGCCTCTGTTTCAAAAGCTTGCCCTTTTTGCTATACTTTGCCTTTAAATATGTTCCTCTCTATACCAGCAAAAGTGCAGCAAATGTCATCTTCCTGCTGTTTGTTTATATGCATTAACCTGATCTTCTCTAATGAAGCACTTTAACTCCCCAGAGTTTTTGCAGCTCAGAGCCCATTCCTCGTTAATTAGGGTTATTGTTCCACACACAGGGACCAATTAAATCAGAGAAAGGACACACGCGGGCACAGGTATACTGGAAGCAAACTTCATAATTAACCCTTCTTTTGCCAACCTGTCATGCAGTGCATTAGAACTTATTAACTACAAGTTAGATAGCATTACATACCATAGAAGCTTAAATAACCTGTGACTAATACAAATGTTCTGTAGATAACAAGATTAATATCTTTATTTTGAAATTACAGTGCTGCTATAGTTACATATAGAGAATATTTACAGGCCTGGTTATTTTCCAGGAACAATACATGAAATCTAATATGTCATATAGTATTTTGTGCTTGATTTAAACACCAAAAACAAAGTTTCCTGGCACACTGAGTTAGCACTTTTAGGGCATTCCCAAACTGATTCTTCTATATTCAGCCTGGTTGCACTCACAAGCATTCAGAGTTGCGTTTTACTCCATGTGCGTTTTCTTGGCGCAACATGCTGCATTTTCTTGTGCTTGACATGTGTTCATAATTCAGTAGAACAGGGGGTTGCGGCTGGAACTGGCAAAAATGCACATTAAAATGCAAAATAGGCTTTTTTTTGCACTCAGCATGCATTTGTAAACACACAATATGAATATGAGCCTTATTAATTTAGTGCACAAAGATAAATGCTAGTTCAGAATCATGAGTTCTGGATTACGTGCCAGTGATAGGTAGGATATTGAGCACTTGTCAGTACAGTCACTGAAGTACACTTAGCTTTTATAGCAATATAGGAAAATAGCAATACTAGGTAAAATAAAGTGGCTGTTTGAACACACGTGTATGTATATATCAGACTTGCACTGCACTTTGTATTTCTATTCTTTATATCCTATATAATGCTATTTATATTATATTTATATATATATATAGTACTGATGCACTGATGCATTTGTGCATTTTATCATTCTAATATTAATGGGGGTAAAAGTCTCTTGGAAGGGACTGGGGCTGTGGGATAGCAGGTATAGTAGGGAGAGATGGTGCCTATAGTAGCAGTGGGATAATAGCCTCTGGGAAGGGACTGTGGGATAACAGGTATAGTAGGGAGAGATGGTGCCTATAGTAGCAGTGGGGGGATAATAGCCTCTGGGAAGGGACTGTGGCTGTGGGATAGCAGGTATAGTAGGGAGAGATGGTGCCTATAGTAGCAGTGGGGGGATAATAGCCTCTGGGAAGGGACTGTGGCTGTGGGATAGCAGGTATAGTAGCAAGAGATGGTGCCTATAGTAGCAGTGGGGATAATAGCCTCTGGGAAGGGACTGTGGCTGTGGGATAGCAGGTATAGTAGCAAGAGATGGTGCCTATAGTAGCAGTGGGGATAATAGCCTCTGGGAAGGGACTGTGGCTGTGGGATAGCAGGTATAGTAGCAAGAGATGGTGCCTATAGTAGCAGTGGGGATAATAGCCTCTGGGAAGGGACTGGGGCTGTGGGATAGCAGGTATAGTAGGGAGAGATGGTGCCTATAGTAGCAGTGGGGGGATAATAGCCGCTGGGACGTGACTGTGGTTGTGGGATAGCAGGTATAGTAGGGAGAGATGGTGCCTATAGTAGCAGTGGGATAATAGCCTCTGGGAAGGGACTGTGGCTGTGGGATAGCAGGTATAGTAGGGAGAGATGGTGCCTATAGTAGCAGTGGGGGGGATAATAGCCTCTGGGAAGGGACTGGGGCTGTGGGATAGCAGGTATAGTAGGGAGAGATGGTGCTTATAGCAGAGTAGTGTATTGTAGCATCTGTAATGTTTTGATGTGGGCAGCCATATTGAGGCATGTACATGAGCATATTTTGTTGTCATAAATCAGATTAAATACACAGATATTAAGTACAACGTTGAGCCAGGAACTGGTCTGATTACCCTCTTGAGAGCCAGAAAGGAATTTTCTGCACCTCTGCTCAAATAGTAGAGGCTGCAGATTGGGTTTTTTTTTGCCTACCTCTTAATAAAATATTAGTTAGGCAGGTTGAACTTGATGGGCCTGTGTTCCTTTTCAAACAAATCTTAGCTCTTATGTCAGGAGATACTAAGGAGCTCTCCCAGTGAATCTGCAGGTTCAGAGTTTGCCATATGGTATAAGATGTTTGCAATGGAAGCAAAGGGGGTGTATTTGCCGGTGACCCATAGTGTGTGATATTCCTTGATGATACAAACTATTCTGCAAGTGCTTTAGGGCTGCATGCATGAGTTCCATCCGTGTAGATAAACATCTTACAGGGAGGCTGAAGTGGCGCTGGGCTTGCGCATTCCTCAGGCCGCTACCCTCCCCCGACACACAGACCTCCTTTGTTCTGGATCACCAGGTGAAGCAAAATATATTCCCATGACGCCACTTAAAAAAAAAGCTTCAGCCAGAAACAAGTATTTGACAGCAGAAAGGCAGAACTCTCTCCCCATCTAGCAGCATAAATAGCAGATAAAGTAAGTGCAAATACACACAAACACACGTATGACCAGAACCTGAACATAACACTTTGCTTTCTGTGGCATTTTAATATACAGGTATAGGACCCGTTATCCAGAATGCTCAGGACCAAGGGTATTCTGGATAAGGGGTTTCCTGTTATTTGGATCTCCATATTTTAGTAAGTCTACTAAAAAATCAATAAAACATTAATTAAACCCAATAGGATTGTTTTGCATCCAATAAGTATTATATATATCTTAGTTGGGATCAATTACAAGGTACCGTTTTATTACTACAGAAAAAAAGGAAATCAGTTTTAAAATTCTGAATTATTTGATTAAAACGGAGTCTATGGGAGACGGGCTTTCCGTAATTTGGAGCTTTCTGGATAATGGGTTTCTGGATAAGGGATCCCATACCTGTATTTCATAAAGTCTCAATGTATTCTGGAATAGTGACAATTACACGGCAGAATCAGTTGATGCAACAAGCAGAAACCAACGACACGGCACATATGAAAGTGTTCCCATTGGTCCCCGTTTCCCAGGGACAGGTTCCATTCCAGAATCTTGGTCCCCGGGGAAAACTACCCCTGGGTAATATTTCCCTCTCTCACTTTTTCATTAAAAAGCTTCTTTATAATGTGGAATTCTGTACAAGAAAACTGATTCCCCTCCTTTATCAACTGTTCTTAAATGTAAGCTCTTTTGGGCGGGTCTTCTTTACCTCTTGTATTTGTTGTTTTGTATGTTTTCTTGTATGTTTCATGTTTTACTATCCACATTTGCCCCCCTGAGCCCCCAAGCTGCATGCCCTGCACCCAGGCCCGGGGATGACTAGTTACGTTATTGTTATAAGGCAAAATTATAAATAGCATGCAAAGACAATGTTATGAAAGACATAAAAAAATAATTTCTGGTGTCAATATCTCTTTAAGAAGTGACAATATAAAGAGGCAATATAACATAGCGGGAAACCCCATAATCCTTCATTTAGTTTAGGTGGGGGGCAAACAGACTCAGAGCGATCAGTATAATTTGACCCCTGGATACAACAGAAGGACACGCTGCAATACCAGCTCTCTATAATGCTTCATTGAGTGGATCGGTTGAAAGATTAGCTCTGGAACTGGTGGGGTAGGTTACTGTCGGAAGCAGATCCCATTGTGTATATATACACTACCCCCCCTTTCATTGTGGGTAAACACGGGGCGCTTCTAGAACCAGCACTGCTTCTATTAATGATTGTTCAGTGTTTTGCTTGTAACCTAGGCTCCGGCAGTTACATAGTATATCCCCAGCCCCCCGGTTCTGACGCCTATGGCTTTAAAAGCACGTTTTTCTTACCAACCTCGACATTAACACTTTTATTCAACCATAAAAGTTTTGCTTGGCGATGTCTTTCCTTGCTTACAAGGGGAACATACTGACATGTATACTTGCTAAGCAATATATTAAAGAAGAAGGAAAGGTGAAAACTAAGTAAGCTTTATCAGAAAGGTCTAGGTAAATACAGCCATAAGCACTCACAGAAACGCTGCACTCTATCAAAGGAGTCCTCTATTAAAAGATTTGTTGTCTCTTTGTTTTCCTGTGCCAGAGACACAACTCTCTCCTCTCCTGCTTCCCCTTCCCTCAAGGAGGCTTCTGATCATCTGAATGGGAGAAATATGGGGAGACTAAAGGGCACCATTGAGAGAACTGAAGGTATGCCTGCAGCTTGATATTAACTCTTTATTAGCCTTTATTATTCCATTTTCCTTATAGCTAGAGCTACAGCAGGAAGCTATGAAGACCAAGCTAAAATGGCAGCTGTAATCTTAAACAGAGAAAGCTTCTAGGGCTCTTTACTCAGGTATGGTAAAGCTTTCTGCAGAATATAGCGTTCTAGGTGGCACTAAAGTGGCGAATCTATTGGCAGTAAAATGCCAAAATGACTTTCCTTCTCCTTTAATCTCCTTATAAAAAGCTGGCTGGATGTGTGGCTTTGTTTCCAATAGTTGGAAATTAACCGCCTAGTAAATTAAAATATTTAAAAAGCTTCTTATGGAAATTCATAAGCCAACATGAACGTTAACTATATAAAAACAGCTTTTTTAGTATTGGCTAGAAAATAAAAAACTACAATTCACTGATAGAAAAAATGAAGGATTAAATAAATAGATAAGGACATATATCCCAACAAACCATCATATATGCCACACAGCTCAGGACAACAATGTCCTATGCCAGGAGTAGACAATATAAAATCAAAGTCCTGGCTACCAAGGGAATGCTTTTTATCCACCTAAACAAAAAAAGATCAATCCCATCCAATAGTTGATTCTCTCAGTCAAACAGTCCAATTTGCATTGCTCTGTGCTGCTGGGAAATAGCGCTACCACCCACGTGGTGCAAGTATAGGGTCAGGGTGAGTGGGTGAGGTTGTTGTGGATCAAAGGCACCACTTATTTTTCTGTTATGCACAATGTTTTTCTCTTAGGGTTTACGGGCAGTCATAGTGAAGAGTAACTTGCTTATTTCAGAAACAGTGCAATTGTTTTTCATTTCCATTGAAATTTTGTACATCTGCCCTTTAGACATCCTGCAATAAATATGGTTTTAGATGCATCATCCATAAAATGACTAATGGTTTCTTTATAGAGGGATAAAATGTTCCACTCGTCACCTGCAACCATCTCTGTATTTGCACAATCGAAACATTTTCCAAATCCAAACATCATCCTGCATGGGTGATCAGGGTCGGACTGGGCCGCCGGAATACTGGGAAAAAACCTGGTGGGCCCAGACCCGAACCCTGTTACTGCCCCCCCGGCCAGCAGTGTCCTCCCTGATGCGTTTCACTTACCTGGGGGGGGGGGTTATGGGGGGCGCCAGTGGATAACCTTTCACATCGCTTTGTGCGAGGTTGCCTGCAGGAGAAATGAGTAAGTTGTTTCATGGGGTCTTGCCCTGTATGTACCCTAACACTTTAGATTGTAAGGTCTTATGAATAGGGCCCTCTGCTCTGTAACCCTCACTTGTTAAATTTTAGTAAGACCCCTGTTGTTTACAAATCAATGTAAATCACTGCGTAACTTGCTGGCACTATATAAATGAATGAATAAATGGTGATGATGAAGCCAGATATCAGGGTTTGGTCCTGCCAATACTGCGAGTAATACTGCAACCTATTGCTTTGCCCCACCCTGAACACTACATCTCCCTAACTATCTCTGCATTCTAAAACACAACTCATCCTAGCAATTCTAAATCACTACTGTGGCATCCCTTTACTGACAAGTAAGAGAAGAGAATGTGGAGTTTACTCCCACGGAATTATTTGAGGTTCAGTTTGAAGTGAGTGACTGGTATGTGGCAGAACGTCAGAATAGTATGCGGGGAGCTCAAAACCTGTTCAATATTCTTCACCTAGTCATTAAACAGTAAAACTTTACTGTAAAAAATTAAAATGTGTACATATTCATAATAGCAAGAATGGAATATTTGCACAAAGGCAGAACAAACAGAATTTTAATTTAGCTTAAATTCTGTCTGTTGTCTTGCAAATATCACCTGCCACAATGTGTGTTTAAATTTCCCGTATTCTCTGGCTTTAGATGAAAATGCTGGTTCTGCCAGTATACTGGAGGCATAGAGTGCAGCTGGTTACGGTAAAGTAACATAGTAAGTTAGGTTGAAAAAAGACACATGTCCAGCCGTATATGCCTATGAATGGTTTCTTTGGAATAGGTCATGCCATATAAAGAGAAAAGCAGGTATGGTCTTTCTCCCACCAAAGAAAATATATTCTCTTTTTCGCTAGGTTAGGACTGACGCAAGGACACTGGCTTGACGGGGCGCGTCAGCTTATGCATACTTTGTACAAACCGTGTAACTAAACGTGTCTCTTTTCACTAAAATGCAGACATTTTTCCTTCAGTGTGTGCAAAATTGGTTTTTAATTTTCTCTTGAAGCTATATAATGGAGTGCTGGGGTAATGTGTATAGTAGATATATATATATATATATATATATATATAAAACCTGCCTAAAAGCTATTCCTGACTCCAAGATGGCAATTGGACCAGTCCCTGGATCAACTTTGTACTGAGGGCTATTTTCTATAACCCTGTATTCCCTCACTTGCTAAAAATCCATCCAACCCCTTTTTAAAGCTATCTAATGTATCTGCCAGTACAACTGATTCAGGGAGCCCCGGGAAAAGGTTCCAGTGTGAGAGTTACCCTGAAAGGTGACAAATCAAATGTTTTATTGTTTGCTGATGAACTGTGAACTGTTATGTTTATGTTGGGAGGAGTTTGCCCCAAATAAACTTATGTTTTTGAGAGAAAAGCATGATGTCCCATGTTGTGTCTCTGTCTCTTATGCTCCTGATCCTCTGTATACCTGCCTACCATAGCGAATTCCCCCAAAAAGTATGTGTACAGGCAGTCAGCATGTCACAGTAGGCAGACCTAAAATGGAAATTACCCTGTGGGAAGAGGTGCAATTGCCTACCCAAATTCTTCTGTGCTTCTGGGGATGTGTCAGTGGTGACAACTGTATAAAGAGACCCACAAGCAGCTCACACTGATGAAACTCGTGGTCAGGTGGATCTGGGTCAGGGAAGGTAGCAAGGGTTTCATACGGTATTCAGACAGGAGGCTGAGACATGCAGCAAGAGGTTCAGCATGGTGGTTAGGCAGGAGGTTGAGGCAGGCAGCAAGGGGTTCAGCACAGTGGTTAGGCAGGAGGTTGAGGCAGGCAGGCAGCAAGGGGTTCAGTATGGTGGTTAGGCAGGAGAATGAGGCAGGCAGCAAGGGGTTCAGCATGGTGGTTAGGCAGGAGGTTGAGACATGCAGCAAGGGGTTCAGTAAGGTGGTTAGGCAGGAGGTTGAGGCAGGCAGTAGAAAAAGCAAAAACTGGAAACAGGCTGGGTCAGAGAACAACAGAGAAAACGAATAGCCATTTACACTAGGAAACATCTAACTCTAAAGACAACAAAGCACCGCAAAATGATTGATTGCTCTTAAATAGTAAAGAGGATACCTAAACACTAGCTTTTGCACCATTACATGCCAAGACTGGACCACGGGCAGACTCACACGGGGGCGGGCACCACCGGATAGATAAGGAAGCTTACAGAATGTTAGGAAATTGCTCTTTTGCAACAGAAAGAGGACAAGAGGATTTTTGGGGGTGCTCCAATAAAGGTATCATTTCTAAAGGTAAAGATTTATAAATGCCTACACCACAAGAGTGGCGCATTATGGCCCTCGTACAATTCTCATATACACAAAGGCACAGCAAATTATTGTCATGAACATGACAACGATCAGCACAGCGTTTTACAGAATGAGTAATCAGTAAATCATCTGTTTTAACTGACATATCAAAGTCCCTGACATGCATTGGGCATCCTAATTGCAGTTGTTTATTCATAAAGGAGAAGGAAAGGCTAATAAAGTTAATAAACTCAGATTGTAAGCTCTACGGGGCAGGGACCTCCTTCCTACTGTGTCTCATACCACATGGCACTTATATATATATATACATATATGTATTTATTTATTATATCACTTGTCCTCCCTGTGTGTAATTTTGTATTCTGTAAGACTGTACAGCGCTGCGTACCCTTGTGGCGCTTTATAAATAAAGTTGTACATACATACAATAAAGAGTTAATCTCAAGCTGATCTCAAATTATCATATTTTAGCAGCTGATCAATTCCAGAATGTGGGTTAGGCCCTACGCTGGTGATTTCTTTCTGTGTTATAGGAGGAGAACGCCTATTTGCTAATACGTAAACATACATACACGTGAAAGCCCAACTTGAAGGTCTATTAGGGAGAGATTTAGGAACAATTATGCACTGTCCTAGATATTCTGGAAACAATAGCTGAATAGATGATACACAATTGCTAAACTCCATCAGAAAAATGTCCTCCCCTTTAAACAAAACAGGTATTGTTTGTCCATATATTGCAATATATTCAAGCTGGCAAAGTACCTCATGCCTGGTCTGTTTAGTCTTAAAGGGACAGTAATATAAAAAAATGAAAGTGTATAAAAGAAATGACATTATAAAGTACTGTTGCCCTGCACTGAAACAAATGGCGTGTTTGCCTCAGAAAGGCTACTATAGTTTATATAAACAAAGTTGCTGTGTAGCCATGGGGACAGCCATTCAAAGGAGAAAAGGCAGAAAACAGGTAAAACACCATTATATTCTACAGAATTTATCTGCTATGTAACCTGTGCCTTTTCTCCTTTTTCCAGCTTGAAGGGCTGCCCCCGTGGCTACACAGCTTATTTATATAAACACACCAGTTTTAATTATTTTAAAACACTTTCATTTTTTGGTATTACTGTTCCTTTAAGGTGGCCATACAAGGGCAGATCTTCTCACGATATGCCGATTGGATTGCCCATTGGTCCTCGATTCAATGTAGGTCGGTTAGGCCCATCAGAGGTGCCAATACACAGCAGATAAGCTGCTGAATCAGTCCGAAGGACCCGAATCGGCAGCCTGATTATAGCCAACTTTACACTGACTTTAACCTGATTCATAAAGATTTCTACTACTTCATAATACATTTCTTACAGGGACTAAAGCTGGCCATATATGTAAGCCACCAAACGAGTGGATCTATCACCGATATGCCCAACTTGATGTAGGCAATATCAGGCTGATCCAATCGTTTGGCCCTCAGACCAACAATCAGATTATAACTGCAGATATGCAGGATATCAGGATAAAGACAGCCATCAATGCTCAAATGCAATCCTCGATCCAACAGTTTTTTTTTATCAATGATAAAAGAACTCCTTTATCTTCTCCATGTATTTGCTCTCTGAACAAAATGACCAATGTAAAATTGTATGTCCAGTCTTAATCCACAATACAGTTTATTTATATATTTTCTCTAAGTCAAGGCAATATGAATTATAAAAGATATTTACATTTTTCTGTCTGGATCAACGTGACCCACAAACATGTCATAGAATCATCACTGGCTTATACATGTCAGGAGCACATTTAACCAGTTACAAAGTTACTTGGATAAATAGCATTGCCAAAGAACATCACTGCAAGCCAATGTGTAAGAATGTGTTTAACTCTCAGAATAGTTAGCTCCTTCTGGCAATGAGTCGGGAGCCTGGTACGGCAGCAGTATCTCTCATCACTTCACTCAGTTCTGCCCTGCACAAGTATTTTCTTGTGTTCTTCCACTGCTTTTCCAAGCTGATCTCCGATAGCTTGATGCTTTAGCCTTATATGCTGTGCAAAAAACCTGCTGCCTTTTTTTGTACTTACTTAGCAGATCAAGCAATGTGGGTTTAATAAGGGTTAAGATTTTTGGAAACTGATCTCCTTGCCAGATTGCACCTTCTGCTTCTTCAGCTGTCTGTAAGCCTGTATAACCCGCTCACGTTCTTCATCAATCAGTCTCTTCCTTGCCAGGGACAATACAGGAGGGTTGCTTTGCCTGCTTTCTGCCCCTAGAAGTTTCTTGAGAAGAAGTGGTTTCTCTCCAGGCTAAACCATAAGAGACAAACAAGATATACCACTTTACAATACAATATTGGCAGTACAATGTGTACTGGCACTCTGCTTCAAAGGAAATACCAATGTTTATAGGGATTCTTATGGGGTACTTTTTATTTCTAAATTACACTGTTTACATAGCAAATAATTCACTTTGCAATTTAACATGTTATTCTTGAACCAACAAATGTAGTAGCAGTAAAGCAGTAAAGTGTGACTGAAGTTTATCAGAGGACAAGTCACTTGGCTGTGGCACCCTGGAAAATGAAGCATATGGCTAGCCCCATGTGAAATTTCTATATTAAATATAAAAACCTCTATCTAATCTATTTTTATATTTCAATACAGGATTCTGCTGAAGAAGCTCTATTAACTGATGTGCTTAAAAAAAAACAAAAAAACATGTTTTCCCATGAGAGAATTCCTTTAACCTCTTCCCTAATTGCACCACCTTCTGTTCAGGAATTGAATGTTGCTAGGCAAAGTTTTGGTCTATTCATTCAAATTAAATACAAAGATGTAGAATCTACATCACTAGCCCTCTAACATCTTTGCCAGCAATGAATATAATACAAAGTTGGCAAAACCAATTTTTTTTTACAGTGTTCAAAATATAATTGCTTGTTCTTGTTCTATTGAAATAGGTATAATTTTTGTTTTAGGTTTCCAAAGCCAGTATAACACAATTGTGTGTATTTATGTACCATTGGTAGAGAAACTATTAAGACTGATGCACAAGGGACACGCCACTACTTGCCTGACTGACCTGTGGAAGGATGCACCTAGGCAAAATCAACCATTGAGTGGTGTCCGTCCACTGCATTCTGCTATTTGTGGTAACAATCTACCCTTTGAAATTATATCTATGCAATTTGATTTTGTATTGTCTATGCTTTTAGACCCTTTTACCCTTACTTCATGAAGTTCAGTGACCCTAGTAACTCAAAGTCAGTCTCAAGTGTCACAGTGCCAAAAAGGGAAATTAAATTTGAAAGCAAAGAAAGACAAAAGTTTTATTGATGCATGTATGACTACGCTAAGCTGCAGTTAAATAAATGAGCAGGTACGTAACTACCAGTATAAAATTTACAGCTTTATTACCTTGGTCTGGACGGTGCTCTTTCTGGGTTTGGATGTAAATATTGGTGGTTCCATGGCAACCTCACCAAACTGTACCTTATCTATAAATGGAAAGTATAAATGTGTTAAGTAACTTATATGATCATAATCTATAAGATTTGACGATCCACTCTTTCTCAGTCTTTTTTGCAGTTAAATAGTTGTAGCCATGTAACACTTAGAGCTGTGGTCGACGGGGAGATTAGTCGCCCGTGACAAATCTCCCTTGTTGCAGGCGACTAATCTCCCTGATATGCCATCCCACCTGCTTGAATGTAAATCGCCGGTGGGATGGCATATGCGGTGCTGCGGTTTCCCGAAGTCTCGGAAGTTGCCTTGAGAGGAAGAGGGGCACCGCATATGCCATACCACCGGCGATTTACATTCAAGCCCCTGGGATAGCATATCGGGGAGATTTGTCGCCTGCAAAAAGGCGACTAATCTTTTCGTCTACCACGGCCCTTAGCAAAATTCTTTTTCTAGATCAGATAATGATATATTTGAGTGAGTGAAGTGCTGATCACAATGTAGAGGCAAAAGTCAATTTATGTCATACCAACCTAACACAGATTTTATCCACTTTTGACTAAATTGCAGTTCACCACTGTGAGTTAATGAATGAAACATTCAAAATGCAGCAGCAAATATTATATGTATTATATAAATATGCACACTACTATTGAAGATGAGACATTTTCCAAACTCCTGGTACGCATGGAGCTTTAACTAGTAGAAACATAAAGCACAAAATGTTTCTTACTGTTTTAATTACCTTTGAATATATTCTTTTCCATGATAATTTCTTTCTTATCCTCCTTTTTCTTCAGTATTTTATCTAGCCTTCTCCTGTCAAACCTGCATGAATCATACAAAGACATGAGAAGTTATACAGAGTTAAAAGACATGCGTATGGGTTGGCTGTAGGTCCTACAATGGCAGGTTAGGGTTGGGTACAGGTTAAGTTTTTCAGGGTTAGGGTCAGGTGCGGGTTGAGCTTTTCCTGACTCACCCATCACTAGTCCTAATAATTTTTATCAATGCAGACCCTGCTGGAATATGATAAATCAATAATTTGATCACTCTACACAAGTGAACACATTCCTTATTGACAATCTGTATTTACTTATTAAACACTGTAACGGTAATGTTCCTTAACACACTAAAATACTATCATACACAGTGTTTTTGATTCTTTGCCTTTCTTAGCTCTTTTCTTAGCTAACAAAGGTACAGATACAAGAAAACATGATTGCAATAGTCACTCTCATTTAGTTCCAGTTATATCTAAGACCATAAATAAGGATGCATTCTCAAATTTCACTCCAAGAGGCTTCAGGTTGGGCCCCCCCTTGGGGGTCCAGTCCCACAGTCTGGGAATCGCTGCTATAGGAAAACCAGAGTTTGGCAATGCCATATGTTGTTCAGCAGCCAAGGTGTCTCATATTGCTTCATCTGATGACAAACATATGGACAAAGTCAACTTCAATACATCACAATATGTTCCTGATCTAAGAAGTCTGGCCAACAGAGAATTCTAACAAAAAAAAAGAGATTTAGCCTTTAAGAAGATTCCTATATTTGCTGCTAATTTATGCATACTCTAAAAGCAGCAATAATCCACAGTTGGCATATACTGCATATTTAAAACCTGGTAATTTTCACATATACCCAGTCCCACAGTCTGGGAATCGCTGAATGCAAAAAAAAAAAAAAAAAAAAGTAATAATCAAAAATGCTGCACAGCAGGTTTATAAAAACACAACAGAGTATAGTAATATGGCCACATTGCTACTGTATGAGTTGCGTTTCTTTAACCTTTTACATGCCAGCAGTTTCCACCAGAATGGGATGTAACTTGTTATTCAACATCGAATAACATGTACCCCAGAAACATGAAATCTATAGTGCTAACGAACTACAACTAGTAGTTTCATAATCACAGATTTCCAGCTAGATTGTGCAGCACTTAAGACAAAGGACAGAAGCTGCTGAGATCATGAGTTTCAACTACATCCTATTTAGTCAGGTTTCTTAAAGAGATACTGACACAAAAGTAGGCCTATCAGGGAAAAATTGACCTATAGATAACTTTTAATGTACAATAATATTTTGAAGAGTAGTTTTTTGGTGTCAGCGTCACTTTAAGTCTGGTGATATTCCAATGGGAATCACCAGACAATGAGGTTTTTACTGTAGGCAGCGCATTATTGACTTAATAATGGGATGCAGTGGGCAAGAGCCTTTTCCTTCCTATAGCTCTCTCTAAGAGGTAAGTATATATGTGAAATCTGTAATATTTTGTGCCATCAACTCTAGGATCTTAAATTATCCAAACGGGTTTGGATATCTTACTTACTCTTTCTTCTTTTGGGATTTCTTTTTTTGAGCACATCCCTCTTTTTCTTCCCCCACCACCTCCTCCTCCTCTTCCATCTCAGGACAACGATCTGGCTGGTTCTTGCTGAGGAACATAACATGCTGTGTTTCTTGATTCATGCGATTCAGGTAGGCCCCCACAGATTCTTTCTTTCTCCTTTTAAACTTTGGGACCGGTATGTCTGTTTGCAGCTCTGAATTCAGCGTTCCTTGCCTTGCTGAGAAACAAGATCGACAGAGGGCCTTAACCAATATATAACCCATGTACAAACATTTCGACCTCCTGAAATCAAACCTACCTGGCTTGGGCTTTTTCTTTTTCTTTGGGTTGTCCATTTCCATTCTACTCTTCATTATCTCACGCAGCTTATATGGAATTTCCTCCATATGCTGGTCTATTGGCTTGGAATTTATCTTTTTTTTTCTTTCTTTCATGACTGAACACAAAAATGATAAATTAAAGCATTAATACTAAATACTACTGGGCATGTTAAAAATTAAAATGACATCTTTGGTACAGATACAAATTGAATTTCCATATATATGGAAAAATTAAATGCAGACTTTAACCAGAAATTACTTTGAGCAATCTGTGGCCCACTGGATGGCAGACGTCAGCTCTCAGTACCCTTTGACAATCTTCAGCTATTGGTGGGACTGGGGGAGTTTTAGTTCAACACCAAGTGTTGGGCCCAAAAGGTTGCACAATTCACCCAGCCTGTCAGTTATCACTTTAACAAAAGTTACCTTCATCTTTGCTTTGAATAATGCCTAATATTTGTAATGTCAGGTATTAAGATGAATTTTCCATCAGTTGAAATGTCAGCAGCCTTTCTATTCGACTACAGGACGTTAACAGATGTTAGTGGAAATAAGTAAAGAAGACGGTTATTCTTACATAAACTTACATAAGGTGTGAGCATGTGTGTGTAATGTCATGTGACTATGCCAAACAGAGAGTATAATAAAAATGTAGACTCCAGGTGTCAATTCTAAAATCAGCTGACTTTACTAGTGCAGAACATGTTATGGGGTGGGGCTGAAAGTGCCAGTTCGAAAGTAAAAAATTGTTGCGTGTATGGCCAGCTTAAGGGCAATGGTCAGTGGAAAGTTGCCCCACAGCAACAAAATGCCCAATACCTGTGTCTTGCTGCCTATGTAAATTGCTGTGGATAAAACTGTCCTGTTGCTATTCCCTGTGGGTGCCAAAATATCTTATGACAAATACATTCAGAAAGAAAAAAAAACTTTTCTGATGTTGCTCTGCAGGAAAAAGATCAGAAACTCAGATGACCTTCCTCGTGTCTTTACTAAGCAGAGCAACATCAGAACAGTTCTCCATTTTGCTTCTAAACGTATGTCTCTGACTGTACAGAAAAAATGAACAGCGGGTGGCGCTACTGTTACAATATGTATTATATTAGAAGTTAATAAATAGCTTTGAAACAGAAACAACCCCAAGTCATCATCCCTCTGCCGCTGCACTTGACAGGACTTTTGGGAAATGCTATGTTTAGAGCTTGCAAACACAGCATACTTCTGTTCAGCCTTTCTTTTACATTTTCAAGGAATTTACGGATGCAAATGAATAAACCCAAGCTGTATTGACAGTTTTTCTTTTCTTTTTTTTATGAGAGATGGGGGCTTTTTTCTGACTACTCTTCCTCAATCTCCATTCTGCTAAGGCTGCTGATTATATCAACATGAACATCTATAATGCTGACAGGTATTATTTATCATAGACTGTATGAACAGGGTGATTTTATGATTTATGTCCCCTTTAAAGCCAAACCAACCAAATGTTTCTGACAACCAACCATCAAGGAATTATATATGTTACCATTTAATAGGATCTCATCTTTGAGCTTATTCCTATCATTTAGGCCAAATAATGGCCATGAAGGCATTTCAGAGAGATTAGTCACCCATGGCAGTGGGGATTTATCACAGGCGACTATTCTCTCCATTGGGCATTAGGGTGAAGACACATGGAGCTACTAGTAGCAGCTACTTTTTCAAGGCTACTAAACTCCAGAAAATACCCTGCCACAGACAACCCGGCCCAAGGAAAGTCTCCCATAGGGCTCAATGGCACTCTGCAGCTCCAACCCGGCCCAAGGAAAGTCTCCCATAGGGCTCAATGGCACTCTGCAGCTCCAACCCGGCCCAAGGAAAGCCTCCCATAGGGCTCAATGGCACTCTGCAGCTCCAACCTGGCCCAAGGAAAGCCTCCCATAGGGCTCAATGGCACTCTGCAGCTCCAACCCGGCCCAAGGAAAGTCTCCCATAGGGCTCAATGGCACTCTGCAGCTCCAACCCGGCCCAAGGAAAGTCTCCCATAGGGCTCAATGGCACTCTGCAGCTCCAACCCGGCCCAAGGAAAGTCTCCCATAGGGCTCAATGGCACTCTGCAGCTCCAACCTGGCCCAAGGAAAGTCTCCCATAGGGCTCAATGGCACTCTGCAGCTCCAACCTGGCCCAAGGAAAGTCTCCCATAGGGCTCAATGGCACTCTGCAGCTCCAACCTGGCCCAAGAAAAGTCTCCCATAGGGCTCAATGGCACTCTGCAGCTCCAACCTGGCCCAAGGAAAGTCTCCCATAGGGCTCAATGGCACCCTGCAGCTCCAACCCGGCCCAAGGAAAGTCTCCCATAGGGCTCAATGGCACTCTGCAGCTCCAACCCGGCCCAAGGAAAGTCTCCCATAGGGCTCAATGGCACTCTGCAGCTCCAACCCGGCCCAAGGAAAGTCTCCCATAGGGCTCATTGGCACTCTGCAGCTCCAACGTGGCCCAAGGAAAGTCGTGATAACGAAGCTTTAATGAATTCCGAAAAGGTCGTAGTCTTTGCGAAAAATACAACTTTTCCGTGGAATTTAATGGAAACCACAAAAAAGTCGTACTATTTTAACGTTATCGTGGTCAATACAAAAAGTTCTAACAATTGGAAAAAATATAAATTTTTCTCATTTGTGGTCAATCGTGGTTTAATGAACGGGCCCCATAGAGACAATTATCAGTAGATGATCAGCATTGTCTTTTTTAGTAGACACAAGTAGCCGCTACTAGTAGCTACGTGTGTCTTCACGCTTACTCTAAGGGCTCTGGCACACGGGGAGATTAGTCGCCCGCGGCAAAACTCCCTGTTCACGGGCGACTAATCTCCCCGAGTTGCCTACCCCTGCCATCCCACCGGCGAACATGTAAGTCGCCAGCGGGATGGCAGACGCGACGGGGCGATTTCAGGAAATTGCCGCGATTTGCGCGAAATCGCGCCGCCGCGTCTGCCATCCCGCCGGCGACTTACATGTTCGCCGGTGGGATGGCAGGGGTAGGCAACTCGGGGAGATTAGTCGCCCGCGAACAGGGAGTTTTGCCGCGGGCGACTAATCTCCCCGTGTGCCAGAGCCCTAAGGCTTATATGTCAAATACAATGCCCGGGGGCCAAATCCGGCCCACCTGGCTGTTTTATGTGGCCCTTGGTGAGTGTGTCTGACCATCCAGCCTGATCAATTTCTATTTTCCTCACACAGTAACTAAGGGGTATATTTATCATGCTGTGTAAAAAGTGGAGTGAAGCATTACCAGTAATGTTGCCCAAGGCATCCAATCAGTAATCAGATTTCAACAGTAGCAAAGCATCTATTGGCTGCTATGAGCAACATCACCGGTAATGTCTTACTCCACTTTTTACACATTGTGATAAATATACCCCTTAGTATCTTACTAAGTATATTAATGAAAAATTTGGCCCGCGACTTAGCCTGTGTTTTAGATTTCGGCTCCCTTATGTGATTGAGTTTGACACCCTGCTCTAAGGGCAAGGGTACACGGGGAGATTAGTTGCTCCACGACGAATCTCCCCGCAATGCCATACCCGTTGCTGCGATGTCCCAGAGTTGCCCGAAGCTGCCTTCAAAGCAAACTTTGGGAGACTGCGGCATCGCAGCAACGGGCATGCCATCCCACCGGCGATTTACATTCTAGCCGGTGGGATGGCATTGCGGGGAGATTTGTTGCTGCCCGACTAATCTCCCCGTGTGCCCCTGCCCTAAGAGTAGCATGTCAAATGCCAATACAGTGAACTGTACAACAGGCCAACTACCATATGTACAGGTCTGGGGGATTGGTATATTCTCATAGGGGCACATTTACTAATCCACAAACGTCCAAAAAGCGCCCCAATGCGTTTTTTCTGTAATGATCGGTATTTTTGTGATTTTTTTTCGTCACCGGCGCAACTTTTTCGCGAATTGTCACGACTTTTTCGTCGCTGTCGTGAAAAAATTGGATTGGTTTTTCCGCCGTTTACAATTGTTCAATACGAAAAAATCGCAACGGCGACGAAAAAGTCGCGACGGCAAAATCACACAAAATACGAAAAAACGTGACAGCGACGAAAAAGTCGCAAAATTTTTGTTTTCAATCTGATTTTTTCCCATTCGGGATTCGGATTCGTGGATTAGTAAATGTGCCCCTTACTGACATGGTACAGGTATGGGACCCGTTATCCAGAATGCTCGGGACCTGGGGTATTCCGGATAAGGGAATCATTTAACCATTAAATAAACCCAATTGGACTGTTCTGCCCCAATAAGGGGTAATTATATCTTAGTTGGGATCAAGTACAGGTACTGTTTTATTATTACAGAGAAAAGGGAATCATTTAACCATTAAATAAACCCAATAGGACTGTTCTGCCCCCAATAAGATGTAATTATATCTTAGTTGGGATCAAGTACAGGTACTGTTTTATTATTACAGAGAAAAGGGAATCATTTAACCATGAAATAAACCCAATAGGGCTGTTCTGCTCCAATAAGGGGTAATTATATCTTAGTTGGGATCAAGTACAGGTACTGTTTTATTATTACAGAGAAAAGGGAATCATTTAACCATTAAATAAACCCAATAGGGCTGTTCTGCCCCAATAAGGGGTAATTATATCTTAGTTGGGATCAAGTACAGGTACTGTTTTATTATTACAGAGAAAAGGGAATCATTTAACCATTAAATAAACCCAATAGGGCTGTTCTGCCCCAATAAGGGGTAATTATATCTTAGTTGGGATCAAGTACAGGTACTGTTTTATTATTACAGAGAAAAGGGAATCATTTAACCATTAAATAAACCCAATAGGGCTGTTCTGCCCCAATAAGGGGTAATTATATCTTAGTTGGGATCAAGTACAGGTACTGTTTTATTATTACAGAGAAAAGGGAATCATTTAACCATTAAATAAACCCAATAGGGCTGTTCTGCCCCAATAAGGGGTAATTATATCTTAGTTGGGATCAAGTACAGGTACTGTTTTATTATTACAGAGAAAAGGGAATCATTTAACCATGAAATAAACCCAATAGGGCTGTTCTGCCCCAATAAGGGGTAATTATATCTTAGTTGGGATCAAGTACAGGTACTGTTTTATTATTAAAGTTAATCAGTTTTAAAATTCTGAATTATTTGATTAAAATGGAGTCTATGGGAGACGGGCTGTCCGTAATTCGGAGCTTTCTGGATAAGGGATCCCATACCTGTATTAATAAGCAAAAGTGTGGGGCTACATAGATCACTGTGATACAGGCAGCTATAGGGTAGGGGCAGTCAGTGGGTTTCTCTATTGCTCGTTTTCCCACAGACATTTCAGTCCCGGTAGAGAAACATTGGAAGTGAATAGGCTGGGGGAGTTTAAACTACACCTTCAGCCGATCCAATCCCTGTGCCGCCCAACAATAAGTGCACAGTGCCCCTCAGCCCCGCCTGTCACTCCCGGTTTCCCCGTTCCCCCCTCACCTCGTGTGTGCCAGTAAATCCCGAGAGCAGAAGTCTCATCACGCGAGAGTGTGACGCCACACGCCCTTCTGTGCGCAGTGACGCATTACGCACCGCCGTGTGGGAGTGACGTGCAGAGACGGGGTAACTCAGCGTTACAGTATCGCAAGCTGCTAGTAAGTGGCCCCGCTGCTGCCAATTTTGTCAATGAACAAAACAGAAAAAAGACTTTTGTATTGGTTGCTCGCCATACCCTCAGCTCCAAATATTCTCCCAGAAGTCATTTATATTTTCTGTTGATAGGTGCCACTCTGCCAGGTTACTAAAAGCAAAAGAACAACCCCCTGTTTTTCGTGGTTGGCAACAGTACCTCCCTGCATGGGCAGAGCTGGCACCCCGCCTATTTGTTCAGGAGTTACAGGATTTTAGTGGCTCTCCCCCAGTCCCCCCATCCCCCAGAAGCATTCTCCCGCAGTTAGGAATTTATATTATTTCTACTAAAATGTAAAACTTTGCACTTATCAACATTCAACCTCATTTTCCATTTTGCTGCCCAGTTTTGTCAAATCGCTCTACAAAGTGGCAGCATCCTGCATGGAACTTAGAACAGGGGTGGGCAAACTCTTAGGGGCAGATTTACTAATCCACGAACGGACCGAAAGCGTCCGAACGTGTTTTTTCCCGCAATGATCGGTATATTTGCGACTTTTCCGTCGCCGTCATGACTTTTTTTTATGTCCCGCGATTTTTTTGACGGCGTTACGACTTTATCGTATATTTTCCACGACTTTTTTGTCGCCGTCGCGCAAAAAATTGGATTGGTTTTTCCGCCGTTTACTATTGCTCAATACGAAAAAATTGTGACGGCGACGAAAAAATCGCGCAAAATACGATTAAGTCGTGACGGCGGCGGAAAAATCACGCAAAATATGAAAAAAAAAAGGGACGGCGACGAAAAAGTAGCAAAATTTTCGTATCCAATCCGATTTTTTCCCATTCGGGATTTGGATTCGTGGATTAATAAATCTGCCCCTTAGGCTCAGGGGCCGCATTGACTTTTAAAATTTGACAGACGGGCCGGGCCAGCGCCGTCTTCACTCGTCAGTCCCCTAGGTTTTGTGTCACTGCGCTTACATGCAGTCTTGACGCCAAGTCTCGCGTGATGAGACTTGTGGAGTCTAGATTTCTAAAAGACATAAGATTGCGGACTGCGGTCTCTGTTAGGAAAAACGAGACACACCAATCCTCGGCGGGCTGTAGTTTGCCCACCCCTGACTTATAGTTTTGCTCTGCTACATTGCAGTTATCCAGTATTTTAATACTACAGGGCACATTTACTTAAACTCGTTTTTTTCTGGCCTTGAAAGTCGTATAAACTCGACATGGTATAACTTGTCGAGTTTACATTTGAAAATCCCGAATTTTTCGAGTTGAAAGTATTGTTAAAACTGGAAAAATTAGAATTTAAACGGATGTTTGTTTCCACGAATCCGCTTTATTTTTCCCAAACATGAATTGCTCCATATATTTTAGAAACATTGGCACTCATTCTTGGAAAACAATAATGTGTTTAACTGAAACAATGAGGGGATAAAGTTCCCCTTGAAGCTGGGTGAAACTGAAAACAATGAGGGGATTAACTTCTCATTGAAAGTTCAAGGACAGGCTGTCACTGACTATTATATTCCTCCTCTATTCTAAGCCTCCATAGGACTCAATGGTACTCAAATTATGGTAGTTATTTCCGAAAAACTTGAACAATAACTAAAAAAATTGAATTCTGGCGAAAACAATTCATAGATCTCGAAATTATCCAGAAGTAAGAAAAAATCAGACTTTATCTCAAAACTACTTAGTAAATGTGCCCCTACGTGTTCCTCTGAAGTTAATTATTTGTAACTTCAGAGGAACATGTCTGTACAGCTCATTACACTGATTCTGTGTGAACTTGCAGCTCATCTTATAAGTCCCCCATAATAACAACTTGACCTAGTTGTGAAGTCTCCATTTGCAGTAGTAGCTGGGCCTCAGCCTCCTCACTTATACGGGGTGGTTTGTAGTATACACCCTTCCCGGTGCTGTTTTTTTAGTGCATGGTTTTAGTTCCGGCTTTACATAAAGAAAACCTAATGTACCATTTTTAACACTTTTGCTGATGGTACTCTCGCCTAGTTATCATATAACTATGCTGAATTCCCTGGAGAAGAAGATACACTAGTAATGGAGTCAGGACTTTTGTAAAGGTTCTGGGGGCCTTTACAATGGCAGCATCAGCTTTGTGTAGCCTATCACAGTTCTTGACCTCTTTTTCCTCGAATTCGTACATCTTACATTTTCTAGATATCGGGAACTATTTATCTGGGTTTTCCCATTGTTCAAGAATTAGGTTTTTGATGACCTCATGAACTGGAAAAAGTGATTCTTTTTTTGAAGCAGACTTTTTATATTGTTTAGGTTCAGGCTGTTTATCATCCAGCTCCAATGTCTTCCTCAGTGCCTTAGTGGAAATTGAGCAGATGATGAAGATCCACATGTGTCTTGTACGATTTGCCAAAGTCGCCATAGTTTCCTCCCAAGGCAACTTAGGCAAATTGTGCCCCGCGTATGCCATCCCACCGGCGATTTACATTCTAGCCAGTGGGATGGCATTGCGGGGTGATAAGTCACGGCGCGACTAATCTCCCTGTGTGTCACGGCCCTTAAGCAGAATCATCACAAGAAACACTTGTTTCTCTTGGAATGGGAAACAAGTACAGTCCAGGGCAAATGGTCAGCTGCCGAGAGCAAGTTACCTATCAATTCCTTGGAGCTGTGAGTGATCAGCTACACATCACTTTACTGGACTGATCAGCTATGGGGGCATCCTGTGAAGATCAAATCAGATAAAGCAAAAGTTGTTGCGTACATTAGTCATCTAGGGTCACCCACAGCCAAGCTGCTTGGAAAGAGTTGACAAAGATTCTAGCTTGGGCAGAATTCCACTTGTACCTGCTCACAGCTATATATATCATGCTTCACCGAGTACTGAAAAAACCTAAAGTCTCACAACACTACTACCATTCTGATCGCCATACTGGCCCAATCAGGCCTGGTTCTCAGACCTCCAGGACAAGTTGGTTACAGCACCATGGAGGCTACCTCTACGCCAAGAATTTCTTTCCCAAGGTCTACATCACAAGATATCATCCCTGACCCTATGGCTCTTAAGACCATCAACTAGGTGGACTAAGGTTTCTCAACAAAAGTAATCAGCACACTGCTGCAAGCCTAGAAGAGTCATTGTGCACTCTTGCCACAGAATATTGAGACATAAAGACCAGAGAGAAATCTCTATACCACATATTCTAGAATTCCTCCAACAAGGCCTAGATAAGGCCCAAGTTCATGCTCCCTGAAAGTTCATGTATCTGCACTCTGTTCTGCTCCAAACACAATTGGCACTCCATCCAGATTTTAAGACCTTCCTGCAAGTGGCTCTCCATATTCAACCACGCAGGCAAGCCCCACTCCCACCCTGGGACTTCAGTCTCGTCCTCTGAGCTCTACAAACCCAGACAAACCCCTTACAGTCAGTCTAAAGTTCTTATCAATTAAGGTGGCCTTTCTCATTGTTATTGCTTCAGCCAGAATTTCAACCACTTGTTCCAGTTTTGGATCTATTGGCCCTTTATTGCTAAAGCCCTCTTTGTGTTTTCCATGAGGACAAGGTGGTACTCTGTAGCAAATCCGAATTCCACCCAAAGGTAGTGTCGGAATATCACAAGATACAGACACCAGAAATGAAAACTTTTTATACAACTATCATAACATTGTATTTGTATGAGCTTTAGAATTTTACCATAAAAGTATCTGACCAATACTTTTAGATTACCTATTTGGTTTCCTATGTTCCTCTATGAGGGGGCTGCTATATTTGTGTAGCAGTAGTCTGTTAGTATTAGAAGCTAAAACTGACAGGTTGAAAAGGGACAATTGGGTTGGAAAAAGAGTCAGGTTTAAGAACTTTAAGTAACAACTGCGAAAATTAATGTATGTTAATATTTTTTTAGTGTCATTTTCACTTTAAATCAAGAAATCACCTTGCCTTCCCTGTGTCCCAAGCCACAGAATGCCAAGGAAGCCACATTGCATAACCTCGATGGTGTCCACAAAACAGGCTTACTGTTTGTCCCATTTGCCTCCACTTACCATGGAAAAATGGCTAGCAAAGCACCAAAAGTTGGTGGATAAAAGAAACTATTTATCTGGTCTACACCCAATACTGCAGAAAGGACCTCTTTCAGGTATCCACTGATTCCACAAGAGCCCCAACCAAATCTTTACCCACCCTATTTATCTCTACCTATAACACTCTTATTTACCCCTGTCACCTCCCAAAATGTATTACTAGAATTACTTTTAATCATACATTTTCTGTAGGTGAGAATCACCTTAAAAAGCAATCGGAGACTTTAGGAATAATTTAAATTTAGGGGGTTTCTAAAATGGTTTTTGCTGCAGGTCCCAGAAATTTCTATTTATTATACTCCATCATTATTTAAAAGCCCTGTTTAAAATCCAGTCAAACTAATACTCATGTCCATTAACATGTTAAGTATGGTAGGGCTATTTAGACCCAGTTAAGCTTTTCATTATTTCACCTGCAGTACACTTTTCAAGATTAATTGCCAACTTGTTGCTATAATTTATTTGGTCCAATTTGTTAGATTAGGATTACTGGGTGAAATACAAAGGCCCAGCACCAGTGATTATTTATGTGGCTGGTAGGTTGTTTGTTTAGAGCCATGTCCACCATACTGACACTGATTTACCTCCTATATAGAAGATGCTGATCCTATAGACAATGGTGATTTTATTATCTGTACTGAGTTATATATTTGATTACCATGTTTTAGTTGTTCTGTTTTATAGTTAGTGTTGGGGTGACAAGCTGAGATCCTTTATCTTACCACTATAATTGTGGTCATGTTTAAAGTCCCCAGATGTGCACAGTTGCAATAAATCTGTTTGTAAATGTCAAATGTTAGCCTGTTTGCCATGTTAATAAGGGAACTAGTAAACAGTTACCTACAACACATTGTCTTAGTCTCAAGGACCAAAGATGGAGGACCATGTGCAAGTTTCTTTTTACCTGTATATAAATGAGCAACAAAACCATATCATGAAAGCGTGTGTGTATTATATCTGCAGTAAATTATAGTTCTTTCTTACAGATGCCACTTTCTATCTTGAGGAGACTCACATCGGTCCTGTCTTTAGTGAACAGAAGTACAAATGCAATGCGATTTTTAAACACATCCACAAGTGAAAAGATTACAAACAGTTCAAGTCATGTGACTAATTCCAGCAGCGCAATGCAGAGAGTAGATCGTATCATAGATGACTCACAAAATCCCGGCGATTCCCAATTACCACCACCTCCAACACACTGCTGTATGAGTGGCTGTCACAATTGTGTATGGATTACATATGCAGAGGAGCTCCTGGAACTGTACAAAGATGGAGGCGAAAGGGTGCTTCAGGTTCTGGAAAAGCATATAGACGATGAGAACCTTAAAATGTTCATAAGGATGGAAATACGCTTCAGAATGATCAAGGACAAGTCTTAGCTTAAACTATGGACTGTTGTGTAACAGGGACATAGTAAACGGGTCTAAAAATCAGCATAAAGTTGGAATTTTGAAATGGAATTCATAGTGTACAATACTCCAATTCTCTAAAGTTCCTCTAATATACTGTAAGCAAAGCCCAGTGAATGGTGTAATTCAGTAGAAATATGAAGAAATCTTTATCAACTGACATGTTTATATTAAAGCTTGTTCACCATTTTACTAGGGCCTACCATTTGTATATAAGTAGTACATTATGCATATATTTGTGGTGAAATGTAAAATATATTTATTAATAAGGATTTTAAGTGTTGCACGCAATAAATATGTAACCTGTTCGCATCACAAATACGTACTGTCTGTGCCCCCACCAATGGAATATCAGATTACTTATTGAGAACGAGAACTGTAATCCTATTAACCCTGAGCCTGATAAATCCAGAGACTCAGCTGATGCAAAGGATCAGCTGTCCCAAGAGAGGAGGCATGAAGTGAGGTACCGCTGCTCACCTCCCGTAACTGTGGCAGGACATGTGAAATCTTTTTGCAAAGGGTAAGTTATAGAAATGAAAAGATCAGCATCTGTAATTTAAAAATGGATTACAGCATCATGAGAGTCATTCTTCCTAACATTTAGTTTGAATATTTTTGTGTTTGGGTAGATTTAAAAGCCAAACTGAGGTGCTTTCTAAGAGTCTGATATTTTAGGAATGGGGAAGGGCTTAAAGTGTACTTTGGTTTCAGCGAATTGCTAACTTGCTTCTCTCTTGTATTAATACTTAGTTTTGGGGTGAAAAAGGAGATTTGGTAGTACAATATATTTGTATACTTTTCACCATATGCAGACATGGTGTGACTTGGGGGGTGAAATCTAGTTAATTTCTCACATTAAGATGTTTATGTTGCAAAGCAAGAGTGTATTCTGGGTTTTTGTGTGCATTGAAATCACAATAATGCGGATGGATACTATCAACAGAGCAAGGCACTTTTTTGTAGGTATGAACTGTACAACTACATTTGGTTTTGGGTGTCCAGGAGATGATGCACAGAGTATGGTAAAATACAGATGGCCCATCCATTTATTATGTTTTAATATGAAGTTTGTTCACCTGAAGAAAAGAGGAGTCTCATGGAGGTACACACAGTGCCACCCCCATTGCACAAGGATCCAAAATACAAACGTTTTATCTCTACAGATCCTATATACAAATATATCAAATTTTGAAATTCTTACCGCATTGGCAACTAGTTATGCTGATTTTTTTTCTTTTGTTTTTGAACTTCAGCAAGTTAAACCACTGTCCAAACTCTTATGATGCATTAGATTCTATTAGGCACAAGGATTCATGTATGCTGTACCCGTCTGTTGCAATCAAATCCAGAAGGGGCCAGGTCGAGGGATTTGTGATTCTGTATAAGCAGCTTGAAGTGAAACGATTCTGCTGCATCAGCAAACACCTTTGTTTAATCCTGTCATATCCAAGCCTTTCACTTGTCCTGTTGTCAACTATGCAGCCATGCAAAGCTTACATAAATCAATAGCAAAGCATGTGAACTGAAACAACAGCTCAATCACCTGACACACTAAAAATCTGGTAGGGAAATAGCCTTGGAAGGAGTGGGAGCACTTTTTTATCCAAATAATAGTTTCCTGTAAATGGTGAGGTGGTCAGTTTCATTAGATTCTAGAGAGTGCCTAACATTATAAGGATGGTTTTGTGGCCTCTTAAATGTTTATATGTGAATAGAATATTGTCAGTTTAATGAAATGCTACCACTTTTGTTTCTTCAGATTGTAGCGGCACTTTATTAAAATCCTTATTGTGACCATAGTGCCATTGCTGCAGACTCTACATTTCTGGTTGGCTCTTTGATTTCTGCTGTGTTTGCTTACATTGCTGGCAACACACAGCACAGATCAAAATCCAACCTGCATCATGGAATGGGATTATCTAGCCCATAACATAACCATATTATTATTGTTAACTTTATGTTAACAATATTAAGTGAAAAGAAACAACATAAATACCTCTTTAAAACCTTAGAAAATATTGCTACAAAGGCTACAGATATCCCCGAAACCAGCCCTTTTAGTTTTTTTGCACTCCCCTATACCATGGATCAGATTGCCTCCACTGAATTGTGCATTTGACCCAACAGAGTAACAAGTAATAGCCTTTTGTTAAAGGTAGGTACTGCAGGCTCACAAATTATAAATAATGCCTATACAGGATTCCTGAGGTCCAAACCAGACCTGAAAGTATCAATCAGAAGAATCAAGATGAGAGACCTAGCTGTTCTTACCAATATCTAGGCTGGCCACTGCCATGGTAAGCCCCTTCCCCATCAATAATTAGAATTTTTAAAAATGTATTTCTATAATTACATTTAAGAATCATCAGTGTCCCTTTCAGAAGTTACCTTCTGTGAGCCTTTCCTAAACACCACTGCTACTTTAGAGTAATTCCACACAGGGCTGTTCTGGGTGGTTTAACACTGCGTTTGCAAGTAGCAAATGCTTTTGCTGGCAACTGTGTCCTAATAAGCGCTATCACCAGAATTTGTTAAAGGGGTGGTTCTCCTTCAGGTTAACCTTACAGTATATTATAGAATGACCTATTTTTAGCAACTTTTCAATTAGTCTTTATTATTTATAGATTTTGAATGATTTGCCTTCTTCTTCTGACTCTTATCAGCTTTCAAATGGGGGTCACTGACCCCAGAAGCCAAAAAACTTTTGACCTGTGAAGCTGCAATTTTATTGTTATTGTTACCTTTAAATGACATATCTTTCTATTTAGGCTCTCCTCTATTCATATCCCTGTCTCTCTTTTAAACCACTGCTTGGGTGCTAGGTTAAATTGGTCTGGCTCAGGGTACTACTGACGGAGCGCCACATTGCCATCTATTTTGCTCTCCCAGTAAGCTTTTGTAACTGATGTGCAGAGTAAAGACTCAAAGTTTTAAGGAAAAAAAATGGCATTTTCTCCATGGTGCAAGTGCACCCACCCTGGGCTGTCTGGGGCTCCACAGTGGATAAAATATGTAAGCAGGAACTCTTACATTGGCACCTTGGCCAGTGTAGTATAAGCTTAATGCCCCCCCCCCCATCCCAGGGTCACAGGTTAGCAATTATTATTAGTGGGGGCAGGGTATCTAACTATTTAGGCCCCCCATCCTGTTGACTATGACTTCCTTCTCCTTTAGCACTTGTGAAACAGCCCCTTTTGCCATTATCTTTACTTGTGGATGTTTAGCAGTCATTTGTTTCAGGGGTTTCTTAACCTACTCTGAAAAAATAAATAAAACCTGTTAAGCACCTGTTTTACAACTAAAATTGTAAGAATACATTACACCTTGTAGGTATGGCCTACGTGAAAGAAAAGGAATTACCAATTGCCAGGGATTTCCATTTTGGAGGGGAATGACACATATATAGTTAATGCATTGCTGATATATAATGGTTAATATAAGGAAATTTGGCAGTACATTAGTTAAATATTTCTGTGTATTTTTTTATGTATTTCTGATGAATCCTGATAATGTCACATAATTCTTTTCTAAACGTTGTGCACCTTTAAGAAGAGGGTATTGATGGGCTTTTTCAAATACATACTTCTTTGCTCAAATGTAAACTAAATTATATCTTTTATAATTCAATACATTGTCAATCATGTGGGTATTGTATCTACAGCCTCCCAGGCCAGTGGCACCAACCAGTGCAATTTGTTTATCCATCGGTGCTGCCTACTTGCAATTGGTCAGATCACCCTGTAGTTCAAAAAATGTGATTTGTAGGCAACTTTTGGTTAGATCAGATCCCCTATGTAGAATTCAGCAGTAGTGTATAAGATAGACATGTATAATAAGATGGAAGTAGATTTGACTACCAGGAATACTCCATGATAAAGGGAGGGTCTTGGGGGACTTGTGCTGTCATTACTTATGCTTTTTCAGACAGAATTGAGTTGACTGTTCAGACAAAAAAAAAAGAAGGGGATCGGATAGTGCTATGAATGGTTAGATATTGTATAAAGTGCTTAGCTATTGTTAATCTGTACTGGCAGTACTGTAGATTTACAGAGAAAAGAAACTGTGGGAAAAGCACACAAAGAAATATTTGAAGATCACTCAACAAATGTTTTTTCTTTACATCTCTTTCATACAAGGAAATGTAGTTCCTTTTTAAAGAGAATGCACAATTCCTCACTTGTATCTTATGTAATTACGTAGTGAGACAGAAAGTACCTGACGTATATGGAATAGCTGAACTGAAGCTGTTCTCATGGATTAGAATAGGCAGACAATCTACGTTAAACATATAAATTAGCAACAGTCTTCTAATGTTATTGGTTGCATACGTTGTTCCCTCATTAGGAAAGACATTCCTGTTTCACGTTCCTGAGAAGGGGCAGGACGTGCCTAAATATAAAGGAGGGTACAGTATATGGAGTTTAGATGTAACTGAGCACAGGGCAGATTATGTTCTGTCTTAATATTCAGATTGGATTATTACAGTTGGAAGTGTTGGTAGGAATGCACCACTTTAATCCATATGTTCTTCTGCCTACTATTATGAGAAGAATCCATTTTGTTCCACACGTAAATGTAAGGGCAAGAACAGAGTACAGGGACTTATTTATAAGAGATTCAGATATGTAGAAAGGCATGGTGTGCCCCTTATCTGTTAGTGCTGGAAGGACTTTAAACTCATGAAACAATGTGTTGGTTAGCTCATATATAAATGGTGGGAGAGAGTCGAAAAATAAGACCACCAAGAAGCAAAGGTATTCTAAACCATGTACCTAATGCTTGCTTGGGGCCACATTACTGGACCAAACCCAATTAAGACCAGACAGCTGCAATCTACCTAATACCTAAAGTCCATTTTTTGGTAAACTCTTCCTTTGGACTTTCCAAGACCAAAGGGACATCACATGGTTAGAAGTAACAGTGTCAGTAGAAGAGGAATTCTTTCTATTTTTGTTCCTGGTCATAAATGTTACCAAACTTACTTAAAGACAAGGTGTGATGTTTATAGTAGCTGCTTTCATCTTCTGAATAGCCGTTGCCTTTATCCTTTGTGTCGGCTCAATGCTCAAAGCACTTATTTGTTCAGTTTTAGTTCTCCTTTGTGTTTGTGTAGTGCCAAGAAGAGATGTACACATTACACTATCCCTGTTGTGAGTCTTCATGTTATTGAATCACTATAAAGTTTTTCTCGCAGTAAGAACAGGTAATGCTCACGTTGGCATAGTTTTATTACTCATACATCTGTACATTTGGGCAAGTTTAAAGGAGAAGGAAATGCATTTTGGCTTTTTACTGCCAATAGATTCGCCACATTAGTGCCACCTAGAACGCCATATTTATTCTGCAGAAAGCATTAACATACCCGAGTAAACAGTTCTAGAATCTCCCTCGCTTTGTTTAAGATAGTAGCTGCCATTTTAGCTCCGTCTCAGTAGCTTCCATGCTGTAGCTCTATCTGTTGGTAGCTCAGATCACACATTCTTATGGGAGGGGGAGTGAATTCTTATAAATTCTTATGGGAGAGAGCTGCACAGACTTGTGCCCCAAACCTGAAGGAGCCCTAAAGCAGAGGAAGTCTGATACCAGAAGAACATGTTTACATAAAAGAAGATGAGAAATCCTGTGTTTCTTTTGATAGAGGCAGTAATTCAGTGCAGCTGAAGGGCAATCGCTTGGATACTTCTTCTTTATATAGTGTTTTTTCCGTATTTGTTAGAAGAATTAACCTGACGTTAAGTGAAGGGGCATTATAAAGGATGGTGAGAGAGAGAGCTGTACCTAAACTAGCCATAGACAAACCAATAAAATAGTAGTGTTTGGTGCATGTATGCTGCCCAGATGATCCGTACAGATATCTAGGTACCATGGATATCCTATGGTTTGTTGATACGGTACTTTAGCAGATGAGGAAGTGAAGTGAGTGGTTACGTTTTTTTTTTCTCTATCATTGCAATATTTTGTGAATGCTGAATAATGTAATAACTATACACTTTAATGATATGTATGTATGTGTACCTTTATTTATAAAGCGCTACTTATGTACGCAGCGCTGTACAGTAGAATACATTAATACAAACGGGGTTATTAAGATAATAATAGATAAATACAAAGTATAACAATAAATACAAGATACAGTTGCAATAAATTAAGAGTCAAAGACACAAGATATATAATGTGATTAGTGTACAGCACTTCAGACATGTGTGAGCTGCCATGTCCCTTGCCTCTAGTCAGACTTTACGCATTCACAGTGAAAGAACTGCACAAAAAATGTTGTTTTCTGTTTGTAATCGAAAGCAGTGATCCCCAACCAGTAGCTCGGGGCAACATGTTGCTCCCCAACCCATTGGATGTTGCTCCCTGTGCCCCCAAAGCAGGGGATTATTTTTCAATTCCTGGCTCGGAGGCAAGCTTTGGTTGCATAAAAACAAGGTGTACGGCCAAACAGAGCCTCATATAGGCTGCTAGTCCATATAGGGGCGACCAATAGCCAATCACAGGCCTTATTTGGCACCCCCAGGAACTTTTTCATGCTTAATGCTTTTTACATTTGATAGCGGCTCACTGCTAAAAAAAGTTTTGGACCCCAGATCTAAAGGGATATATTTAGAGACAATGATGATGGCTTCACTGGGATATTCTTTATCTGCGCTTCTAGAACATATGAGAGCACATGGATTTCTCACTGTGATATAATGCTAAGTGCTTACACTCTTATAACTGTCTTTTCTGCCCTTGGGCTAAGAGGATCATTTCTGAGCTAAATGAATGCCCAGGTCAGCACGGATTAGCTGCTCCTCAAAAAGCTTCACAGCTGCAAAAATGGGTCATTACAACAGAACAAAGTGAGACCATCAATTAATTAAATTGTAGCAATTGTAATGTCAACGGCCAAGTTCAAAGCTTTGAGCCCTCAATTGTTGATATATATATATATATATATATATATATATATATATATATTATATATATATATACATAAGTTTTAGTATGATATTGTTTCTTCTCTCCTCTCTACTAAGGGGGTGTAGATATTATGGATGGTAATCTAAATAATTTGTGTACCCCCTTTCCCGGCCTTCTTTCTCTTCTGTCCCCTTTCCTTATCTTTTTTTTAATATTAAAGACCAACTTAAACTTTTACAAAAAAAGTATGAGGTAGATATTCTGAGACATTATGCAATTATTCTTCATTTTCTATGGTTTTGAATGATTTGCCTTTTTGTTCAGCCGTTCTCCATTGTGGAAATTCAGCAGGTATTTGGCTGCTAGGGTCCAGTTTACCTTAGCAACCAGTTAGTGTTTGAGTGAGAGACTGGAATATGAATGGGAGAGGGCCTAATTACAATGATAAGTAACAATAACAATTAAACTGTAGTCCTATTCAGTTTAATGAAGACCCCGTGTGCTCTTTATTTAATTGCAAATGGCAATTTAGTTCCTTTTATTACATAATTCCATATAAGTGTTAATGTTTTGTGGTAGGGCATCACTTTAATATTAATCTGTGTTTAAATTTTTTGTGTATGTGTGCAAAAGAATGAATGATGATGGTCATGTTCTAAAACACCTACATAATAGTCCTCTTCGTTCGTTTCTTGCTTGCAGGTGGCTAGCATCACTCTCCATTCTGGTGGCGTCTACAACATTTGTGTCGGTGTACCCTTCGTGTACAGGTGCTGATTAACCTCCACATTCGCCATGAATTTGGAACCAGCCAAGGCTGAAATAAAATCAGCTACTCGTGTGACAGGGGGACCTGCCACGCCTAGGAAAGGACCCCCAAAGTTTAAACAGCGCCAGACCAGGCAGTTTAAGAGCAAACCTCCCAAAAAAGGGGTGCAAGGGTAAGAACCATCCCACGCCTTCAGCAAATGTATTTTCTACCAACCCACCTAGCACTGGTAGCATACATATATTTAGCTAATAACTCCTTACAAATATCCACCACTCTAGGTTAAACATATATGTCTATCTACTTGTTATAAACACACACAGATTAATATACAGGTATATACCTAAATTATTTCTACAAACAACCACAGCTCTGGGTTACAGACAGGGCCGGAACTAGGGGTAGGCAGAAGAGGCAGCTGCCTAGGCCGCAACGATTGAGGGGCGCCAGGCAGGAGCCTGTCCTGCCTACCCCTAGTGCTACTTTGTCATTGCCTCCACCGCTTGTCATTAGCGGCGGAGGCAATGACCGATCTAATCGCCCCACCCCCCGCACCGCCTCCTGTGCTTTGGCACGCATGTGCCGTTCGGGGGGGGGCGGAGTTGCCTAGGGCGCCCGGTCGGCTTGGCCCACCCCTGGTTACCGATATATACCTACTGACACCCACAGCTCTGGGTTACCGATATATACCTACTTACACCCACAGCTCTGGGTTACAGATATATACCTACTTACACCCACAGCTCTGGGTTACAGATATATACCTACTTACACCCACAGCTCTGGGTTACAGATATATACCTACTTACACCCACAGCTCTGGGTTACAGATATATACCTACTGACACCCACAGCTCTGGGTTACAGATATATACCTACTGACACCCACAGCTCTGGGTTACAGATATATACCTACTGACACCCACAGCTCTGGGTTACAGATATATACCTACTGACACCCACAGCTCTGGGTTACAGATATATACCTACTGACACCCACAGCTCTGGGTTACAGATATATACCTACTGACACCCACAGCTCTGGGTTACAGATATATACCTACTGACACCCACAGCTCTGGGTTACAGATATATACCTACTGACACCCACAGCTCTGGGTTACAGATATATACCTACTGACACCCACAGCTCTGGGTTACAGATATATACCTACAGCACTAGGTTACAGATATATACCTACAGCACTAGGTTACAGATATATACCTACTTACACCCACAGCTCTGGGTTACAGATATATACCTACTGACACCCACAGCTCTGGGTTACAGATATATACCCACAGCACTAGGTTACAGATATATACCTGACTTCCTACAATCACCCACAGATCTAGTTATACATGTATACTTCCTGCAAAAACCACAGCCCAGGTGGCTGCCTACAAACACTGACAGGTCATATACACCTACCGACTTCCTACAGTCACAACGCTGGGTTACACATGTATAGCTACCTACAGCTTATATAAACCCACATCTCTGGTGTTACACATATATGCTTGCTCACTTGCTACAAACACGCTTAGTTCTGGGTTATACATATATACCTCTTACGTGTTTACAAGTTAAACATGATGATGGAATCACATCAGATTATATTTCCTACCTGCTACAACTAACCTTTTCATTTTCTAACATGCAGATTTGGAGATGACATCCCAGGGATGGAGGGCCTGGGAACAGGTAATGTACCCTTTAAAATTGCCAAAAGGCATTTTGTTAATAATCTCTTTAACATTTAATCATGTATGTCCAAAATAAAACACACAAAACAAAAAAAAAATGAGAATAAGAGCTGCCATATTACATTGCTCTGTTTTAAAAATGTAGGCAATCAGTGAAGCAGCGAAGAAAGTTCTGTAAGGCCAAAGGAACATAGAGCAAATTAGGGTTTTACCACCTGGGTGATTTCCAGCTCGGTGGGCTAGGGGCAAAATGCGGAGAATCACCCCCCTCCCATTCTTTTAATGTTAACAACCTGCCACAAGAATTTTCTGATTGTCATTGAAAAATGCTGGCTTCCTCAATTCTTTATTGTCAAGCAATAATTGTGCACCTTTAGTTGTATATGTACTGCAGTAGGAACTGATATCATGTTCGCCGGTGGGATGGCGGGTCATGGCAACTCGGGGAGATTAGTCGCCCGTGACAAGGGAGATTTGTCGCAGGAGACTAATCTCCCCGTGTGCCAGAGCCCTAAGAGTTATGCATCTGGATTCCCACATAGTAATAAAACTTTTATGGCTTTCATTGCAGATATCACCGTTATTTGCCCTTGGGAAGCCTTCAACCACTTGGAGCTGCACGAGCTGGCCCAGTATGGCATTATCTAAATACCCCTGTGTGTGTTCCTACCCAAGCCCTTTTCTGCAGGGAGAAATCATGTGTAACTTTACAGCACTCTGCTCTGAGGTCTGGGCAATCAGCTTTCTGCCATGACACAAGGCCTCACCACATCCCAGCTGTTCTCTTCTCTACATGTATGTGATGAGCTTATGCATTCTTCTAACATGGTTGCCACAATGTGAATTTTGTAGAAGAACTGACATTATCCAAATCGTATGATTTCTTTCCTTCTTGATCACTAGCAGCCCTGTATCCCTACAAGATGAACAACAGGTTTCTTCTGATCTACACTTTTAGCCAGCTTTTCCTTCTTCCTAACATCTCTAATTCTGATTTTTCTATATCCATTTGGTTAGTTGCTCTTTCATTTACATCCTGCCTATACTGTAATTCATTCTCACCATGCCTTTCCTAAATGTCTTTGATGCTATTTTTTTCTCTCCTATACTGAAAAAAAGCAGAGGCAGGGGAAATGGGGTTTTGTGAAGCCATCGGCACAACTGGCATATTTATTGTGCTTAAAAACCACAGATCATTTTTTAGACAAGTGGCCCTAGGGCCATTATAATCCCCTTAAAGGCCACAGTGGTAGCTCCAGGGCTGCTTGCGGCATGTCCCAGTACTGACAGTGGAAACAGCAAACAAAATGCTCTGTAGCCCTTAATGCCTCATCAACATTTGATTTTTTTCAGTCGGATAAAAGTGCTACTATGCTGTAACCCTGATCCAAAAATTTCAGCTTGTGAAAAACCCAAACCTTACACTCATGTCTAGCTACTGTACATACACAGTGTTTGGTACACGACAAATGATCACACTGAGCACATACTCGTACCTGTCAATGACCTTTCCTCTCCAATATTATTTCCTACTTGTGTTGTGTCAGAATCTCTTTCTGTGGTATGCTAGTTCTCCATAATAAATTATTATATATTTAGATTGTGCAGTGTCCTTTTATCTATCCTTTCCCTGCTGTATAAATCCTTGGCTTTCTGATCATAAATAAAACTAATCTTTGTATATCCCCCCCCTGCAGCATCTAGGTCCTTTCTCTCCTTGTAATCTGATTATGTAATCCTTTCACTGCACAACTGTTTTATAAGATAAAGAATCACGTGTGTCTAAACCCTGTGGCAACAAAGGTGTGTTGAAAATAAACACAGTGATACAAATGATTGGGACCCTTTCATTTATCAGCTATGACGTAAACTGAAGGGTTGATAATAAGAAATAATCACACGGATACATGAGAGAGTGTCTGTTGTTTTGTCTAATCAGGTCAGACAGCAATCAGATTGACTGGAGAAGGATCAGTTTGGAAATAGGTTCTATGTATATATATACTGTATGCATTTGATTTTGTAAATAAAAATAACTGGATTTCACTACTCTCTTTTGGGCTGTACAAATAACTTCCTTTGAGGAAAGAGTATCCATTCAAGCCAAAGATCATAATGTGCAAGAGACTCACCAGTGACAGTAATATTTAGCCGAACTGCTGTCGTGTTAAGCCAATAAAAGGGTAGGGATGGTAACTTCTAACCGCTCACTGGACAAACAAATATACCCTTTTTAAAATGATGCCCACATTACTGAACCAGGAACGTAGAGATGTTTGCAGCAGAGTAATTAATGCACTTGAAGTGTAAGGCAGTATGCAATTTGTCTTTTTTATTCCACTGTTCTGTAGTAGCATAAAACCAAGCCAAAAAAGGCCAAATTGTCAAAATGATTTATAGTTAAGATATATATATATATACTCTATATTTGCATTTCTGTTTGCATGCTGCTGGATCTCAACTGCGTTTATCCCTGTTTGGCACTTTGCTTTCCTCAGTGGCCAAAAAGGGTCTGTTTTTAAACTGAAGAGGGAAGGGGGCAGTTATTAACATCCACAAGGCCAGCTGCTATGCAGTTACATCAATGCAAAACAAAGCAGAGCGATGTCCACTTTGTACGCTCCACTCTAAGTTACAGCACAATTAATAAGGGCCTTATTTTTTAAAATTCGAGTTCAGTGTGCTAAAAAAGAAAATAATTTAAATATTTATTGCTAGGAGAGAATCAACTCTGCAATCATTGTACAGTTTAGTGAGAGATTTGTGTAATGTGTTAAATGCATTCTCACTGGTGGTAAATAATGGCTCTGTGCTAACAGTCCTCCCAGTAAGGGCTCTGGCACACGGGGAGATTAGTCGCCCGCGACAAATCTCCATGTCCGCGGGCGACTAATCTCCCCGAGTTGCCATCAGAGAGCCGTCAGTTGCCATCCCACCGGCGAACATGTAAGTCGCTGGTAGGATAGCACAAGCGGCGGTGCGATTTCTGCAAATCGCCAAAAATGCCTCGCGAGGCAACTTCGCCGATTTGCCGAAATCGCCTGTGCAACGTGTACCATCGCACCGGCGACTTACATGTTTGCCGGTGGGATGGTAGCTCGGGGAGATTAGTCGCCCGTGACAAGGGAGATTTGTTGCGGGCGACTAATCTCCCCGTGTGCCCGAGCCCTAAATATAAACAGGTTGCTCCTATAGGAACGAATAATATTAGCTATATTTAGTTTATACTATATAATACAGAACAGGACAAACTGAATATTAGTAAATAAAGTGAACAAAGACTTTAATATTACTAAAGCGTGACTTAACATTGGATTTAGAATCATCTAGCATTCAAAGATTCCTATAGCTTTTGTTCTATTGGATGTAATACCTGGGTCTCTGTTCCACTAGACTTGAAATATTCATTCCTTCCATATGCTTTTTAATAAACTTTATTTCTCCCAGCATTCTTTGGGCACACACAACACAAACAAGCTGAATAACCATAACTAAAAGGAAAACTGCTGCAATATCCCAGAACTTGCGTTGCAGCCAGAGAATCATCTGCGGCACACAGCCACCCAGGAAGATAACGCTTCCAGCCATGGTTTCTCCCATTTGCATTGCTCCTACTCCACACTGGGAGTTAATCACAGTGCCATTTTCAAAAGGATCAATGCAGCAGGAATAGGGAACCCCACAGGCATACACTCCTGGGGAACTGCAGTTAAAATACCTGTGGGGAGAAAAGAAAGGGAACATTAGATTTTCCAGAGACTTTTCAAGTTTTCTACAAGTAGTTATGGGTCACTGATATCAAAAGCAATGTACTGGCATGGTTTATTCAGTCTCTAATACTGTAGTGGCTTTAGATAGCCTGCTTGACCTGTGGATGTGAAAATTATGGATTTTTTTTTAATGGAATGGTTGGCCAAAACTGGACAGGCAAGCTGAAAATTCTGGAGGGGCTTCTGTAAGATGCCAGTCACTATTTATTGGGCCGATGTGTACTTGAAATGCCAGGGCCTATTTTGAATCTCATTCTGGACCAGGGTTAGCCACATGAGTATGAGGGCTTTGCTGACCATGGATGAAAGAAGACATATAATAATATATTTAACGGCTCATTCCACTAATATAATTCACATATTTTGGCTGAATTACGAGTGCAGGCTCATCACAGGCCCATTATCCATTTGTAACTCCTTGCAAAATAACCTGTCAGCCGATCTTGTTTCCATTTAAATGAAAACATTCATGCAAGATTAAGTCCTAATCTTAATAAAATAGCTTCTAGCTTAATGCACAGTGTATATATATAGCCAGGGCTGCCATCAACAATCTTGGAGCCCCCTTAAAAGTTGTTTGTCTAGCCCCCAAATAACACAAGCACATAGTACCAACATGTTTGGCCACTGGGTTGACCATAAACTTGTGGGACTCGTGGGTTGGGCAGGTTTGGGTTGAAATTTGGACGACCATTGCAGGTTCAGGTTGGGTGAGGGTCAAATTGGGCAGTATACTCCCTAGTCTGCTCCCAAAGATTCCCTGTCTTGGGACCAGAGGCGCACAGAAGTAGCATATGGAAAGGGAAGACACAGGTGTGTGCTATAATGGTAACACTTTGCAGGTTAGGGTTGGATATGGGTTAGGGTTGGGGGCAGGTTAGGGGTGGGGGCGGGTTAGGGTTGGGTGCGGGTTAGGGTCAGGTGTGGGTATCCTACCTGCACATAACTAGTCCTTTGTATGCACTACACAAAAAAAGCAAAGAGCAATTCTATAGGTTTTGCTAGGACAAAAGATTGAACTTGATGGATGTTTTTTTCAAGCAGACTACTATGATAAAACTCACAACAAGCCTGGGCTGGCAATATGTGGATTCTGGCAAAGATGCCATAGACAGTAACTATTTATTGAGCTGGGAAGGGGCTATTTGTGCCTCTGTGTCCTTGAAATGCCAGGGTCTAATTTAGGTCCAGACCTGACTCACAACTTATTTTACTAAAAAACATTGGGGGGTACACTCTGCAATTCTGGGGGGCACAGGAACTATAAGGGGAGACTTAATATATGGGAATATTTATTTTCCCCATTAGTTCATGCGGTCTGTTCAGATGAATCATGCAAGTGCGCAAATGTACATAGGGATATTGTGGAGCTACCACCATCTCAAAGGTTGAGGTAGCTTCAGGATTCCCACTGCATCCAGCTTCAAAACGAAATAGTGCAGATGTCAGGACTTATTTATTTAGCACAAGTGCAGTTGTGGGTTAAAAACATGGCAAGAAGGTGTGTATATATATATATATATATATATAGGTGTAGGTACTTACAAGCTGACTGCCCAGTCTGTGTAGGACTGCACACCACAACACTCCATGCCAAGCTGTACTTCATCCATTATGAATTTCAAGTCAGAATCATCGTGGTACCTGCTCAGAGCAACCAGCAGAGAGTTTTTTACAGAGCCGATGATCTGGTCTTTGAAGGCAAAGATGATTATGGCTGAAAGAAGCTGTGTTACCATCAGAATGCTGATACCCAGAGAGAAACATCTCAGGAGGTAGATGTTTTCCCTGATAAACCCCAGGCAACCCGACACGGACAGAAAACTCACAATTAGGCCGACCATGACAAATGAGAGCATGGGATCAGTACCTAAATAGCCAATCCTATCACTGATCAAGGACTGCTTGTCCACAAGCCCCCAGACTCCAAAGCCAAACAAGGCAAAGCCCAGTATGGAAAAGACAAAGTTGGTAAAGAACATTAAATATTTGATGAATAGCAGCAGTACGTCAGGATCATGGATCTTTATACAGCCCCTAAATGCTTTGGGTAGTGATTGTTCAGATACCAAATTGCTCCTCTTTTCATCATCACAACTGTTTCTGTCACTTGGGAAGGCACCATAGTCTTGCTCGTTGTCTTTTTTGTCTGGGGCAGTATCAACCTGAGGAGACAAAAGGCATCATGTTGTATATTTTAGTCCAAATCCCTGACTTCATTATAGACATAAAAGGAGATTCCACCTCTTTCTCATGAAAGAGAATATAATTATAAATAAGCATCTTATATACATTTATTACCAATGTTTACTTATGTTTTGGATTAATGTGTTTCACCTTTTCTGTTGTCTGGTTTTTGACCATCAGTTCTCCTCTATGTCTGTTAATTAGAAACTTCCAGCTACACTGTTCCTTTCTGTAATTCGGAACTTTCTGGATAATGGGTTTCCAGATGAGGTGTCTGATACCTGTACATATATATATATATATATATATATATAGAAATTTTCTGGCACACCCTGTAAAAATAATCACAACTGTATTGTGAACACATTGCACAAACTTGCCCGACGTTTCGGCCCTCAATAGGACCTTTCTTAAGGATAGCACAATGGTATCTTAAACTTTAAATACAAGCACAATAAACACACAATATAAAAATGCCAATTCCTCAGCAATACAAGGAAACAGGATTTAGAGACAATGAGAACTAGACTTATCGATAGGGGATATCCAAGAAAGAAGGCTGATGGAGTCATGAAATGGGCAATGAAGGTGGATTGTAATCAGGGGTTAATGAAGGAAGACAGAATTGGCAAAGATCGAATGGAAAATGCAGACAAGGTATATTATGTAAGTCAGTACATAATTGTACAGGTATGGGATCCCTTATCCGGATACCCGTTATCCAGAAAGTTCCATATTACGGAAAGGTCATCTCCCATAGACTCCATTATAAGCAAATAATTCTAATTTTTAAAAATGATTCCCTTTTCTCTGTAATAATAAAACAGTACCTTGTACTTGATCCCAACTAAGATATAATTACCCCTTATTGGGGGCAGAACAGCCCTATTGGGTTTATTTAATGGTTAAATGATTCCCTTTTCTCTGTAATAATAAAACAGTACCTGTACTTGATCCCAACTAAGATATAATTACCCCTTATTGGGGGCAGAACAGCCCTATTGGGTTTATTTCATGGTTAAATGATTCCCTTTTCTCTGTAATAATAAAACAGTACCTGTACTTGATCCCAACTAAGATATAATTACCCCTTATTGGGGGCAGAACAGCCCTATTGGGTTTATTTCATGGTTAAATGATTCCCTTTTCTCTGTAATAATAAAACAGTACCTGTACTTGATCCCAACTAAGATATAATTACCCCTTATTGGGGGCAGAACAGCCCTATTGGGTTTATTTAATGGTTAAATGATTCCCTTTTCTCTGTAATAATAAAACAGTACCTGTACTTGATCCCAACTAAGATATAATTAATCATTATTGGAGGCAAAACAGCCCTATTGGGTTTATTTAATGTTTAAATGATTTTTAGCAGACTTAAGTTATGGAGATCCAAATTACGGAAAGATCCCTTATCCGGAAAACCCCAGGTCCCGAGCATTCTGGATAACAGGTCCCATACCTGTAAAAGTATTAAAAAGACTATTCTACAACATTGGGATGACATCTATACAAATGAACATCTAAGATCTGCAAAAGGCTAAAGTTCAGTTACTCAAGGGCTATGAATCTGAGGGAATTGCTAAGCGCCTCAGATCTGAGAGATAAATATATTAAGAAGCATAACCAGACCCACTTTTTAGCCCACGTCCTGGAGTATACAGGTGTATGCAAAAAATATCAGACAGCGAATGACATATTATAACATTGTTATACAAAATGCTTTTACTTTTCTCTACAGGATTTTTACTGAATGGATTTTTACAAGGCTGCTATATATGAGCTATTATGGTACACAGGTGACACCTATTGGTGAGACTGAAAGATTACACTTTTATAGCAGTTTAGTGCATGTTGTTAAATCATTTCACTTTTGTAAGAGATTTTATAGAAATGGACTTGAATCACATATTTTAAATCTACGGATATAATATTGGCTTTTATGAAAAAGTTATTATATGTATGCACTAATGGTTTGTCAAAAAGGTCAGGTATTGGCACATTTGAAATCACATACTCACATCACGATTGGATAATCAGATAATTATGTATTGCTGAGGATTGGGCACTTTTCTATTGTGTGTTTATTGTGTTTGTATTTAAAGTTTGTTAAGATAACACAATAAAGTTGTGATTATTTCTACAGGGTGTGCCAGTCTAATGAAAATTATTTGTATATTACATTTGGCTGTGCACCCCGCTATCTACGAATTTTTGCATCAGAGTGCAGACACTCCAAAGACTGATATATATATATATAATATATCTGAAACTTAAAATTGGGCAGATATCAGACAGTAATAAAAACTCCATCAGATCAGAGGCCCCCTTGGCTCATTGATGTGGCCCTTTCCTGATGGGCTGCCTATTTGCTGTTTATTATGATCAGCCCAATAAAGCCAAGATGGTTTGGCATCTTCTCCAAAGGAGCGGATCTTTAGGTAGCCATACACAGGCAGATTTTAGCTGCTGATTTGGGTCATTCAGTCCGAGTAGGCAGTGTTTCTGTCTTTATATGGGGCACTCTGACAGAGCTACACATCCAATATCTTGTCAGACAGGTCTAAAAATCTGAACAGAGTGATGACACATTGGCTCATTGCTCCAAGGGCCTGTGATCCCATCATTGTGATCCAATCGTTTGGCCTTAGGCTAAAGGATCGGTTTAGTCCGATATCACCCACCTCAAGGTAGGAATATTGTGGAAAGAGGTCGCCAAACATGCAGATCTTTTAATGCATGGCAAGCTTATGGGTGTATGGGCACCTTTAGTTCTCCTTTACAATTAACCCATACTGCTCTCTCTCTGTTATTTTTGCATGTGGTGAGAAACAACTGAACTGAACTGGTCTTATAATAATCTCTCTAATGTTTTATTTACTAGTAGCTCCTTCCAGCAGACACAAGGGCATGGATTCAGATTAGAAGTAAGGCGGTCCCATATTAATATTCTAAAAGTGCTTTTTTACTGTGAGAGCTGTGAAGTTGTGGAATTCTCTCCCTGAACCAGTCGTACTGGCAGATTTTTTAGATAGCTTCAAGAAAGGGTTGGATGGGTATTTAGCAAGTGATAGGGAAGATAGCTCTCAGTACAAGTGAGGGAATACAGGGGTAGGGGAGATAGCTCTCAGTAGAAGTGAGGGAATACAGGGGTAGGGGAGATAGCTCTCAGTACAAGTGAGGGAATACAGGGTTATGGGAGATAGCTCTCAGTACAAGTGAGGGAATACAGGGGTATGGGAGATAGCTCTCAGTACAAGTGAGGGAATACAGGGGTAGGGGAGATAGCTCTCAGTACAAGTGAGGGAATACAGGGGTATGGGAGATAGCTCTCAGTACAAGTGAGGGAATACAGGGGTAGGGGAGATAGCTCTCAGTACAAGTGAGGGAATACAGGGGTAGGGGAGATAGCTCTCAGTACAAGTGAGGGAATACAGGGGTAGGGGAGATAGCTCTTAGTACAAGTGAGGGAATACAGGGGTATGGGGGATAGCTCTCAGTACAACTGAGGGAATACAGGGGTATGGGAGATAGCTCTTAGTACAAGTGAGGGAATACAGGGGTGGGGGAGATAGCTCTCAGTACAAGTGAGGGAATACAGGGTTATGGGGGATAGCTCTCAGTACAAGTGAGGGAATACAGGGGTAGGGGGGATAGCTCTCAGTACAAGTGAGGGAATACAGGGGTATGGGAGATAGCTCTCAGTACAAGTGAGGGAATACAGGGGTATGGGGGATAGCTCTTAGTGCAAGTGAGGGAATACAGGGGTATGGGGGATAGCTCTCAGTACAAGTGAGGGAATACAGGGGTATGGGAGATAGCTCTCAGTACAAGTGAGGGAATACAGGGGTATGGGAGATAGCTCTCAGTACAAGTGAGGGAATACAGGGGTATGGGGGATAGCTCTCAGTACAAGTGAGGGAATACAGGGGTAGGGGAGATAGCTCTCAGTACAAGTGAGGGAATACAGGGGTATGGGAGATAGCTCTCAGTACAAGTGAGGGAATACAGGGGTAGGGGGGATAGCTCTCAGTACAAGTGAGGGAATACAGGGGTAGGGGGGATAGCTCTCAGTACAAGTGAGGGAATACAGGGGTAGGGGAGATAGCTCTCAGTACAAGTGAGGGAATACAGGGGTATGGGAGATAGCTCTCAGTACAAGTGAGGGAATACAGGGGTATGGGAGATAGCTCTCAGTACAAGTGAGGGAATACAGGGGTAGGGGGGATAGCTCTCAGTACAAGTGAGGGAATACAGGGGTAGGGGAGATAGCTCTCAGTACAAGTGAGGGAATACAGGGGTAGGGGGGATAGCTCTCAGTACAAGTGAGGGAATACAGGGGTAGGGGAGATAGCTCTCAGTACAAGTGAGGGAATACAGGGGTAGGGGAGATAGCTCTCAGTACAAGTGAGGGAATACAGGGGTATGGGAGATAGCTCTCAGTACAAGTGAGGGAATACAGGGGTAGGGGAGATAGCTCTCAGTACAAGTGAGGGAATACAGGGGTAGGGGAGATAGCTCTCAGTACAAGTGAGGGAATACAGGGGTATGGGAGATAGCTCTCAGTACAAGTGAGGGAATACAGGGGTATGGGAGATAGCTCTCAGTACAAGTGAGGGAATACAGGGGTAGGGGAGATAGCTCTCAGTACAAGTGAGGGAATACAGGGGTATGGGAGATAGCTCTCAGTACAAGTGAGGGAATACAGGGGTAGGGGAGATAGCTCTCAGTACAAGTGAGGGAATACAGGGGTATGGGAGATAGCTCTCAGTACAAGTGGGGGAATACAGGGGTATGGGAGATAGCTCTCAGTACAAGTGAGGGAATACAGGGGTATGGGAGATAGCTCTCAGTACAAGTGAGGGAATACAGGGGTAGGGGGGATAGCTCTCAGTACAAGTGAGGGGATACAGGGGTAGGGGAGATAGCTCTCAGTACAAGTGAGGGAATACAGGGGTATGGGAGATAGCTCTCAGTACAAGTGAGGGAATACAGGGGTAGGGGAGATAGCTCTTAGTACAAGTGAGGGGAATACAGGGGTATGGGAGATAGCTCTCAGTACAAGTGAGGGAATACAGGGGTAGGGGAGATAGCTCTCAGTACAAGTGAGGGAATACAGGGGTATGGGAGATAGCTCTCAGTACAAGTGGGGGAATACAGGGGTATGGGAGATAGCTCTCAGTACAAGTGAGGGAATACAGGGGTATGGGAGATAGCTCTCAGTACAAGTGAGGGAATACAGGGGTAGGGGGGATAGCTCTCAGTACAAGTGAGGGGATACAGGGGTAGGGGAGATAGCTCTCAGTACAAGTGAGGGAATACAGGGGTATGGGAGATAGCTCTCAGTACAAGTGAGGGAATACAGGGGTAGGGGAGATAGCTCTTAGTACAAGTGAGGGAATACAGGGGTATGGGAGATAGCTCTCAGTACAAGTGAGGGAATACAGGGGTATGGGGGATAGCTCTCAGTACAAGTGAGGGAATACAGGGGTATGGGAGATAGCTCTCAGTACAAGTGAGGGAATACAGGGGTATGGGGGATAGCTCTCAGTACAAGTGAGGGAATACAGGGGTAGGGGAGATAGCTCTCAGTACAAGTGAGGGAATACAGGGGTAGGGGAGATAGCTCTCAGTACAAGTGAGGGAATACAGGGGTATGGGGGATAGCTCTCAGTACAAGTGAGGGAATACAGGGGTAGGGGAGATAGCTCTCAGTACAAGTGAGGGAATACAGGGGTATGGGGGATAGCTCTCAGTACAAGTGAGGGAATACAGGGGTATGGGGGATAGCTCTCAGTACAAGTGAGGGAATACAGGGGTATGGGGGATAGCTCTCAGTACAAGTGAGGGAATACAGGGGTATGGGGGATAGCTCTCAGTACAAGTGAGGGAATACAGGGGTAGGGGAGATAGCTCTCAGTACAAGTGAGGGAATACAGGGGTAGGGGAGATAGCTCTCAGTACAAGTGAGGGAATACAGGGGTAGGGGAGATAGCTCTCAGTACAAGTGAGGGAATACAGGGGTAGGGGAGATAGCTCTCAGTACAAGTGAGGGAATACAGGGGTATGGGGAGATAGCTCTCAGTACAAGTGAGGGAATACAGGGGTAGGGGAGATAGCTCTCAGTACAAGTGAGGGAATACAGGGGTAGGGGAGATAGCTCTCAGTACAAGTGAGGGAATACAGGGTTATGGGAGATAGCTCTCAGTACAAGTGAGGGAATACAGGGGTAGGGGAGATAGCTCTCAGTACAAGTGAGGGAATACAGGGTTATGGGAGATAGCTCTCAGTACAAGTGAGGGAATACAGGGGTATGGGAGATAGCTCTCAGTACAAGTGAGGGAATACAGGGGTAGGGGAGATAGCTCTCAGTACAAGTGAGGGAATACAGGGGTAGGGGAGATAGCTCTCAGTACAAGTGAGGGAATACAGGGGTAGGGGAGATAGCTCTCAGTACAAGTGAGGGAATACAGGGTTATGGGAGATAGCTCTCAGTACAAGTGAGGGAATACAGGGGTATGGGAGATAGCTCTCAGTACAAGTGAGGGAATACAGGGGTAGGGGAGATAGCTCTCAGTACAAGTGAGGGAATACAGGGGTAGGGGAGATAGCTCTCAGTACAAGTGAGGGAATACAGGGGTAGGGGAGATAGCTCTCAGTACAAGTGAGGGAATACAGGGGTAGGGGAGATAGCTCTCAGTACAAGTGAGGGAATACAGGGGTAGGGGGGATAGCTCTCAGTACAAGTGAGGGAATACAGGGGTAGGGGGGATAGCTCTCAGTACAAGTGAGGGAATACAGGGGTATGGGAGATAGCTCTCAGTACAAGTGAGGCAATACAGGGTTATGGGAGATAGCTCTCAGTACAAGTGAGGGAATACAGGGGTATGGGGGATAGCTCTCAGTACAAGTGAGGGAATACAGGGGTAGGGGAGATAGCTCTCAGTACAAGTGAGGGAATACAGGGGTATGGGAGATAGCTCTCAGTACAAGTGAGGGAATACAGGGGTATGGGAGATAGCTCTCAGTACAAGTGAGGGAATACAGGGGTAGGGGAGATAGCTCTCAGTACAAGTGAGGGAATACAGGGGTAGGGGAGATAGCTCTCAGTACAAGTGAGGGAATACAGGGGTATGGGAGATAGCTCTCAGTACAAGTGAGGGAATACAGGGGTAGGGGAGATAGCTCTCAGTACAAGTGAGGGAATACAGGGGTAGGGGAGATAGCTCTCAGTACAAGTGAGGGAATACAGGGGTAGGGGAGATAGCTCTCAGTACAAGTGAGGGAATACAGGGGTATGGGAGATAGCTCTCAGTACAAGTGAGGGAATACAGGGGTAGGGGAGATAGCTCTCAGTACAAGTGAGGGAATACAGGGGTATGGGAGATAGCTCTCAGTACAAGTGAGGGAATACAGGGGTATGGGAGATAGCTCTCAGTACAAGTGAGGGAATACAGGGGTATGGGAGATAGCTCTCAGTACAAGTGAGGGAATACAGGGGTATGGGAGATAGCTCTCAGTACAAGTGAGGGAATACAGGGGTATGGGAGATAGCTCTCAGTACAAGTGAGGGAATACAGGGGTAGGGGGATAGCTCTCAGTACAAGTGAGGGAATACAGGGGTAGGGGAGATAGCTTTCAGTACAAGTGAGGGAATACAGGGTTATGGGAGATAGCTCTCAGTACAAGTGAGGGAATACAGGGGTAGGGGAGATAGCTCTCAGTACAAGTGAGGGAATACAGGGGTAGGGGAGATAGCTCTCAGTACAAGTGAGGGAATACAGGGGTAGGGGAGATAGCTCTCAGTACAAGTGAGGGAATACAGGGGTAGGGGAGATAGCTCTCAGTACAAGTGAGGGAATACAGGGGTAGGGGAGATAGCTCTCAGTACAAGTGAGGGAATACAGGGGTAGGGGAGATAGCTCTCAGTACAAGTGAGGGAATACAGGGGTAGGGGAGATAGCTCTCAGTACAAGTGAGGGAATACAGGGGTAGGGGAGATAGCTCTCAGTACAAGTGAGGGAATACAGGGGTATGGGGGATAGCTCTCAGTACAAGTGAGGGAATACAGGGGTATGGGAGATAGCTCTCAGTACAAGTGAGGGAATACAGGGTTATGGGAGATAGCTCTCAGTACAAGTGAGGGAATACAGGGGTAGGGGAGATAGCTCTCAGTACAAGTGAGGGAATACAGGGGTAGGGGAGATAGCTCTCAGTACAAGTGAGGGAATACAGGGGTAGGGGAGATAGCTCTCAGTACAAGTGAGGGAATACAGGGTTATGGGAGATAGCTCTCAGTACAAGTGAGGGAATACAGGGGTAGGGGAGATAGCTCTCAGTACAAGTGAGGGAATACAGGGGTAGGGGAGATAGCTCTTAGTACAAGTGAGGGAATACAGGGTTATGGGAGATAGCTCTCAGTACAAGTGAGGGAATACAGGGGTATGGGAGATAGCTCTTAGTACAAGTGAGGGAATACAGGGTTATGGGAGATAGCTCTCAGTACAAGTGAGGGAATACAGGGGTAGGGGAGATAGCTCTCAGTACAAGTGAGGGAATACAGGGGTAGGGGAGATAGCTCTCAGTACAAGTGAGGGAATACAGGGTTATGGGAGATAGCTCTCAGTACAAGTGAGGGAATACAGGGTTATGGGAGATAGCTCTCAGTACAAGTTGATCCAGGGACTGGTCTGATTGCCATCTTGGAGTCAGGATTTTTCCCCCCTCTGAAGTGAATTGAAGAGGCTTCAGTAAGGATTTTCACCTTCCTCTAAAACAACTAGCAGTTAGGCAGGTTCCATATAGACATATAAGATTGAACCTGATTGATATGTGTCATTTTTCAACCTAACTTACTATGTTACTATGTAACTGTTATCATCTAGTTTTTAAATTATCAGTTATGTTGTTAGTATGTGCATTGGTTTCCACTGTCTAATGCATACTAGTAAACTCACCACTATACGCTCAGCTTATATAAATATATACACAGTAGCCCCCAATCTCATAACTGTGGTGTCAGTAGACTCATCAGTTAATTATCCTCACTCTGCCCTACGATACAATCACTTCAATCAAACTGAAATTATTTGCATGTAGTTCACATGTAAATATATTTTACAATTTTATAAATTAATAATGGCTATTCATGTCAAATGACAATTTGTGTAGGAGCCAAACTTGCACACAGACCAATCAGCAAGTATCATGTACTTATGTACTAGTGCTATTACTACTATTTAGGGTCCTGGCAGATTGGACGTTTGCACTTTGCCCCCAGCAATTCATTTTGAGCAACAAAACACCCGTCTGCCGGTGCCCTAATTATCTAGTGGGTTACTTTACTACGTGGCTCCATTAATATTTCTTCTAAATGGAACAAGTTACCTTTAACTTGTCCAAGATCTTACATTTGGCCTTCCAATGTACACGTCATATGCAAACTCACAATATCCGTCGCACAGGGCTAAACAGGGAGATATATAAAAGTCACCTCGGGTAATAAGCTGCTGAACTCATCCGGTCCTTCTGTGCGTTTCCCAGAAGAGTGAAACCATTTCTGGACAAGCTGACCAAACTTTAAATCCATTTTTCCTTGGGTAGAACAAAAGAGAAAAGGGTGAATTCCTCTGAAGCTCTCATCAGGGTCTTCCCACCATGCAATGAAAGCTGCTTGATGTGTGTGATATAACCAGCAGCCAAGTCAGCCCCTTATCATGTGATGGGATGGAATACCATGCTGCCCCTGCTCCAGCCCGGCCTGCTAAATCCTTTCCTTACCAAGACACACTGACTGCGTCTGTAGAATAAATACACTCACATTATAACTTTACTGTTAAGTTGTAAAAATAAATAACTTACAATTTCTCCTTGTAAAAATGCTCATTGATATTCAGTTGAAACATGTTTTATAAGAAATAATGCAATCCCTTTTGTAAAATATAAACATATCAAAAGTCATCCCAGAGTTCCATGATCTGTGCAGATTTATACGGTGCCAGAACTACTTTGTCACTTCTGTCATGGCACTTCTGCCTGGTTCCTACCAGTATTTGCACCACTGGTGCTATAATGCTAATGCTGAATACTAAGAAGGCCGCCATTAGTTTACTTAACCTGATAATTGGAGCTACTTGGGATACAATGGTCAGGGGACTAGTGTTACTAGCATTAGGATGTTGCTGGACTACAGTTCCCACAATGCTTTAGTACAGATATGGAACCTGTTATCCAGAATGCTCGGGACCTGGGGTTTTCTGGATAAGGGATCTTTCCGTAATTTGGATCTCCATAACTTAAGTCTGCTAAAAATCATTTAAATATTGAATAAACCCAATAGGCTTGTTTTGCCTCCAATAGGGATTAATTATATCTTAGTTGGAATCAAGTACAGGTACTGTTTTATTATTACAGAGAAAAGGGAATCATTTAACCATTAAATAAACCCAATAGGACTGTTCTGCCCCCAATAAGGGGTAATTATATCTTAGTTGGGATCAAGTACAGGTACTGTTTTATTATTACAGAGAAAAGGGAATCATTTTTAAAAATCTAAATTTGGAGTCTATGGGAGATGGGCTTTCCGTAATTTGGAACTTTCTGGATTACGGGTTTCCGGATAAGGGATCCCATACCTGTATCTGGTTATATATTGAAGAACGGTGCAGTTGTAGTCCAATGATAAAGTTACAGTACACAGGGCTTGGCCACTTCCCTTCTAATTCCCTTCTGACTGCCATGATGCTGATGCTTGACTATGTTAGATTGTAAGCCAGTGTTATGGTTTTATTATTGACTTATTCGCCTCCTCTAAAGTGCATATAGTGAAAAGTGCATATAGTGAAAAGTGCATATAGTGAAAAAGTGAAATCTCAGCATGCTAAAAAAAAGTACTGTAATATTAAGTCTATTAATGAGTCTTTTACTTCTCTTCTCTAAAGTCATATAATCATTTCTACATCTAACTGCATTAAAAGCAAGATTATGGATAAAAAATACAATTACTCACTAAGGAAGCAAGTACATTTACTCACAGAACAGCCACAAAGCCCAGATCGGAGCCCAGAGGCAACTGAGTGTTGCAGTTCAGCAGAATTCTGCTATAAATACAAGGTACATACTGATATCCTTACGAAATTCTGGGGGGATTTTTAGACCTGATTTTGGAAACAAAAAGAGTGGAGCAGTGCCAGAAAAGGCAAGGTTATATCATGGGTCTGGTAGGGGGCTAGAGGAAAAAGTGGTAGGGCCAACTGCAAACAAGGACTGATTGTTACCTTTGCCAAGTCTGTGATGCCAACAAGAGACAGGTCACATGGCTAAAATGCACATAAAATGGCATAAAATGAAGATGTGATATGCAAAAGGCCTACAATTTCTTTAAATTTGTCTTCAGTACGGGTATAGGATCCGTTATCTGGAAACCCGTTATCCAGAAAGTTCCGAATTACAGAAAGGCCATCTCCCATAGACTCCATTTTAAACAAATGATTCAAATTTTTAGAAATTATTTCCCTTTTCTCCGTAATATTCAAACAGTACCTTGTACTTGATCCCAACTAACATATAATTAATATTTATTGCAGGCAAAACCATCCTATTGGGTTTATTTAATGTTGAAATGATTTTGTATTAAACGTAAAGCCTGGAGATCCAGACTATGGAAAGATCCCTTATCCGGAAGACCCCAGGTCCCGAGCATTCTGGATAACAGATCCCATAACTGTACCTCCCCATGCTTTTTTACTTGTGCAGCCCACACATATTGCACCTACTACACATTATAAGGAAGATCTGTCACATAAAGAAACCCAAGGAGTAACAGACATGTACTATATATGTTATATATTATACAGGAGATATATTTCTCTGCCTGCAGCCCTTTTATTTGATACAAAAATGTAAAATCAACATCCTGCGGAGCTAATTACCAATGAACGCTAATAATGCTAATAATAATGCTGCACAGACTGCATTGACATTTTGACCACATGACCTACAGGGCGCTGTTTGTCCAAATTCATTGTACAAATCTGTATACACAAAACTATCCCCAGTACACAGAATGAATGAGTGGCCATAGAGGGTCACATGGGTAGAGGCATATTATAAAGTTAATAGAGCGAATGCTCTTTTCAAATCAAGACTCCAGAAGCAATCGCTGAGGGAGGATCTCTTATATAAAGTCAATACAGGACTCCAGTGTAAAACTGATTAATCCTAAGGGAATATCTGATGAATTTAGTAGATATTACAGTACCTTATATGAGTTTAAAAGTGATGCCCAATTAGTGCAACCGTCTGAGCAGTTAATAGATCATTTTCTTCAGTCTATTAATCTTCCGCAAACCTCTCAGGTTCATGGCTGCTCAACAATTGTGGAAAAGAATATGATTTATTTTTTTAAACATCTTGGTTAATAGATGGCGGCTACCTCATATACCTCATATATCTTATGTATCAGATGCTCTATATTACTTACATACTTCATGTGTATATATATGTTGATGTACTTTTTTTTAATCATTTTTTTGTACCCACCCACCCCTTCACCGTCACACCCACCCCTTCACCGTCACACCCACCCCCCCACCCCTTCACCGTCACACCCACCCCCCCACCCCTTCACCGTCACACCCACCCCCCCCACCCCTTCACCGTCACACCCACCCCCCACCCCTTCACCGTCACACCCACCCCCCCACCCCTTCACCGTCACACCCACCCCCCCACCCCTTCACCGTCACACCCACCCCCCCACCCCTTCACCGTCACACCCACCCCCCCACCCCTTCACCGTCACACCCACCCCCCCACCCTTCACCGTCACACCCACCCCCCACCCCTTCACCGTCACACCCACCCCTTCACCGTCACAACCCACCCCCCCCCACCCCTTCACCGTCACACCACCCCCCCACCCCTTCACCGTCACACCCACCCACCCACCCCTTCACCGTCACACCCACCCCCCACCCTTCACCGTCACACCCCACCCACCCACCCCCCCTTCACCGCACAGCCACCCACCCACCCCTTCACCGTCACACCCACCCACCCACCCCTTCACCGTCACACCCACCCACCCCTTCACCGTCACACCACCCCACCCACCCCTTCACCGTCACACCCACCCACCCACCCCTTCACCGTCACACCCACCCACCCACCCACCCCTTCACCGTCACACCCACCCACCCCTTCACCGTCACACCCACCCACCCACCCCTTCACCGTCACACCCACCCACCCACCCCTTCACCGTCACACCCACCCACCCACCCCTTCACCGTCACACCCACCCACCCACCCCTTCACCGTCACACCCACCCCTTCACCGTCACACCCACCCACCCCTTCACCGTCACACCCACCCACCCCTTCACCGTCACACCCACCCACCCACCCCTTCACCGTCACACCCACCCACCCACCCCTTCACCGTCACACCCACCCCCCCACCCCTTCACCGTCACACCCACCCCCCACCCCTTCACCGTCACACCCACCCCTTCACCGTCACACCCACCCAACCCTTCACCGTCACACCCACCCCTTCACCGTCACACCCACCCCCCCACCCCTTCACCGTCACACCCACCCCCCCACCCCTTCACCGTCACACCCACCCACCCCTTCACCGTCACACCCACCCACCCACCCCTTCACCGTCACACCCACCCACCCACCCCTTCACCGTCACACCCACCCACCCACCCCTTCACCGTCACACCCACCCACCCCTTCACCGTCACACCCACCCACCCCTTCACCGTCACACCCACCCACCCACCCCTTCACCATCACACCCACCCACCCCTTCACCGTCACACCCACCCACCCACCCCTTCACCGTCACACCCACCCACCCACCCCCTTCACCGTCACACCCACCCACCCACCCCTTCACCGTCACACCCACCCACCCACCCCTTCACCGTCACACCCACCCACCCACCCACCCACCCCTTCACCGTCACACCCACCCCTTCACCGTCACACCCACCCACCCCTTCACCGTCACACCCACCCACCCCTTCACCGTCACACCCACCCACCCCTTCACCGTCACACCCACCCTTCACCGTCACACCCACCCACCCACCCCTTCACCGTCACACCCCTTCACCGTCACACCCACCCCCCCACCGTCACACCCACCCCTTCACCGTCACACTCACATACCCACCCCTTCACCGTCACAGCCACCCACCCACCCCTTCACCGTCACACCCACCCCTTCACCGTCACACCCACCCACCCCTTCACTGTCACACCCACCCCTTCACCGTCACACCCACCCACCCCTTCACCGTCACACCCACCCCTTCACCGTCACAGCCACCCACCACCCCTTCACCGTCACAGCCACCCACCCACCCCTTCACCGTCACACCCACCCCTTCACCGTCACACCCACCCACCCACCCCATCACCGTCACACCCACCCACCCACCCCATCACCGTCACACCCACCCACCCCATCACCGTCACACCCACCCACCCACCCCATCACCGTCACACCCACCCACCCACCCCATCACCGTCACACCCACCACCCACCCCATCACCGTCACACCCCCACCCCATCACCGTCACACCCACCCACCCACCCCTTCACCGTCACACCCACCCACCCACCCCTTCACCGTCACACCCACCCACCCACCCCTTCACCGTCACACCCACCCACCCACCCCTTCACCGTCACACCCACCCCTTCACCGTCACACCCACCCCCCCACCCCTTCACCGTCACACCCACCCCCCCACCCCTTCACCGTCACACCCACCCCTTCACCGTCACACCCACCCACCCACCCCTTCACCGTCACACCCACCCCTTCACCGTCACACCCACCCACCCACCCACCCCTTCACCGTCACACCCACCCACCCACCCTTCACCGTCACACCCACCCACCCACCCCTTCACCGTCACACCCACCCACCCACCCCTTCACCGTCACACCCACCCACCCACCCCTTCACCGTCACACCCACCCATCCACCCCTCACCGTCACACCCACCCACCCACCCCTTCACCGTCACACACACCCACCCCTTCACCGTCACACCCACCCACCCCTTCACCGTCACACCCACCCACCCACCCACCCCTTCACCGTCACACCCACCCACCCACCCCTTCACCGTCACACCCACCCACCCACCCCTTCACCGTCACACCCACCCACCCCTTCACCGTCACACCCACCCACCCACCCACCCCTTCACCGTCACACCCACCCCTTCACCGTCACACCCACCCACCCACCCCTTCACCGTCACACCCACCCACCCACCCCTTCACCGTCACACCCACCCACCCACCCCTTCACCGTCACACCCACCCACCCACCCCTTCACCGTCACACCCACCCCCCACCCCTTCACCGTCACACCCACCCCCCCACCCCTTCACCGTCACACCCACCCCTTCACCGTCACACCCACCCAACCCTTCACCGTCACACCCACCCCTTCACCGTCACACCCACCCCCCCACCCCTTCACCGTCACACCCACCCCCCCACCCCTTCACCGTCACACCCACCACCCCACCCCTTCACCGTCACACCCACCACCCCTTCACCGTCACAACCAACCCCCCACCCCTTCACCGTCACACCCCCCCCCCCCACCCCTTCACCGTCACACCCACCCACCCCTTCACCGTCACACCCACCCACCCACACCTTCACCGTCACACCCACCCACCCACCCCTTCACCGTCACACCCACCCACCCACCCCTTCACCGTCACACCCACCCACCCACCCCTTCACCGTCACACCCACCCACCCCTTCACCGTCACACCCACCCACCCACCCCTTCACCGTCACACCCACCCACCCACCCCTTCACCGTCACACCCACCCACCCACCCCTTCACCGTCACACCCACCCACCCACCCCTTCACCGTCACACCCACCCACCCACCCCTTCACCGTCACACCCACCCACCCACCCCTTCACCGTCACACCCACCCACCCCTTCACCGTCACACCCACCCACCCCTTCACCGTCACACCCACCCTTCACCGTCACACCCACCCCTTCACCGTCACAACCACCCACCCACCCCTTCACCGTCACACCCACCCCCCACCGTCACACCCACCCCTTCACCGTCACACCCACATACCACCCCTTCACCGTCACAGCCACCCACCCACCCCTTCACCGTCACACCCACCCACCCACCCCTTCACCGTCACACCCACCCACCCACCCCTTCACCGTCACACCCACCCACCCCTTCACCGTCACACCCACCCCTTCACCGTCACACCCACCCACCCCTTCACCGTCACACCCACCCCTTCACCGTCACACCCTCCCACCCCTTCACCGTCACAGCCACCCACCCACCCCTTCACCGTCACACCCACCCACCCACCCCTTCACCGTCACACCCACCCACCCACCCACCCCTTCACCGTCACACCCACCCACCCACCCACCCCTTCACCGTCACACCCACCCACCCACCCCTTCACCGTCACACCCACCCACCCACCCCTTCACCGTCACACCCACCCACCCACCCCTTCACCGTCACACCCACCCACCCCTTCACCGTCACACCCACCCACCCACCCCTTCACCGTCACACCCACCCACCCACCCCTTCACCGTCACACCCACCCACCCACCCCTTCACCGTCACACCCACCCACCCCTTCACCGTCACACCCACCCACCCACCCCTTCACCGTCACACCCACCCACCCACCCCTTCACCGTCACACCCACCCACCCACCCCTTCACCGTCACACCCACCCACCCACCCCTTCACCGTCACACCCACCCACCCACCCCTTCACCGTCACACCCACCCACCCCTTCACCGTCACACCCACCCCTTCACCGTCACACCCACCCACCCCTTCACCGTCACACCCACCCCTTCACCGTCACACCCACCCCTTCACCGTCACACCCACCCCTTCACCGTCACACCCACCCCTTCACCGTCACACCCACCCACCCACCCCTTCACCGTCACACCCACCCACCCTTCACCGTCACACCCACCCACCCACCCCTTCACCGTCACACCCACCCACCCACCCCTCACCGTCACACCCACCCACCCCTTTACCGTCACACCCACCCACCCCTTCACCGTCACCCCCACCCTTCACCGTCACACCCACCCACCCCTTCACCGTCACACCCACCCACCCACCCCTTCACCGTCACACCCACCCCTTCACCGTCACACCCACCCACCCACCCCTTCACCGTCACACCCACCCACCCACCCCTTCACCGTCACACCACCCACCCACCCCTTCACCGTCACACCCACCCACCCACCCCTTCACCGTCACACCCACCCACCCCTTCACCGTCACACCCACCCACCCACCCCTTCACCGTCACACCCACCCACCCACCCTTCACCGTCACACCCACCCACCCACCCCTTCACCGTCACACCCACCCACCCCTTCACCGTCACACCCACCCACCCACCGTCACACCCACCCCTTCACCGTCACACCCACCCCTTCACCGTCACACCCACCCACCCCTTCACCGTCACACCCACCCCTTCACCGTCACACCACCGTCACACCCACCCACCCCTTCACCGTCACACCCACCCCCCCACCCCTTCACCGTCACACCCACCCCCCCACCCCTTCACCGTCACACCCACCCCCCCACCCCTTCACCGTCACACCCACCCTTCACCGTCACACCCACCCCTTCACCGTCACACCCACCCACCCACCCCTTCACCGTCACACCCACCCACCCACCCCTTCACCGTCACACCCACCCACCCACCCCTTCACCGTCACACCCACCCACCCACCCCTTCACCGTCACACCCACCCCTTCACCGTCACACCCACCCACCCCTTCACCGTCACCCCCACCCTTCACCGTCACACCCACCCACCCCTTCACCGTCACACCCACCCACCCACCCCTTCACCGTCACACCCACCCCTTCACCGTCACACCCACCCACCCACCCCTTCACCGTCACACCCACCCACCCACCCCTTCACCGTCACACCCACCCACCCACCCCTTCACCGTCACACCCACCCACCCCTTCACCGTCACACCCACCCACCCACCCCTTCACCGTCACACCCACCCCTTCACCGTCACACCCACCCACCCCTTCACCGTCACACCCACCCACCCACCGTCACACCCACCCCTTCACCGTCACACCCACCCCTTCACCGTCACACCCACCCACCCCTTCACCGTCACACCCACCCCTTCACCGTCACACCCACCGTCACACCCACCCACCCCTTCACCGTCACACCCACCCCCCCACCCCTTCACCGTCACACCCACCCCCCCACCCCTTCACCGTCACACCCACCCCCCCACCCCTTCACCGTCACACCCACCCCTTCACCGTCACACCCACCCCTTCACCGTCACACCCACCCACCCACCCCTTCACCGTCACACCCACCCACCCACCCCTTCACCGTCACACCCACCCACCCACCCCTTCACCGTCACACTCACCCACCCACCCCTTCACCGTCACACCCACCCACCCACCCCTTCACCGTCACACCCACCCACCCACCCCTTCACCGTCACACCCACCCACCCACCCCTTCACCGTCACACCCACCCCTTCACCGTCACACCCACCCCTTCACCGTCACACCCACCCACCCCTTCACCGTCACACCCACCCCTTCACCGTCACACCCACCCACCCCCCCACCCACCCCTTCACCGTCACACCCACCCCTTCACCGTCACACCCACCCACCCCTTCACCGTCACATAAGCAATAAGCATGGTATTGGATCTTCATGCACTAAAACTTCCAAATATTTTGAAAGTTGTTGCAGAGATATCAACTATGTAATTAGAGTGATAATAATCAGTTGGCTCTGTGATGAGAGGTGACTTTGTGCCTAGGGGTGTGACAGTTGGTTCAGTCCGTTGGTTGCCACTGTGATGAGAGGTAAGAGCACAGCCCTTCTGAGAGATTTTTGGCGAAATAATGAAACTTACTTGCTTTCAAGGTTAAAACCCCCATATGGTTGCCCTTTTATTGGCCCATTGGGATGCCCTTTTATTGGCCCATTGGGATGCCCTTTTATTGGCCCATTGGGATCACCTGACAAGTTTATTTTTTCAACACTAAGTCCTGTGAGTGCAGCATTCTCTTTTTGCTATATATATACACATGTTTAAACAATTCTTTTTAGCAGAGTTAAGGTCTGGTAATCTAAATTATATAAAGATCCATTATCTGGGAAACCTGTACATATTTTATGTAGTCTAATTCCTGGGTTTTATTTCTGGTTATAAATGTACTTCTTTGTCTTTACTGCAAGAGGGACTGAGCATCAATACAGTGAATTCTGTTGTACATATTACTAACTTACATTTTGTGTCAGTAATGAGGTATGTTGAGACAACCCTAATGTGTGTGTCAATTAAGTCGGCAAAGCAGTGCTCCTACTAAAATGTTACCCACAATTCATTCTAATAATTTGCCCGATTTTTGCTTTTAAAGAGAATTTCTGTTTTGCCATTCAGTAGCAGGTGGGACAGGATCTGGATTAGGGTTTTACCTTTTGGACAGATTAAATGACAGGTGAGGAGTAATTTGAGATTCCTACCTTTATTATAATACTATAACATTGTAGGCCTATTTTTTGGGGGTAGGTATTACATCTCCCTGATTGTGGCAAGATCTACATTAATATGCTGGGCCTCTATCAGAAATTGATTTGGGGCTCAGTGGAGCTTGCCTAAGTTAGACCCTACCCCCCTACCTGCCCCTGTCACGCTGCTCTGTGCTCTCATTGCATCATAAGTAACTTGGGTACATTTCTTTCAACCTTTGCAAGTTTCTGCATAAATTGAGTAAATTGTCTATAAGTAAGTGTAGGGGCCCAATAACTAGTCCTCCAACTGCTGGAAAGTTCATGTAGGTAATAGCTTATATAATTCAGTTAATAGATCCAAATATAAACTGCCATACTCTATAACAAGCAGTTCATATAAACAGTTAATAAAACAGTTAATGGGATAATTAGTTCATTGGGGGGCACGTGGAATTTACCTTAAGTTGTTTAATTCATTGATGGTCAGTGGACCTGCCCCTGTTAAGCTTCTCAGCATTGCCACTGCTTGCTACACAAGTTATGTAAGCTCCTGTTTAACTTACATTAAGTTTCTAGGCAACTTGTGTAAAGGTCCCCATACACGGGCCGACTATAGCTGCCGATATCGGTCCCTTGGACCGATTCAGCAGCTAATCGGCCCGTGTATGGGGAGAGCAGAGCGGCCTGGCCGACCGATATCTGGCCTGAAATTGGCCAGATCTCGATCGGCCAGGTTAGAAAATCCGGGCGGATCGGAGACCGCATCGGCTCGTTGATGCGGTCCCCGATCCGACTGCCCCATTGCCGCCCACATAATCCGATCATTTGGCCCCAGGGCCAAACGATCGGATTATTTTTTTTTTTACCTAAATGCTCCCCAATATCGCCCACCTGTAGGTGGGAATATCGGGGGAAGATACGCTCGCTTGGCGACATCGCCAAGCGAGCGGATCTGCTCGTGTATGGCCACCTTTAGTTTTAGTGTAACTTTATAGGTAACTTATTCAATTTTTGTAACTTTCATGATGCAATTTGGCCCAAATTCATATGAAGATCTTACCAGGCCCAGCGCAACTGCCCCCTCCCCCCCAGATGGCAGCCCTGATACTGGATGTTGTATTTGGATATTTGTGCATCAGCGATTCCTATAAAACTCACTCCAGACCCAGTTACTGGTTCTTTATTATTTTTTGTACATGGGTCAAAGTTTACACTTCATGAGTATTTGATATTTTAAGGTTCTACACTGACATTTGATCTTGATTGTATATTATAATAAAGTCAGAGGGTGGAAGCGAGGTATTTACTTGCAAGAAAACGAGTTATAAGAGATTTTTCAAGACTGGACAATTTATTTTCTAGGCTCTGGTCCTACCTACCATGCAAGTAAGAGATAAGAATATCAATATATTTAATTTCTGTGGAACTATTAAGTATAGTTTTTACATGTAATCTAATAAAGCTTTGTAAACAAAGTCATTTTAAAAATGACTCTTCACTATCCCCCTCTCAGCAATCTGTCTCAACATGAGAGTTCCGATTTAACCGCAATTTAGAGCGTGAAACTCTGTGTGTATGTGTGCAATAGGTTACCATAGTAACAAGGATATTAAATTAATTTATGGGGAACTATCATTTAAAATAACATAAATCTCATGGAATGAGACTTTCTAAACAAATTCATTTAAAAAGTTATTGTCACAATCCTGATCTCAGCAATCTGTCTCTACATGTAGGATTCCATGAGATGAAGTCTATATGACATTTTTAACTGAAATAGAGAATGTCAGAGCAATCTGTATGCAGATTCTAAAATCAAATAAATCCTCTAATATAAACTCTGAGGAATAGTGACGAGCCAATCAGTCCCATTTTGCTTCAGCAAAAAATTCATGAAACTGCTGAAAAATATGTGAAATGCATTAAAGTTAATTGGCATTTTTCTCACTCCTTAACTGTAATAAAGCTTATTAGAAGTATGTGTAGTATTAGCTTATTAGAAGTATGTGTAGTATTAGCTTATTAGAAGTATGTGTAGTATTAGCTTATGAGAAGTATGTGTAGTATTAGCTTATTAGAAGTATGTGTAGTATTAGCTTATTAGAAGTATGTGTAGTATTAGCTTATGAGAAGTATGTGTAGTATTAGCTTATGAGAAGTATGTGTAGTATTAGCTTATTAGAAGTATGTGTAGTATTAGCTTATGAGAAGTATGTGTAGTATTAGCTTATTAGAAGTATGTGTAGTATTAGCTTATTAGAAGTATGTGTAGTATTAGCTTATTAGAAGTATGTGTAGTATTAGCTTATTAGAAGTATGTGTAGTATTATCTTATTAGAAGTATGTGTAGTATTAGCTTATTAGAAGTATGTGTAGTATTAGCTTATTAGAAGTATGTGTAGTATTATCTTATTAGAAGTATGTGTAGTATTAGCTTATTAGAAGTATGTGTAGTATTAGCTTATTAGAAGTATGTGTAGTATTAGCTTATTAGAAGTATGTGTAGTATTAGCTTATTAGAAGTATGTGTAGTATTAGCTTATTAGAAGTATGTGCAGTATTAGCTTATTAGAAGTATGTGTAGTATTAGCTTATTAGAAGTATGTGTAGTATTAGCTTATTAGAAGTATGTGCAGTATTAGCTTATTAGAAGTATGTGTAGTATTAGCTTATTAGAAGTATGTGTAGTATTAGCTTATTAGAAGTATGTGCAGTATTAGCTTATTAGAAGTATGTGCAGTATTAGCTTATTAGAAGTATGTGTAGTATTAGCTTATTAGAAGTATCTGTATGCAGATGCTAAAATCAGAGTAAGTCTGCAATGTTAAGAACAGTTAAGGAAACCCAGAGCTGTCACCTAAAATGCAGTAAATAGCTTCATGCAGGGGCTAAAATCAAAATAATGAATCAGCTATTGTAACAGATAAAGAAACTCAGATGTTGGTCTGACTGCATTTCAATTTAAAGTGAATTAGTTTGAAATTAAATGTCTACATTTTAGTCTGAGTATAATATTAAAAAAAATATCTATATTTCAGCAGAAAAAGATCAAGGATATTGGAATTGTCATTGAGCAATTAAGAAAGGAGATGGATCGTCGGGTTATAGGTAATAATGAAATTCTACTGATATTCCCTTAATAGATATTTCATAAGGTAACTCCTATGTACCGACACACACACAGTTTGGAACTCTATAACTTTTCAATAATGTACAATAGATTATGTTCTAAGGGCAGTATAGGGGGCAATTATGGATATGGGAAAGGAAATATTTTGCTTGTTTTTATGGCAATTTAGCCACTGTTAGGTACTGTTTGTTGAAAAACTAAGAACAAAATTAAAAACAAGTAAGAAGCAGTCGGCATGGCAGCTTCCAGCTATATATATATATATATATAAATCTAAGTAAGCAGGAAAATAAGAATATCCATATAAATGAACCTGACAATAAGATATATTTCCCCTGTAATAGCACTAAACCTTTAAACCTTTACTTACTCAACAACCTTTCAGCAGCTTTTCCATTTTATCACAAGGTTTGCTTTATTGTTTTTGTAAAGCAGAACATATCTCACAAATATTTTTCTTTTTGTCCAGAACTAGATCGAAAGTACAATGAGCAGCTAGAAGAGCTGGTAAGCAAATAATAAATGTGGCCATACACGAGTACTTTCAGTATTGCACTATTAGTTTTTCATGTACTTCCTTCTAGATATTCCTTTTCACATAAAGAATGCTATCATTGTAAATACAGAAATGATTGGTTATCTATGACAAAAGCGATGCTTAGGGGTTACACCTAACGTGATAACTAGAATCTGGCCGCAGAGCAAACATTTCTACCTGCATCTAAATTACATTTTAATTACCAGCCCGCAATGCCCAGCCATCTGCCACTCACCCCAATGCACCACCTCCCAACACTTGTGCAGAGCTTCACCCTGTATTTACTGTATAAAACAAAGGCAAGTTATTCCCAAATTCTGAATTGTTGCAGTAGGTCAGCTTTCTAAAATGGTATAATTGGACTTATTTATCTTAAAAATACAACTATTTTTTTTTTTGTATGAAACTAGAAATGTAAAAATGATTGGCCTGATGAACTTATTCATTCTTTGCTTTACTTGTAGGAAAGAGTAGATGAATTATCAGGGGTCGTAGCCAATGTACTGGCCCTGATAATAGAAAAAGATAAGCTAAGTGAGGAACAGTACAGAACTCCGGAAGAAGAATTCACTGAAGAGAAGGAGAAAACTGCTATGGAAAATATTCCAAGCAGTGAAGAAATTGAAAAAGAGCAACCTCAAATTAGTGAGGGCTCTGGAACCAGTGAGAGAAAGAAACTGAAAGGATCTGAAAGTGAGGACGAAAGTAAGGAAGAAAGTGAGGAAGAAAGTAAGGAAGAAAGCTTGGGGAGCAGTGAAGGTGCAGAGGAGAAGAAGGAAGGGAAGCAAGTTAGCTTCGCAGAAAACCTCTGCACCTTTCACGAGATCCCACAATGGAAGAAAAAAGCAGATTTGTAAGATTCTTTAGTAAAAGAAAAAGCGTGTGTTGTCTTTTGTGCATGGTTCCTATGAACAGTTTTAAGTGTTTAATATTATGTAAGGCACTGGCTGGGAAAGCAGTACATGGGGTATACATTGCTCCTAGGGGTTTCACTTATACATGGTGAGGGGCTCCAGGCTAAGTGTAATTTGCCTCAGCTGGCTCATGCTGGGGGGGTGGGAGGTTTCTCAGTCTGTATCCTGACCAGAGAGAGAAGGGGTCAGTGAAGAGCTGCTGCACACCAATAGGAAAGAGTTCTGGAGTACTGCCTGTGATCAGGTATAGGATCTAGTATCTGAAATGCATGGGACAGATTGTAATTTGGATCATCATACCTTGAAGACACACAGAGCTACTAGTAGCAGCTACTTGTGGCTACTAAGATAGACAATGCTGAACATTTACTGATAATCGTCTCTATATGTGCTTTAGTGCTTTAGCAGAGGCAATTTTCAGTATTGTCTATGGAAGGGTATTTTCTGGCATTTAGTAGCCATGAAAAAGTAGCTGCTACTATTAGCTCAGTGTGTCTTCAGCCTAAGGGCAGGGGTACATGGGGAGAATAGTCGCCCCGCGAAAAATCTTCGTTGTTGCAGGTGACTAATCTCCCCACAATGCCATCCCTAGAATGTAAATGCCGGTGGGATGGCATATGCGTCACTGCGATGTCTCACAGTCGCCCGAAGTTTCCTCTCAAAGCAACTTCGGGCGCTGTGCGACATCGTAGTGACGGGTGTGCCATCCCACTGGCAATGTAGCTGTAACAAGTAGCTGCTACTAAATAGCTCTGTGTCTTAGGCCAAAGGGCAGTAGCACACGGGGAGATTAGTCTTTACCTTGGGCAACTAGTCTCCCCGCAATGTCATCCCACTGGCAAGAATTTTAATCGCCAGTGGGATGGCATACACGTCGCTTCTGTTTCCCAGAGTCAGCCGAAAGTTGCCTCCCGTTCTTACCGGTGGGATAGCATTTAAAAGAGATTAGTTGCCAGCAATAGCGAAGATTTATCATGGGCGACTAAATCCTATTGTTTCTACCTTCATATCTGACGTTTCAGCCCTGAACGTTAGTGGCGGATTGGAACGATGGTCGCATGAAAAATTGAAAATTGCCACGTGTGTGGCCACTTTAGGGCTAATCATTTTCTTCGCCCACCAAAAGTAGTTGTACTATAGAGTTGGAGCAAAGTATTGAATCTATGAAATGATTTGATATCTTTTTGTCCAAGGTTTTCCAATGAAGGCCATTAGCCAAAAGTATTGCCAGGCTGCCTCTCTTCAACTGATTTTAAAACTGGGAAGCCTAGATTTTTTGGTGGTTTACTATATTATTTCTAGTACAGGTATAGGACCCGTTATCCAGAATGCTCGGGACCAAGGGTATTCCGGATAAGGGGTCTTTCCGTAATTTGGATCTCCATACCTTAAGTCTGCTAAAAAATCAATAAAACATGAATTAAACCCAATAGGATTATTTTGCATCCAGTAAGGATTGATTATATCTTAGTTGGGATCAATTACAAGGTACTGTTTTATTATTACAGAGAAAAAGGAAATCGGTTTTAAAATTCTGAATTATTTGATTAAAATGGAGTCTATGGGAGACAGGCTTTCCGTAATTCGGAGCTTTCTGGATAATGGGTTTCCGGATAAGGGGTCCGATACCTGTAATATAAGCCATGTATAAATATGTCTGGGTTGTGTGTCTTTTCTTTACAGAGACAGAATTATAGACAAGGAAGCACAGAGAGTGAATCTGGTGAAAAGTTTAAAACGTTGTATCATTGCCTTCATGACAGCCCTTTCAAATGATCAAAAACTTCAGAGGAAAAGAACAAGTATATGCAAAGGGTAAATCACTGGAAAACATATATAATTAGGTTGGTGCTTGGTGGAAAATCATATACTTATTGTTCTGCAAGATGCATATTATAAATCACATAATAATGTTATCACCAACAATTTATTGCTGCCGCAATTCCATTATATTATAGAAGTTATTATGTAAAGCTGTCTTAAGGGGGTGCCAGAATGGGTAACTTATCATTAGCAACTTTTACCAGGAAAAGCAAGTCAACATTATCTAACAACAGCTAACTAAAAAGGGAGGAAGGAACTTGGGTGACTAGAAAAGAAGAGAGAAACCAGAACCAAAAAACCAGTTGCTCAGTCGCTGCCTGATCTTCCTTATGACATATTTCCAGCAGTTGATATATGACATTTTATTTGGAAACATATGAATAAGTATTATAGCTCCTAGTCCATTCTCGCTTGCTAACCCTTATATGATTCCAGAAATATCACCCAAGGTGACCACGTCTTTACATATATATCTAGTGTTCCTTGGACACTGCTAATCAGCTCCCCCATTCGCTAACATTCCCTTTAATATGTGAGTTTAAGCACACAGCCCTGTTTAACCTTCCCTCCCCTGCTCATCGCCACTGTGTGTGGGCTCCATGTCACCCCCAATGTATACTCGTGTTTCTTTCAAACCAATACACAGTTAGAGTGACAACTTTTAAAGTCCCTGCCTGAGCCTTTAGGGCAGGGTAACATTGAGAAAATCATTTGTTTTCCTTCACTTGCAGTTTGTATACAGGCAGAGAAAAACAGCTCTGCTGTCAGCTACATTTTTGTGTAACCCGATTGCAGACACAATATCAGCCTGTGGGGAGCTACAGAGTTAATTTCAGTGCGAAAATGCATACTTTCTGCGTCAATATCCACTCAGTACAGCTCCACACAGTCTGACGCTTTGCCTATCAATGGGGCTACACGGAAGAGCAGGTAACAACGTATCTGCTTTCTTCAGACTGCTGCCAACTGCCTTTGCCATTTTGCTCTTTTGCCCATTGGTCTGATTTGACTGTTTGTTGCCTGCCCTGACTCTTTGCCTGGATTTTGATCACTGTTTTTACTGCCCCCTCCTGGTTTTACTAATGCTGAAAGTGGGGTTACTTTGTGGGTGCCACTGCAGAAAGCCCGGAGCACGCAGTGATTCCAGTGGGTACAGAGCCCTCTAACTTCTCTGTAAGGGCCATAACAAATAGGACACTTAATGGACTTCATTGATAAAGGGCCTAAAATTACCTGCCTGTCTGCACCCAGTAGAATCGCTGCATTTGGAAAAAAGAGAAGCAAAAACAGGCAAAGTGAGACAGAGTTCATGTTTCCAGGTACACAATACAGTAGGCCTGGGCTGGCAATCTGTGGGTTCTGGCAAATGCCAGAGGGGCTGCTGTAAGAAGCCATAGACAGTCACTATTTATTGGGCTGGTGGGGCTGTTTGGGCTTCTTTGCACTTGAAATGCCAGGTCCTATTTGAAATCCCAGTCCAGGCCTGCAATACAGGTTCCCGCTGGATGTTCAAATATTCTGTTACAGACATTCTCAGCTTTCCATCGGTCCAGCGTATTCTTATCCAGATCCGATTTGTTTGTTCTGCCTCAATTTTTTTCTAAATTGACGTGTAAAAAGGGAAGGAAAGTTACTCCTCCGAGGAGCAAAGGAACATCTCAAATTCAAATATCCTGTAGTTACACACTCATCACCTTATCGTTTTATCCATGTGTGCCTTAGAACTTTCTGTAATACTGAATACTTTAGATTAGTTGCGTATATATGTTTATATACATGTGTGTGATTTTGTTTATTATGCAGTTTACTTGTTCTGCATGAATTCTTGTATAAGATCAAAAACTTGCTAATGCTTTTCAATAAGGGCAAACAAGCGCACAGTGCCCTATCAAAAGGTCCAATATGCAGGCTGGCACAAGTGTGAAGTGGGAAACAAATGGGCAACCTGTGGCTCTACTAATGTTGGACTATAAATCTCAGCACTCGGCCAGTCCATCAGATCAAGGTGTGTTCTCAGATCAGATTTTTCTGGTGATAGATTCAGTTAAATCACTTTTCCCAGCATTCTTATCAAGCTGAGAGTTGTCTGAGTTTACCAGGGATTCGGCGAATGCTTGTATAAACACAGTATGATTTTTTTCCCCGGCGATACTGGGAAACCTGGTTCTGTATGAGATGGAAATCACAATTTACCTTTCTCTGATGAATCTGGAAAATGCAGATGATAAGGCAAAGATTTGACAATCCCCTGCCATTCTGGGAAAAACGCCTGTAGCCTGGGATACATTATTTGTTGATAACAAACATGACAATTTTGTTTCCGTTTGAGCCATTTCTGTAGCTAATATATTTATTGTGTGTGGTCCCGGTGCCTGTAACATTGCATACATGTGCAGAGGAATTTGTCCATTGTGCCATTTTGGCTTCTCTTTCTGCCTGATATTTGGGTTTGGTTTATGTACAGACATGCACTATTCTTCTATCTGGAAGGGAAATACAGCATTATAATATTAGAGGCACATTTACTAATCCACGAACGTCCGAAAAGCATTCGAATGCGTTTTTTTCGTAATGATCGGTATTTTACGACTTTTTCGAGTGCTCAATACCAAAAAGTCGCAACAATTCACGAGTCATAATGGCTATGAAAAAGTTGCGGGAATTCGCGCAAGTCGAAACGGCCAGCCTGCCCCCATCCACCCACAATTCCCTCTCCTCCAGGCCAGCCTGCCCCCATCCACCCCACAATTCCCTCTCCTCCAGGCCAGCCTGCCCCCATCCACCCCACAATTCCCTCTCCTCCGGGCCAGCCTGCCCCCATCCACCCCACAATTCCCTCTCCTCCAGGCCAGCCTGCCCCCATCCACCCCACAATTCCCTCTCCTCCAGGCCAGCCTGCCCCCATCCACCCCACAATTCCCTCTCCTCCAGGCCAGCCTGCCCCCATCCACCCACAATTCCCTCTCCTCCAGGCCAGCCTGCCCCCATCCACCCCACAATTCCCTCTCCTCCGGGCCAGCCTGCCCCCATCCACCCCACAATTCCCTCTCCTCCAGGCCAGCCTGCCCCCATCCACCCACAATTCCCTCTCCTCCAGGCCAGCCTGCCCCCATCCACCCCACAATTCCCTCTCCTCCGGGCCAGCCTGCCCCCATCCACCCCACAATTCCCTCTCCTCCAGGCCAGCCTGCCCCCATCCACCCCACAATTCCCTCTCCTCCAGGCCAGCCTGCCCCCATCCACCCACAATTCCCTCTCCTCCAGGCCAGCCTGCCCCCATCCACCCCACAATTCCCTCTCCTCCAGGCCAGCCTGCCCCCATCCACCCCACAATTCCCTCTCCTCCAGGCCAGCCTGCCCCCATCCACCCCACAATTCCCTCTCCTCCAGGCCAGCCTGCCCCCATCCACCCACAATTCCCTCTCCTCCAGGCCAGCCTGCCCCCATCCACCCACAATTCCCTCTCCTCCAGGCCAGCCTGCCCCCATCCACCCACAATTCCCTCTCCCAATGCCAGCCTGCCCCCATCCACCCACAATTCCCTCTCCCAATGCCAGCCTGCCCCCATCCACCCACAATTCCCTCTCCCAATGCCAGCCTGCCCCCATCCACCCACAATTCCCTCTCCCAATGCCAGCCTGCCCCCATCCACCCACAATTCCCTCTCCCAATGCCAGCCTGCCCCCATCCACCCACAATTCCCTCTCCCAATGCCAGCCTGCCCCCATCCACCCACAATTCCCTCTCCCAATGCCAGCCTGCCCCCATCCACCCACAATTCCCTCTCCCAATGCCAGCCTGCCCCAGCAATATATAAAGCAGTCCCGGTGCCACAAGCCCGTTACACTCTGCTCATTACAAGTGAGTGCACTTCCCATCCCCAGTCACTGCCTGTCTGTAGTGCAACTTCCTACTCCCAACTCTCTCACCCTGCACTTCCTCTACTGTACAACTAACCCCGCCCCTCTCTAAGCCGGACTGCTCGGCCCCGCCCCCAGTGAGTAGTGGAGCCGTGAGTGAGTGCTGTGTAGGAGCGGGATAATCCCGGAGGTGCATGTGAGTAGCGAGGGGACAGGCGGTGCATGGGGGCGGCTGGTCGCATTAGTACAATGTCTGTACATGAAAGTGTCAGAGTCTCCTCCCTGCTGGAATGAACTCAGAGCTACATGAAGTGACGTTTCCCTGCCCCACTGACTGCTCTCTGTTACTTACAGTGAGTCTCTATTGGATGTGACAGCATGCCCGCAGGCCGGGGGGTAACGTTACGATCATAGCTTGCTAGCCTAGAGAATAGCCCCGCCCACTGCATTAGACAACTGTACTTTAATAAAAGCGCCTAAAGGGCAAGTTCACCTTGAAGTTAACTGTTAGCATGTTATAGTGTTCTGTTCATAGCAACTCTCTCCATGAAGATACAATTTTAGGGCAATGGCACACAGGGGGATTTGTTGCCTGTCAGGCCGGGACTGGGATTCAAAATAGGCCCTGGCATTCCCAGTACCCAGAGGCCCAAACAGCCCCCCCAGCCCAATAAATAGTGACTGTGGCACCTTACAGCCCCCCTGGCATTCCCAGTACCCAGAGGCACAAACAGCCCCCCCAGCCCAATAAATAGTGACTGTCTGTGGCACCTTACAGCCCCCCTGGCATTCCCAGTACCCAGAAACACAAACAGCCCTCCCAGCCCAATAAATAGTGACTGTCTGTGGCACCTTACAGCCCCCCTGGCATTCCCAGTACCCAGAAACACAAACAGCCCCCCCAGCCCAATAAATAGTGACTGTCTGTGGCACCTTACAGCCCCCCTGGCATTCCCAGTACCCAGAGGCACAAACAGCCCCCCCCAGCCCAATAAATAGTGACTGTCTGTGGCACCTTACAGCCCCCCTGGCATTCCCAGTACCCAGAGGCACAAACAGCCCCCCCAGCCCAATAAATAGTGAGTGTCTGTGGCACCTTACAGCTCCCCTGGCATTCCCAGTACCCAGAGGCACAAACAGCCCCCCCAGCCCAATAAATAGTGACTGTCTGTGGCACCTTACAGCCCCCCTGGCATTCCCAGTACACAGAAACACAAACAGCCCCCCAGCCCAATAAATAGTGACTGTCTGTGGCACCTTACAGCCCCACTGGCATTCCCAGTACCCAGAGGCACAAACAGCCCCCCCAGCCCAATAAATAGTGACTGTCTGTGGCACCTTACAGCCCCCCTGGCATTCCCAGTACCCAGAGGCACAAACAGCCCCCCCCCCCAGCCCAATAAATAGTGACTGTCTGTGGCACCTTACAGCCCCCCTGGCATTCCCAGTACCCAGAGGCACAAACAGCCCCCCCAGCCCAATAAATAGTGAGTGTCTGTGGCACCTTACAGCTCCCCTGGCATTCCCAGTACCCAGAGGCACAAACAGCCCCCCCAGCCCAATAAATAGTGACTGTCTGTGGCACCTTACAGCCCCCCTGGCATTCCCAGTACCCAGAGGCACAAACAGCCCCCCCAGCCCAATAAATAGTGACTGTCTGTGGCACCTTACAGCCCCCTGGCATTCCCAGTACCCAGAGGAACAAACAGCCCCCCCAGCCCAATAAATAGTGACTGTGGCACCTTACAGCCCCCCTGGCATTCCCAGTACCCAGAGGCACAAACAGCCCCCCCAGCCCAATAAATAGTGACTGTCTGTGGCACCTTACAGCCCCCCCGTCATTCCCAGTACCCAGAGGCACAAACAGCCCCCCCAGCCCAATAAATAGTGACTGTCTGTGGCACCTTACAGCCCCCTGGCATTCCCAGTACCCAGAGGCACAAACAGCCCCCCCAGCCCAATAAATAGTGACTGTCTGTGGCACCTTACAGCCCCCTGGCATTCCCAGTACCCAGAGGAACAAACAGCCCCCCCAGCCCAATAAATAGTGACTGTCTGTGGCACCTTACAGCCCCCTGGCATTCCCAGTACCCAGAGGCACAAACAGCCCCCCCAGCCCAATAAATAGTGACTGTCTGTGGCACCTTACAGCCCCCCTGGCATTCCCAGTACCCAGAAACACAAACAGCCCCCCCAGCCCAATAAATAGTGACTGTCTGTGGCACCTTACAGCCCCACTGGCATTCCCAGTACCCAGAGGAACAAACAGCCCCCCCAGCCCAATAAATAGTGACTGTCTGTGGCACCTTACAGCTCCCCTGGCATTTGCCAGAATCCACAGATTGCCAGTCTGGGCCTGGGTCCTGGCATTCCAAGTACCCAGAGGCCCAAACAGCCCCCCCAGCCCAATAAATAGTGACTGTCTGTGGCACCTTACAGCAGCCCCTCTGGCATTTGCCAGAACCCACAGATTGCCAGTCCAGCCTGCCAGCGGTAAAAATGCACTACAACAGGTGACAGATATTCCAAAAATGCCATCCCCTTACATGACATTACATTTATTTGGTTTAATCATGGGAAATTGCAAAAGAAGGTATTTTCTCATGATGAAGCCAAATTGCCAAGTTATGTAAATTCTCTAATGTTCTAAACATGTGCCATCAGTAGCAGCACATTTGTACTCCCCGTGTGCCATTGCTCTTATTAATATTGTTACTTTTTATTTCTTATATCTATTTGGCCCCTATATATATTCCAGTCTCTCTTTTGTAGCCTGGTTGCTAGGGTAAATTAAACCTTAGCAACCAAATAGCTGCTGGAATTTCACACTGGAGAGTTGATGGAAAAAAAGCTAAATAACTCAAAACCCACAAAAACTAAGAAAAAATGAGACACAATTGAAAATTGTCTCATAATAAACCATATTAAATTTTTATTTTGCGATGCTGAGTGATGCTGTGATGCTCTATAAAATGAACAAATGTATTTTTTTAGTTGTAATATTGGTGTGTAGGCGCCATCTCAGTGCATTGTGCCTGAGTCTGAGCTTTCAGAAGGAGCCAGCGCTACACATTAGAACTGCTTTCAGCTAACCCATTGTTTCTCCTACTCCCATGTAACTGGAGGAGTCCCAAGCCGGACTTAGATTTTTTACTATTGAGTGCTTTTCTAATATCTACTAATCAGTCAGCATGGTGACTCAAATTTAGTATTTGATAGACAGTAGTGTTTTTTTTTTTTTGCTTATTGCATGATGGAGTTATGTGGGAGAACAATGCAATAAGTTAAAACCTATTATTTTTTTCCTTCCAGAAATGAAGGGTGTCAGCACTCCCTCTCAGCTAGAGGTTTGCCCATTCTGCGGGAAACCATTCAAAAGACTGAAAACCCATCTACCTCACTGTAAATTGGCCAAGGCTGACAAAAAGACAGTAGCAGCTGAAAGCCAACTCACAGGCAAAAAGACAAAGCAGCAGAAGAACGTCTTGTTGGAATCTTCACAGAAAAAAAATAAGAGTAAAACTGGAAGGACCGGAGAATTAGGCAAGCTGCTTCAGGAGAACAGTGGACCATCTACACTGCCAAAAGAGTGGAGCACAGCTACTAAAAGGAAAAAGCCAAACCTTCAACCAAAGGAACAGCAACAGCAAGTGAGCCTAACCATAGAGACAGAACAGAAGAGACATTTAAGTGCAGACCAAGAGTTAATCAGTGACTCAGATATACAGCATTTGGGTACTGTAACCATTTTTGGTACCAACAGCAGTTTAAGTTCAGTGAAAGAATGTTTTGAAAGGGACCAAAATCCTCACAGTATTATGAAGGTGAAGTTATCAAAAGAGGCTGAAGCAAAAAATCATCGAGCAATGCCTGCAAAATTGTCTTCAGGAATCCTCAAAGACTCGGATACTAAATGGAATGCAAGTGGTAGTACAGGAGCACAGCATATAGGCCACACAGATATAGGACATCAAACACATGGTGCAGCAGACAGAAGGAAGCTATCAGAATTACCTGTGAGTAAAGGGGCCACCACAGAATGGAGCAAAGGAGAATCTCTTGCTACTGGGAGAAAAGAAGTTTGGGACCACATAAATCATTCATTAGGGAGATTGTACTGGTATGAACAAGAGCAATCTGCCTCAGCTGCCTTCCAGTTGCCCAGTCCATGTGTTCCATTTGGAACTTTAGCACTGAAAAGTGCAAAATCCTTAAGTGCTACCTCTACTTTGAAATCAGTTCAGAACAGTGTTATAAGCCATGAAGTTATTTGTAACATTCAACCAATGGAAATAAACAGACAACTCTTGAAGACCAGCTCTGGGCCAGTCCTTCAACAAGAAGCTTCTTTGACCAGGAGTGTGGTGTCAGCCTGCCCTCTGGGACTGCAGTGGTTTCCTGAGCTGTACCCTAATTATATCAGTCTGCGATTCATTTTAGGGAGACAGAGCCATGGCAACATAGAGTGGAACACCAACACGATTGATGCACCCAAGGGGGCAGATCATGGTATTTAGAACTATGTGTTTGTTTCTGTGTACAGGAAAATTCATTGCGCTATGTGCTCATTCACCCTGCCTGATGTTGATGTTATTAACATGGGGAAGAGTCAAAAGGGCAGATGTATCAAAATGTGAATTTAGCGCATAATACATATAAACCCACATTCTCTTCATTCCTTTGGGATTTTTAGAAGCATATTTATAAAATGGTGAGTTCTAGCTTTCACCCATTCATAAATACGCTACTAAAATCCCATAAGAAAGAGTAGAACGTGAGTGAGTTTAAACGTATTAAGCTCTAAACCCACTCATTTTGATAGATCTAATCCTAAGGGGGACAATTTATTAAAATTTGAGCTTGTGTTTTTCTTAATTCATGGAACAATGCAAACTGTGAATATATGCAAGAAAAGTTACATAAACAAACTCTGCAGGTAGTTTTATTAGCCTTATTGAATATGAATGGAACTATATGATTTTCACTTGTTTGCGATTTTTCTTCTGCTAAACAACACGATTGTGGCTATTCTATAAGGGTCAATTTTAGTGAGGGTGATAAATTTCCCAAGCTGTGTTGCTTGTCCATCCACTGGCCATGTCTGTAAAGAGCAGTTTGATTTATAATAGGTTTTTGTTTCTGTTTCTTTTTCTCCAGTAAACAGGTAAAATAAATAAATCGTTATTAGAGAACAGACAATAGAACATGCAACATTACTGAAGCGAATAATTCCAATAATATTGTATCTAGTATAATAAGGAGAAATGTGTATTTTATTGAGCTTCTGCCTGTGTATAAATCTTTTATTAGATATTTCACCTAGGATTTAAGGTCCTGTTTTTACTGTTTTTCAGAGAAAAGAATCAATATTTATGAGTTTTTGGTGGTCGTGAACAAAGGCTAGCCTATTCATGTACGTTCCATTACAAAAAATGAGTCTTGTTGCTGAGCATTGATAGGGAAGGTTGTCTATAAAGATGTGAGATAACTGGGCTGGAGAGATCGATTTGCTGCTGAATGTGTTCTGAGCATCGTTATTGATTATCCAAATCAATAATACCAGGATCTGTTTTAGGGGTTGTGCTTATGAAAACGTGGTTATATTTTTGCACTAATATACAAGTGACATGCGTTGTGTTGCTTTTCTAAAGTTAAGGCATTCTTCTTAGGGCTCGTACACACAGGTGTTTTGGTCTCTGTTCCAGGAGCAGGAAGAAACGCAGTCCATTCCCTCTTACGGGGCTGTACTGATACAGGCACATGTAAGCACCAAACATAGCTGGAATGCAACATGATGCGGAAAACTAAGTGACACATATGTTTTCCCACCGGCCATTTACATTATTGCTGGTGGGAAAGCAATTTTGGGAGATTTGTTGCTAGCAAGAACTATGCAGCCTGTGCCAGGAGGGAGCTCCCTGTGCGGACAACTATGTAAGGACTCCAAGTACGCCGTAAGGAGGAGTGTCTCAGCTTGTTTGTCGTGATGTCACACACATGCGCAGAATAAACAGGCTGGAAACAAGTCTGGCCAAACATGGCCGTCTGCATCGTGTTTTCCTTCCCAGTGGTAGCGGCATAGTTCCCGCTAGAAAAATTTCTGCCCAAATAGTACTGTTTCCCTCAACCGCTGTGCCCCACTGGATAGCTTGCATCTCTAGTCAAGGAAGGAATTTTACTATGACAAGTGCTTATACTATACTTTCATTTGATAATATAGCATGAGAGAAGAGTTTATAATGTGTCTGAAATTATCTTGCCCTGTTCTGAGGCAATTAATGTTGCAGCTCCAATGACAATAAACAAATATATCATTCTTTTTATTCATGTCTTTATAGTCACTAAAGCAAAATGATAAAAAATGTAAATATAAAATAACTGTAACTTGCAACTGTTCCCTTACAGATACCCCCCTTGCATTAAGAAATGTGATGGATGTCAGGATGAGAGAGTTTCCATTATGGATAGCTAATCATTTCTCCATCAGAACCTTACCTGGAGCTGTACAGAAAGGTGAGTGACATATTTATCATCATCATTTATTTATATGGTGTCAGCCACTGCTTTATAAATTATAACAAACAGGATTTTAGAATAAATTAACATACAAGGGTTTAAAGGATAAAGATAGGATTGGAGGACACTGCTTACAATTTAGCCCCTAGGCACTGTACATACATAGGAGTAGCTAGAGCTTAGACATAATTCCATATGGGTATTGAGTATATTAGGGGTATTACACTGGTGGTATATCACCTGGGGCCCTCTGCACTACCTACCACCTAACTCTTATAATAAGAGCCCTCACTTGTCTTGTAGATGCTCACATTAGTGCTCTAAATCTCCCCTCTCACACTTTCACCACCTCTGCGCAAGTGACTGACTGCATGGTATCTCAGCAGATCAGTTTCCAAGATGGCCACTCTAATCCACTGAAAACCTGAAAAAATCGCAACTTTTTTCAAGATTTATTATGCGACAAAACTGCGACAATTTCTGAATACGAAAATACTCCAGCTAAAACCTTCCAAGATCATGTAGAAGGCAATGGCAGATGTCCCGTTTATAATTGGAAGATCTTTTCTTGCTAGAGGTTTTCGTGTGACAGTAAGGAAAAATCACTTTTTTTGTGACTTTTCCACAACTTCAATTTTCACAAATTAGTTTTTTAATGGATTCAAACAAATATAAATTATGAAAAAATAAGTATTAGTAAATCCCCCCCATCTTTAGTGTGCTTTTAATGCTGAAAAGCAAATAGCAGCCACATAGTGGCAACGCTATATTTATTCTGCAGAAAGCATTACCATACCTGAGTAAAGAGCCCTAGAAACTTTTTTTCTCTGTTTGCTTAAGGTTGCAGCTGCCATTTTAGCTTGGTCTTCATAGCTTCCTGCTGCAGCTCCATTGGTAGCTCAGATCACACATTCCTAAGGGAGGGGGGAGCAGGAGAGCGCTGCGCAGACTCTGTCCCTAGGAATGAATGATTTTTCAGAGAGAGGGAGTCAGATACCCTAACAACATGTTAACAAAATAGGAGACAAAAAAATCCTGTGTTTCTTTTGATAGAGGACTCAGTGCAGCATTTCCGTAAGTGCTTATGGCTGTATTTACATAGCTTACTTAGTTATTAACTTTCCTTCTCCTTTGAATAGCCTTGTGGGTTTAAAATGCAATGCATTTCACCTGTATATTGAATGCTTCATAAGGCAAATGTGTATTCCTGTCCTTGGCTGCAAAATCTTAACTCCTTATTTCCCACATCCATCATTATACTTTGATCTCCTATTCTGATAGTTAGGAGTCTAATGGTGTTGCCAATATTTTTTACACTGAATCACATATACCACACGGATGAATTGACAATAGTAATGTAATCTCCCCTTGTATATAAAATGCCTCTCTCTTTTTACCTACATATTTACAATTTACACAACAGTTGCATTCAGCACAATAGTTACGTATTTCACTGTCATTTCCTCATCTTTCCTCTAGATGGTGCCACAATCTCAAATGTTATAAAGTGTCCAAGGTCTCCTATTATTATAAGGCACAATAGGGTTGGTTCACTAAGGTGCAATAACGCTTATTGCGTGCTTTTTTGCATTAATATTGACGCGAAAAAAAGGCGTGATTCGCTAAAGTATTATCTCATGTGTTAAGTCGCATATCGCGTGTGTTAAATAGTGCGCAACCGAATGCGTTCATTTTACCGCATTGTGTTAACTCTCGTGCAGAAATAACACTAACGCATGATTCACAAACACTTAGACGCGCTAAATATTGCATTAGTCTATGCAAAAATTAACACCTACTTGGGGCAGGCGGTAATTATAGAAAAGTACAGTTAATGAGCTTTTGGCAACACAATATGGACTTTGCAGTGGGATTTATTCAAGTCTGTGTTGGCCCCAGAGTGATGCAGCCGCCAGTTTGCAGGGAATGGTGTGTATGGCTAATAAGGCGTGCGCGATAAGTAGCACACGTGCGTTAATTAGCGCGTGCGACAAGTAGCATACTGTGTTAATTAGCGCGCGTTGCATCAAATACCGCACGAAAATAGTCTTCGCGACTTAAACTTTTAGTGAATCATGCGTTAAGACGCGAATAATAAGACGCAATAAAATTTTAAATGCATGTTATAAATAGCGCTCGTTTTATTGCACTTTATTGAATCAACCCTAATATCTTTTCTTTCAAGTTGCCCTAATGCTCTCTGATAATTGTATCCACTTTCTGACTATTGCCATCATATTGTAATACTAGTACAGTACAGTATTGAGTAAATTCTTACCTTACCTGTTCTTGGTAGTTATTAGTCCTTCTCTTTACCTTTTGGATGCTAGTGGCATGGCCTTATTCAACACTGATCATATCCACTAACTTGAAGCCTTTGCCTAATTACTTCAGCTTGCTGGATATAGTCACTTTCCCTGGAGCAGTTGTTCTTCACAAGAAAATGTCCCTGGGGTGCCGGAAAGACAAAACCTTTGTTCCCCCTTTTTTCCTCCAGCTTGGGGACAGTATTACTCCAAATACATCAATGTGAAGAAAGGAGGCATTGGAGGCCTGACGATGTTGCTGGCTGGATACTGTATTTTGAGCTACACGTGGAACTACGATCACATAAGTATGTCTTGTTTGATCTTTCTATAGTTTTCAATATACAGTTATTTTGAGTCGAAACTAATGCCAGTTTAAAAGCAGTGAAAAGCTAGGCAATGACATTCCCAGAGTGTTTTCTTGCAACTGCAGTTAGCTAAAATTACTGGGTAATTAATTATGATGGGGGGAGTTAAAATTGCAGCACAGGACTGGAGCCATTAAGCTTTGCATAATGTTGGAAATGTATCCTCACTAAGGATATGCGGCCATGGCTAGAAGTACAATATGTGGAGCTGCCTGACCTACATCTAAAAGCCAAGATTTTTATGATCTTCTCTTTGCTGCTAAAACCGCCTTTGCCCTTTATTCTTCTAGGAAGGTTTTCCAACTTCAAGGTATACCCATAACAGGAACATAATGCAGAAGCCTGTATGCATAATAACAAATCATGTATATTCTTTATTATTGTGAGAGCTAGAGTGGTATCTGTAGAACACTATGGTTGCTTTGTGCTATTGTCATGGGGCAAACATATATCTGTGCTACTGCATAACCCGCCCCCCATCCTCCTTAAGGGCCATGACAGACGGGGAGATTAGTCGCCCGCAAAATTGCATCCCACCGGCTAGAATGTAAATCGCCGGTGGGATGGCATATGCGGCATGGCGATTTGCCACAATTGCTGAAGTTACTTTGAGAGGAAACCGGCAATTTCGGCGCCGCTTATGCCATCCCACCGGTGATTTACATTCTAGCCGGTGGGATCGCATATCGGGGAGATTTGTTGCACGCCGACTAATCTCCCTGTCTGCCACGGTCCTAAAAAACAGAATCTCTGGCCAAGAATTAGGGTTAGGGTCTTACCAAACCAATCAGGTCTTCTTTGTTAATTGTTAGTTAACATGGCCCAAATCTATTCTTAGTGTGATGTAGAAACATATATACAGTGCAACCTAACCTTGGTCATATAAAAAAAACTCCAAGCCAAATAATACATTGCTTTTCCCTGTTCTGTGTGCTGCAGTATTACTCAGCTATAACATGAACAGAAGTTCATTATCCAGATTCAACCTCACACAAGCCGGAGCCAGCAAATGAAAATGTCAGTTTTAATTAATTTAGTCAGTTTCCATGGGTAACAGTTCAAAAGAATCAATTAGCAAAACAACATCTTGTCCAAAAAGCAGAACATATACTTTGGTAGAAAGTGCCCCAGCTTGCAGAAATTGGAAACTACAGGTATGGGACCCGTTATCCAGAATGTTCGGGACTAAGGATATTCCGGATAAAGGGTCAAACAATAAAATTAAATCCAATATGATTGTTTTGCCCTCAGTAAGGATTAATTATATCTTAGTTGGGATCAAGTACAGGTACTGTTTTATTATTACAGAGAAAAAGGAAATCAGTTTTAAAAAGCTGAATTATTTGATTAAAATGGAGTCTATGGGAGACAGGCTTTCCGTAATTCGGATCTGGATAATGGATCCCATACCTGTATTTAGTAAAGAAATTGGCATGTCAGACCTGACCTGATGTGTCATTACTGACCAGTGTGTAGAAGGGCGTAGCATCATTGCTTACATTGTACATGAGTTATTTTTTGCATTGGCTCCAATCTGAGCCTTTACCAGATCCATTCCTTTTCCTAACTACACTCTGGGCCGCACAGTAATGCATCCCTGTTGGCAGTCCTTAAATGGAACATACATTTAATCAGTAGTAGTTACAGCTAATGCTTATTTTTTTTTTTTTTTTGTATTTCAACAAGACTTTATTGAAGTTGCATAATAATTGCTACAGTTACATTTATAATAATTCTTGCATAATAGGCTATTTGCAAATATAGATTAAATTATAGTAGTACAAAAAAAAAAAGAAGGTAAAAAGAAAAGAAGGGAAACAGAGAGCAAGAATCTTGTAAAGCACAAGGAAATGGTTGGAGGAGCCATGGACTACCTATGGAGGAAAAAGAAGGGAAGCCATGTGGGGGACAGACAGAAAGAGATGAAGAAAAGAAAGAAAAGGAGAAAGCTGAAAGAAATAGGAAGCTAATGCTTATTTTGCTTTCTGCAAACACGTCACTGAGATTTTTTTTTCTGTTTAAATCACAGAACAGGATCGCTGGAGGAGGTACCACTGAGAACAGCACATGTTCCTGCCTTAGCAATGAGTGTTTTGTTGTGCCTTCCTGCCAAGCATTGTGTGAGACTGTAACATTACCAGGGGCCTTACTCATTTTGCCCATTGCAGTTAAATTTTGTTGTGTTTTTCTACAAATCTAAAACATTTGAGTGTGCGATATGGGATGCAAGCAACCTGAAAGGGGGTCCTCCACCCACAGTGTTTTTGCATGATGAAAGACAAATTCTAAACACCTCCTCATTACAAGTGAAAAAAACATTTTGAAGGTTAATTTATAAATATAATTGCAATATAGAACAGTGTTTGTTTATTCCTGTTTGTCCTCTAGTTCTGACAGAAAATACTGCAAGAACGTAGAATTCTAATGTTCTGTGTAAAACTGCTGCCTGAGCCCTTAACCATTTAGGGTATGCATATTAATAAAAATAATAACATGCTTTTTGTGTCTGGGGGTTTCTGAAAAACAAACCAGGTTTTGCAAAACACATTTATTATAATACAGTAATAAATAATAGAAACTTTTGTTATATTAACAACATCCATTCACACCCTTATTGCCGAGGCAGCGACATATCTCCGTGTACAAAACCTTTCACAGTTACAAACAGTGCAATATTAATGGTCAAGATAAACTGCTGGCAATGCCTGGCCTTTTTGTTATAATATAGTAAAGTAGCTAGGAAATTCCAGGGCCTTGTACAGAATATAAGCACCTTGGGCTGGACCACTACAACACTCGAAAGGTTATATAAACACAAGAATAGAATTTTACCCAGTGAAATTATATAGTAACTATTATATATAGTTATATATATATATTATATATAGTAACTTTTTCCATATACGTTTATTGAACAGTTTAAATGGTTACTGCTACTGAAAGCATTATCTGTCTGTCCCCTACTAGCAGGGTTGGACTGGCTCCGGCCCTGGTGGGCCCCCGACTGCCCAGACCCAATCCCCACAGGGCACTATTCTGAGCCGCTGGTCTCCCTACTGCCTACCCGCCGGACAAGTTGGGGGGGCTGAAAGGTTGCGACTGGGGCCACTGGGGGGTGCGGGGGTCCCCGAGGCAGAAGCCCCAGTGGTCCCTGCACCCCCCAGTCCGACCCTACCTTCGAGTCTCTACCCTAGTGGTTCTGACTTTTGAAAAAAAAAAAACAGAGCTTTGAAGATGCATGCAAGGCTGACTTCTGCTACATTGTTGCAAAAGACAAACAGCAGTGCAGAAAGGGGACTTTCAGTTGCAATTACACTTTCAAATACTTTTAAAACCATTGAGAAAGTATAACTGTTGGAAAGTTCTTTAGAAGAACATTTTATTTTATTAGAAGGGTTGAAGGCCTGGGTTGGTCAGCAAAAGTCATAACCAGTGCAATAATCGGTGCAAATTTAGTTTAATCTTGTTCTTGTGCATTTAGAGTAATGTAAAGTTAGGCCAAAGAGAAGACAAAATCCCCTTCAGCTTTTTTATACAATCTAGCCATTGCAGGAATGATAATGCTCAGATCTATTTGATATGAAAGGGAAATGATCACTGGAAAACAAGTATGTTAAATCAGTTATTACTGTATGTTCACAAGCTCTATATCATGTTGCCACTATTCTTTTCTTCACTGGGAAAAACTAGCTTTAAATAGGCACAACTGCAATAATGCATGGTCACTTCTTGTATTAAAGGCCCAGTAACACCAAATAATTACCATATATTGAATTGTTTATGAGGAATATAGACAGGGTCTAACCTACAGAGTAATTCTATGCTTATAGGGAGTAGAATGTACTGCTGCCCATGAGATTTTTCCATTGCTCTTTTCATTGCAGGACAGACAAACAGAGTCACTATTGGCTCACAATATGTAAATAAACCAACACATACAATAATTAGCCAACAAAGTCCTTGTATAAGAATACACAGTGACGGCAAACTAGCCTTATGAGATACAGCTTTATGCTGGCATATATAAACACTGCATTTAATTAGTGATGAAAATCTTCTGTCCAACAATTCTTGAATAACTGCCATATTTACCAACTTTCTTCCAATGTTCGTGACCAAAGTGCTTAAAAGATCATTTCACTGCATCCCATTTCTGCTTCAAAATAATTTTCCCTTCACCAGCTTCATTTACTTCTATTTTTTCATTTTGCATCTATTTCCTCATCATGAAGGCAAGGCGGCTCCTGTTGCACTTGTTTGCGTAGTGACCTCTCTCGCCACACTAGGTCCAAAACATAAAGGGGTCAGTGTGGGAAAATAACATTGTGAGGCCTAGTCACTGCCAAAAATGCAAGACGGCTGTGTGACAAGCGGCTTTATGTAACAGCAGCCACAGACTTACCTACTGAATTAAAAGTCACAAAACAGGGACCTAACTATAGAGGAAGCAAACCCTGCAACTGCTGGGGGGGGCCCAGTGAGGGGACAGACTTAAGTAATATATAAAACAAATTTCATTCGTAAAGTGTAGGGAGTCCTAAAATGATTGTGCTTTGAAGCCCAGCAACTCTAGTTACCCCACTATCCGACTGTAGACCTCCATCAGGTGCTAAACACTGGCCTAGAAAGTCTTGCCCAGATCATGCTCTAAGTATGCATATTATATTGACGCCACTAGAGGGAGTTAGTACCAACATAAAAGCTTGGGTTTCGGCAATCTCAGCATTTCAGATCAGTGACGGGATCTGTATAGTAACAGGAAAAGGCACATTAAAGGGAAAGTACTGGCTTTAGGTCAAGGAGTGTACAAAACAATTATCAGTGAATTTACACGTACAAGTGAAAAAAAAACTGCAACCTCAGGTGGTCTTATTTAGTAAGACATAGCAGTCTGTTCCTCTGCCTTAATATATCTAGTATAAATAAATTTAAAGCAACTGGACTTGTTAAGTAATCATTGAAGACGTTTCACTACTCATCCGAGCAGCTTCTTCAGTTCAACTGAAGTTGAACTGAAGAAGCTGCTCGGATGAGTAGTGAAACGTCTTCAATGATTACTTAACAAGTCCAGTTGCTTTAAATTTATTTATACTAGATATACCATGACCTGGATGAATGAAAATCTTCATAGACATCTGCCTTAATATGTTATTAGGAATGCATAGGGCTATTAGTAAACAATGGATTTTTGCTATGGAGAGATGCAGGATTACTTGTTGCTGAAAAATTCTGCAAAATAAATGAACAGAGTCTTTTTTAACAGACTGAAGTAACAGATGGCACTGGGAAGCCTGTAGTCAAGGTGGAAATAATAAGTAGCAGAAAAAGTGTATTGGTTGTTTCTTAGCTATGTTAAGGACCTACATGGGCAGGTAAAAGCAAGGGTTAGATGTGGGGAGTAAAGACAGATGGGAGTCATCTAACATAACTTCTAGGCAGCAAGACTGTAAAAAATGAAAGTAAAAGGGGACTGGGTGAAATCCGAGGTACAGGGTAAGATGATAGCAGAAATATAGTGCATTTAGTTCTAAAAGGTTCAGCTTTGGGTAGTGCTTCACCATCCAGAATGAGATAGCATAAAGGCAACCTGTAGACTGGGAAAGGACAGAAGAAGGGTCTAGAGCAGAAAAAAAAGTCTGTTAGACACCATCAGATTTTATCTTGTTGGATGAAGATGCAACATGCATGTTCCCTTCTGATAGGCTTGTTGTGGCAATCCTTTTATACTTATGCACTATTTTATATAGGCAATGCTTAGAGCGCACAGGGGTAGGCAAACAAAAAGGGAAAGGCGCGCCTAGAAGAAAACATGCTGAAGAGCAAGAACTCCAGCAGAAAGAAAGATTCCCTTGCACAGGGCGTAGAAATGATCGCTAAGGAGAGACTTACTTATGGTTTTGCTTTTTTAAAAAATGTGAGTGCAATTTTTATTTCAATCTGCTATTTATAAAAGGGTTTACACTATTACAAGTGCTTTTTCCAGATTCAGTTGAGAGAGACTGTAACTTATATGACATGAAGGGTAAATTATCTTAATGCATAATTGATGTAAAACATTTGTGAGTACCCATTCATTACTGTATTGCTGTTACCCCTGCAGAGGTCAAAGGAGAATACACATTAGTATAAAATATTGTATTGGTGTAGAGAATCTACTATTAGTTGTTTGAAAAACCCACTGATACAATAATTTGTGCCAAACTAACCTTAAAGCAGGTGACCTGCTCCAGGGGTCTCAGTCCCCCGTAGACATTCTCCTGCAGCTTCCGGATGCGCTCCTGCACCATGCTGATCACTGTCAGGTGCGACAGCCGAGAATGTTCTAGCATCAGCCCTTGGTGCTTTGCTATGGCTTCCAGGTCACAGGGCAAAGATGTAGCAGGGAATCTCTGCTGAACTGCAGGATTCTGATTTGGGGAGGATGAGAGGGCACAAATGCTAAAGCAGCCTGAGATCATAAATAAATCATAAGTAATGATTTAATAAAATTACAAGCCATTTTCCTGCCACTAACCTTTGGATGGTCTGCATTGCACAGAACCAAGTCAGCTTTAGGGCTAGAAAAAAATCAAGTGAAAACTTAGTTAGATGCACTGAGATTACATTTGATCACAGAGCTCCACATGGTGAGACACCGCAAATGAAACATGAAAGGGAGGACGGTCAGCTGGAGGCTAAAGGAAGAAGCTACATGTTGAAACACAAAGATGAACGACACAGCAGGAGCAGTAAGGACATTATGCCACTAAATCCTGAAAATTAGTTCTCAGTTCACTTAGGGTGAAGACACACAGAGCTACTAGTAGCAGCTACTTTTCCATGGCTACTAAACACCAGAAAATACCCTGCCATAGACAATACTGAGAATTGCCTCTGCTAAAACATATGTAGAGACAGTTTTCAGTGAATGATCAGCATTGTCTATTTTAGTAGCTGCTACTAGTAGCTCTGTGTGTCTTAAACTAAACAAAAAGGCTGCTGGATCTTCTGTTGTGGCTCAATTGTTGCTTCTTTTGCTGAACTCCTGGTTAAACTCCTTTTCAGATCACTTGGGAATGATTCACTCTTGTGCCGATACCCCTGTGCTGCTTTCCCAAATTATGTCTTAAAATATAGGGAGACCAAGCTGGGCCACTTTGCACACAGGACTGGGGAAATAGAGCCGATTGCAGCTAGTAAATAACCCAGCTGCACCACTGGATGAGAGCGGTAGCTACATTATGCCCATAGCACTGCATAGAGTACAAGCTGCATTAGAATCTGCCACAATTGCTCTGTTACGGAGAGCTAAGGAATGCAATTTTGGGCTCCTTTATTGCTCTAACCGGGTATTCATTTGTGATTCATTAGGTGCTTGTGTAGCCACAAGACAGAATGATATTACTGGAAGTAACATATTCTCAAGGCAGGGATTCATTCCAGGGACCGGTACTTAGCACCTTTTACAAAAGTGGAACCAGCCAGGAGTGTGAGGAGGCTTTGATCATGTTACATAGTTAATTTGGGTTGAAAAAAGACCAAATAAACCCCCTTTTTAACAAACACCAGAGCACACATATACACATACCAATACAGACCTGTCTACCTATACACTCACATATACAAACTATATATAACAACACCTATACTAACTGTAGATCACAATAGCCTTGGATACTATGCTTGTTCAAGAACTCCTCCAGGCCCCTCTTATAGGCATTAACAGAATCTGCCATTACATCACTAGGAAGGGCATTCCCCAACCTCACCTTAAAGAACCACAGCTCAGTTGCTTATGTCTAAATAGCTGGCCTTTGGTTAGTTAATATTTTCAATGGGAAAAAAGATACCCTGCTATCCCAGCTATATCATCCCCCCTCCCAGCAGCAGATCAGCAGAACAATGGGAAGGGAGCAAGATAGCAGCTCCCAGTAGGTACCAGAATAGCACTCAATAGTAAGAAATCCAAGTCTGGCTTGGGACTCCTCCAGTTACATGGGAGTAGGAGAAACAATAGGTTAGCTGAAAGCAGTTCTAATGTGTAGTGCTGGCTCCTTCTGAAAGCTCAGACTCAGGCACAATGCACTGAGATGGCACCTACACACCAATATTACAGCTAAACAAAATTACATTTTTTTGTGATGGTTTTGAATGACATATTAATGACACATGTTACCTTTAAATTTGTTCTGCCTTTAGCTTTCTATTTTTCCTTTTTACTACATGCTAGAGTTTCATCCTCATCAGATGTGTGCTGTTATGAAGCATAATGTTAGACAAGAAGATACACATCCATGCATAATCAGGCTATATACAAAAGATTTGCTGATTTGCCGCTAATGTGGTTGTCCAATTCCCAGCCAGATATTGATTGGACCCATACACAGGCCAATAAGCTGCCAACTCGGTTTAGAGGGGCAGTGTTGGCAGCTATTATCAGCCTCTGTATGAATCAGTTTATACATTTTTCCAAATATTACTACAGTAATGTAGCGATGATGGAATGTTCAGTGCTCCTCTGACTCTTGCCAGATTCCCATGACACACTTGTTTAGAACTTTTCGTTTGCTTTCCATTTGCACCGCATGTAACTTACTGTACATATTTACACTTAGGGCCCTCTGGACAGAAACCAACCAGGTAGTTTGCACACATGACTCTGCGCGTATGCCGGTGCTTGCACGCTGGCCCTGTATGCAGAATGAAACAAAAAAATGTACGTGTCATATTTATTTTCTGGAACCTATTGCTACTTTTATGAACAGTAAGGTTGGTGTCTCGATCTGCATTGTGAATCCGGCACACGTAATGTAAAGAGAGGGGAAATAATAATATTGGCACAGCATACGTTTATAATTGCACAGCACCAAGTGTTTTGCTTCTGCAGAGAGCTCCTTAATCCCTATAGCACTGAGAAGCAAGTATTCCGAGCACAGCAGGCCATGTTTAAAAAGAATTACACAAGTCTGGAACTATTATGAATGTTAAAGGGTTGGTTTACCTTCATCATAAAAGTATATATTGCTTTCTATGCACTTTTGTGATATATAATATTTACCAAAATTATAGGGTTTAGGACAGGGATGCTCAAACTATGGCCTGTGGGCCGGATCCAGCAGCGGGCCATAGTTTGGGGACGTGGGGGGGGTGGGTAATTTGAGGACTGTAGTCCGGCCCCCCAGCAGTCTGAGGGACCTGGTTTAGGAGATATTCAATTGGCTATTTTCCAGTTAACCTCAATAAGCATTTATTGTTCTGATGCAGGGGATTGCCAACACCAGCACCATTTACATCACACTCAGTTTTGGTACAGCTGGCTTCAAGCGTTGATGCGATCCAATTAGGGCTACCACCTTTTTGTGGGCCTCTTACTGATGACATGGATGTGGGGGGCGGGACCAAAATGATGCAAAATGGGTGAGGGCCTATGATGTCTTTGGAGGTGAAGCTGCTACGCCATCGGGAAAGGGAATGGGAGAATCAGCTGGGTGAAAGAGGTACTGCGTAGTATGGAGGGGGAGTTGGGGGAAAATTGGGACAGATCAGGGGTGGGCTGGAGGCTGAACAACTAGATATTTCAAATATTGCCAGTAAATCTGTAATGTGGCCCTGGCCCTGTATGATGTTTTACCGATTAGGCCAGTAAAATGCTGGATGAGTGGCAACCCTAGGTCCAGTGAATGGCAATATATATGATATGCAGGGACATGTGCATTGGCTAATTAAGCAGGCTCCTGCGTGTAGGCTAAGCCTAAGCCGCATTGAGAAGAACTGAGAGATGGTGTCGGGGATTCCCAGCATTGGAACAATCACAGAAATGCTTATTGCAATTCACTGGAAAATAGCTAGTTGAGTATCTCCTGACCCCTATATTTTCAGTAATTAATATATATTGCAAAAATTCTTCTTTTAGTGCAAGAGAATGCGATATATACGTTGTATTATGAAGGTGAACCACCCCTTTTAATACACATAGGTGGCAGGCAAAACACAGAGAATGGGACAATAAAATGCTTTACAACAGCTTTAAAAAAATATATATATTTCTAAATTTTCTAGATTTAGAAAATAATCCAAACCTTCCCCTTTAGTTCCTGTGAAAGGAAGCATTGAGACTTCAGATATTTAGGGCTGTAATAAGATGTTTAGCAAGTGTCACTGCTCACAGTTAGTTTGAATCAGTGTCACATTAAAGTAAGAGCTCAGACAAGAACGGGAACACTCGAGAGCAAATCATTCATCAAACCTGAATCCAAAGGAGTTTTTATTGCTGTGACTTTATGAAAGTAATATTGCATTGTGCAGAGTAAGGAAAGTGCTGCTAATATTTACAGCTACAGTAAAATGTTTCATCCAAAGATAAACTCTGGGTTTTTCTGCCCAGTATGTGCCAGTTGCTTTTAGTAATCAGGAGAAGAGCCCAAAACTCTGTGGCGCCTGTAGGTTGGGCAGGGGAGTCCTACGTATATGTTTTTAGGCTTGTGGCCAGTCAGACTTTAAGCGGGGCCCCTCCCCTTTGGTGATGTAATTGTGCCAATTCCTCCCCTCAGGTGGATGTTCCCACTTATCTATAATGTCATCAGAGGGAGTTGGGATGGGTCATAAATGGAAAAGGATTTTATGGTGACCTGGATGCGAGTAACCCAATCATCATAATTCTGTATGGCTTTTAGTAGGTTCTGTCCCCACCCAATTTACAGTTGGTTATTTACTGAGAGACAATAAGTATAAAAATAGGCACTCAGACTAGCAAAAATACATCTAAAAACCTTTTTTTGTCAGTATCCAATAGTGCATATCAGCTGGGGGAGCCACAACTCACATGGAGAAACACAGAGGTGGCCCTCTATCTGTCACAGAGCTACAATTGTTCCTATTTAGAGCTGGACAGTTCTCTGACAGCTGAAAGAGCCCCTATTTACAGTAGTACAGTAGGAGGTGGTCCACTAGCTGTTGTTATTAAATCGCACATAAAGGGACATACTGTATACCTTGATTTTGCACTTAGCCTAATATGATTTTACATGATAATACAATTAAAGGAACAAGGAATATAATAGTAGGAGATGGGGCTGACACTATTGGGCACATTTATGAACGCTCGAGCCTTCATATCCCAAAACCACGGGGGAGTTCCCAAACTCTTGCGTGAGGAGGAGGAAGCAGAAGAAGGTGCTCCTACACATGTACCCCCGGCTGGGGCAGTTTTTAGAAAATAGGAGCACCAGCCTGGGGTCTTGGGTAAGTGATTATAATAACAGAATGGCACCATTTTCACTGGGGATCAGTTGCTTACCGTGCTTGCAGAATCCTCTGTCATACCATGGGCAGTCCTTTACTTTAGATGCAGGGTCAATGTGCAAAAAGGGACAGTCTTTATTGCTGCATTCTCCTAAAAGTAATAACAATAAATAATTTATATAAGCACTACTAAATATAACATAAATGTTACAGGAAAATTATGTCTTATAGCGATCGGAGCAATCTTATAGGGGCTGCAGCATGTTGCTACAGGGCATTTATCTCTGCAATTATCTGGGGGGGCTTATCTTGGGGGTATTGCTGTCCTCCATAAACTTACAATGAATAAAAGGGATACGGAAACAGTTTAAAAATGTTGTGCTGTTCTGTCTCCAGGATTTGATATTTGGTTTGGCAAACATTTTTCTGACTGACTCTTTTCTGGCAACTGAGAATCTTGCTCTTGGAATGAAGTGTGGCATAAGGGCCACTGGAGAACTACTGTACATTTTGAGGTTAATTTCACCTTTGGACCACCAGAGGGAAGCAGCAGATCGCTGAATGGGGTACCCTGTTTATTACCCATTTTATAAAACAACTTAATCTATGGATATATGTGTTTGGCATGATTTAACTGTTCTAGATAGGATATATATATAATATGAAAATGGGGATAGGATATAGATAATATGAAAAAATAGTCACAATAAATATTATTCATGATGTACTGAATCTCTATTTTTTTTAGGATTTACATCGGGCATCCTGCACAGAACATTCATGTAAAAACTGTTTAAATTCAGCGGCATAACTTGGTTGCCATTGAATGGGCCCGGTGCGACCAGTCCCTCCTGCAAAAAGAACAGAAAACTAGTGCAACAACACAACAAAATAGTATCCCTCAAATTTCAAAAATACCAAAATCCACAGCCATAGTAGAAAAAGATACAAATGTATCACTGTCATCATGCTCATCGTGCTTTCCCAACCATGCTCGGAAAATGTCCTTAGTCATCTGTCACCAGTTTCCACTGAAAATGCCAAAGAGCATTCCAGTGCGGAGCCTGTCTGTCACCACCAGCTATTCCCATTCCTTTAAATGGGAAGCAGAAACAGGTGATAAAGGGTGTTTTGACCATTAATACATTCAAAATAACAGGTCAGCTTTAATTGGACATTATATGTTGCAGTGTCACTTTAAACTGAGTTATTATTAATGCTCTCCCTTAGTTAAATAATGGTGCAGCACTTTACAGGATAGCCGCATTCACATCAGGTCCTGCCACAGCAGCGCTTACAATACTACAAACTACAATACATAAATACATACTATAGGGGTAGTTTTAGCAGGTCAGTTCTAGCAGGAGCCAATTTACCTGCCTATATGTTCTTGTGGGCGAGAAAACCTGAGTATCTGGGGAAACCCACACAAACACTGGGAGAATGTACAGGCTCATTGCACATAGTGCCTTGGCTGAAGCTGTATAATATGTTCATCCAGGGTCCGACTGGGGGATGCAGGGCTCACTGGGGCTTCTGCCTCAATGACCCCTGCCGCCTTCACAACCCCCCTTTCCGCAGGAGCCTGCAACACCCTCCTACCCCCTCCCCGAGCGCGCCTAAATGAAACTCACCCGTGGCACATCGGGGAGGGAGAGCGGTGGATTGCAGTAGCCCTGGGGGGTTCGGGTCTCTGGGCCGGGGCCCACCAGGTTTTTTCCCGGTGCCTCGGCGGCCCGGAGTTCATCCCTTGCCATTACAACATGAATAGGTTGGAGCTATTCAAAGGTGACCGCAATAGGTAGAAGCAGGGGAGGGCCAAACTGACCAACCTCCCGTGTGTGCGCACAATGGCATCACAAGGGGTCATTGCCTCGCCACGCAATAACAAGCAGTGAGGGCAATGACAAAAGAGCACAGACTAGGGGTAAGCTAAAGAGGTACAGTTCTCTGTAATAATAAAACAGTACCTTGTAAATCCAAACTGAACATCTAGTGGCACTATATAAATAAAGGATAATAGAAAGAGTAAGAACATGGCCACTTCTGAAATGCAAGGTGAGAAGCTTGTCACAGTCAATACTTTCCCAGGGGCAGCAAAAAGCCCCCAGCTCACTGTTGGACCTAGAAGTGCAGAAGGGCAAATACACAAAACATATTGCATATAAATACGGATACAGTATTAACAGGTACAGGTGGCAAAGTGGGCCCTGCTCATTGGAGCTTACAATCTAAAGAAGAGGGCTGAGACACAAGGTATAGGGAAGTACAAGTTCAGATTTTGCATTGAGAAAAATCAATGATCCAGTGCCTCTCAGTCTCAGGATTACAGCACTTAATGAACCATTTTAGAGGAGAACAATAGTTCCTCCAAGTTCCTTGTACTCTGTAACTGAACACATAATTCATTATATGGCAACTGAAGAAAGGTTACTGGAAACCTTGGATTCTTTTTGAAGTTACGGCCTAAGGCCTAACTACTTGGGTGATGATTTCCATTCCAGTAAGAAAATGACTCATAACAACTGAGCACAAATCTCACCAGGTTTTTTTTAAGGATCTGAAGCTGAAATTGCTCTGAGGCACCAGAAGGAAGTTTTGTGTTTAGCAAAAAGATTTTCAGCAGTGAATGGTTGTGATGAAATGTTTTGGCATATGTCAGTGCATTAGTATATGTAAAGCGGTTATCTCAAGATACAAAAATAAGTGTTGCAGGGATTATAACTGATCTGCATTTATAGCACTAACACTAATTGCCAGTGGTGCTTAAAATCTAATCGCACACACATGTGGGAGCAGATAGTGATAAAGGTTAAATGTAACCATAGGCAGAATTTCAATTTGGGCCCTATCCTTTTTGACACGTTTGGCTTAGCCAGGAAGCGAGAAATCTATGCTCCTCAGTTACTTTTTCGGCCCTTAGTGTGCCACCTTGCCCTAGCAGGGCCCCTGGGTTGGTATATAATTCAGTTTTAAGTAGGAGGAAACCAGAGCACCCTGGACATAACTGGACCCAAGGTATCTAAAGGTAGCCATACATGGCATGACATACATGGCCTCGTATGGCGAGGTTGCCAAGCAAACGGATCGTCTCCCGATATCCCCATCTACAGGTGGGCGATATCGGGAGAATTTAGGCTAATTCGGTCGTTTGGGGCCAAATGATCGAATTATAACAACTAGAATGGGCGCAGTCGGCCCCCAATCTGACTGAATTTTTTTACCTGCCGGATCAATATCTGGATGATTTCAGGCCAGATATCAGTTAGGCAGGCCAGTTGTTGTTTCCCCTACATGGGCCGGTAAGCTGCCAAATCAGTCCAAGGGACCAATATTGGCAGCTACAATCGGCTCCTGTATGGCCACCTTAAGGCAGCAACGCTAGCCAGTGTGCTACTATAATGCATTTGTATAATTGCTGGAGGATTTGCTTCAATTGTTTTAGCCTTGTTTAGGTTTAGTGGTTTAACTAGAGACCTGTACTCCCCAGAGCAAAACTTGCACCATTAATGAGAAATTTGTGGGGTTTCCTACAGCAGCACTGCAGTTTGTTTCACTTTGTTCTGTAATGTACCTGCCACCCAACCCATTATCTGGCCAATAGGCATTCATAGGCGGAGTATGACTTTTTTGTTTGGGGAGGCTAAAGATGGCCCAGACACAGACTGACCTACAGCTAATGTGACACTTAGGGGCTGATTTACTTACCCACGAACGGGTCGAATGGAGTCCGATTGCGTTTTTTTCGTAATGATCAGTACTTTGCGATTTTTTCGTATGTTTTGCGATTTTTTCGGATTCTTTACGAATTTTTCGGATCCAATACGATTTTTGCGTAAAAACGCAAGTTTTCCTATCCATTACGAAAGTTGCGTAAAAAGTTGCGCATTTTGCGTAGCGTTAAAACTTACGCGAAAAATGCGCAACTTTTCGCGTAAGTTTTAACGCTACGCAAAATGCGCAACTTTTTACGCAACTTTCGTAATGGATACGAAAAACTCGCGTTTTTACGCAAAAATCGTATTGGTAACGAAAAATTCGTACAGAATCCGAAAAAATCGCAAAACATACGAAAAAGTCGCAAAATGTTCGTTTTCAAGTCGGAACTTTTCCAATTCGGGTCGGATTCGTGGGTTAGTAAATCAGCCCCTTAGTGGATTCACTGCTGGTGTAAAAATTAACCTCCCAACTACCTCTGGCAGTTCCCACTGACTCCCAGGGATACTGTGCAAAAGTGCGGGTGGGGGGGATTTTTTTAACCCTAAAATGCTTAGGATGTAAAAGCATTCATATGTGCACTTCTGTTAGGGGTTCTCTATACATTTGTGTTCAGTTAGGTTAAAGGGGTAGTTCACCTTTAAATTAACTTTTAATATGATGTAGACACTGATAGTCTGAGACAATTTGCAATTGGTCCTCTTTTATTTTTAATGGTTTTTCGGTTATTTAGCTTTTTGTTCAGCAGCTCTCCATTTGGTATTTCAGCAGCTATCTGGTTGCTAGGGTCTTATATACCAGGTAGTGGTTTAAACAAGAGATGGGAATATGAATAGTTAAGGGGCCTGCATGGAAAAATAAAACTGTAGCTTCACAGAGCAATACTTTTTGGTCAGTGACCCTCATTTGAAAGCTGGAAAGAGGCAGAAGCAAAAGGCAAATTATTCAAAAACTATATCAAATTAACTAGGAAGACCAATTGCAAAGTTGCTAGGAATAGGCAATTCTATAATATACTACAAGTTAACTTAAAAGTGAACCTCCCCATTAGATGTGTTTAAGTTAGCTTTATAGAAAGTGAGGCAGCAGGTACTGACATCCCAGGCACGTTATATACAGTGAGACGCAGTCTTTATATACAAACCCAGCACATTATATGCCATGAGGAGCAGTGGGTACAGATGGCAGATATTCAGGCCCTGGCACTATAACACTGGCACTGATACACAGCATTGGCCCCACTGTAACTTACTATAAATGAAAAAAACAATGACAAAAGTAAAAAAAAAATAGAATGTGCAAAAAACCATAACAAATATATAAAAGCACAATGAGCTTTGTCAGGGGGAAAAATTAACTTACCCTCCATCTGTTAGGGTAGGGGATATTATAAATGTCAGATGACAAAAAACAATTTAATTCCAGCTAGTGGGTCAGTCTTTAGAACATATACAGTATAGTACCTGTGGGATGAAAACTGCAGCAAAGTTCAAAGCTGGTTCATGGGTAAACTTACAGTCTGCAGATTCTTCTTTTTTAAGTCTTCATTTCTGCAGTTTGCAAAATTTCCCGATCCCTGTCTGCATCTGTGTCTTGATTGGTCAATTTTACTGTCTGTCAAGAAAGCTGTGCTCTGATTGGAGAATATACAAGAAGAAAGATCCAATCAGAGCACAGCTGATTAGAGCATAACCCGGAGCTTGCAGGGACAGGAGAAGATTTGCAGCACAGTGCAGAAACAGAGCCAGGTTTTTTTATTTTATTTTTAGGGTGCCAGAGCAGGTTTGGGGAGGCTTAGCCTCCCCTAGCCTTATTGAAAATCCGCCTATGTAGGCATTCATTTATTACAAAGGTTATTTAAGCTAACTAGGAATCAGATTTTTGCATTCTTATATTTCCTCTCACTGCCCACTTGGGAACCTAAGTATGGGAGTCCAGGGAAAAGATTAATATCCAGACCTTTTTTCATGGACTATGAGAAATGAATTTGTGGGACCAATGTACATTTAAATAAACCTGATTTACAATAAGCATTTACCGCTCACCGAATTTAGAGTAGAAGTAACATTCAGGCATTCGGCCCATGTCATACTCATGAAGGAATTCACACTGATCGCCTTTTTTGCACAGACCCCGGAGCCAGTGCTTGCAGACTACCGTCTTTTCTCCATTCAGGTGTCGGAATGGACAAGTGGAACCTAGAACACAGGGACCCTCAAAATGAGTGACATCTGGGGTATCACTGATTATACATCCGTACAACAGAATAAATGTAGGCATGGCTATATAATTAGGCAAATAATAGTTTTTTGTTACAATGCCCAAAGTATATGAAAGTTTTATAGAATGTGAGGCTGATTCACATACATAACTTTTAGTTTTGTTAATACATTTTAAATGTTAGGGTACGGTAGTAAGGTTTTTGCCCTGGGCAAAATTAGATAACAGTACAAGGGCAATAAGGTTAGCAGTATGATCTGCATATGAGTTCTCTTTCCGTAGGTTGTTTATGGCAGGGCTGTCCAACTGGAGGCCCACTGGCTGGATGTGGTCCTCCAAAGGCTTTTTATGGCCCCAGTCTGCCTAAAAGATCCATAGACTTTACTGTATCCGGCCATTTAACATTTTAAATGAGTATTAATCGTCCCACAATAAGTTGGACAGCACTGGTTTATGGCATTTGAACTGGGCACCTACACTTTGAGCTGGGCACCTACACTTTGAGCTGAGCACCTACACTTTGAGCTGAGCACCTACACTTTGGAATAGTACCATTTTGTTAAGCTGACAGTACAAGGTACGGGACATTATTTTCTATATAAGCACCCAAGGGAATGTGCCCAAGGCTGCAGCATTTGGGTGCCTATATAGAGAAACAGAGCTCAGTTGAACTGAGACTAACAACTGAAATGCCATAGCTGGACATCCCTAATATATGTAATTCTAGTATTGCTAGGAATCCCAGTGAATTGTGGGGCATAGTGTTTTGTGCACATATCCCTGCCCTAATATTTTTATCAATTATTCACATACATAAGAGAAATATTGGGCGAAATAACATGAACAAAACACTGTGTACCTCTAGCATGTCATTTCATGTTCCTAAATTACACAAATCAACAAGATATTTGTAGGTATTATGCAATTTTCAGGTGAGTGTAGCGTGCTGATATTGGCCAATACCGGTTTCTGTGCATTTTCTATCAAAATAGCCCATAGCTGTCCAATGGTTTGCCAGCTTTTAACTGGCAAAATGCTCTCTTACCACTTCAACTATTTCTGCTTGCAATCCTACTGTACAATCTGTCCTCAAATTAACACAATGTAGACAATTGTGTTTTAAGAATTTCCAATACTCATTACCCATTATGTCTTTATCTGGTGGTTTTCTTCTATTGCTCTCCAGATGTGACAGTTAAAATGAAAAAAAACAAACATATTTTAAAGTAGGACTGTCTGGCCTGATGCCCCCCAGGGGCATTTCAGCCATTGTTCTGAAAACATTTGGGCATTAAATAAGTGTTTACCCAGTAATTAACATTCAGACTAGGCTTCCAGCATTATGTAAGAGTTCAAAAAGTCATACTTTATACATCTTACTGTAATTTTCCTTCAGGCTGAACCCTCTGTGCTCAGAGGAAGCAGGGGCATACATTTGCTGGAGGAGGGGGTCATTGTTCCACTTTACAAAGGACTGGTAAGGCCCCATCTAGAATATGCCGTGCAGTTTTGGTATCCAGTGCTCAAACTGGGTATTATTGAATAAAAGAGAGTCCAAAAAGGGCAACTAAGCTGGTAAAAGGCACAGAATGTCTCTCTTATGAAGAAAGGCTGGCCAAGTTGGGCTTATTTAAGCTGGAGAAAATGTGCTTTATTATGATAACTATGTATAAATATACAGTATAAGGGGATCATAAAATAATCTCTCTAGTGCTTTATTTACCAGTATGTCCTTCCAGCAGACACAAGGGCATCCATTCCTATTAGAAGAAAGGAGGTTCCATCTAAATAATCGAAAAGGGATTTTTACAGTGAATACTGGCCGATACATTATATAGCTTCAAGAAGCGGTTGGATGGCTTTTTAGCAAGTGAGGGAATACAGGGTTATGGGAGATAGCGCTTAGTACAAAGCTGATCCAGGGACTGGTCCGATTGCCATCTTGGAGTCAGGAATTAATTTTCCCCCCTTTGCAGCAAATTAGAGAGACTTCAGAAGGGGTTTTTGCCTTTCTCTGGATCAACTAGTAGTTAGACAGGTTTCATATAGACATAAAAGGTTGAACTTGGATGGATGTTTGTTATTTTTCAACCTAACTTACCATGTTATTATGTTAGGTCCCACAGTTTTTTTTTATGGTTTGGGGGGTAGGACAATTTAAAGCCCACGTGTTGGGTGACAAATATATAAATTATTATTGTCATCTTGGCCTAGCGCTTCCATGTTGCACTAATATCCTAGTCACCTCACCTGCAACTGCTCTATCTGACCCCCTATTTGAACACCCCTAAAAATAAAGCCCTTTGTAGTAGCATCCCTCAATTTTTTTTGCACAAATCTTACCTTTCCTGCATATCCCTTTCACATAGAAGTCGCACACAGCTGCTCCAGATTCTGCATCAGAACACAAAAGACACAGTGACTGACTGTTCCTCACAGATCCCTTCTGTTTCCCTTCGGAGACTTTTACTCTACTTCATGCCCAGTACTGGCCTATCATTAAATCATGTATCCAAAGCATTTTATATGATATGTAGGTTGTGGGCAGAGCAAGTTCCACTTCATCGCTTCACTGAGATCCCTTCAACGGACTCCCTCTCATTTTGAAATTCATATAGACAGAGATTTTCATGTAAAAAATTGGGTAATTATGAGTTATAGGGTATTAACTGTTATAATCTGGGATTAATATTTAGAATGTATGAGTTATAGAGGGCTGTAGTATGATGAATATGCTCGTATCTGCTCAGTTGTTTCCAACTGAACCCATGGAATAAAGAAAAAACATATGGAGTGTTTGTGAGCATATCACCTTTAAGTGGATGCAGAATTATGCCTAATAGAAATGGAAGAGAAAAGCAGTAGTGATGAGTGAAAGAATAGAAAAGGACAAACAAACACTGCTTGCTATAGCAATAACATATACAAATACAGTAACTTCAAAACCATTACAAATCTGTAATGAATGTATATTGCAAAGTGTCTTAGAATTATGTTCTCTTTTATTGGACAAAAAATATTTTTTTTTAGGTTGATGCCTCAAGAATTTGCTGTAACTTACTATCCATGCCCTGGAAAGGCAGCAGCAGTGCACCCCGCTGACCTTCAATATCTTTCTCAAGGTCAAAGCTGAACTTCTCAATGCTGGCAATGAGTTCCTGCATGGCTGCAATGCCCAACCCCGGGCAGCTTCTAGAACTCAAACCGTTCTCCAAAACCTGCAAAGCAGAAGTGTTTAGCTAAAGCGGAAAGTATAATTCAGAAAATATAATTAAAAGATTCAATTAAATTAGGCAGCTACACATATGACTTGATCGGTCATGTACATCAAGGAAGGCAGTGTGCAAAGTGCACTTGGAATTCTATTTTCCTTTTGCTTGAATTTCCCCATGTTTTGGCCACTTTTGGGGCGCTATATCCATTAGGGGCTGGCTGGGGGTAGTTACTAGACATATACCCATATAACATACAATATAAATGGCTCAGAACTCTTTTGCAATTTACACAGTCGTATCAGTGTCTGTAGAAGATGTTCTATTTCAGCTGTGGTAAGGGAAGTGGTAACATTTTTTTAATGACCACTTTTGAACGTGTAATATCGGCACCATCAGCTGTTCTTTCCAGGTGCAGAAGGGACAGAATGTCAAAAGCTTAATTTAATGATACAGGAAGCATCTCCTGGTGCTTTTCTGCTCAGTGTGAAAGAAGGGATAGAACTGAAAAGAGAAGCATCAGAAGACACTTCATGCATCAATAACTTTGCTGTTATTTCAAGCCCCCACCCAGACAGGACAATCAAGGGCACTACGGCTAAGGTTGCCCTACACTGAAAGATCCACTCTTTTGGTGAGATTGCCAAACAAGCAGATCTTTCCCTGATATGCCCACCTTGAGATGTATGTATGTATATCTTTATTTATAATAAAGTACACAGCGCTGTACAGTAGAATACATTAATACAAACAGGGGGTTATTAAGATAATAATAGATAAATACACAGTATAACAATAAATACAAATAAATTAATACAAATAAATACAAGATACAGTTGCAATAAGTTAAGAGTCAAAGACCCAACAGGATGGAGGCCCCTGCCCCATAGAGCTTACAATCTAGATGGTTGGGCAATAACAGAATGATCCCAATGACAGGGATACAGGCCACTGGAGCAAAGACTGCATCAACTAGCACATTTTGTCATCTCTGCAACAATCTTTTTAAATTTGTCCAATTAATATCTGGGCATTTTTCAGCTAGATATCAGTCGGGTAGGCCCGTTGGAGTGTCCCATAAATGGGCAAATAAGCTGCTGACTTTACCTAAAGGCAGCTAAAATCTGTCCGTGTATGGCCAGCTTTAGGGCTCTGGCACACGGGGAGATTAATCGCCCGCAACAAAACTCCCTGTTCGCGGGCGACTAATCTCCCCGAGTTGCCTTCCCCTGCCATCCCACTGGCGACAATGTAAGTTGCCGGTGGGATGGCACACCCGGCGGCACGATTTCGCGCAAATCGCCGAAAAAGCCTCGCGTGTGCCATCCCACCGGCGACTTACATTGTCGCCGGTGGGATGGCAGGTGAAGGCAACTCGGGGAAATTAGCCGCCCGCGAACAGGGAGATTTGTCGCGTGTGAATAATCTCCCCGTGTGCCAGAGCCCTTAGGGTGAAGACACACTGAGCTACTAGTAGCAGCTACTTTTTCAAGGCTACTGAACTCCAGAAAATACCCTGCCATAGACAATACTGAGAATTGCCTCTGCTAAAACATACATAGAGACAATTATCAGTGAATGATCAGCATTGTCTATTTTAGTAGCTGTAACAAGTAGCTGCTACTAGTAGCTCAGTGTGTCTTTGCCCTTATACATCCATGAAATCAGCAGTGTACAAACTGCTAATATTTTAAAAATTAAACAAAAAATAAGTTGCTAAAATTCTCAGAAGCGCACTATGAGCAATTTAACGTTATTATATCTTGGGTATACTTCCCCTGCACATTAAATCTGTGCTTCAGCCATGGTAAAAAAAATGACGTGCTTATATGTATACATGTAGGAATGCACAGATGACATTTTGTATAGATGAATGAACTTGTGTACTTATAAATCACTTTTGTACTTTTCAGCCTGCTAAGGGAACATAATGGAAGACCATTTCTGTTTATAAACAGTCCACGCAGGCCTGCTAATTGGTTTCATGTGTTTGCTATTCCGATCGCTGAGGGGGGATTCACAAAAATGACGTTAGCCTTAATATGGGGGGAAATGTTTATGACAGAAAAAATTCCAAGAATTTACAAAAGACATGTTTACAAGAATTCTTGTTTTAAACTTTATCAGACAAGGGTTTATTAGCGGTTAACGGTAACTGGGTAAAAACAGGTTTAGACCGGGGTAAAATGCAATAAAAATGTTTGGTACAGTAGCCCACAGCATTTACTGGTCAGCTATAGGAAAAACAATCATCTCATCGGCAAAAGGCAACTACACCTGGACACCTTTGATCACATTACCCTGAAAGGTTCCAGCTACAGATGTCCCTGTATACCTTAGCATTACTGGGTAAATAATACTGGATGCTAAAGTTATTGATAAGGAAGCAAAATAAATAGAAGAAGGCCTGTCATTTTTTTATGAAAATGTTTAAAAGTCCCCCTATCCTTAAAAAGGTACAGCCTAAATTGCCAGGGTTTTGCATTCAAACTGGCCTTACTACTTGTTATTTGAAGAAAATCTAGTACAGGTAGGGGACCTATTATCCAGAATGCTTGGGACCTGGAGTTTTCTGGATAACGGGTCATTCTGTAATTAGGATTCCTATACTTTGTCTTCTAAAACATCATTTAAACATTTAAGAAATTGAATAAGATTGTTTTGCCTCCAATAAGGGTTAATTATATCTTAGTTGGGATCAAGTACAGGTGAGATCCAGAAAGCTCAGAATTACGGAAAGCCTGTCTCCCATTCCATTTTAATCAAACAATACAGAATTTTAAAACTGATTTCCTTTTTCTCTGTAATAATAAAACAGTACCTGTACTTGATCCCAACTAAGATATAATTACCCCTTATTGGGGGCAGAACAGCCCTATTGGGTTTATTTCATGGTTAAATGATTCCCTTTTCTCTGTAATAATAAAACAGTACCTGTACTTGATCCCAACTAAGATATAATTACCCCTTATTGGGGGCAGAACAGCCCTATTGGGTTTATTTAATGGTTAAATGATTCCCTTTTCTCTGTAATAATAAAACAGTACCTGTACTTGATCCCAACTAAGATATAATTACCCCTTATTGGGGGCAGAATAGCCCTATTGGGTTTATTTAATGGTTAAATGATTCCCTTTTCTCTGTAATAATAAAACAGTACCTGTACTTGATCCCAACTAAGATATAATTACCCCTTATTGGGGGCAGAACAGCCCTATTGGGTTTATTTAATGGTTAAATGATTCCCTTTTCTCTGTAATAATAAAACAGTACCTGTACTTGATCCCAACTAAGATATAATTACCCCTTATTGGGGGCAGAACAGCCCTATTGGGTTTATTTAATGTTTTATTGATTTTTTAGTAGACTTAAGGTATGGTGATCCAAATTACGGAAAGACCTCTTTATCCGGAATAGCCTTGGTCCCAAGCATTCTGGATAATGGGTCCTATACCTGTACAAGGTACTGTTTTATTATTACAGAAAGAAAGAAAATCAGTTTTAAAAATCTGAATTATTTGATTAAAATAGGAGTTAATGGGAGTTAATGGGAGATTAACTTTCCAGATTTCAGAACTTTCTAATGGGTTTTCAGATAACAAATCCCATACCCGTAATGTATTTAACACAACCTAATTACAGTTTTTTTTTTTATAGATGTTAAGAAAGATGTGTGCGAGGCATCATGGGAAAAAGAATGAGAATGCAAACAGAAACCAATTGGAAAGATGCTCAGAACCAAAAGGTGAACTTTGCCTTTAAAATATTTGCTTAAGAAATGCTATGGCAGAGGTGGCATTGTTTTAGTTTTATTTAAGTGTTTTGCTAGGAATTTCTACATGTAATTTACAGCTTTAGCCACAGCACAGTGCATTTCAGTGTCTCTGTTAGCCCTAACGACAGCAGCAGGTAGAGTGTAATGATTTAATTAGGCACTCTGCAAGAGGAGGCAGGCTGCCCCAAGGTGATCTTTGTATGGGAGTTCATTCTACCTCAGCTAAAAGGTTAAGGTGAATCTTGTAAATCTGTCCCTTCAACATATTTATATCCCACTCAACATTTTCAAAGGCAAGGCATCATGATTTATATCCATGTAGGTTACATGTTTCTGGAGTGCTCTGTTTCATCACAAGCCCTGGTGCCAATCAACAAAAGAAAATAGTGCCGACCTTTCTGCTCATTATTAGGATCACTAATGTTGGGCCCAAACCCATTCTGCAAAATAAATGCAATATTCCTAATTTTGAATGAGCACCCAATAGAACAAAGAGCTCAGTTTGGCGGCTGATTCAAATCTGAAAGTTTCCTGAGGGCCGTGGTAAAATTGCTAAATCCTGATCATTCACTTACCTGTTACATTTACTCTATAGCTAGTCCCTTGTCAGTACAGGAACCCTGCTAATGGGCCTTGCAGGAAGTGATATCACACCGAGGAGCAGACATCCTGTTGGGAAATGAGCATTGAGTTGTTTGTCATTTATAACGTCTATTTCTGTGAAAGCGCTTTGTGAATCCTGGCAGAGTAACAATATATGGATATCTACATGGACAAGGCAATATCTACAGGTATGGGATCTGTTATCTGGAAACCCATTATCCAGAAAGTTCCGAATTATGGAATGGCCATCTCCCATAGACTCCATTATAAGCAAATAATTCTAATTTATAAAATTGATTTCCCTTTTCTCTGTAATAATAAAACAGTACCTTGTACTTGATCCCAACTAAGATATAATTACCCCTTATTGGGGGCAGAACAGCCCTATTGGGTTTATTTCATGGTTAAATGATTCCCTTTTCTCTGTAATAATAAAACAGTACCTGTACTTGATCCCAGCTAAGATTTAATTACCCATTATTGGGGGCAGAACAGCCCTATTGGGTTTATTTAATGGTTAAATGATTCCCTTTTCTCTGTAATAATAAAACAGGACCTGTACTTGATACCAACTAAGATATAATTACCCCTTATTGGGGGCAGAACAGCCCTATTGGGTTTATTTAATGGTTAAATGATTCCCTTTTCTCTGTAATAATAAAACAGTACCTGTACTTGATCCCAACTAAGATATAATTACCCCTTATTGGGGGCAGAACAGTCCTATTGGGTTTATTTAATGGTTAAATGATTCCATTTTCTCTGTAATAATAAAACAGTACCTTGTACTTGATCCCAACTAAGATATAATTACCCCTTATTGGGGCAGAACAGTCCTATTGGGTTTATTTAATGGTTAAATGATTCCCTTTTCTCTGTAATAATAAAACAGTACCTGTACTTGATCCCAACTAAGATATAATTAATCCTTATTGGATGCAAAACAATCCTATTGGGTTTATTCAATATTTAAATGATTTTTAGCAGACTTAAGTTATGGAGATCCAAATTACAGAAAGATCTCTTATCCGTAAAACCCCGGGTCCCAAGCATTCTGGACAACAGGTCCCATACCTGTATTAAAAAAACTCAAGATGGTTTTGCCTAATTTTATGCATCTTAGTTATCACCAAGCACAAGGAACTCTGTTTTATCACAAATAAAAAATATATTGTATTGATATATATATATTCCTGCTGCCATAGTCATACAAGCACAATCATAGGGGAGTCGGCTGTGTGAATGAGGGCTAAAGGGTAACATTTCCCATAGAATTTAGGTGTGAAAAACAATATTAGAGAGGGCGTCCACATCTTCCCTTCAGGTGGCCGCTTAGATCACCCCTAACCTTCCATTACCTTCCGTGGCACACATTTTAAACAAAAAGCTGTGATTGAACTTGGGACCCCACCTTACTCCCACTGAGCCCAGGGCACCCGCAGGCCAGGTATGGCTACATTCCTTAGTCTTAGAAAATGCACAAAGAAAACACTATTTTTGTGGATATAGTGAAATGTTTTCTTTTTAACTTTGCTCTTCTCACTGCATGCATAGTGTTTATTGGTCTGTTAAGGAAATGCAATGAATTAACTAACTATAACAAGTTTTCCCTAACCATATCTGGATTTTCAGCCAGGCAGTTCGAAGGCTCTTACACTCGGGAGTATATGTATGTGTTCCAGTGTGTGGGCTTTTTATTTGTTTACTGTATGGAAGACAAGCAGAGCCTATTCTTCCCTATGTTTCCTGTATCCAGGGACCCACATTGAACTGCTTTTGGGTACAGTGCCTTGGGTTCCTGTGTGGTGAAAGACATAAAAAAATGTATGCGTATATGTCTGTGTGTAAGGGCCAAATATATTGCAGTGTGTATTAAACCGCACCCAGGCAGTACTGCTGTGGGACGTTTGCCCAGGGCCACCAGTGACTGGCCAACATAAAGCCACACACGGAGAACTAGCTCTGTTGCATGTTGAATGGACCTTGTAGAGCAAGGTAACACATTTGTGTCACTGAGCTACTTATTGTAGATGACATTTTGGAAATAAAAAGACTCGGTTACCGACACAAGTGCAAAGTTCTAAAATGTGCAGTTTTACCCATGCTCCCTCAGAATTAAAGGTTATTGTGTGCTACCATGGTGATTGTAGCACTGTTTTTTGGTGTGGCAGATCAGGCAAAGGGTGCTCTGGAGGTAGCATCTCAGGGCAGGGTTTCATTCCAGAACACCCATGTATTGCCACACCTATACCAGGGATCCACATTCGTTCTTTGTTGTGAGCCACACAAGCATGAAAAAAGGTAATTGGGGATGCCAAATAAGTACTGTGATTTTGTAGCCTTGTGATGACTGCTGTCAACAGAGCTGGAGCTCAGCTTGAAGTAAAATTATGTCTCTGTGCTTCCTATACTTATCTCTAAGCCAGAGATTAAAAAAATGGCCACCTACGTTGAGGACACTGGGAGCAAAGGGGGTGGTGAGCAACATGGTGGTCATGATCCACTGGTTGGTCCTTTACCCTCAGGTGAAATACAGGCTGTGCTGCTCAGTATCAGTTGCATGGCTACTTAAATCTGGTGGAGCCAAAACAGCAGCATGCACTTCTCTCTTAAAAGTCCTGATTTTCACGGGGGAGTCCCAAGTCATACACTTTATCTCATATTGCAGGCAGAGAGAATTGAGAGAGATGGTTTTCAGCTACAATGGGTTTACCTGTTATAGATCGAATTGTTACTTTCTCCTATAGAAGGGGGTCAGTTCTATTCTAGGCTTCCACCAGAATCTGGTATCCTGGTATTAGTATTACAGTGAATATTAAGCTTCTGTATTTATTCCATACTCTGCCAATGATCAGAAGGCTGTCATAGAACACAAGGTGGAAATCATTAATCTTCTATGGTTGCTTCCCAAATTTGTCATTTAACCATACTGTGTATCCCCCCTTCACGTCTTAATTTCCCTTACCAGGGCTCACATGGGTGAGAAACCAGGATGCAGTGTCGGACTGGCCCACTAGGAAAACTCCTAGGTATTAGTGGGCCCTCCTGCTCACCCAGCCATTTGCCTTGTATGTTTATACCATAGTCGTTTTTCATTTCTACATGAGAACAAAGAGAAGAATGGAAGGAAGGATAGATAATATGTACAGAGAAATGATTAAGAGAATGAAGGTGAGTGAAGAGAGAAAGAAAAACTGAAAGTGGGCCCACAGTTGAAGGTTTCTGGTGGGCCCCCGGCACCCCAGTCTGATACTGCTAGGATATATATGGGTCTTTCTATAGTAGTTATAGCTACTTTGTTAGAAGTCTGCAACCTTAATGATTAATCCATTAGCATCTATAAACAACAATAGTTTCCCTTTAATCAAGGAAAATAAATATAACGCCAAATCAGAATGAAAAAGGTACAGAGTGACATTACAAGGAGAATAAAATCTGTTTGTTTCACCTAAATGGGGAGAGGTAGAACCAGGAAATGATGTTCTTGTTGTATGTTCTCTGTATGGCTTCCATCCACAATTCAAATATCCAGCTTAATTTCGTTCCTGATAACACTGACCAGAGTGTGTGTGCATTAGTAGGTTGATAATGTGAATTATATTGACTAGATACATATTAAGCGTGTATATTAAGGATAATAACTATATATTTGGGGCACAAGCACTATTCTTAAAACACCCTGCACACTTGAACCCACCCCCTGTATACAGACCTGTATACCATTCCAAAAGGGCAAAGTGTTGCCACAGTAGGCTCATTTTTTAGGGCGAGTCTGTGCATTGTGTGCTGCTTTGCGCCTGTGTCTATTAATTTGCCCACATGATAAATGAGTCCTATGTACTCTTTTTTGCCTTTTGGCAAGAGATGTATTATTCATGTGATCACTGAACTTTATTTACTTTCCTGACAAAACAGAACAGTCCTGTCATACGTTTTGTGAGACTAGAATATGGAAAGATAGTTATATTTACCCAACACGTTGTTTGCAGCAGCTAAGCAAGTATTTATGGAAATATGCCTCAAAAAAATGAGAGACAGAGAAAATATATGATTAAACCCAACCCAATGTAAACCAGAGCTCAGTCCTATAGTAATGTCAGCTCCATGCTGCAGAGTTGGAAAAGGGCTGCACATAGAACCAGCCACAGATCCAAAGGCTGAAGGATAACTTTGGGCAGGTCCCGTTGAAGAGGAAACAGGAGCTATTTAAAGACAATTGCAAGGCTTAAAAATTATTTTTAAAATATCATTATAGTTTATTCTTAGTCGTGCCACGGCAGTGTGTAGGTAAGCTGGAGGCGGAGGCAGTGGAGCACACAGTTGCTTAATGCTACAGCGTTCTGTTCTATATTAGTCCTACCGACTCTTCTTAGCCTGCCAGGTCTCTAGTTCTCCCCTTACCATCAGTCGGCAGACCCACTGTACAAGGATGGTGAATGAGTTAATGCATTGGCTCTCATGGCCGCCCCCCTTCGCCAGGTCACGTGACTGGCGTGCTAGACAAAGCCTTAGTGTACCAAGGCAGCAGAAGGGGACAGCCAGAGCTGGCATGTGACAGGAGGAGCAATATTATTTCACTATTTCCATACATCTGCCTTTTTTTCCATTTGCTCTAAGGGCTCTTTGTAGGAGAAATCTAATTCCTTCATATTTCATGCCTTTAGCAGAAATGCGTGGAAAATTCCACTTTATGCATTTTAGCCTCAATCTATGCCATCCCCTCAGTGTTGATCCCTATATAATGCGATTTAGTAGCCATCTTCGGTGCCCTCTCCCCAGGAGACCTATACTAACACCTTACTGCTTGCATGGCGGCTATTTGTCCCTTCTCTTCAGTATTAGCACCTGCAGTTTTATATTGCAATGACAAAAATTCTTCCATATCTGATTTTGCTCTTTTAGTGATTAACCTGCAGATCCCCAATTCACAGCATATTCCTTTTGTGCCGTTTTGCAATTTGGGGACTTTTATTTTTTCCGTTATGGGCATTTTAAGAGGTGACTATGACTAGTTTAGGAATTCGCACACATATACTGCAGTCACCCAAATCTGCCCCTTTAGAATCTTTAGTGGGTACACTGAATACAGCCTTACAATTTCCAACTTATTCAGATCATAAAGGGTAAACGTTTTGATTAATTGGGCCTCATCCAGTTTTAATACGCCTATTGGGGTATATAAATGTTTTTAAACTATTTTGAAATATATCTGGATTAAACTTGAAATGACAAATAGGTGCTAAATTGCTTTACAGCGATGCATTAGATCTCAAATTTATAATCAACCTGTTCACTGATTGGTTGCTACAGGCAACTGCACATGTGCAGTTTAGTTTGTAAAATAGACCTTTTTGCATCAAATACCTACTGTAAATGAAAACTAAAACAGATTTTGAAACCAAACCAGCTGTGGGGTTGCTGCACTCCCTGTGGGTTGATAAAACAATCAGTATTTACTGGCCCCAAAATTGGTAGGTACTATGGATTTAGGACACGTACCTGGTAACACTGCTGTCCAAGAAGAATTTTAGGTTTGGTTAAATAAGCATAGTGGTAGGTCCCCTTAAATATTACGTTTTTTTTTTACACTTCCCATTCCAGAACAGATAATGGGCTGCATATCACTGGTGCAGGTTTAGCCAATAGCAGTGCTAATTCTAATATAAAGGTAAGGTAATTAACTACATAACTGACCTGTACTCTGTGCAGTTCTGCTTGTGCTTGGGGTGCCAGCCCCCCCATTTGTTACAGGGGTTACAGTCACAACAACCCTATCTGGTCTGTATGTTGCTCAGCTAATTGTTTTATGTGTTTTGTACTAAATGTATAAAAATAGACTTCATTAAGATCAAGCACAAACATGGCATTTCAGCCTTCCCATAACATGGTTGTCTCCTAATAGAATACCATGGCCAGTTATACATGGAACATTCCTTTTGTTATTGGGCTGGGAAAACAAAGCAATGCAACCACCCCTTTGAAATATATCCGCATTTGTCAATAAGTGAAAGGAGCTTAATGCCTCAGAGACCTTCCTCTGAGGGTCCCAAAGACAAAGTGCAATTCAGGGGAAAAACAGAGAGTCAGCTCTCTTACATATTGATTTAATGTTGTAGTGTTAATGGCTAATTATTCTAGGACGACTGAATCTTCAATTAAAGTGGCAGATATTAAACTGAAGCAAGTTATGAACATAAATACACAAGGCCCAAGAAATGGACTGAGAACAACAACTATCGCTGTTCCCCTTTAAGAAACTGGCTTTTTTCTCTCATAATCTGATGTTCTCACCCCTCTGCCCTGTAAGTCCAGTAATACAGGTTTTAGTAGCCTCACAAGCGTAAAGGCAAATCTGTCAAGTTGACTTAGTTGCTGGCTGATCGGCATATGTTGCTCTAAGGATATCTTTACAGGCAAAGTACTGCTGTACTGCAAACATTTCCCATAACTGGTTACTGGCATTTTAGGAGTTTATAAATCCAATAAGAAACAATCCAAATGGAATTCACATATTCCGCACTGTTGCAGAATGTGAGTGCCATTTGCATTGGTCTTATTGGGTATATACATTCCTTCTATAAGCAGACTGCCATATTATAGTTATACAGATACAGGCATTGTTTCCAGTTTAGTAGTCTCTGGGTCAGGGAGTAACTGCTTTATTTTAGCACTAGCAACTGGAGATGATTTTTAGGCTGATAAGTTAATCGAAGGAGTTAATCTTTCAATGAATTTTCCAATTATTTTGTACATATTAAAAGGGGACAGTAACACCAAAATAGAGCATATGATTTACGTTTACGATATATCTACTTCCATAGCCATCATATGCTTATACTGGGTCTGGAACCCTACCAAGTTTACTAGAATCTGGTCATTAAACTTTAAATGAATTCAGAAATAAAAAAAACAGGAATAAAATTTTTTTATACAAATGACAAAACAAAACAGGTACAGAACTTAAATAAATCTGTATTCCATATACAGTAAAGGTTTCAGTCTCTTGGCAAACAGTACTCTCAATGCTGTGGTTAAACAGCCGTACCATCTTTTCTTCTTTCCTCGCTCAATGTTTTTGATTTTTCAAGTAGCAGAAAAAAAAAAAAAAATCAAAAGCAAATATTCCATTTAAATTCTGGAGAGGATATCGCATAGGGTAACCATATTTTGAATGGTCAGAAAATGCATAGTGTCTTCTATTAATATCACAATACTCCTCTAGCACAAGTCGTACTCAGGGATGGAGTAGCTTTAATAAAAGATCAGTATTCAATATGTCTAAAGTTAAATAATCCGTCAGAGAAAATAATGTATGGTTCTGCATTGCCCTCGGGCAGCCTACGTCCATAACCGTCTATTATTTTTGTAAGTGGGACCGCAATGTAACTCAAAACCTTGTGACCCCTTAGTGTTGGCAGGCCTCCATCAGTGAATCACTGGGCACAGCTTGAGTATTCAATAACTAGCACACAGTATCTGTGTATCTGCTTAGCACAACTGATCGTCCCCAACACACAACCCATTCATTGCAGATTGTCACAGTTTGTGGTTTTCAGGAGAAATGCTGAATGTCTTTTAGACAAACTGGCCAGTTCAAGGAATGTGATCACAGGAACACAAGCGAGTGGGACATGTTTAGTCATCCTCACCCCTTGCCATCAGTTCTTCTAAGCATCAATTCAAATCATTTTTTTATGATCAAAATTAAAAGGAAGAGACACTAGACAAAGCATAAACAGAGATTTAAAGAGTCTAGAGACCAGTTATTTTAAAGGGCTTTACTTCTCCCATCCTCTGTTCAGTACCCAGCTTTAGTGGCCACAAGCTATGTGTTATATATCAACAAGGGCTAAGGTCTTGTATATTAGTGAACAGCCCTGCTTGACTCTACACTGACCCTATATATCCATGGGACAGCCTGTTTGATGGAAAAAAAGACATTTTATCTTGGAGTTTGGATGGATGGGTAATTACCTAGTTGTTGATGCGCAGAGCACATATCAACAATGATGTAGGCTTAGCTTCTATAATATCAGCCCCCCATTTTTCTTTACAAAAATATGTAGAGTTTTGGATTTAATGAATGAGTCCTCTTTATACTCTGATCTCATCTTCCTCTTCTTCCTCATCCATAAAAGAAAAGTCTCTCCCTTTCTTTGGTTTGTTGTCCATGACAACTGATCTATCTCTGGACTTAGAATGGCTGTCTTTGGTAGCCCCACTGTTGCTTACTTTGGCAGAACTAGGTATTCTGCTGTCCACGTTAGGAGCATGTGATGGGTAACCTGTTGGGGGTGGATCTGCCTGCCAGGAAGATAGCGAGCCAGAGCCATTTCCACCAAAGTCGTCAAGGCTATGGTCCAGGTCCTTCTCCCACTGACTATTGTCCATGACACTTAAGATATCCCCCAACATGGATGGGCCAAGGTCAATATGGAATGACATAATAGACTCTGCATGCTTCATACCAAAGCTGCTCTTTGGTGCATACTCTGGCAAATCTGTTAGTTCTCCAAACTCCCTCTCTGCAGTGGCTATATCAGGAAGGGTTGTTGGACTTTGAGCAGATGCCCCATTGACACGCTGCTCTTCAGACACCTTCTTTACTGGGCTGGAAGACAGGCTTTTTGGCATTTTCTTGGAAGAAATCCTTTCAGCCTCTTTCTCAGTCAACTGGGGCAAGGAAACAGCATTTTTAACAAAGATTGCAGAGTCCCTGAGGGAACCTAGCATGTCTCTGCGGTCACTTCGCGTCACTGAAAGTGACCGTTTGCTGCTGCGAAATGTCCTGGAGAGCAGTCCCGGCTTGGGAACAGATTCTTCTGACTCTGGATGATCATCACCCTTGCTGCTGAGAAAGGATGTGTCTCCAAAGGCATCACCCGCCCTTCCAATGTGCATTGTGTGCCGAAAATCTCCCAGTGGAGCACTGATCATTTCTGCTGTAAGGTCTGCCCTTGAGCGCCTTTTTGAGGCAGTGGGATTGGTAACCAGCTGCTTAAGTATAGGCATCTTTGCTACCTGTTATTCAACCTCAGCACCTTATTCTTTGAAAAACCCCTTTATCTGTAAGGACCTTTGTATGGTTTTCCAAAACCAGAAAAATGAGTCACAAGTAAAGTGAGTGAACCTCAAGTTACTCAACAGGAAGTTCCAGGAAAACAAGTTGACTTCCAGCTCCAACCATCCATTAGAATCTAAAAAGAGAAGAAAAAAAAATCACTTGAGAAGCTTAAATGATGCCAGAAATTTAATACAATAAAAACACCCTATAAATTATAGAAGTGGATACAAACTATCAAATACAGTATCATTTTTCTATTAATGTAATTCATAAATGCAGATGCTACACATCATGTAGTAGGCAGCATGTCTGCAGGTGTGTCCAATACTATGGATATTGCCATAAACAGACCTAAGGAAAACACCCAAAATACCCCAATGTTAGTTTACAGTGTGGCACTGTGAAGCAGCACCGTGATAGTAAGGAGAAGCAGCACCATGATAGTATGGAGAAGCAGCACCGTGATAGTATGGAGAAGCAGCACCGTGATAGTATGGAGAAGCAGCACCGTGATAGTATAGTGATGCACTCCAAGATAACAGGCAAAGGCATAGGAAAAGTCAGAACCAAGTGAGGTGAAGAAACATCAACCCACCTCTCATCCCATCATTTAAATACTGAAATACTCCCAATGCTGAATTAGGCTTATTATAAGAGACTGGCTCCATTTACTTGACATGTTTGGGCATTAGCACTGACAGCTGTCAGAATGTGTATTCTCCCAAGAAGAAAAGAGAGTGACAAAAGCAACCAAGTAGAAAACAAGGAATTTGTGCTAGGACGTTGCCCGACAGTTTTGCGGACAGCCTCATTGGTTTATCTTTGAGGAGCACAAGAAAAGTCTACACTGCCAGCACCCGTGAAATTTTCACCCTTAGGGCAAGGGCGCGCATTACAGATTGTGCACAAAATGCAGGAGGAGGAAAGCGGACAATCCTCTATGGATGCCCTTTCTCTTAAGCTAATGCCACACCAGGCAGATTTGGCACCAAAACCTATAATCATACATATTATGGCATGTTTAAAGGGCTATATTATGGATTTTATACCATCAATATTTTAATAGGTCTATGGAGCCCATGCTGAGGATTATGGAGACACACATCAGGCTCACAGGCCTCTAGTTTGATAGGCCTGCTAACATTCTTCAGCACAATGACACATTCAATTGAAACCAGTTTTATATATATAATATATATATATATATATATTGCTAACTTAACATGGCGTTAGCCTGATACTGACACATCTTGGCAAAACTGTAAATCAATATTAGCCTGTTTGTGACTTTGGCTATGGATTAGCAAAAATCGCTTCATAACATTGGTTAAAGCTGTGGAAGGATTCTCTATCCATACATAAAGCTCAGGCTATTCTTCTATGCAAAGTACAACCATATGCTTGATTCCGAATAGGTAAAATAGGACAATTCCCAAATTGCAAGTATCACTGTAACTACTCTATTATCTGAAGAATCACTTCCTCAGGAGACACCTGATAACAATATGCTTTGTTCCTGATTAAATCAAGTATTTTGTCTGATTCCTGTATTATGGACCTTAAGTCTCACATTAATTAAACTGATAGCATAAGGAATCGTTAAAAAAACACACACACACACACACACAATGCCACGTAGACAATGGCCCGTTATGCAGCCACCCTAGAAGGACAAAGTACACAGTGCAAAGCCGCAAACTAGCAACTCACTGTAAGCAATTAGCTTTGATCTATTTGGTGCAAGTGGACATTATAAACCCTAAATTGCAAATGGCATCTATATTAAATAGAGAAGTCCCATGTATGTAAATATGGCCAGATTTCAGCTGCTGATTTGAGTCCTTAAGATGGATTTGACAGCTTATTTGTCCGTATGTGGGCACCAGCGATGGGACTACCAGACCAACATAGTTACATAGGGTTGAAAAAAGACCAGAGTCCATTAAGTTCAACCCATCCAAGTAAACCCAGCATGCAAAACCTATACTTATCAAACTATACACTCACATACATAAACTATATATACAACCACCAACACTAAGGGGCACATTTACTAACCCACGAATCCGAATTGGAAAAATTCCGATTGTAAAACGAACATTTTGCGACTTTTTTGTGATTTTTTCGGCGCCTTTACGACTTTTCGGAAATTGTTGCGACTTTTTCGTTACCAATACGATTTGCGCGAAAAAACGCAAGTTTTTCGTAGCCATTACGATTCGCTCGTATCTTGTCGCGACTTTTTCGTATTGAGCGCTCGTAAGCGGCGGGCGAAACTTTCAGACTTAGCATGATTTTGGAAGCCTCCCATAGGACTCAATGGCACCCTGCAGCTCCAACCCGGCCCAAGAAAAGTCTCCCATAGGGCTCAATGGCACTCTCCTTGGGCCGGGTTGGAGCTGCAGAGTGCCATTGAGCCCTATGGGAGACTTTTCTTGGGCCGGCTTGGAGCTGCAGAGTGCCATTGAGCCCTATGGGAGACTTTCCTTGGGCCGGGTTGGAGCTGCAGAGTGCCATTGAGCCCTATGGGAGACTTTCCTTGGGCCAGGTTGGAGCTGCAGAGTGCCATTGAGCCCTATGGGAGACTTTTCTTGGGCCGGGTTGGAGCTGCAGAGTGCCATTGAGCCCTATGGGAGACTTTCCTTGGGCCAGGTTGGAGCTGCAGAGTGCCATTGAGCCCTATGGGAGACTTTTCTTGGGCCAGGTTGGAGCTGCAGAGTGCCATTGAGCCCTATGGGAGACTTTCCTTGGGCCAGGTTGGAGCTGCAGAGTGCCATTGAGCCCTATGGGAGACTTTTCTTGGGCCGGGTTGGAGCTGCAGAGTGCCATTGAGCCCTATGGGAGACTTTCCTTGGGCCAGGTTGGAGCTGCAGAGTGCCATTGAGCCCTATGGGAGACTTTCCTTGGGCCGGGTTGGAGCTGCAGAGTGCCATTGAGCCCTATATGGGAGACTTTTCTTGGGCCAGGTTGGAGCTGCAAAGTCTCCCATAGGGCTCAATGGCACTCTGCAGCTCCAACCCGGCCCAAGGAAAGTCTCCCATAGAGCTCAATGGCACTCTGCAGCTCCAACCCGGCCCAAGGAAAGTCTCCCATAGGGCTCAATGGCACTCTGCAGCTCTAACCCGGCCCAAGGAAAGTCTCCCATAGGACTCAATGGCACCCTGCAGCTCCAACCTGGCCCAAGGAAAGTCTCCCATAGGGCTCAATGGCACCCTGCAGCTCCAACCCGGCCCAAGGAAAGTCTCCCATAGAGCTCAATGGCACTCTGCAGCTCCAACCTGGCCCAAGGAAAGTCTCCCATAGGGCTCAATGGCACTCTGCAGCTCCAACCTGGCCCAAGGAAAGTCTCCCATAGGGCTCAATGGCACTCTGCAGCTCCAACCCGGCCCAAGGAAAGTCTCCCATAGGACTCAATGGCACCCTGCAGCTCCAACCCGGCCCAAGGAAAGTCTCCCATAGGGCTCAATGGCACTCTGCAGCTCCAACCCGGCCCAAGGAAAGTCTCCCATAGGACTCAATGGCACCCTGCAGCTCCAACCCGGCCCAAGGAAAGTCTCCCATAGGGCTCAATGGCACTCTGCAGCTCCAACCCGGCCCAAGGAAAGTCTCCCATAGGGCTCAATGGCACTCTGCAGCTCCAACCCGGCCCAAGAAAAGTCATCATACTGAAGCTTGAATGAATCCGAATCTTTCGTACTCGGTGCGAAGGCTACGAAAAAGTTGCGACTTTTCGCGCAAGTAGTAACGCTATGAAAAAATCGCCAGATTTTGCACAACATTCGGAATGGCAACGAAAAAGTCACGACAATTTTCCGAAAAATCGCCAAATACCGATCATTATGAAAAAAACGCAATCGGACGCATTCGGCCCATTTGTGAGTAAGTAAATGTGCCCCTAACTGTAGATATTAGTATCACAATAGCCTTGGATATTCTGAATGTTCAAAAACTCATCCAGGCCCCTCTTAAAGGCATTAACAGAATCTGCCATTACCACATCACTAGGAAGGGCATTCCCCAACCTCACTGCCCTCACCGTGAGGAACCACCTACGCTGCTTCAAATGGAAGCTCCGTTCCTCTAATCTAAAGGGGTGACCTCTGGTGCGTTGATCGTTTTTATGGGAAAAAAGAACATCCCCCAACTGCCTATAATCCCCTCTAATGTACTTGTACAGAGTAATCATGTCCCCTCGCAAGCGCCTCTTTTCCAGAGAAAACAACCCCAACCTCGACAGTCTAACCTCATAGCTTAAATCTTCCATCTCGGGAACGTTTGATTTTTTTTGGCGGATCAGGGACTGCATCAGCTCTTTGATGTGATCCTCGGTCTGACTGCACCTATGCCCGCCATTTAAAGGCCAAATGATAGAATTAGCCAGATATCGCCCACCTTAGGTGGGCAGATCCGGAGAAGATCCTCTTGTTCGGTGAACTTGCTACGACTGGATTGTCACGTGTATGGCCACCTTTAGCCAGTCAACCCTAACCAATATATTTGTTGGTTTGTCTGGACGAGTCTGAACATTTTGCGTGTTAACACACTATGTCGGCTACTGTGCGGTGCATTAATAGACAAGGAGCTGCAGCTCCTATTTCTTCCATTTGAAAGAAGGTGGCCTTGTACAGTATCAGTCGGTGTGACCTGCAAGCTGATTGGGTCAATGCCATATGTCTTTCAAACTGATAAGGCTATAAGCTAGGCATAGCATAAGAATGAGACATGAAGCCTAGTTTTGAATGTCAAGGTTCAACATTTTCAAAACCAGTTTCACACCAGGTCCTTGGTATCAATAGCCATATCAAAAGGCATACATCATCATAAATATATTTGTTTGTTCTCAGCAGACATTTAAAAAATACATTGAAAATAAATCACATGCACCCTCAGAATATATACAAGGAAGAGGGTTTTATAGTTAGTGGTCCAGAGAAAGCTTTCTGTGGCCGGATCACTCTGTAAAGCCACTTGGGCAGCCCAGAGTCACATGGAACTCATACGATGCACACACACACATTATATTAGAAAAAAATAACTAACAAAAAGCCTACAGTTAATTTACAGCCAACCACATGCAGCTTATACCTCACGAGAGGAATCATGGCTGCACCCACTGCTATAAACATACATATGCAGATAAAACTCCCTTTAAAGAATACCCATTCACACTTTCTTTACAGAACATTAATAAGAAAATAAAGGGAATGTATGCCCTTCTGTTAAAGTGATTGGATTATCCTTTTTAAACCTTCTCTCTAGCCAACAATCCCTTTTTCCTTTTTTTCTGTATTCTGAGAACCACCTGGCCCACTGTAAAGTCAATAAAGGTAGCAGGCACTTAAATAGCCAAAAATAGAACAAATCAGCATCTCCCCCAGCAATTTATCCCCAACTCCCTGCTCTCAGCACTGAAGTGCCAGTGAAATCTAATACAGTATCGCTTTGCAGCTGCAATAGAAGTATTGTACATAAAGGGACATCTGCTTAGTTAATATTGCTCTCAAACAATGTTGTTACTCATTGACAGCAATGATAATTTGCTAGATAAAACAATGAGCCAGAAAAAGTGGAATATCTAGGTATTTTTTATAAGTGTTTTAATGTGGGTTATTTCCATTATTGTTATAAATCCAGTGGTATTGTAGAAGCAAGTTAAACCAGTGTTCCATTTTGTGCTTCTCAAGTTTGTTTCACTTATTTCTTTTAAGGTGGCCACACGTGGCGATTTGCGATCTTTCGTGCGACCATCGGTCGCACAAAAGATCGTACAATCAGCAACAAACCTTTCAGGACTGAAAAGGCAGATAAGGAGGTAGAAATAATAGGATTTCTACCTCCTTCTGCCGATTCAGCACTGAAGGCAGATTTTGGTCAGACGCCTTCTATGGCGCCCGATCAAAATCTTTTAACTGGCCCTTCGGCGAGTCGACCGATATCAGCAGCTTCCTGCGATATCGGTCGACTCGCCATACAAGCACCGAATATCGTACGAAACAAGGTTTCATACGATATTATCGGTGCGTGTATGGCCAGCTTTAGGGACAAATTTATTAAAGTGTTGACTTGTCATACTTAGTCACTAGCAAGTATTCCCAAAGAGAGCGGACCTGCCCATACACGCATCAGTCAGACATAACGTTTGCTGCAAAAGTATGCACACTATGCCATGTACCTGTATTCTGTCCAGGTAAGCAGGATGTGTGCTCAGCCCACCCAAACACAAAGGGCCAGCGGGTTCTAGTACCCACCTTAGTAGATTCTGATCTCCTTAAAGGGGTTGTTCACCTTTGTATAACACAAATCTAACAGTTCACATTAATAGAACAATCTTTGCCATATAGTTAACAAAAAATGTGCAGCTGAAGAGATAGTCACCTCAGAATCATCCCTCTGCTGATCCTTCACTTTGGCACAGACCCTATGCTGGGGGGGGGGGCTGCAAGCAATGCCATATGTTTTTCAACCTAATAATGCTATAAGCTAGGCATAACATAAAAATGAGACATGAAGCCTAGTTTTGAATGTAAAGGTTCTACAATTAGAAACCAGTTTCACACCAGGTTCTTGGAACCAATAGCCATATCAAAAGTCATACATCATCATAAATATATTTGTTTGGTTAATTGGTCCCTGATGTAACTGACCATAGTGTTTGTGATAGAGACCTTAGATTGTAAGCTCTGCTGAGGCAAGGATTGATGTGATGAATGGGAATTCTCTTAAGCACTGTATAGATGATCTGTGCTATATAAAGGGTAATAATAAAACACATTACGTGTTCAGGGCCCTCCAATCTCCAATTCACTGGACCCTTTACAGCTTCCCAAAATAATCCATGGGTAAAGGGTTCCCTAAGATACACAAGGCGAAGACAGGGAAGGGAGTGGTTTTTTAAACAGAAGCTTGCTTTTCACTTAGACTTCTATGGGAAGAAGTGAAAAGTGAATAGGGTTAAAGCCTAAGGGCAACTGGTTATAAATTGTACTAGATAACCCTGAAGCATAATACCAGGATGTCAGATGTTTTTGTCTGTTATTCTTTAAATGCGCACTGACCAAATGTTGGACCACAAAGGAGGGTTTCAGAGGGAAATGTTTGCAAAGTACTGTGATAGGTTAATTGACTTCTGATGGAATTGACCCTAGTATGTGTGTGTTTATGTCTTTGTGGTAGAGAAATTAATTTCATACATCTGACTCAAAATACATAAATAAATAAACACACATAGGCACTGAATGTTCTGTTCAGCTACAATGCCCTTGTATGGTCGATTTGTTTTTCCTATAATTAGACTGTATAAGACCTTAGTAGGTGAACAGAATAAAATATATTTTCTCTTTAATAAGATACAATATACCTGTATGACCTTAAGTTTATTTTATGCTTTAGGGCAAGAAATGTTGTTAATGTTGCTGCAATGCTAAAAAAAACAGCAAATAGTAAACAAAACTCATTTTATGTATATTCCTTATAAGATTAAAATTTGCCTTTTCTAGCACAATAGCCACACAGCCTCGGCAAAAAAAATCAGCCACTGAATTCTAGTCAAAGATAATGTAACTCAAACTTTGTCTCTATCAGCAGAATAACTCAAGCCAAGTCCCAAACCTGGGTAAACACAGTCCTGTGACAGGACAATTTTACAGAGCCTGTGGGAATGTCATCCTCAAGTGGGGGCCGGTTATATATCAGTGTTATAAAATACACAGATGTACACACAGTTGTAGCGCTGTTGGCTGCTCATTCTTCATATAATTTATACAATTTCAATGCATATAGGTGTGGGTGGTTATTACTTCATTATACTTACAGTTTGGGTTAACTCCATTTTGGCACAAAATGTGAACTTCTATTTGGATAAGCATTCCTGCTGGAATTCATATTTAACATATATCTAACAAGAAATAAAGCATTTTTCTTTCAGAACAAGAACACTGGAGGTAAGCAGGGCCCCTGCTCATTACTATACTTGATGTTACACTTAATTCTGGAGGAGAAGTGTCCTGAAACTGCTGCTGTGTCACCCATTTACTACAGTGGGTGACAGCCCTGGCATTGGCCCTTTTCCCTAAGGAGAATGATATTAATGTTGAAGCAAGAAAATAAAAGGGCCCTTTACAGGGAGCATATTAACTTGCCAACTTAAGCACTTCACTAGCACTGCAGACAAGCAAAGAATTAAAAAATAAACAAATGATTTACAGGTAGACTGGATATTACAAAGGCACAGCATCCTGATAAATGGACCCGTATGACTAACAATTAGTGGGGAAGCAGGTTGTATTTATAATTCTAACTAATAAGCAGATTGTCAGTCTGCATATAAGCGCAGGCTGGCAATACGCCTGTACTCTTGAAAAATCTTCTAATTGTGCCTGCACCCGGTAGCACAATCTGTCCAAGTGCAGGGACACACAGCCGAAATCTGCCAACTGCGTTAGTTGCCTTACCTGAAGGCCAGTGACACACGGGGAGATTAGTCGCGCCACAACAAATCTCTGTTGTTGTGGGCGACTTATCTCCCCACAATGGCATCCCATTATTATTCCCAGAATATTCCTTGGAAAGCCTAAAACCCCTAACTGTATCAATGTGCTCAGCCTTCCTCTAAGCAAGTGCTGGAAAGCAGCATCTTCCTATATCACAAGCAAACTTGCCCGCAGTGCTTTGGATCCTGTGAGCGCTTCCTATCAAAAGAGCCCTTTATTCAGAGCAACCATCCATCAAACCGCAGACGCTGCTCACAAGCTACTCACAACCAGGCCAAAACATCACTTTCCTGTGTAACACAACAGCTTTCTGTGTGGCCTTATCCCCACTGTAAGATGTTTCTATAGGGAGAGAGACTCCAAGAGGGAAAATCAGGTTACGCTGAAGACACAGAGCTCCAGTTTAGAGACAAGGAACATTGCATGTTTATACACAGGCCTGGATTCACAAATGTGTTTATTTTGGCTTCCCCTAAGAGTAAGATAAATAAGAGAGGCGCTAACGTGCAATAATGTGTCACTTAGAGGCAGTCAATATATACAGGCCAAGCATTCATCTTAAATTCACTCATTTGTGTTATTTTCTACACACTAGTGTGTAATTTGTCTATACAAAGCAATGTGCAAATGGCTAACCCTGAGCACATTTTAGGGTGAAGACACACTGAGCTACTAGTAGCAGCTACTAAAACAGACAATGCTGATCATTTACTGTCTCTATGTGTGTTTTAGCAAAGGCAATTCTCAGTATTGTCTATGGCAAGGTATTCTCTGGAGTTTAATAGCCATGACAAGTAGCTGCTAACTGCATATCTTCACCCTTAGATTGTTAGCTCTAGTGAGCAGGACTCCTGTATTGATCAGTATGTGTTTGCAAGGTGTATATTTGAAGAATACAACATTCTATTGTACAAGGCTGCGAAAGAAATAGATTTTAAAAATACAGGGTGTGTGGGTGAGTTATCCCTTACTATTGAATAATGTCCTGTTCTCACAAAGAGAGGTTGAAACCTACCCAAAACCTTGAAGAGGTAATGGCTGAATAAATGTGTAAACACGAGCACCGTTTGTGTAGTTCCAATTTGTACTTTTAACTATAACCGAGATGTTGACAGGCATCCTGGGAGTGGCACAGCAAAGAGTTTACACAGGCTAGTAATGCCGAGAGTGTGGCATTGATTGTCTAGAGCAGGGTGTCAAACTCAATCACATAAGGGGGCCGAAATCTAAAACACAGGCTAAGTCGTGGGCCAAATTTTTTATTAATATACTTGGTAAGATACTAAGGGGTATATTTATCACAATGTGTAAAAAGTGGAGTAAGACATTACCTGTGATGTTGCTCATAGCAGCCAATAGATGCTTTGCTACTGTTTAAATCTGATTACTGATTGGATGCCTTGGGCAACATTACTGGTAATGCTTCACGCCACTTTTTACACAGAATGATAAATATACCCCTTAGTCTTAGTTACTGTGTGAGGAAAATGGAAATTGATCAGGCTGGATGGTCAGACACACTCACCAAGGGCCACATAAAACAGCCAGGTGGGCCGAATTTGGCCCCCGGGCCTTGTGTTTGACATATATGGTCTAGAGCAGTGTTCCCCAACCAGTGACTTGTGAGCAACATGTTGCTCACCAACCCCTTGGATGTTACTCCCAGTGGCCTCAAAGTAGGTGCTCATTTTTGAATTTCTGGTAAGGAGGCAAGTTTTGGTTGCATAAAAACCAAGTATTATGCCAAACAGAGCCTTCTGAGGGCTGCCAGTCCACATAGGGGCTATTAAGTAGCCAATTAAAGCTTTTATTTCTACCCCTAGGAACCTTTTCCATGCTTGTGTTGCTCCCCAACACTTTTTCCATTTAAATGTGGCTCACGAGTATAAAAGGTCGGGGATCCCTGGTCTAGAGGCTCTCACACTTGGGCATTTTTACATGTGTTCCTGAGCAGTGGCTTTTTTTTGTGTTTCACACATGGAAGTGAGGAACATAGTTGAGATGCAATAAGGAAGTTTTTATCTGCATTTGGCAGTTCAGTGCCATATTAGAGAGAATGGGATCTGCTAACCCATGTTCCCATGCAGCGGGACACGTAAAAAAGCCACTACATGGGATTGCATAAGGAAATGCCCGTTGTTGCATCTCACCAGCAGTTCAGTGGGCCCTGTCAGTACAATCTACATAGAATATAATGATCTCCATTAACTCCTGCATTCCAATACAGTAGAATGCTTCAAAAAGCCACCATACAGATATACATGAGCAAAAGCTTGTTTGTAAAGCCATACACAGGCAGATTTAAATTGCTGATATGAGTTGTTGAAACCATTTTGGCAGCTTATCTGCCCATGTCAGGCAGGTTTGATTTTCCCCTTGGATTGGGGACCACAGCGGCACATTGACATCCTCAGGCTGGCAATTTTATACACGTTGTTGTAACGCAAACATTTGGCCCTATGGCCAATTGGCACAGTATCGCCAACCTTAGGTGGCTATATTGGGACCTTAACGATTATGGTCACCTTAAGAGTCCCAAGTATGGCAGACAAGTTAAATCCTAAATTAAGTAAATAGACTTCTGTACATTATACACCAGAATCACCTTTATTCTCAGGCTATTACACAAACCTTCACACACAATTACTAAATGACCTTGAGGCATTTAGGCCTGGACTGGGATTCAAAATAGACCCTGGCATTTTAAGTACACAGAGGCCCAATAAATAGTGACTGTCTATGGCATCTTACAGCAGAACCCATAGTTTGCCAGTCTGTGACTGCTGGTGTCAGAATGACCTCCCTTTCTAAACGAGTACGGAATATTCTTTAGCTGACAGCTGCTGAAAATTGAGTCATTAGGAGGAGGAGGCACTGCTGATTAATCACAAATAAAAAAAGTCCCAAGCCTTTACAACTAAGAGGGAAGTGTACGTCATGCAGAAGCAGCACCAGGAATTTAACCAAGTTCTCCTTAATTGTTGTAAAAAAAAATTCTAAAAAATCTTGTGATTTGCTATTCCCAACTCTACAGCAGAACATATGTTTCACTATTATGATTAAAAATAAACTATTTTTTGGAACGTATATTATTTTAAAAGGTGGAATTATGATAATCGCGTGTCGGGGAAATACACCCAGACATTTAGGCATCACTCCCTGTGCCACTACTCGTAGATTGTAAGTTCTACAGGCAGGTGCTTGACGATGCACAAAAATTGCATGGGCGGCACTGAGTATAATTATCAGGTGAAAATAAAATCACAATAATGATTATAATTAACTTTCTTCTGTAATCTTATGTAAAATATTAATCATATCTTGCCACGCAATCTGCCCTCTTTTGTCACATGTTCAATACCAATTGGTGCCCATTTCATTCCAATCTATAAGAAGCCATAAAGTCATGACAGACTGGATTGCCTCTACCAACTCTGCTGGGAGACTATTCCATAACAGTTGTCTAGCTTGGGAACAGATCACACGGAACAGATTGTGCAACCAAGTGATGTCAGCTCTGGGGAAATAAGTAACCTTGCGAAATTTGAGAAAATGAAGTCACAAAAATCTACCTTTTCCCTTCTAAGGAGCAGAGCACCTTCAATCACAGTATGACTAGCAGTATTCCCCTGTCAGGGGTGAGTCAGTAAACCTCATTTACAGTCAGCAGGAACAGAATAAATATATAAGAGACTCGTGCAGGGAAGAGTGTCAATTCAGCTGTAACAGATCCAGAGAGGTGCAGCTACGGGCAAAATGACCAATCACTTAGCACAGTGCTTCTGATAAGATCTCTAGTGACAGATGTCAGGTCACCAGGTGGGCTTGGTTTGCTAAGGGATAAAATTACATTTATTTAAAAAAAATACAAGGTGGGACCTGTTATCCAGAATTGGGGATGCACCAAATCCACTTTTTTTTTTGATTCAGCCAAACCCCTGAACCCCTCATAAAGGATTTGGCTGAATACTGAACTGAATTCGAACCCAAATTAGTTGGCGAAAAATTTTCAACTTCCATGTTTACATGTTAGAAAGTCACGTGATTTTTAGGATTCTGATTCGGTTCAGCCAGGACCATGAATTCGGCCGAATCCTAAACCTACCGAAAAAGGCTGAATCCCGAACCGAATCCTGGATTCTGTGCATCCCTACCCAGAATTCTTGAGACCAGGGTTCTCTTTTGGACAAGTGGTCTACTAAAAAGTCTAAAAAAAAATCATTAAAACATTAAATAAACACAACAGGATTACCTCGATTAAGGACTAATTATATCTTAGCCAGTTTTACTATTACAGAGAAACTTTGTTTTAAACTTTGAATTATTTGATTAAAACAGAGTCCTTCCTGCAATTCAGAGCTTTATGGATAACGAATCCCATACCTGTACTGTGTTTTTCCAAAAGAATCCTTTGACCATTCAAATCACTGACACTATATTAACCTCTTTTGAACCAGACTGGCTACCAACAAGCCATGGCAGCACTGAACTACCAGTATAGGAACTCACTTTTAAGAAAAAAGTAATGCTGCTGGGTATAGAGTTTTATATAGACAAGCGCAAATTTGTGCCCATAACCAGTTGCCGACAATTAATAAATAAACAGGGAGAAGGGGAACCCTGCTATGGGAAGCTTTCACACTAATTGATAGTTTCTACTTTCTAATACTGTCAGTGACAGTTAATACCCTTGGCATTCAAGTGATAGTTACTTTAAGCGATAGTTAATACTCCTTGTAATACAGTATTAGGGGGTGATAACTAGAGAAAAATGCAGCGAATAAATGACCCGAAAAGCCTGCTGAGAAAAGTTAGCCCCCAGGCTGTGTGTATAATTCCAATTGTACTGTATCACCGTTCTACATCTATAGGCATTTCCACTAAATGATCTATGGACATCTCAAGCATGACTTTATTATGACTAAAGCCTTAGTGGATTCGGAATGACTGTCATGCCACAGGTGCCGATGGCTATAGCATGTCCAGCCCTGTATAGACAGACTATAGACAGAATTGTGTATTTTATTACAGGATTATTTATAACACACAAGTTTCAGTGAGTCATGTGACAAAGTACATTACTAAGACCCAATTATAACTGATGACATCACTAAGCCCTGTTTACAAGAGTAAAATTTACAGGATATCGATGGGTCTTGTGTATTGTATATATTTGTGTATATACAATCATATTCCAGGTAAAAAGTTGTGTACAAACATCTTCCATTTGTTAGCTGTTTATGACCTGCATCATAAAGCCATGGGATTCATTTCAGGAGCTCTGACGCAGTCTGTATTATTAGATACTGCACATCTCTGGAAATAAAGGCTCAGCCCACCATTCCTGTTAAACACTTCATACAAAATCTGATCAATTGCTGGCTAGAGCTAAAATGAAAAGCCACATACCTTCCTTGCCTACTAGAGCAGGGGTCCTCAAACTTTTTAAACAGGGGGCCAGTTCCTGGTTCCTCAGACTGTTGGGGGGCCAGACTATAGTTAGTCCTCAAACTATACCCCCCAGCTGTGTCCTCACCCCTGGCTACTACCCGTCTGCCTCAGCGTGGTCCTCGGCCACAGCACGTCACCGTGTCACACTGGCTGGCAAGCTGGGGCCGAGGACCACACGGAGGCAGACAGGTAGTAGCCAGGGGTGAGGACACAGCTCGGGTTGGGTAAATGAACTCGGGGGGGCATATCCAGCCCGCGGGCCGTAGTTTGAGGACCCCTGTACTAGAGGTATGCTGCACTAGGTTCCCTACTTTACCCACTGGAGGGAAGATCCAATGGGGTCACTTCATCACCCAGTAGAGCAAAGCTGCACTGGGACCCAACATTACTGAGCTATAATCTAAATTGCCCCACAAACAGGCCATTATCAATATACTAACTAGGCCCCGTCCATTCCTCACAGTATTATGGGGGCAATATATTGTAGATTGTAAGCTCTTTTGGGCAGGGCCCTCTTCACCTCTTGTATCGGTTACTGATTGCTTTATATGTTACTCTGTATGTCCAATGTATGTAACCCACTTATTGTACAGCGCTGCGGAATATGTTGGCACTTTATAAATAAATGTAATATAAGTAACTTGGGCACACAAGCTGGATTAGAAGTGAGCCTCAGTTCTAGGGAAATGCATGCATTGGATTGAATCAAACATTAAATAGACATCACTGTAGATGAATTAAAAAAGTCCAAAATGAACGAATGTTTGATTACTGGTGGGCCCCAAACAGAGTCTCTCCTAGACAATGAGTCTGAGCGAAATGGAAGGGCTCTTTGTGTACAGAACACATGGAAAGCTCAGCCAAAGGAACAGACTAAACCAATAGGCGGCCACGATCACACGAAGCCCCTCCCCCGTGTAACCCCTGCACCGCCGGGAAGCTCTTTGTACACAGAAAGATGTGCAACTGAACACCACAGAGCCTACTGGGTTCCAACCAACCCCGGGCAGAATTTCTATGAGTCCAACACTGCAGTGCTGACAACAATAAAAGCAGCATTAACCCATACAGTACCCAATACAGACAAGCGACTGAAAAGAATCCACAGCCCCACGCCATGAAATAGCCTGCCGTTATGGGCGTAGGCTGGCAGCGCAACCAACAGGAACTATCCGCGGCGACCCATTACACTGACCTGAAGCAGCAGACGAAAAAGCAGAGTGGAAGCCGCAGTGAAACAGGTATAAATCCAAGCGCGGCTTTTGCCAGCCCCCCTGACACCAGCGATACCATCTACACTCCCAGGCAGCACTCCCGCTGTATGACTCTGCCACAACTCACAGCCACATAAAGACTCGCAGCAGCACTTGGCGAGCTCCTCCCACTTCAGTACAAGCACCGCCCCTCAGTGGGGGCTCGCCGTGCTGTAAGGCGGTGTCAGAATGTCCAGTCACATAGCTACTCGCTGAGTCCGTTCTTGCACAGGCCGCGCCCACTACAGGCTGCTGAAACCCTCAAGCCTATGCAAACCCGCAGTGGGTTCTGTGGGAGCCCCTCCCAGCTTGGCACAAACCCCGCCGCTCCCTGGAGATCCGCCCGACCCTTTAGTTGATTAAAGTGACAATGCAGTCTGCTTAGCGCAATTATGGACAAACGCAATTACATGTGACAATGGCCTCTTACAGTCTGAAATTCAGACAACAAAAGCTTTGCTGTGTCTTATTTTATCGAAAGCAATTAGCTCTTAGTGAGTTATCACTAGAAAGTGGGTATTTATGAGGAAACATATTTTCCAGAGTTTCACCTAAGCAGATTCTATTCGTCTGCTATTGTTAGTAACTGCTCTGTGATTTGGCGCTGTATAAATAAAATGACAGAATAGTGCTAGGAGGCTGTATGAGAACCTTATAGCAGCATCCACATAGCAGGGATGACAAATATTCTGTACCTGGAGTTACCCCCAGCCTGTTATCAGGGGGGGGCCAAGCCAACCGGGCGCCCTAGGCAACCCGGTCAGCCACCTCACCCCTGCACCTTCCTCATTCGCCCGCGGAGTTCACGTTGCGATTCGATAGGTCATTGTCCCCACCGCGTAAGGACAAGCGGCGGGGGCAATGACTAAAGAGAGCGGATTAAGGGTAGGCAGGAGAGGCTGCCTGGCGCCCCCCAATCGTTGCACCCTAAGCAGCTGCCTCTTCTGCCTACCCCTAGTTCCGGCCCTGCCTGTTATTTTAATAGCATGTCAGTAAAGGTTGGTAAAGGTTGCCATACACATTAAAACGCTCGCTTGGCTAGGTTGCTAGGTTGCCAAGCAAGAGGATCTTCTCCCGATATCCCCACCTACGGGTGAGAGATATCGGGCTATTTCATACCCAAGACAGGTATAGGGGCAGTCGGTTCAGGGACTGCATCAACGGACCAATGCGGTCCCCGATCCGACTAAATTTTTAAACCTGCCCGATCACATTCTGGCCAATTTCAGACCAGATATCGGTCGGCAGACCGGTTGTTAGTTCCCATACACAGACCAATAAGCTGCGGTCTAAGGGACCGATATCGGCAGCTAGAATCGGCCTGTGTATGGCCACCTTAAGGCCAGGTATTACAACCACAACTTGTCCAATTACCCCCTGATGCAACTCAATCGGTGGCATAACTAGATGTTACTGGGCCCCACAGCCCACATGGGTTTTAACAAGGGGCTTATAGTGCTGTCTTGTGCTGGGGTACTGGGAGTCACTGACAACCAGAAACACATGTTGCTGTGATCTGTCCTGGGAGTCATTTTAAATTGTATTTACATTGCAGACAGGAGAAATTAGGCAGTGTGCACTCATGCTGGGTACCATCTCTCCAGCTTTTGTGAGCCACTTCAACCACTGGTGCAAAACTATATATACAACACAGTGGAAAGCACCAATTTTTCAATTGATCAGCACCCAGTCTACTCCCGAGTTACAAGCAACATATAAAAAAATTTAAAATGTGATGGATTAGTACCTTAGGCTAAAAGGAAACGCAACATAAAAAAAGAATAATAGTTTAATACTGTTTTAAACGTTAGGATATTTATATATGTTTAACAGTTTTCCAGTCTACCTCTCCATTTATATTGGATGCTTAGCAATCACTGCCATTGTATGACCTTTATTCGCAAAATGCAAATAGAGACACTAAATGGCATCCGCACTTGGATCACTGCCTTGGTTCCTTGAATTAATGGCTGTGATAAACATCATTGTTTGCAGTATAAAGTCCATAAGGTCAGAGATTTGTGTGACTGCAACTCAGCATGGCATTTGATTGTAGTGGTACAATCCTTTCAAGAAGAGAGTATTGATCACTTGTTTCTGTTTGTTGCAATGTGTGCAACAATTATTACAATGCAAAAAATTCTTGCCAGACAGTTAAGGTGGCCATACATGCTAAGATCTGCTAGCGGATCTTAAGCGAGTGGATTTTCTCCCGAAATCCCCACCTACATGTGGGTGATTTCAGGCTAATTTGGTCGTTTGGCTGGCCCTGGGGGTATGGGCGCCCGTCGGTTCGGGGACCGCATCAACAAGACCTAATACTTTATTCCTCTGAATGTCAGTGAGATAAAAATAAATCATAGATTAACAAGTGATATATATATTATAATATCCTGTAAATTATATCCTTATAAATTGTTCTTAGTGATGTCATCAGTTATAATTGGTGCTTAATGATGTAATTTGTTACATGACTTTCTGAAACTTGTGTATTATAATAAATATAATATTAGAAGTAACCTTGGAGTTTCATGACATATATAACAGCATTCAGCCTTTCACCCTGTGCTTTTGTATGGTCCAGGAACTCCTTGGTGGCTTATAATATCCTTATATTTTATAGGGGTACATTATCCACTATATTATTATTACATTTCTTTATAAAGTGACAACATTTCTTGCAGTGCTATACATAAGGGTTAAATAGTTACAAACAAATCGATTCATTAGGTAATGATGGTCCTGTCCTCAGGTTTACAATCCATAGGGTGGGGATGGTTGATACACAAGGTTTAGAGTTATGTGGATGTGGGAAAAGTACATTTTGGAAAAACATTGACAGTGTTAGCAAAGATGCAATGTAGAATACTTGTCAGATCTGTGGTTCTTTTTGCAATTTAAAAGTGTGTGCACCTACCTATCATTCTGGAAATAACAGATTAACATCTGAGTTAAGGTGGCCATACACCTTCAGCGACATCGCCAAGCGAGCGGATCTTCTCTCGATATCCCCCACCTACGGAGAATCCAGGCTAATTCGGCCCCAGGGCCAAACGATCAAATTATAACGACGGGTATAGGCTGCCGAATCGGCAGCTAAAATCGGCCCGTGTATGGCCACCTTAACTCACCTTGTTGCTGACACAACCTCATCAGTACAGAAAGAATTTATTTAGTATTGGATTTGGGCTTAAATAACAAGGTGATCTGAGTGATCGGCCTGCCCGACCGATATCTGGCCTCAAATCAGCCAGATATCGATCGGGCAGGTTAAAAAATGTAGTCGGATCGGGGACCACATTGGCTCGTTGATGTGGTCCCCAATCCGACTAAATTTTTTAACCTACCCGATCGATATCTGACTATTTTTGAGTCCAGATATTGGTCGGGCAGGCCTGTCGGTAGTGCCCATACACGGGCCGATTAGCTGCCGAATCGGTCTAAGGGGCCGATATCGGCAGCTAGAATCGGCCGTGTATGGCCACCTTAACTCAGATCACCTTGTTATTTAAGCCCAAATCCAATACTAAATAAACTCTTTTTGAACTGATGAGGTTGTGTCAGCAGGCCAAAACTAATTGTAAATACTAATTGTAAAATTGTAAATCAGGGCATTGGGGACATGCAGTGCTCCTCCCCAAGCAGAATCATAAGAATGACCCTCCTCCTCCATACTTGGCCTAAGGCAGAGCTGCTCACAGGGCTGTGGCTGCCATCTTTTACTGATTCATTATAAGAGCACTTCAAGAATTGGTTCTAAATTTTCTCCCCCTGTGTTTTGTAGACATGTGCGTTTTGTAGGCCCATGCCCTGGTGAGGTGACAAGCACGGTAGGGGGGAGCTCTAAGACACAACAATGTATTTTTAGATATTTTTCGCGCATTATTCTGAACACAGCATGTACAATTAGCTACCGTCTAATGCACACTCTAATTAACACAGGGCCTGTTAAATATAATGAAATACATAAAACTACATTTTAGAAGCACATACTGTTGGACTGCCATGAACAATCCCTATGCTTTTCTGGTTCTACCATAAGCAACCGTATATTATACGTACAACATTCAGTGATATCTACAGGCAGTGGCTGTGACAGTGGACCCTGGATATTAGGTTTTATGGTGGGTCCTAGGGGGGCCAGTATGATACTGTAATTGCAGAGTGACTGCATTTGTGTTCCTATGCACTTATACATGTGATTATGCCCACAATTATTAATGCAAATGCATGCTCTGTGTGGGCCTCAATAAACTTCCCATTTCAGCAAAGGTACTGTAAGCTATGCTCTTCTTACTGTGGGAATAAACAGAATCTCCACTGCTGCTGTTACACAATTTGCTGTCTCAATCGGTTAATATGGTATGTTTGTGGGTAAAGTTCATCAACCCTGTCGATTCGGTGCGTTGTTTGGGGGTGATCTTTGACTCCAGTCTCTCCTTCTCTGACCATATTAACACCACTGTCAAAACCTGTCACTTTTTCTTACGCAATATTGCCAAAATCCATCCCTTTCTTTCTACTGCAACAGCTAGGCTGCTCATGCATGCTCTCATCCTATCCCGACTTGACTACTGTAACCTGCTACTAACCGACCTCCCTAACTCCCATCTTTCCCCCCTACAGTCTGTATTAAACACTGCTGCCAGAATTCTCCTCCTCTCATCCAGGAGAGTTCAGGCCCTTCCCCTGCTAAAGTCCTTATCGTGGCTTTCTATTAAACAAAGAATATCTTACAAACTCCTTCTCTTAACCTTCAAAGCCCTCCATTCCTCTGCTCCTCACTACATCTCTTCCCTTGTGTCTCCGTACGTTCCTGGCCGACTCCTTCGTTCCTCGCAGAGCAAACGTTTGGTTGCGCCCCCCACCACTACTGCCGTTTCCCGCCTTAAACCTTTCTGCCTTGCTGCCCCTTACATTTGGAATGCCCTCCCTGATTTCCTCCGGAGAGAATCCTCCCTCAGTCTTTTTAAAACTAAACTTAAAGACTACCTTTTGTAGCACTCGCACAGCACCTGATCTGGGAACTGGCACTTATATTGTAGTGTCACCCACTGTGACCTACATTTGCCTATTTGTGTCTGTAAGTTACCCTCCCATATAGATTGTAAACTCTACGGGGCAGGGACCTCCATCCTCTTGTGTTTTTGACTCTTATTGCAACTGTATCTTTTATTTATTTGTCTTTATTGTAATATTTTGTATTTATCTATTATCTTAATAACCCCCTGTTTGTATTAATGTATTCAACTGTACAGCGCTGTGTACATTAGTAGCGCTTTATAAATAAAGATATACATACATACATACATACAAGTTAATGGTATCTGCTTTTTATATACATACTACTTCACATAAATATTAGGTACACATATCAGCAGCAAGTTGGTATTAGCAGTCGGTGTTCAGTTGTACACAGTATGAGAATATGAAAGACAATTCAGCAGAGATATTTAGATATGGGTTATGTCCCTGTTTCACCAGCTCCTTTACTTGTTTTGTCTAGTATAAACTAGACAAGGACACAACTGGAAGGCCAAAGTTCCTGCCAGTCTGCTCTTCTGTCTCACAGATTGGAGATAATGTTTCTGTTTGAATTTGCGTGACGTTTCACATACACTGTACACAGGCCCTGGCACAGATTTGACCCCAGGGCCCTGGGCACACATTTTTATTCCACCCTCCCTCCTCTTTTTTTGCACCACAGTGTCTCTGATGGATGCCAGTGACATGGGTACAGAGTATAGATGGGGTACAATTGGACCCCCAAGCAGTTATCACCGCTGAGACGGAAACAAGCAGCAATAACTGGGTTTAGTGACCAGCTTAATCTCAAAATGATAACTGCTGCTTTCCAAGGCTGGTACACAGAATAATATGTGTTTAAAATGTAAATGAAGCACAGAACTGAATTACAGGATGTCCAAAGAATTGTAGGTCAGGTTCCCTTGAAAAGGCTTTGGCCTAGGAGAATGTGCGGCCAGTAGGGAAACAATAGAGTATAATTATAGATTAAATAAATAAAGGGTAATAATATCATTATATTTTGAAGCAACAATATTTTGGCCAAACCCTATGAACACTACTATTTGGTAGTGGTATCATATGTGGGGTATGGGCTTGTTTAAACTGAGTGAATAAAGAGGCAAACACTAGGGGCAGCAGATCCAATGGCTTACAGAAGGACCAATAGCATGGCAGACGGCCTCACTGCTTGAAAACGCTAATAATAAGCACTCTGCCAAAGTTATTTTTTAGGTTACAGCCATACAAAAGGATGATTCTTGGCTTGTAGATAAGTACAGGCAGAGAGAATTAGCTGATATGCTCGGCCACCTGGCTCCTGTATCTGCACCGAAAGGCACTGCGTCTGCCTGGGTGCAGACACACAGAGCTGAGTATGCAATTTCCCATTATCCACAGGTCGTAAATCAGGTATTAGCCTAAAGCAAATTAGTAAGAATCAGGTTACATTTAAGCACATTCATTACATTTTAGTTGTGTTTTACAGAGAGTGGTCAGTCATAGTCATAATCTCTTGTTTGACACCCCTGGTAAAATTGCACTGGAGGCAAGGTTCTTACCCAGCGTAATGGCAGAAGGGGCCCTGTCTAGGGTGAATATAGGTGAAACACACCTATATGAAAAATATATCACAAGAGAGTGTAGTAAAGGTAGTGCAAATCTTACCAAACTGTTTAGTGCGAAAGGTGAGTGAGGAATAACTTAACCAGTTATTATGTGGACTGTTTCCATCAATTACATATAATTGCATATAATACTTTGCTTTGGGTGAAACACTCAATAGCACGTGTCCTTTAGCATGCAACTGGCCTTGTATGCAAGTAACCATGTCCTAATCTCTAACTAACCTATTTATTTCTAAGTGCTGTTCTGTGTAGAGTAAGGTTCCACTGATTCCTTTCTCCAAGCAGCTGGGTTTTCTGCTTTAGCTCTGTTCCTTAAGGCCATTGCAGGATGGGTAGATGCAGGGATTCAGGAATTTGCACATCTTTTCTTGATATTTTTAAGGACTATGGCACACATAATTTTTTCCATTCCATTCTTCTTTATGGGGTTGTTTTCACACAGGTGCATGTAGCCTTGGGGATCACCGCTTCAAAATCCAGCCCTGACTGTCCCCATAGATTGGCTCTGATCCCTGCTCATGTTTAAATGACAGGTAGTGTGTGTTCTAACAGTCTCTGCCAGAAGCACAGTAGGAGTGGGGTAGTCAATCACAGCCCTGCATTCACACAGGCAGAGACAGTCTTCTGTCCCCTATCAGGTTTACCTAACAGCTGACTGGTTTTTATCCTACAGTGTAAGAGCCGAGGGCTGCTGGCTCCCCTACACAATATTGGAAAGTAGCCAGAAGGAAGTCCAATACAGTCCCAGACTGGCAATCTGTGGATTCTGGCAAATGCCAGAGGGGCTGCTGTAAGATTCCATAGTCACTATCAGGGCCGCCATCAGAAATCACGGGGCCCCTCACAACGAAAATTTCTGGGCCCTCCTCCTCCCACGCCCTGCCCCCAATGGCCCCTCCCCCAGTGACCCCTCCCATCAGTACAAAGGACACACAAACATTGGTAGCTAGGGCCTCCCTAATACATTGGTGCCCAGCAGTGCCCCCATATACATTGATGCCCAGCAGCAGTGCCCCCAGATACATTGATGCCCAGCAGCAGTGCCCCCATATACATTGATGCCCAGCAGCAGTGCCCCATATACATTGGTGCCAGCAGCAGTGCCCCCATATACATTGGTGCCAGCAGCAGTGCCCCCATATACATTGGAGCCAGCAGCAGTGCCCCCCCTAACACATTGGCGACCTGCAGCAGTTCATCTTCAGCGAGCGGCATCTTCAGCGAGTGGCATCTTCCGATCCTTCACAGGCCGTCGACGCCTCTGCACTTACATCCCCATGCGAATGGAGACAGGCCCTTTTATAAGGTTGCGCCCCGTGCGTATGGACGTCACATGTACACACGGGGTGCAACCATCCAGATAACCAATGACAGGGCCCGGATTTTATTAAAGGGGGCCCGAGCGACTAAGAAAACTGTAGCGCCACCGGGCCCCCTTTAAAAGTAAAAATTGCCCGGGCCCGGTACAGCTGTCCCCGCTGTGCCCCCCTGATGGCGGCCCTGGTCACTATTAACTGGGCTGTTTGGGGGTTGGTTGTGTCTCTGTGTACTTGATATGTCAGGGCCTATTTTGAATCCAGACCTGGTCCAACAGAAGATGTGCAGGACTAGAAGGGTTTTTGGAGAAGTAAATAAATCAGCCAGAGACAAACCCTGTCTAAGCACATTCATTGTATACGTAAAGGGAGCACAATGCATTGGCATACCTCCCAACATTTGGGCAAATTTTTTGGCCACGCCCACTTTGTGACCACGCCCCAATTGCCACACCCCATTTTTAAAATAGTTCAAATAGTGCCCACGATGGCCCAATAGACAGCACCCCATAGAAAGTACCCCCCATACACAGTAGCCCCCATACACAGTAGCCCTCCTTACACAGTGCCCCCATACACAGTAGCCCTCCTTACACAGTGCTCCCCCATACAGTGCCCCCAATACACAGTAGCCCTCCTTACACAGTGTCCCCCCATACAGTGCCCCCCATACACAGTGCCCCCCCATACACAGTAGCCCTCCTATACACAGTGTCCCCCCATACACAGTAGCCCCCCATACACAGTAGCCCCCCATACACAGAGCCCCCCATACACAGAGCCCCCCATACACAGAGCCCCCCCATACACAGAGCCCCCCCATACACAGTGTCCCCCCATACACAGTGTCCCCCCATACACAGTGTCCCCCCATACACAGTAGCCCCCCATACACAGAGCCCCCCATACACAGAGCCCCCCCAATTGCCCCCATAGTGAGTACCTCATACATAGCGGCCCCCATAGACTTCTTGGGCTCCTGCTCCTTACTCGGCTCCTCGTAAGGCGGCGACAGGACCTTTTATAAGGTTGCGCCCGTGTGTACGTGTGACGTCACACGTACGCCCGGGCGCAACCTTATAAAAGGACCTGACGCTGCCGTACGAGGAGCCGAATAAGGAGCGGGAGCCCAAGAAGAAGGAGCCGGAGCGATCCGCTGTAGCCAGCGCGTCCCACTGGCCTGGATAGTTTAATGAATGTTCTGCATTTCCGTAATGCGGGACATTCATTGAACAATCCGGGACAGCAGGACGCGCTGTAAAAACCGGGACTGTCCCGCGAAAAGTGGGACAGTTGGGGGGGTATGCATTGGCACAGTCTTTTTTTTTTTTTTTTTTTACACAATGTCCCCTTTAAGGGCTTTACTTTGAGATGGCTTCTGGGGGTAGGTAAATGTGGGGTCTGGGGTGAAATGTTATCACTCCTTGCCCAACAGAAAAAAAATTATTCATGACCCACCTCCCCACTACACTGCCTCAGTGAAGCTTGCAGAGCCCTATATCACATACAGGTATAGGACCCATTATCCAGAATGCTCGGTACCAAGGGTATTCCGGATAAGGGGTCTTTCAATAATTTGGATCTCCATGCCTTAAGTCTACTAAAAAATCAATAAAACATTAATTAAACCCAATAGGATTGTTTTGCTTCCAATAATGATAATTTATATCTTAGTTGGGATCAGTTACAAGGTACTGTTTTATTATTACAGAGAAAAAGGAAATCTGTTTTAAAATTCTAAATTATGTGATTTAAATGGAGTCTATGGGAGACAGGCTTTCCGTAATTCGGAGCTTTTTCGGATAATGGGTTTCCAGATAAGGGATCCCATACCTGTACATACTATGGTCAGTTTAATTTTTTTTTTTTGGATGTGGGAGGATACACTGGAGTACCTACAGGTACACATTATCTAATTAAGAGTGCGCTACAGCATAGGGACACTGTCCATGTGCACTAAGCTATAGGATATCATAGGTTACATTTACATCCAGTTTTACTGGGTCCAAAAGCCTGCAAAAGGAAATGCGAATACATTTGTGTGAACAAGGAAAGTTACATAATAGTTAGCTGTGCTTTATAACACAACTTTATAGCTGTTGAGAATGTGACAGGGACTGTCAGTTCTATTCCTGAAGAAATCCTGCCCAGATATAGAAGCTCCCTAATCTGGATGAGTCTGCCAAAGACAGCCACGTCACAATGATTTGCACATCTCCCCGCAACGTCTGTGGCCATTAATGGCAGGATTCATCCTGGGAGGGGTGGGGGAAGCATTGTGCCAATGCAGTCATGTGTGTAACTGGTCCAAAATCCTATGTGTTAGTGTGATTAGGCTCTGAGGATTTTCAGTATGACTACTTAGGAGAGAACATTTCAATTTAGAACTGACAGAGTTGATTTGACCAACTACAGTTGCCTGGAAATTAAAATATTTTCAGGTATTAAGGTGGATTTCTACGAAGAATTAGGAGCTTAAAAGCAGGGAAATATAACATTGAAACGTTACTATTAATGTCTTTACTGAGATTACAACACATTTGTGCATTCACTTAGTTGGGGCTTAGTTGTAAAATTGCATATTTGAAAATAACTGTGGGATTGTTTAATTGGCAAGTTTTCTTATCTCAGTCATGGTCACTCATCTGATTAATCATAAAGGCTCAACATACTTTAGTGTCTTTTCAAAATGGCTCTGGGACCACTCTGCTTAGACGGCTTTGTTTCAAAGACAAGAATCTCAGCCATAAAGCAGAAATGCTGCTTTGAGAAATAAAGGAAAGACTTATAAAGGGTCTTACAAAGCATGTCAAAAATTAACATTTGAACGCCGGCAAGGCTATATAGGCCAAATAGGCCCTAAAGTTGGCCATACACGCACTGATATTATTGTACGAAACTTTGTTTCGTATGATATTCTGTATGGTGGATCAACGAGATCAATGAGATCAACGCAAAAGCTTTGGATATTGGTCGTCTCATCGATCAGGCGGGACAAAAGATTTTGACCGGGCACCGTTGAAGGCCCCAAGCAAAATCTGTGTTTAGGGCTGCATCGTCAGAGGAATTAGAATCCCCGTTGTTTTATTCAGCCCTGAACGTCAATGGAGAGACACAGGAAAGATTGCAATTGGTACATGTATGGCCACCTTAAGGCCCTGTGTCTAGAGTGGGGGGGTAGTCAACAAGTGACTATATTAAAAACAAATCTGAAACCCCCCAGCCCCACTGCTGGACAGTAACTTCAAAATTCAGTGGCGGAGCAGAGGAGAGGTGGCTCTTTCTCGGGTGAGGTTGGGGGAGTACCTACAGTAGTGCCTAATATAAATCTGCCTCTGGATACCAGCATAAAATATTCTCTGAGTAAATCAAAGAAACATCATTTGTTATGGTTTTTGCAGTAAATTTCAAATTCTATTCATTATTTATGAAGCAACATCATGACTCTCCTGCCTTTAGCCACGGCACCATTCCGATAATAAAAAAATAGATTTTTGTAACCAAAATTCAAAGCAGCAAAAAAAAGTTTATCTTAGGTCTTCTAAGCTATCTTGAGCTTTATGGAAGCAGCCACCTCTCTACTGCTTTCAGCTCAGCTATAGAAGCAAAGTATTATGCAATATGTAGTTGCTGAATAAATAAAGGTTACGTTAATACGAAAATAGAAAAATAATAAAAGGCATGCAGGCCAATAAAATAATGTGCTGTGTCTATATTAGGACTACTCTCTTAGACATTATCAACCATTTCACACTACCTACCAAAAAATATATTCCATTGATTGTCATAGGAACAGACTGATCTAATAGATTTATTCCAGCACTGCACTAGTCTCCGTGCAGACATGAACAATATATCCAGATTAGTTTCTAGCGATTCGGTCCTCTAATGTTATATTTTTCTGGTTTAAGTAATCGAGCTGGCAACCCTACCCTACATTTAAGAGGGGTTCTAGGCAGTGCTATCCACTCCACCTTTGCAACTGTTTAGATAAGCATACGATTGTAAACTGAAGAATAAAACCAAGAGGCACATTGCTGAAATGAATCCCAACATTTCTGCAGTGCAACTGACCCAAACATTAGAAGGGGTAAAGGAGGGAGAGGGAGCCAGCATCCTTGGGCGTTGTCATGGCAATACTCCACAATGAGCTCATCTTGTATTGTATATAACTGGGGCTCCTAAACTTCTTCCCAGCAGACAAGTTCTCTCTTTCTGTGATGGCCGTATTTAACCCGTTTGTAGTTTCTCAGTGCAGTCTGAGAAACTCTCACTTAATGCAAATGAAACTGCTGCCTCTCTTATCTCTGGGCCAGCATTGTCTCCCTAAGCACTGCAATCTAATTAAGCTAATTACAGAGGAAAACACTCTAATTTTTGGTCAGGAAGCCTACTGTCTGCATTGAATTAAGCACCCAACTCCCAGCCAAGTTGTCAAATCCTGAGGCAGGATACATATGGCAACTGAGTATATTTCTACATACACTGTTATATCTAAAGTAAACATTTTCAGGAATTTATTGTTATTATGTTATTTATCTTAAAAGTATCCCCTTGAATTACTTCATTTTTCTATCCTAAACTCAATTTATTCTGACACAGTTTGATTCAGTTTATGTGAGTGACATAGAGCTGTAAATGTGCTGGCCTCCCGTTTTCCCATTTAGATGTATTGTACAGGTTACTTGCAGGGTGGTGGCACCTGGGAACATATTGTCTCAGTTAACTCTGTGGGTAGAACCTCTTGAAATTGACCCCATTTATTTAAATGGGAATATGCTGAAAGCAAGGGTGCACTTACTTGTTAGGTGATTGCAACCTGGAAACATTGTGTAAAATGCAGGTTGTATGGGGTAGTTGTACTTAGTTGTAACTGCACACTCAAGCAGTTACGCACTGAAATCCGCTTTGTTTGGCATCAGCCATAGTTGTATAATTACAAAACGATGTGGAATATGTTGGTGTAATATAAAGAATAAGAAGTTTTGAAACGTTTTGAAACGTAAAAGCAGATTCTTGGCGGTGTATATCCGCAGGCAAATAATCTGCCCCATGTGGCATCAGCCATTGGGTCATTAAAATCAGTTCCTGCACCAGTTGTGCTTTCAGTCTAAAGGTGGCCATACATGCATCGATATTAACGTACAAAACAAAATTACATATGGTATTTGGTGTGTGTATGGTGGGAAATGAGGCAACAGATATTTGCAAAGGCCTTGGCTATTAATTGTCTTGTTGATCGGGCAGGATGGAGAATTTTGATCGGGTGTCTTTGAAGGTGCCTAGCAAAGGCAAGCAGCTAGGGCTGAATCATCAAATAGGGGTAGAATTTCTTCTAAGATCATAATTGTAACATGCATGGCCACCATAATCCACAGACAATTTTATCAGGAGCCAATTAGCCTCCCTGTATGTTTTTGAAGTGTGGAAGAAAGAAAAGTATTACCTGAAAAAAACCCACTCAGTAATACCTGTAATATTAAATAATAAAATGATACAATTAAAGCTATTAATCCCACTCTGCCATAAAGATTGCTTACGAGGAAATGTGTGGCACTATGAGATATGGTTACTGGCGTGTTCCAGTGCATGTTATTTTGTGCATACTTGAAATCTGACTCGGCCTAAAGCAGCCTGGAATGTTTACATATCAAACCCTTCTGCGTTTTGTCAAGCTAAAGTTTACTGTATACAAATTTCATCAGAGATGGGAGTGACTCCAGTGGGCGTAATGAGCACACAGCTCCAGGGGGAAGTGACCCTGCATTCCCACCCTTTTCTCATTATATTATATACCATGACTTTATACTGCATCTTTAGATTAAAGTTAGTTGAACAAGATTAGGCACAAAAAGTGATGTACCATTACATAGCTTTTTACACCAGAATTTTACTCTCCATAATAACAAATAAATAGGGCTTTCTGTGCAGAACAAGCAGTGGCAGCATGCTAAGTAACATTTATAGTTAAAAGTGAGGCTAACAATTATTTTTTAAAAAATGTTGTTTATTAGGGACTAATCTTCTTTTTCCACTGAATCTCTTACTGTGTTTCACTCAATACTTACATAGGATCTTGCTGACATCTTGATCACTGTGCCCAAATGTATTTTGTATTTCCCTGTTTTAGTCCAGTAATTCTAGACTACAGGGAGTACCTTCTTAATCCTAGCTGGTTGCTAGGGTCTTATTTACCCTAGCAACCAGGTATTTGTTTAAACAAGAGATGGGAATATGAATAGTTAAGTGGCCTGCATGGAAAAATAAGTAATAATAAAACTGTAGCCTTGCAGAGAAATACTTTTTGGTTGCCGGGGTCAGTGACCCCCATTTGAAAGCTGGAAAGAGGCAGAAAAGAAAGGCAAATTATTCAAGAACTATAAAAATAATTTAATTAGGAAGACCAATTGCAAAATTGCTAGGAATAGGCCAATCTATAACATACTAAAAGTTAACTTAAAAGTGAACCACCCCAAAACTAAAAAAAAAAATAGTGCAAAAAACAACAAGTATATAAAAGCACAACAAGCTTTTTCAGGGGGAAAGAGTTAACTTAGGGATAGGGATATTATAGATGTCAGGTGACAAAAAACTATTTAATTTCAACTAGTGATTCAGCCTTTAGAACTGTATAGCGCCTGTGTATAGTACCTGTGTAGTTCTGCAATGCCTTCAGTTTGCAATGAGCCCTGTCTGCATCTGTGCCTTGATTGGTCAGTTTTACTGTCTGTCAAGAAAGCTGTGCTCTGATTGGAAAATCCACAACAAGAAAGATCCAATCAGAGTACAGCTGATTAAAGCAGAACCGGAGCTTGCCAGAACAGAAGCTTTCCAGGACAGTGCAGAAACGGAGTGAGGTATTTATTTTTGTTAATTTTTAAGGTGCCAAACAGGTTTGGGGAGGCTTAGCCCCCCCCCCCACTAACCTTAATGAAAATCCGCCTATGCCCTGCCTCCCTCCAGTAACCCACATCTGGGGGCCATAGGTCATCCCAAACCCACCAACCTGTGGGTCCCACAGGTTTTAAAACAGTTTAAGAATCCTATAACTACAGGATAGCAATTTTTGTTAACTATTTTGAATGGGACAATTAAAAAAATCTGTTTCTTTTTGTCTCAGAAAATTAATTATCTACATTTTATTGTCTATTGCAGAAAAACATTTCACTATATTAACAGGGCTATAGGGACTTATTCGGACCCATAGTTAATAACAATTGTTCTAATTTCTGTTTATTCCACATATTTACATACTAAGTTAAAATGTGAAAAGTCCAAAGTACGGCAAGGCTTGGTCTCCGAACCAAAATATAATAATTTCTTGAATGGACCCATAATTAATAACACTTGTTTATATTTCTATATATAACATATACATGCTACGTTTGATTAAAAAGAAGAGAGTCCTTAGGTGAGTTCCTCCCAGAAATAATTGGTAGCTTTTTAAACATATATTGCCTCCACCCGTTTATCCAGACTAACACAGTAAAATAGATCATCAATTTCCATAAATATTTGGTTGCACTTTTTTTTAGGCTTTCTTACACTTTTATGTAACTTAAACATCTGAATTAAAACAGTAATTAGCTGCTTACGTGCTTAAATGCATCTGTTTCCATTTACTTACATTGAACCACATGCAGTAATTCCACTGTAGTGGTCAAGGTTTACTGTGGCCACGTCAGACTTTACCTATAGGTATTTATTACACAAACCTGTAGAGCAATTCTGTGATATATATCCCTTTTCCTATTTATGTGGCAAGCTGTACCTCCAATCAGTGTCTTATTGTGTCTGCAAATTGAAGTGATTTTCCTACTAACATGCCCTGTGTTATTTTGCATGTTCTAAATATGGTGAAGAAAAACACATTGCAATGATAACAATCCTGGAATAAGTGGAAGCAGGTGGATTCTCACCTGACACCTGTAAAATATTGGCTGTGGGCCAACAAAAATCTGCATTACATTGAGGGAAAAGCACAATTTCTGTTATACCTTCAGGCTTTGCCGGCTGCCTTAGTGCTTATCTTGCCTATCACTATGCAAACACGTGTCAGTACAAATGTTATTAGCCAGTTTAAGGGAATGGGGGGGGGTTTAGGACAGACCATAAAAATAAGAAATGTCAGACAGTGCATCTTGCACAGACAAGCAAGAAGTATATGTTTCTCCATAATTGAGAAGTATGTTATGCTGCTTACCCCCCCTCAGCATTCAATGATTTTCTTGTATCCCTCACATGGGGTGGTTTGTCTTTAACTTTTAGTATGCTATAAAATGCCCTATTCCTAGTAACTTTGCAGTTCGTTTGGATTATTTATTGTTTTGGAATTATCTACCTTAGTCTTTTGTATCTTTTCAGCTTTCAAATGGGGGTCACTGACCCCTGCAGCCAAAAAACTATTACTCTGTGAGGCTACAATTTTATTCTTACTGTTACCTTTAATTAATTGGTGGCCATACATGTTAAGACCTCACCAAATGAGCTGATCCTCTTCCATTATGCCCATATAAGGTGGCTAGGGCCAAATGATCAAATTAAAACAATGGGTATATGGGCACCGGACAGAGAGCCACATCAATGGTCGATGTGGTTACCGATCAGACGAGAAAATCAAACCAGCCTGATTGAGATCTGGCCAATTTTAGGCCAGATATTGGTTGAGTAGGCTTGTCAGGGGTGCCCAGACACGGGCTCATAAGCCCGTGAAGGACCTAAATCGGCAGCTGAAATCTGCCTGTGAAACCTTTAGGTTAATGTCAGACGAAGCATCTGGCGTATATTTTCGGCAAGCTGAAAACCTCTTTCCGAAAATACCGCCATCCACCTCCTACCTGTGCCTGCACCGGAATGAATAAGATACGCACCGGTGCAGGCACGTATAGCCGAAATACGCATAAAAACGCAAGAGAATGCAGGCCCACTCCTATTTGTATTCCTTTTTTACTTTTAAACCACTGCTTGATTGCTAGGGTAAATAAGACCCTAGCAACCATATAGCTGCTAACTGGAGAGCTGCTGAACAAAAATGCTTAATAACTAAAAAAAACTATAAAATTAAGAAATGAAGACCAACTTCAGCAGAATATCAATATCTTCATCATACTGAAAGTTAATTTAGGTAGGTGAACTACCCTTCTAAGAAATTTTCTCCTGAACTTTTCTAGGGGCATGGTGAAACTAAAGAGCATATTTATTAAAATACTGGGTGCAGGGTGAAACCTGTGTAAGGAACCATAAAGTTAAAAAGAGCTAATTGACAATCCCCTTGATTTGTGAATGATTTGGTGATTGAAGTTCTGCAATTCCAGAATCAAAATTAGTAAGATATACTATATATCGTAGTCAGATCTACAAAGACACCATAGACATCAATGGGAATTGGATGTTCTAATTTTGGAAATAGATAATTGATTTTTTCATAGTTATGAATATTTCAGGGTACAGTAAATCTTGCCTAGTATAAGTCAGCTAGAGATTGTAGGTAACAATTACAAGCAGCCAGTCTGACATTTTCTAGTTGTGAAAGGGCACAGTCTGTACCTAAACAGCCAGTGAGATCATCTATCTCAGAACTGCATGTTTTTGTGCCCCTGCCATATTCTGGCTGAAATAAATAACTAGGAACACAACATACTGTGTAATTGCCTTACATTCATAAATATTTTTATACACAAGCTGAATCGTTAATGGCTGGCATTTATATAATGCATAGTTGGTCTGGGCAGCCAGCATGAGTTTTAGATATGACAAGTCTGGCATTATGTTCAAAGTTTTATTAATGAAACCATGCAGTGCTCCAAAGGGGATACAGTCCCATTCAGAATGAGTCCTGTTCATATCCCAAGTATTATGTGCTTATATATGTAGCACTGTGGTACACAGCAAGATGAATAGCTATGTTGCAAATTCACAGTTAAATTGTGTTTTTAAAGGGAAACTATATCCTCGAACAATGTAAGTCTCTATAAAAATATATTGGATAAAACAGATCATACTGTATGTCAGGGATCCCCAACTTTTTATACCTGTGAGCCACATTCAAATGGAAAAAGTGTTGGGGAGCAACCCAAGCATAGGGGGTACAAATAAGAGCTATAATTGGCTATTTGGTAGCTCCTATGTGGACTGGCAGCCGCCTATAGGAGGCTCTGTTTGGCTTTACACTGGGTTTTATGCAATCAAAACTTGCCTCCAAGCCAGAAATTCAAAGATAAACACCTGCTTTGAGGCCACTGGGAGCAACATCTAAGGGGTTGGGGAGCAACATGTTGCTCACGAACAACTGGTTGGGGATCACTGCTGTATGTGAAACTCTGCTTCATAATTCAAACAAATAGTTTTGGAGGGCACACCACAACTGCTAAAGCAGAAATAGCTGGCTTTAAAACAAAGATGGCAAAAAGGAAAAAAAGGGTGTATTACATTTCATCCAACTGGTGGTCTGTATATTATGCATTGTACAGGTATAGGACCCATTATCCAGAATGCTCGGGACCAAGGGTATTCCGGATAAGGGGTCTTTCCGTAATTTGGATCTCAATACCTTAAGTCTAATAAAAAATCAATAAAACATTAATTAAACCCAATAGGATTGTTTTGCATCCAATAAGGATTAATTATATCTTAGTTGGGATCAATTACAAGGTTCTGTTTTATTTCTACATAGAAAAAGGAAATCAGTTTTAAAATTCTGAATTATTTGATTAAAATGGAGTCTATGGGAGACGGGCATTCCGTAATTCGGAGCTTTCAGGATAACTGGTTTCCGGATAAGGGGTCCGATACCTGTAATAGTATTAACTGTTTTGTGAATATTTTCCATATAAAGAGCACTATATGTTCAACATACCATTTGTTGCCTTTTTGTGGTTAGTAGGTGTGCATTGTGTATTTGATTGATTTAAACTCTGCTTCATACAAAGCATACTTTATTGTAGTATGTGCCATTGGATAATGCTAAATAGAAAATTTTAAGTACTAAGGGCTGTCACTGGGACCATATATGTTAGGTCTCATTAGCCATTAATAGACAGTTCTGTCTTTTGCTTCCATACTACTTCCTGTTACAGTCAGAGCTGCATTGTTTCCTGTCAGCTGATCTCTGAGGGAGCACACATCCCATCACTAAATGGCGGCTCAAGGGAAAGGATGTAAAAGGGCAATATTTACTGATATATATATATATATATATATTCCAGTTTGGTAATATTCTTTAATAGGCTACTTAATATGATATAAACTATGTTGGCTATTTGTTTAGCATCCCCCAGTAATCTGAATCCCAAATCATGCTTATTTCAGCTCATTGATTTCAGCTGGGTACTTAGGGCAAAGACACACAGAGCTACTTAGTAGCAGCTACTTGTCACAGCTACTAAACCCCAGAAAATCCCCTTCCATAGACAATACTGAAAATTGCCTCTGCTAAACACACGTAGAGACAGTTATCAGTAAATGATCAGCATTGTCTGTTTTAGTAGCCACGACAAGTAGCTGCTACTAAGTAGCTCCGTGTGTCTTCACCCTTAGAGAACCTGCATTCTTAAAAGTTGTGTATTTGTGCATGTTCCCAATCCAAGCCCACGCAAGAAACACCTGGAAGACAAACATGGTACTGTGCTTTCCAGCAAAGTACCCTAGGTTGGGATTTTTTTTTTTTTTTTGTAACTTGAATTTTTTTATTGAAAAAGCATTTCAATGGTTTACATACATTCTTGAAAAGTAAAGCATAAAAAGATAGAGAAAGGAGATGGGGGTAAGGGTAGGTAGGAGATCAGTTCACCATTTATATCGCTTTGAAGGTTCCGTTTCTATGGTATTGTTAAATTGCTAAACACCTGTGGTCCTATTGGTCTAGGGGGTTGAGGCTAACATTTCCCATGGGGCCCATATTTGCAGGAAGTGTGGGGTCCTGTTTTGCAGTCGGGCAATGTTTGATTCAAACAACTTGTTGCTTTCCACTCTGCGTTTGATTTCCATTAATGTTGGTGGTGTGGAGGATGGGATTTTTTTTGTAATAGAAGATGGGCACCAATCCATGGCAAACTGGCATTCTCTATTCAACCTGGCTTCTCCATTAAAAAATGGACAGTATAATAAATAGAATTGCTATATTTTGGAACTTTCTGAATATTAGATTTCTGTATAATAGATCCCTTACCTGTGCATGGATTTGTACCTTGTATGTGCCAGGTACCTTATTTACTCAGGGGACTAAAACATTGTTGGACCAGGATTTAGTATGGACATATCTGATAAACAACAAATATCTGACATTTTTTAAATACAGATCATCATTATCTCATTATTTGATCAGGGCCAGGAACTGCTAGTTATGTGAAATAAAACTGTAGTTTGTTATTAGTACCTGTACTAGTTTTGAAAGCTGCATATTTTGCATTTTATTGTTCAGATGGATTTCCTTCAATGATATCTTCTTAGAGCCACTTGAATATATGGCTCAGAGATTAGGAAATTCTACTGGGTTTACATATAAGAGTTATGAAGCTGGTGTTAATTTATTAAGAAATTAACAAAGAGTTTTACAAAATGCCTTAATCTGCCATTTTAGTTAAGACTGTGTCTCAGTAGGGATAATAATGACATTAGAGATCAGCTCAGGTCTAATTGGGTAGAACTGCACCCAACACGCATTGTACCATTTGTTACACCATACAGTTACACTTTGCCGGATTTTTAGGTTGCTAATATACAGTAAGATTCCAAAGTCTTCCGAAACCACAGAGAATGGAAAAACAAAGCTATCATAATTGAATGGAATATCCGACAATATTAATAAAACTTTCTTAGAAACAGAAGTTTTTTTTAAAACTTTTTTTATTAAAAAAAAAAAAACAAACATTTTTGATTATTATCAGTTTAAACCCAACACATTGGTAAATGAAAGAAATAATTTAAATAACGTTTTTTATTAGAATGGGTTCTGGTAAGGGAAAGCATCACCAAGTCATAATTTTAGGAATTATAAACTTAAAAGCAATGCATAGCCTTTTATTTGGTCTTCTGAAGCAAAGTAATTTCCTTGAATAAATAATGGATTGAAGGTTCTCTTAAATAATTGTGTGACCAGATGAGTATTAGTTTTCTCAGGTAGTAGAAAAAGCTTCCTTTGTGTGGGTCTAAGTAGAAACAACTGCCCTGGGCCCTGCAACTACTGGGGGCCTATAGTTAGGGTTGCCACCTGTCCTGTCAAAACTGCCTGTCTGGTTTTCCACATTAGGAAAACCAGACAGGAGTCTACTACACTGACGCGGCAATTGGCCAGTTGCCACATCATAGCCCCCACTCCCTGGCATCACTGAACCACCCCAACGTCACCCCAACGTGCCTGCCCCCTGCCTGGGATTGCTAAAGCCGAAAAGGTGGCAACCCTACTGTGAACTGTGGCTGGGGGATAGCAGGTATAGTAGGGAGAGATGGTGCCTATAGTAGCAGTGGGGGGATAATAGCCTCTGGGAAGGGACTGTGGCTGTGGGATAGCAGGTATAGTAGGGAGAGATGGTGCCTATAGTAGCAGTGGGGGGATAATAGCCTCTGGGAAGGGACTGGGGCTGTGGGATAGCAGGTATAGTAGGGAGAGATGGTGCCTATGGTAGCAGTGGGATAATAGCCTCTGGGAAGGGACTGGGGCTGTGGGATAGCAGGTATAGTAGGGAGAGATGGTGCCTATAGTAGCAGTGGGGGGATAATAGCCTCTGGGAAGGGACTGTGGCTGTGGGATAGCAGGTATAGTAGGGAGAGATGGTGCCTATAGTAGCAGTGGGATAATAGCCTCTGGGAAGGGACTGGGGCTGTGGGATAGCAGGTATAGTAGGGAGAGATGGTGCCTATAGTAGCAGTGGGGGGATAATAGCCTCTGGGAAGGGACTGTGGCTGTGGGATAGCAGGTATAGTAGGGAGAGATGGTGCCTATAGTAGCAGTGGGGGGATAATAGCCTCTGGGAAGGGACTGGGGCTGTGGGATAGCAGGTATAGTAGGGAGAGATGGTGCCTATAGTAGCAGTGGGGGGATAATAGCCTCTGGGAAGGGACTGTGGCTGTGGGATAGCAGGTATAGTAGGGAGAGATGGTGCCTATAGCAGCAGTGGGGGGATAATAGCCTCTGGGAAGGGACTGGGGCTGTGGGATAGCAGGTATAGTAGGGAGAGATGGTGCCTATAGTAACAGTGGGGGGATAATAGCCTCTGGGAAGGGACTGGGGCTGTGGGATAGCAGGTATAGTAGGGAGAGATGGTGCCTATAGTAGCATCGTTATTGCTGAAAATAATAGTTTGTCTTTTAAAAATATGTATTTAAATAAGTCCGTTAGATCCCCTACAGGCACAAGGAACCTTCCTTATCTGATGATACTGTAGTAGTAATTTGCACAGTAGACCTGTCCTTCCAGTAATAACAGAGCTTATGAGTTGGGTTGCAGAAATGTCTCTGTAGTGGTTATATTCAATAGATGCCCTTTAATAAAGGATGTTTTAGCGACCCATCTTGTTAGCATAACTCACAATGATCCTGGTTGGAAAATATTGTTTTAAACCCCAGCACTGATTGGCTAGGTGCACACCAAGCTATAACCAAACCAACTATGTATATGACAATGTCCCTGTTCATCCATTTTAGTCTGTGCATTGGGACTGTTCCACCTGTGTCCAAATATGTGGAATCGGAGGGTATGTGTTTGTGATATTGGATAAGGCACACCGTGCATGTTTGAGTCAAATTTGCATATTATATTTCACATTTTGGGCAGCCCTAATTAACAAGAATGGTTTTCATATATCTGTAAGTGAAGGTGGTGGGCAACAAAATAAAATAACACTGGACCCATTTCCAGATTCTGTGATATTAATGTTAAAACCATAAAAAGCTACAGTTGCACTGTTTATTTATGGTGATACTTTACCTTTAATATCTGATATGACAGGGGAGCTGTAGACACCTCTACGAATCCAAAGATTAAGGCCCTGGCTTTGGAGGGAGAGCAATTCCCTTTTCAGAGCCCTCACACTGATTTGTTTGGTTTTCTGCAGAGTTTACTGAGGCCCCAGCTATGTGGGATGCCTGCCTGTGCCCCATACATTAAGGACAACCGGTCTTCCAAATGAAGCTACACTTTTATTGTTACTTTATATTACTAATCTTCCTATAGACCCTTGCCTATTCATATTTTAGTCCCTCAATACAACCACTGCCTCGTTGTTAGGGTGAATACAAACGACCATAGCAACCAGACTGCTACTGAAATACCAAACTGCAGAGCTGATGGACAAAAAGCTGCATAAGAAAGTGATTATCCCTTAACTGCAATTCTGGTTCAGCACAGCCTAAGGGACATAAGTGCTAGATTCCCTTCATTCCTCAGTTCTTTGGGGCCAGCTACATTCAACACAACCATTCTAATTCACTGTAGGGAATATTCACACACTTACTCAGAGATTTGAGATGTGGGCACTCCTATAAAAGCAATTTAATACTCACACGATTATATTTAGGCCTACATTGTCAGCAGTATTTAGCATCCATCCTGCCCTTGTAATATCATTACAGTCACTGACTGACATAACTTGCACGTCTATAGGCGACACAAATCTTACATTCTATCCCCACATCCTGTGCCAGGCCAAGGGGGAACCCATTTATTAACCACAAAACATCTAAAGCATCTGTTTTATTTGTGCACATAAATAGTTCCCATCTTTTCGCCATTATACATTTTAATAGAAAAATAAATGTTATTCAGCTTAGAACTGGGACCTGAATATACAATGACACAAAAATACAATTTTAGTAATGTGAAATACTAAATATAAACATGGGCAGGGGTTTTGTGGTCCTTCTGCAGATTGTAGTGTCAAAGCACGACTGGCCCATAATGCTGCCTGGAACCCTTTGCCTTTGAAGATGGCTTGTTGCCACTTGCCTTGATAGCACCTTAAGGTAAGCAAGAAGGCCCCTCTAAAATGGTCCAGATTTTACCTACAATTGCTAAGGCCATCTTGCTGTCCTCAACACACCCAACCTGTTAGGGTGAAGACACATGGAGCTACTAGTAGCAGCTACTTGTCACAGCTACAAAAACAGACAATTCAGATATTTACAGAAAATTGTCTCTACGTGTGAGGCAATTCTCAGTATTGTCTATAGCAGGGTATATCCTGGGAATTAGTAGCTATGATAAGTAGCTGCTACTAAGTAGCTCTGTGTTTCTTTGCCTTTATACACAGTCCAGTGTAGTCACTACTATTTCTCTACCTGTAAAAATAGACCTACCGGCTTCCTTAGGGAGATATTACTCATCAACCCTGTATCTTGGGAATGTGGAATCTGAGAATCTGCTAAGGTTAGGATACAGTCTGTGTGAAACAGATAGTTATATCCACACAGAGGTGCCCATACACCTTCAGATCTGCTCGCTTGGCGGATCGGGAGAATCCAGGCTAATTTGATCGTTTGGCCCTGGGGGCCTGGGTATAAGCAAAGTCGGTCCAGGGACCGCATCAACGAGCCGATGCGGTTCCCGATCCGACTAGATTTTTTAACATGCCCGATCGAATCGGTCTAAGGGACCGATATTGGCAGCTAGAATAGCCCCGTGTATGGGGACCTTTACACTTCCATTCTAGGTAAGTTTCACTTGGCTCTAAAGTGCTCACAATCCCCTTTGTATTTGCTGACACTGGAAGGTTGCAGGAAACCAACAGCTCGGTTCCTGCCACAGTTCATATTCACAGAATAAAACTGAGCAAGATGTTAGGAGAATCTAAAATGGGAATTTCAGATGTGCTGTGTGCAGAAATAACCTTCTTACCCAGTAATACACTATATAGTAATATATATACATATATAAGTTTATAGGTATGACTGCAGTCCATCTGAGATTCTGCAAAGTGCATCTAGTAACCTTACAGTACTGCTATGACTTGATTTCCTCTCTCATCAAAAAATAGTATCTTGGAATGCTCAATAAATAATAAACCAAGCCAAGGAAATCAGCCTATTGTCCATCACTAATGCAGGAAGGGCTTGTCCCAGTCTGTTGACTAAAAATAAGATGTTTGATTTTATTATTCAAACAGTGCCATGTCAGTAAAAACCTAACTGCTGATAGGTCACTATACATTCTTGGGCAGTGGTATCTTTGCCTACGATGCCATTTGTGTTTTCCTCTTCTGGTAACGGAGCATAAAAAGAGAAGTCAGACATGCCAGACTTGAGGTGCCTTGGCTGTTTTAAACAACAACTTCCAGCATGCTCCGCAATAAAACCCTGGTTCCTTTGATATTTTGCCTTTTATAATCATTTTAAAGATAAACAATGGCTAAGATGAGGTGCTATTTCTCAGCTTTGGAGATACAATATCTCTTTGCTTTCCCTACTTTCAGAGCAGACATCTTGATGAACCACCTACAGCTTGGGAAGAGTCCAGAAAGCAAGTTACAAATCTAAGTGGGAGTTTTCCGTTCATACGTCATATGGATGCTATGACTTATTAAAGGCATGAGTTGGCAACCGCCAACACATATTTTCTCATATCTGCTGAAAAAGTATCTATTTCATTTCAACCACCCTCAATTCTATCAAGGCACAGATACTTTACATTTATTTGTCAATATTACAAAATGTTCCCATATACAGTAGCAGTGTGCTTTTGTGACATATTAAATGCTTAAATAGATATTTATCCTTTATTTCTGCTATTCTGATTGAATATAACCACTCACCCGCAGGTATCCCAGGTGAACCGGCTATGGATTGGTTAGGTGCAATAAACTAAGGAACAAGGGGAGGGGGGTTGACTTGATATCTTTTTTACACACATCACACTCTCATAATTGTTATGCAAAACATAGGAAATAAAATTTGTATAAAAAAGACCAACACAAACAAAAAGAGTCAGGTCTTACTTTATCTTGTAACTAAGGTCCAAAAATATATTCTGTTGTAGACTTAAAGGTCTTCACTCCACAATAAATGACCTCAACAATAGCCACTGAATTAAATATGGGGTTTAACTTTTTCTGCTTCATGTTATAGAAGGAACTCTTACATTTGTAGTGTAGATTGTTCCTAGAGGTGCCGCAGGAGAGAGCTCCCCTTTGTTATATTTAATAGATGGGCCCTTCTTCAGCTTGTTCTGTGGATTCTGCTCCCAAGAAGTATTAACTCCTCTTTGAACCCTAGATGGAGTGACTTTGTGAATATATATACCCCTTTAACCAGTTCCACACTGGAAGTTCAGAGTTGGCACCAATCCTGCTTTCAAAATGGAGGTTATGCACCAATGGTCCATTTGTTTGGTATCATAATTAGACATCTTTCCAATGTAATTCACATAACATACACACTGTATTTGAACTGTAGAATATTCAACTTTGGCAGTTTTTATGCTCTTAGTAAAGAGAGCGTCTCCATAATAAGGATTTTTTCTGTGTGTGCGTTCGTCGCATTTGATCAGTTTTGCACCGAATACCTTTGGAATAATACACGTAACTGAAGCAGCAAAAGGAGATTCCAAATCACAACTGATTGTCTCCCAAATTATCCTCTTGGCTCCCCTTTCTTCATGTTTATATATAATATGTATGTATATGCATGTAATACATACATACATCATATCTATAATTATATATATATATTTATGTTTCTTTTCAAATGCAAAGAAACAACAATAAAGTGATGGAATCTTTTTTTGCATCAAACAAAGGATGAAAATCCAGCAATAGGTGCACGTGCCGCTGGGGCAAGGCTGCTCGGGGGGCGGTAAATGGGATTTTGGGAAGGGAGACTGTGAGACTGCTGGGGTGTGGGAGTCCGGCTTGCCTTTGGCCTATAAAGGCTTCCCTGGTGGCTGCTGTTGCTGTTGGGGATGATACAGTGATCGCTATCCTCAGGTTCATTCTCACTGTAGTTGTAAGCGTGGGCTCGTGATATGCCTTTCTGCTGGCGTCTCCATGAGTTGTAGTAGGTGGGGTCACTGATGTAATGGTTAACGAATGAATGGGTTTTCTGCTGATTCTGGTCCACTTCATATTCACTGTCACTCCCCTTAACGAAAGAAAAAAAATATTATTACAGAAATCCCTTCAGCCATACCAAGACAGTCTACTGTGCCTTGCTGGGCCCAAACTACAATTAACTGAAATGTTAGGAAACAAACCAGGCCATCAGCCTATTAAAGGATAAGTAAACCTTTAAAATAAGTGAATGCAATTTCCAACCTTGATCTACTTGAGGAATTTGTCAGGTGAAAGAAAGATGGCTGGCCTGATGTTCTTCTGATTAAGAAAAATATTAGAAACCTCAAATAACTTGTTCTCGCACCTTTTTTAACCAGAAGGACAATGACTTGACTTGACATTTCCCTTAATATCTTTGAATCTTAAAAGAAAGATAAAATTGCAAAATGTGCTTATAATAGCACATTATTATTATCATTATTAGAGGTCTACTTATCCTTTACATTTTTATTGTGTATTGCACTGTTAATGGGCAGCAAGGTAATTAATTTAGATTAAAGGATCCCTGCTTTAACCAGATCCTGAATGGTGTTGGTGTTTAACTGCCTGCAACTGTACCCAGAATGGGGTGTGGTGTAGTGTAGGTGGTTGTAGAAGTACATAATGCTGCTAGTTTTAAAATGCCAAAGAAACCTAGGATTAAAGAACCAAGAGCAGCCTGGGATGATTCAGTGAAAGAACCTTCTTATGATAACAAGTAAACACCCATGTATTTACTGCTCAGTCACATTATCAACACAGGGACAAGGGCAAGGGACCATGGGGCACTACAACTGGGGATTGGGAATTTATTATGGTCCTGTTCATACCATCCTAAACTCACAAAATTCCTATACATGCTCCCCATCTGTATGAAACATGGACTTTCCCAATTACCTAGTTGGTGGCAACAAGCTTCCTGCATGGACTTGAACCCCTTTCCCTTCATATCTGCCCATAAACTGCAAAAATATTTAGCAACTATTCTTGAAGGTTTAGCCTGCCTTGGACAGGCCGATGCAAACTAGGAATTGCCTGAATTAACTATGATGTATTCCTTTGTATTCGATAACATAGAGCATACAAGTCTCTCTGAGAGTGGGAAAAGTTGCTGTAAACACTACAAGCAGATACTTGCATAGAGAAAGCAGCAGGCAGAATGTGCTGTACACTAAGGATTCTAGCAGAGAGAATATTTGTGTTGGCAAAGGTGCGGCCTGATCCTTTCAAGTTCAGGGAATGCGAGGCTCCTACAGTAATGGAATTTTATACTGGGCACAGCCAGTTCTGAAAGTTGGTTGTCTGCAGAGTTAAATATTTTCTTTACACGTGCTGGTTATTGTGAGTGGGCAGGCAAGCTCTCACTTGTGTATGATTTTCCCAGGGATTTTTATTAATGAGTAAATACTAATTCCAAGTATATATTAAGAAGTAAAAAAAAAAAAAGTACTCTTTATTTTAATAGTGTTAATAAATATTAAATCCTTAATATTATATCTCTAATATTTATTAAGGAGTGAAAATAGAGGCTGTATAGTGAAAAGCAGCCATCATACTGGCCGTTCCGTGTACAAAAAGAAACATCAGCTGAACAGGATTCCAACCTGCAGAGTCTCCTATGTTTTCTTTATCAAGCAACTTCATTTACAAGGTCAGTTTTTGTATTGTCTTTGGTGTATCAAAGCCTTTATTCCAGCTACACCCTGTAACATGTTCTGTTACACAGGAAAACTCCCTGTGACCTCAAAAGATTGCCTTTCACTTGGAGCGCTTTGTGACAATGGCCGCCTCTGTGCTGGCAGCATTATTATTTTGCAAATTACATATCAGCTGGGTGTGTGACAATACCACAGGGAGAATTCATGGCTGCCACACCATACAAATGTATTTACCCTTGCATTCCAACTGTTCAAAATAGGTTATGAAAAAAATAAACGTATATATGACCCCTTGGCTGTATACACAGACCTAGGCAGATATCATAAACTAAAGGGTAAATAAACGTATATATGACCCCCTAGGCAGATATCATAAACTAAAGGGTAAATAAATGTATATATCATTATTTATAAGAAGAACTTTGTTTCTCTTAAGGGGCACTATACCCATAAATATTGCTGGAGAAATGTGTTTCCTACAAGGCAATATCTGTCGTTCAACTAGTATTAAAGGGGTCTTGTATTAATAAACAGGTCTTGTGCGGAACATTTTTGCCTATGTTTAATATAAGCAGTAACAAAAAACATAGATATTTCCTAATTAAAGCAATAGTATGTCCAGCACAAGCCCTATTCCTTGAACCAATGCTGAAAATATTGCCCCTTTAAAGGAAAACTATACCCTCAGAATAAACCCTTAACCAACTCTCGGCAAACTGGAATATATATATCAGTAAATATTGCCCTTTTACATCCTTTCTCTTGAGCCGCCATTTAGCGATGGGCTGTGTGCTCCCTCAGAGATCAGCTGACAGGAAATAATGCAGCTCTGACTGTAACAGGAAGTAGTATGGGAGAAAAAGACAGAACTCTGTCCATTCATTGGCTGATGGGGCCTAGCATGTATGTGTGCCTTGGCTTGTTTGTGTGCACTGTGAATCCTAAGACCCCAGGGGGTGGCCCTTAATTCTTAAAATGTCATCTTGGGACAGGCAAAGTGACTGACTGCAGTGCCTCCCTGTTTATATGAATAAGAGACTGCCAGAGGCCTCTCTGTTGGGAATTATTTGGAAATGAAGATGAGAGAAAGTTTGCCATTGTCAGTTATTATTAAGGAGAAGTCTAAAACTGTCAGTATCGCTACTTCGAATCCAAAGATAATAAAGCAAGTAGACAAATACAAAGGGAAAATAAAATATGCAGATAGTGTTTTTTAAAACTCGCCCATATGGCCACAGCATATTTTACGTATATCTATAGGTATTTTATAAATATGGTGTCCTCCAGATATTAGTATTTTCTACTGACTGTACAGTAGCATATATCCTCTTCATATGGCAGAATATACCCTTGGCTGCCATATAAAGAGGAAAACTGGGCTGAATTATTGGGCACAGGGTACATACGTAGCCACCTTTAATAAGTATGCCCCAGAGTGGGTCATTTAGATTGTATTTAGATGAAGTTTTATAATTTTTATCTATTACATCTATCTAAAAACTTCTGCAGAAATACTCCAGAAGCACTGACACAGGGTATCAGGTAAGCTATTACAATTACTGGGAGGAGGCTTACATTTGGTAGCCCCCTGTGATAGAAACTTTAGTTCTCCTTTATAGCTGTATATTTATATAATTAGCAAAATAATGTATGAGCTACGTTACCACACTACATTTCCAAAAATGTGATAATATATGTAATGTATAAACACTCTCACATATTGTAAGTGTCTTAGGAGAGGGAATCTGCATTTATTAAGGGTTCAGTCAGCAGATATCCATGTTCTAATAAAGAGTTCTGGTATCCGTACAGAGAAACCAAAGAGCCCAGGAACTGACAAAGCAACTTTGGCTACAAAGATACACAGTGCAAGATGGATACAATATCTGTGAGCTATTGCTTGAAACTTTATATCAAAGTACAATAAAAACTTGACCAGAACCCAGTAAGACATGCCAAAAGTAAATCCCTGGGGCTCTCCAAGTATTTCTCAGTGGATCTCAATAACTTCTATGACGTGAGAGAAACTTAATCAACTTGTTTATGATTCTACGTCTGGGGCCAAACAGGCAAGTTTCTAGTGCCACTGGTATGCCACAAGAAATCCATTAGAAATGTTTGGCTGGGTTCCTTATGGCTGTGGCCACACTAGTGAATACCAATGACAGAATTGTTTGTGAATGCTAAGGTGAGGTTTTACGAGGAATAACTTTCTTGTTGCTGGGAGTATACAAACCAACAATCGTTCATGACATGGGCTAGCATTTTATTTTGCCTTGATCTGGAGAGGGTGCAAAGTTAGAATACAGCATTATACAGCAGCCAGCTGCAATGTTGGGGTCCAAACCCACCCTCAGCTGCCCTAATGCCACTCTAACGCAGCTTTCTAAGGGTGAAGACACATAGAGCTACTAGTAACAGCTTCTAAATTAGACAATGCTGATTATTTATTGATAATTGTCTCTATGTGGTTTTTTTTGCAGAGGCAATTGTCTATGGCAGGGTATTTTCTGGTATTTAGTAGCCGTGACAAGTAGCTTCTACTAAGCAGCTCTGTGTGTCTTCACCCTAATAGTAATGAAAATGGTACCCAAACATTCAGATGCAGAAGTTGTGTCATTGACAGAGCAAAACTGGCACTACATAAATTTAAAGATACAAACTAACTAAGCAAAATTGCATCTTGGCCTTTAGGTTTTTTGGGGCTGGGTCTTTCACCCTAGTAAACCTGGCCAGTATCGCTTCATCGAATCTAAAGATAGTAAAGCAAGTAGACAAATACAAAGGGAAAATAAAATATGCAGATATTGTGGTCTTTAAAACTCACCCATATAGCCACAGCATATTTTACGTATATCTATAGGTATTTTATAAATATGGTGTCCTCCAGATATTAGTATTTTCTACTGACTGTACAGTAGTAGCATATATCCTCTTCATATGGCAGAATATACCCTTGGCTGCCATATAAAGAGGAAAACTGAGCTGAATTATTTTTCAGAGGTTTAGGTTTTTTGGGTATGGGTCTTTCACCCCAGTTAACCTTGCCAGTAAAACATACATAACCTGTATCCTTTCTGTTATTTTAAGTAAGCTCCCCCTGAATGTACCTTGCAGGCTAGAGTCACAAGGTAGATGTGTTGGGAAACACACAGCATATATATAATCACTAGGGATCATTTCAGGACGCAAGAAATTCGACTTTGTTCTCTCTCCTTCTCCCTGTCAATCACTAGACACTGTAACCAAATTGCTTTGTCAACCCAGATCCCCACTGAGACTGAATCTATTGCTGTTATAGATGTCATGGTAAAATAAATACTAACTGCATTGTGACTTTGATGATGTTGTAGAACTATGAAGATACTTATGTTTCTCCTGGCTACCTTTCTCTAGGTTGTGTGCATTTCTCTTACCTGGGAGTCCGACACCTCTGAGGGTTTCTCTGTTAGGCTGCCACTCTCTGTGGGTATAAGGTCATTGTATTTGGTCACATCCTCATCTGAATAATGGAGACTCCCAGGACTAGGTCGAGGGGGAGACCTGGAGGGAAATATAGGGAAAAATAAACCAGGATTCATTTTGTGAAGCCTTTTTCTGGACACATCCTGCTGGCTCAGTTAATACAATGAACATGGCGAACCCAAATATGGAGAATAAAGGTTATGAAAGGCAGATGGAAATATGACAAATATGGTGCAGGACCCTCTTTATCTCTTGTATCAGTAATTGGTTGCTTTGTATATAAATCTGTATGTTCAATGCATATATTTATTGTACATCACTGTAGAATGATGTTGACTCTTTAGAAAATCTTATTATTATTATAATGAACATGTATTTATAAACACACCATTTTATTTTAAAAAGGTCAGCCATCTTAATACCACCCACAAAGGGTTTTGCACACAGGTTCTCTGAATCATAACGCTTAGCTTTCAAAACCAAAGAGCAGCCAATTTAATTATTCTAAAGTTAAACATTTAGATGAAAAATATAAAATTCCTGAACTTTACAGAACATTGTTACATGGATATTACAAAATAAGGGTACAGAAGTAGTTTGTATTCAAGCTGTAGCTTTCCCTTTAAGACGGAATCTTTTCCCACGTCAGGCTGAAAGGTTCTAGAAAGTACTATGCCTCCACTGCCCTCCCTTTCCCAGCTCCCCATAAGAGCTGTGTTTTGTAGTGTCCCTAACAGAGCTGTCTTTGTGATCTCGCCAGCAGGAGGATGGAGCTGCAGTTTGCTGGAACGAGAGGAGAATAAGGAATGGGAACCTCTGTGCCTGCCACTTAGCTATAAAGTGGGAGCTCTCAGCTCTGAGAAACCAGACAAAGACAATTCTGTGCTTTACAAACCATATTTATGGTTCATAACTCTCTACAGCATATAGATTTATATGGAGCAGGACACACACAAACATTATTTCATAGCCAGTAAGAACAGTAACAGTCCTTTTATACCTGTCAGAAAATCTAACAGCTAATTTAACAGGAATCCAAATAACTCAATCATGGCTAAATGAATGTAACAAAAAATAATAGATAAGCACCCATATGTAATAAAAAGCACTAAGTTTGCCTAGGAGAAGTAACCCATAGCAGGGTGACCAGTAAATGCTACCCGATGACTGGTTGCTGTGGGTTACTGCTCCTGGGCAAACTTAGTATTACATTACCCCAAATATGTTTTAAGATACTGGTATATAATTATTAATGGGGGCTGTAACAAAGCAGTGGTCTCACAGTGGTCGTGCCAACCCCGGGCGCTTGCCCTTTGCCCGCTCACCTTGTATAAATTCCATTTTTCCTGCAGAAAGAATTCTTCACTGATAGGCGCCGATTGTTCAATTCTAGAGCAGGGAATCGGCTTTCATCTAGACTGACCATCTCACCATGGCCTAGCGAGTTGGTTTTGGGGTTACATGCTGCAGTACAAGAAACACAAATCAATTATTTCTAAACTGTATATCTTGGCCAGATAGGCCTTGTACTGATGACAATAAGAGGCACATTTACTAAAACTTGTTTTTTCTCTGGCCTTGAAAGTCGTATAAACTCGACATTGGTAAAATTTGAATTAAACTATAATTGTTCGAAAAATTTGTGATTTTCGAATGTAAACTTGAAATTTTTGTACAAAAGTTTCAAAACATTATTGCTTGAATCTTTCGTACAAAAGTTTACATTCGAAAATCACGAATTTTTTGAGTTGGAAGTATTGTTAAAACTCAAATAATTCGAGTTTGAACGGACATTCCTTTCCATGAATCCTCTTTATTTTTCCCAAACAGGAATTGCTCCAGCAGCCATTTTAGGAGCAATGTGTTTAAATTGAACTGGGTGAAACTGAAAACATAGAGAGGATTAACTTCCCCTTGAAAAGTGTGAAATAGAAAACAATGAGTGGATTAACTTGTCCTTGACAATCACTGACTATTCTATTCTAAGCCTCCATAGGACTCAATGGTACTCGACAGATCAAAAAACATTAATAAATCACAAATTATGGGTGTTATTCTGGGACCAATAACAAAAAAATCAAGTTCTGGCGAAAACCCATTCATAAATCTCGAAATTATCTAGAAGTAAGAAAAAATCCAACTTTATCTCAGAATTGCTTAGTAAATGTGCCCCTGTCTCTGGTCTCTCACCTGAATCAGACTTCTTGGCATACTTTTTGCTCTGGCCACGGATAATCAAGGCAAAAACCAGAAGGAGAATGAAGATGAGTCCAATGAGAGCGATGACAACCAGGAACCACCACTCCTCATAGAATGGATTTGCCTTCTGTGCTGCAATGTTTACAGGTACATTCAGTAATGAGGGAGGTGGGGGCTTTTTTATTGTCAAAATGTAACTACATAGTTTGTGTATCATGTCTATTGAAGTAAATATGAGACAGAGCCCACAATCTGCTTCTTTATCCTGCCTCTCATAACCCACCCATATGTCTCAGACTCACGTCTCTGATTGGTCAAGGATGCTCTTAGCACTTTTTGTATCTGTATGCCAGGTGGGTAGGGGTTTTAAAATACAGCCTCTCTTTATTTTTTATAATGGCAATAGTTCACACTTAAAAAAACCCCATATCCTTCCTCAGCATTAAAATATCTAAGGGCCGCCTCCATTTCTGTTCTGTTTTACCTTCTGTTGTGTCTTTGTACAATACCTGATACAGACGGAGATGGGGCACTTGGGGTTCCATATCCATAATCATTAACAGCAATCACTCGGAAGTCATAGCTCACGCCTTGCTTTAAGATATCAATGCTGAAGGTGTAGGATGTTGCTTCTTTGGGAATGTCTTTGATAAGGATGTCCCACAGACCCTCATCTTGGCAGCAAAGATAAGAAAAGGTTGGTTTTATTTGGTGGCTAGTATAATAAGGAACATTTGGAAATGAAAGGGAGGTATAAATCATGCACTATATAGCAGTCACTGGGAGCATACCTGATGGCCGTGCCTCTATGATGTACCTGGTGATAGGACTCTTGCCTGGATCGCCACTGGACCAGTGAATGGTGATGGCTGAGCTGTATCTTGATATAAATGGCTCTCCTGGAGGCCCGGGGGCACCTTTTAAACAGCATTTGTAAAGTCAAATAATTATTACTATAAGCATAAACCTACCAATGCTTTAAAATCTGTCATATATCACACTAGGCATTTTGTCTGCGGGCAGAGACAATACCCACATTGCCTTGTGTCTGTATAAGGGACCATTTATAGCATCCACTTTTTACTGCAAACATGGGGCTGCACTTCGGTGTGCCTAGTCGTCTATACTAGCAGTGTGTGGGCAGACAGATTCTTGACCCTCACCATCACTAACCTGCCCTCACCCAACCCAGCCTGCCACACTGATTTATATACCTGCCATTACCAGAGGGGACTGGGCAGATGTGCCTTTATAAATAAAAGCAGCAAGAAGTCTCGTGGGTTGGTAAGGCGCAGGGAAGAAGAAGAGTAAGGGTTGCCACCCATCCACTACTCGCTGAAGGGGCAAATTGTTGGGACGGACACACCTTACACCTCAGGTTTCAGGCCAACCCATGTATCACTAGTCTATACCCAAGTGATATTTTCAAACTTTTCCCCCCATGCACCAGCGTTAGCAAACCACAAATTCTTAACTTTAATTCAGACTGGGTTTTTTTTTACTTTTTAAACTGTTCTTTGTTGAATACTCAGAGAAATTACTTCTGCTGGCAAACAATACTGTCATGAAAATGTTCACAGAGCAGTTGTAAGTGTATAATTGCCCTGAAAAGCCTACTATGTGCAATAATAAATAGCTCATTATATTTCCTATAGAGCCAACCACGGCTAATGCTATCTGACAGATAAGGGACGTTTTAGTGGAGCATTTCAAATGCCATGGTGGTAAATGAGTCAATATAAGTAATGCTGCACATCCTTATTAGGATTTATTACTAACCTTCTCCAGGCCCAGTAGTCACGTTGGCTTCAATGTCTGGGCCGTAAGTGAAAGTCTTTGCCCGGATCCGGAAGCGATAAGTTACTCCTTCTGCTAAATCCTTTACTTTCATCCACAGGGGGCTGTTGCCTTTCACATCCACTGTCACAATCTTACTGATCCCTTATACAGGAAAATAAGGAAACAGAATGTGTTGGAAAGTATGTAGCAGACAGGAATGGGAAAGAGGGCTGCTTGTGTTACATTTCAAGGCACATTTACAAGTGCAAACCACTAAAATGTACACATAATGTTACCAGTATACAATACCAATTCCTTCTCCCTTTGTGGTACTGGTTTGTAAGCAGTCTGACGTGCAGCTGGATTATATGTGCACTTCAGAAAACCAAAGCAACGCATATGCCATTCCACCGGCCATTCACACTCTTGCCAGTGGGAAGGAAGCAAACTTTTATGCGGTTATGTAATAAAAGGCAATAAATTTGCACTGGAGCAGTGATCCATAGCAACCAATCAGCAGGTAGCATTTAATGTACTTGTTTCAACGCAAACATCTTATTGGGTGTTACAGCAAACCAACAGGTCCTGGGTAAACTTAGTGCCGTTTATTACACATAAGGGTTTACCACATTATTTGTGGTTTTTGAATTATTTAGCTTTTATTCAGCAATTCTCCAGTTTGGAATTTTAGCAGCTATGTGGTTGCTAGGGTACAAATTACCCTAGTAACCAGGCAGTGGTTTGAATGAGAAACTAGAATCTGAATAGGAGAATTAGAAAGATAAGTGTAAAAAGTAACACAGTGAAACTGTATCCTCAAAGAGCAGTCAATTTTTGGCTGCCGCAGTCAGTGACCCTCTTTTGAAAGCTTGAAAGGCTTGAGTCAGAAGAGGAAGGCAAATAATTCAAAAGCAATAATAAAAAATGAGGACCAACTTCGTGCCAAGAACTGGCCTTTGTGAAACATACTAAAAGTTAACTTAAAGGTGAACCACCCCTTAAACAATATGTTCCTGTGTTGCTTTCAGGGTTCCCTTAAAGGAACAGTAACACCAAAAAATGAAAGAGCTTTAAAGTAATAAAAATATAATGCACTGTTGCCCTGCACTGGTAAAACTGGTGTGTTTGCTACAGTAACACTACTATAATTTATATAATAAGCTGCTGTGTAGCCCCGGGGGCAGCCATTCAAGCTGGAAAAAAGGAGAAAAGGCACAGGTTACAGGTTGTAGAATACAGAATAGTGTTTTATCTGTTATCTACTATGTGCCTGTGCCTTTTCTCCTTTGAATGGCTGCCCCCATGGCTACATAGCAGCTTATTTATATAAATTATAGTAGACTTTCTGAAGTAAAAACACAACTTTTACCAGTGCAGGGCAGCAGCACATTATATTTTAGTTACTTTTATACACTTTCATTTTTTGGTGTTACTGTTCCTTTAAAAATCTAGTGAATTGAACATGTTATGGGTGTCATGCACATTGGGGTGCCACATTATCCATGATCTGTAAAAATGGCAGTCAGTTTATATGACGCCATTTGCACAGATTATGAAACTAAAGCTGAAAGCTTGTGTGTAATATAATAAAGTGGAAGGTTATTTTGTGTCCGCATTAAACTGGGTGCAAATAGCAGTGCGCACTGTCGGACTGGAATATGTTGTGGGATAAAACATGATGACTTGCATTTGTTTTAATACCTTGAGCATTAAATGAGCTGTATAGTCTGTAAAATAGTATAGTTAGTATTTTAATGCTGCCAGCCATCCATGTCTTGCATTAAAGGAACAGTAACACCAAAAAATGAAAGTGTATAAAAGTAACTAAAATATAATGTGCTGCTGCCCTGCACTGGTAAAAGTTGTGTGTTTACTTCAGAAAGTCTACTATAATTTATATAAATAAGCTGCTCTGTAACCATGGGGGCAGCCATTCAAAGGAGAAAAGGCACAGGCACATAGCAGATAACAGATAAAACACTATTGTATTCTACAGAACTTATCTGTTCTCTGCTATGTAACCTGTGCCTTTTCTCATTTTTTACAGCTTGAATGGTTGCCCCCATGGCTACACAGCAGCTTATTATATAAATTATAGTAGAGTTACTGTAGCAAACACACCCGTTTTACCAGTGCAGGGCAACAGTGCATTATATTATTATTTTAAAGAGATACTGACACCAGAAATTAAACCTATTTTTACATCTATCATAACATTGTCTTTGCATGACCTTCATTTTTGCCAGTAAAGTATTTGCCCAATGCTTTTATATTACCTGTCTGATCCCCCATGTTCCCCTATGAGGGGGGCAGCCATATTTGTCCAGCAGGAGGCCGTTAGCATTAGAAGCTATAACTGACAGGTTGGGAAGGGATAGTCAGGTTGGCAAAACAGTCAGGTTTAGGAACTTCAAGTAACAATTATTTACAAAAGCAAATCTCTCAGTGAAAATCAATCAACATGACCTATAGGCAAATTTTTATGTACATTCATATTTTGAGGAGTCATTTTTAAGTGTCAGTATCACTTTAAAGCTCTTTAATTTTTTAGTGTTACTGTTCCTTTAACTTAGACACTTTCCTTCCACGTTGCTTATTGCCCCACTTTTCTTTCTTGTTTGGTATTCATTGCCCCATACCCCCATGTCACCTGATATCCATGTTGCCCACTGCAAAATATATACTGAAACACTAGTTGCTCTATCCAGCAAATGTCTCTGGTGAGACTGACGTGTTTGGCTGCAACCCACACCCTCATTGCAACAGTTTTTTTGATTGCTGCCTATGGAACGGCTCCTGCAACAAATTAACACTATGCTGTTTGAAACTGACCATTTTCCAGACAACAAAATAATTGTGCTTACCATCTACAGGTGTGCAAGGCTCATAAACCAGCCTGTATCCCTCCAGAATACCATTGGGGTAAATGGGTGCATCCCAGGATACATTGACAGAAGTGGTGGTTAATTCACTAAATCTGATGGATGCAGGAGCACTGGGTGCTAGGAGAAAAAGTGACATGATAACATGCTTGATTAACCCATTATAGAAGGAGTAGAACCAATTTGCATTTTTGGAGACCATTATAGAGCCTATTCACAAAAGGCCCAGACACAATTCTTATGGCTTATGGCTATGGTATCACAATTGTATTGCTTGGGGCTCATTTAGTAAGCAATTACATCCAGGGCCTTGCTATACTCTGCATCTCCGGTTGGATTGAAAACCCAGTTCAAGAGAGCATTGTCAGTAGGTACAAGTCAGCCCTGGTAAAGACAGGGTTCCCTACTACCATACTCTTTGGAAAATACCAAACATGTCTAAATGACGTGACAGTTTAGGGAGCAGGATAGGGAATGCATAAATGCCTTCCCTGCCCCCATAAATACACTCCTGCTGAATACAAAAAATCATGGCAATTTGTACCTATTTTCTCACTTTGCACCCTGACCAGCACTTTGTAAACCAATATATCACCTATTAAGTTTTACATACGTATTAAAGGTCTGCAAGTTACACAGGAACACACATCATGTCTTTTGACTTTCTAACTGCCAGTCTGCCCAAACTTTTCCTGTCATATCTGTCACCTATATAGAAAGCTATAAGAAAAAATGGGCAACTACTCTTGCATGAGACTAAAGCATTAACAGGTATGCCTATAGGCTGCACCTTGCCAATACTGAGAGATCCTCAAAGAGATGGTAAGAGAAGGCTGGTATTTTTCTCAGATTAGTAACATATGTCTACAAGTCACATGACCTATGGGAAGTAATGTAAGTAGTTGCAGGTAGGTATATATAAATATTCTATGGTGAATATATATTTTCAATCCTGTACTGACTTGTATATTTGTTGTAGGGTTGTTTACATCACTGCTCCTTTAAAACAGTTTTGCCCTTTGCCCCATATTATTATTATTAAATAAAGTGTTCCCTTTGTTTGCAATGCCTGCAGAATCTGCTCATATTCACGCTTAGCCCTTCTCCCCATGCTGTCTCACACTGGCTTTCCCAACAAAAGGGAATGTTACCAGACCAGTCTAACCCTAAAGCATTTGGCACTATGTCTCACCACCAGCTTACTGCAGCCCCTATTATTAAATGTCTAAAAACAATCTTGTGATCACACGAGGGCCAACGTGGGAATTTTTAATCCTTATCCCCACCTCCCCTTCTTGACATGGGAGCTCTAAACTTGTTTCTATTAAGAGCAAATGGCATCACAGCCGATGAGGCTCTTGCAAACTGGCTGGCACTGTGATGCACAGCAGTGACTCGAGGCAAGAAGACTAATGTGACATTGGCAGAGCAGCTTGGTGAGAGGAGCACTACCTACACTGGCACATTTTTTTTATTGCACATGTATAGAAAAAAACATATACCTTATTTATATGTTAGGTATACATTCCATAAATGACTGATTATGGGTTTGTAACAGGAACCTGTGGCCCCCAGGTATAATCAGGTTAGTGAAACCTCAGCAAATTTTGACACTTAAATAAGAACATTTCAGTGCCGTATATTCCAGGGCATCTACTTCCTACTGATTAATATAAATCCCAACAAGTTCCTCCAGCTGGAGGTTCTGTCGTAGCTTCTCACCAGCTTGCTGCGTCTGCCCACGAATTGGCTGGCCCCTGGGTCCGTCTCCTGCGGCATTAAAAGCAGCAACACTTATCAGGTACGTGGTGTAGCCAGTCAGGTTCTTGAGTTTGACTCCAGTCTCTGGTAGGAACAGTGTCCGCACCTTCTCTGTCTCATTCTTACGCAGAATTTCCCAGTAAAAAATCTGCAGGGGAGACAGAGACGAAGGTAATAAATAAATTAGAGAGTGAATAGGATATAGTGAAAGCCACACAAACAGTACGCAATTTCCTTAGCCAGGGGCAAAGACATGTGAGTGTGCTTGTATATATATATACAAGAAACAAACAAAGCACACCCTATAAAGGCTCAAACGCCCAAAGGTCCAACGTTTCAAACATTGACTGTGCTGTTCCTCAGGGACAAACCTTGTGCGGCTCACTGTCTGTGTGTGTATATATATATTTATATATTTCAGGTCAGATATCGGTCGGGCATGCCTGTTGTTGCTGCCCCATGGAGCGGTTCAGTCGCCCGCAATCACATCACATCGGACTAACTGCTCCGAAATGCCTTTCCTACTATTGTAGGCCATCGCGACTCCTATTGTTGCCCATCGCATTGCTTTTGTGAAGTTGCGCAAAGTTTCCTTCTGCAGGCAACTTCTCACGACTTTGGAATAACAAAGCAAAGCAATGGCCTTTCCACCAGTGACTGTTGCTGGCGGAAGGGCATTTCAGAGCAGTGATAGCAGAGATCTGAACCTTTCTGTGGCTCCTTAGCCTAAATGAGTGGATCTGCCAGTGTACAGCTAGTTTTAGATCTATAGTTAGGTGAGCGTTTATATTACAGGTATGGAGGCACTGACTGGCTTGGTTCAGCCTTTGTGTATTGCTCCACATTAAAGCAATATTTTGCCTTGGCCCAGGGGCTAACAATTGAGTAGCTTTCTTTACTGAAGGCTATAGATTATATATTCTGTTGGCTCCCTCTTCTGTCCATTATTGGGGATAGCAAGAAAATACTTGCCCTCAATACAGTATAGCATTTCACTTTTATTCATGTTTGAAAAACATTCCTTCTAGTGTAAAATCCCATCAATCCCTAGCAGTTGTTTAGATGAGCCTAATATGAATTTAAATTACAGAGACATTATTGTAACAGATTTCAGAGCAGCAATTAGAATGGCAGGCCTCACCAAGGACACTATTTGAATGCATTTTTGATAGAGCTGATACTATTGCAATAGATGCCATGATACATTCTGTGCTATAGTTTGGGCCTGGCCCATTGCTTACATTGAATAGGGTTCCTGTAGCAAGCTGCACAAATGGGGTCAGTTCTCCTGACTTTGCCTATTTATATACTGCTGGCCTTTGTTTCAAAAATAATCTTATTTTGCCAAATTGGGTGGGTGGTTTTCTGAGTTAAACCAGTATATGGCACTATGAAAAGACTGTTGCCCAAAAAAGTATGACTGATATGAAAAAATATGAAAATGAAGGTTTATTTCTTTATTTAACACAGTGTCTTCTTTACTGTGCATCTCCAGAACTTCCCTTCTAGAGCAGGGGCATATGATTGCCATCTCACAACACTGCATTATTGACAGTAATACCTTATATCCCTGGATGTCTCCATTCTGAGCTTCAAGAGGAGGGGGCTCCCATGTAACATCTAGTTGCACCGCTGTGGTGCTTGCTATTGCGATATTTTGGGGTGGAGCTGTGGGCACTGAAAAGGGAAAAAGAGAGAGGAATTGTAAGACTGGCAAAGACATTGCATTAATACAACAATGTGGACTGAGAAAACTTTACCGGAAAGTAATAATGTATGAGGCATAGGGTGCTGCTATTAGCCAATTAGCCACATACAGATGGGTGGCATCTTATTCCAGAGGGAACTCACCTGCCTCACCCACAAACACTTCTTGAGGAACGCTGGAAGGCCCCTCGCCCGCTGCATTGTACATGCTCACCCGAATCTCATATCGCTTGTGCTTGTTCAGATCTAAAGAGAAAGACGCAATTCAGAGGCAGTGCTCGTATGCTACAAACTGAGAAACTGCAACAGAAAAGTTGCAGGCTCCTAAAACCTGATGCCTTTCATCAATGTCAATGGAAAAACCAGCATGTAAGGCACAAGAGTAATATACTGTCACCTGTCCCCAGGTTTGTCACTAACTTTACCAGGAAACAATTCCCAGCGTGATGTTGCCATGACCCCATCCCCAGAAACCTCACAGTAACCAGTCCCCTCTTGCTGTACCCTGCTCATCTGATGGCAATAGCAAGACCCAATCTACTTACTGCCCCGTGAATATGTGCTTCCACCTAGCAAAACAAACAGGTTATGGCCCATACTGAGTGGCGCAGAACTTACTGTCCAGCTCGTATTGAGTGAGGGTCGGTTCGCTCAGGTTCCGCATCATGTAGGAAGCTATAAGGATGTGAAAAGAGTAAAGGAGAGGACGGAGGAGATGGGAGAATGATATGGCAGAGAAGGAGAGAATAGAGGGAGGACAAAGCGGTAAGTGCCTGTTAGTTACACATCACATACAGACAAACAAACAAACGTGCAAGCCTTATATAGCCCTGGAATTAACTGCCTAGCACCACTTATCTGTCATTGCTAGTAGCACTGACCTATATTAGCCACCTACTGTGCCTTCTCTATGGCAACTGAGGCATGCACCCTGGAAATACTTCATGCTGTTTCCCTAAAAAATGCATTCTATTGTTTAATACAAAATAAATATAATATGTGCAAGTCTTGAACCCTTGTTCATTAACCCATACAATCCAATATGATCTAGTACAATTAACGGAATAGCAGAAGCATACACGCTGCCTAATCCAACAGCAGCTCCTGACAGAGGCAGGTAATGTGCAGGGAGTCACAGAGGGACTTTTCCCCTATATATCAGATTGAGAACCCCACAATTCTATTAACTGTAGGACCACCTCCAGAAATCCACGTGGCTTTATCTGTTCACCTTAATAAGCCCTATTACTGGGCCATACATACTGCACATCCATACACACACCAAGACCCTGGGAGCACTCTTGCCTCCAATAATGGCCCTGATCCAGTGGAACTCTTCAACCTTAGATAAGTGCACCCCATAGGCTGGCCATATACATACCAATAATACTGTACAATCATACAACTATTGGTACCTGTATGGTGGCCCGCTGATCGGCCAGGTTTCAATGTTTTAATCTGCCAATGCACCATGTCGGCCAACAGAAGCTTTTCCAATTGTTCACATCCTTTGAACAAGCAATTGGAACAAAAGGAAGGCAGACATAGCTCATTTATAAACACTGGGCAAATTTGCATCTGGGCAGTAACCCATAGCAACCACTCAGTGGTTAGATTTTTCCAGCCAGCTCCAGGTTGAATACTACAAGCAATCATCTGATTGGTTGCCATGAATGACTGCCCAGGTGAAATTGGCTGATACCTATTGGTGCATGTATGGTAAGAAACAGAAATGTGCCACTATTTTAAAGGCAAATAAAAGATTTTGAGCCACTGCTAAAATGTTCTTTTGTAATACTGATGGTTAAGGGTGCAGCTTAGTTGCCCGCAGGCCCGGCCTGGCAATATGTGGATACTGGCAAATGCCAGAGGGGCTGCTGTAAGATGCTATAGACAGTCACTGTTTATTGGGCTTATGGGGGCTGTTTGGGTCTCTGTGTAACTGAAATGTCAGGGTCTATTTTGTATCCCGGTTCAGACCTGATCATCCGCAACAAATCTGCTCTACCATGGGGGACTAAACTCCTGAGTATTCTGTCCGATCAACTTTGCTTTTCCAAAGTCACCCGAAGTATGCTGCATTTAATTAATGAGGTAGAATCAATTCTAAAAACATTTTTTTATTAATTTATACATGTTACACTTCAAATTCGCAGTTAGAATTCTTGCTCCTGCCCAATCAACAAGCTCAATCAGACACTCGCACCATACATTTCTCACTAGTCATATATCCTTCTATGAGATTATTTCCTGCAATTTACTGGTACTACAGTATATCTTTTGAGATACGGCCCTGACAAGGGAATTCAACTGTCATCTGCACAAGGCAATCAATTTGCCCCGACGGGCTGAGCTGGCAGCGTCTCCACGTAATGGCAGACATAATCTCGTCTACAGTTGCTTAGAAAAATGGCCTAAACCCCCAATATAAATTTGCTGATAATGAAAAAGTAAATTTGCCTCAGAACTGTCTAGAAAACAAATTAGAACTGTAAACAGAGGAACAAAGAGGTCAAGTAACGGCTGTGATCTGCTAAAGGCGCTGCTGCGACGCACGGAAACACTGCGCACGGAAGCAAGTGATTAATTAGCGGAGTTGCAACACACAATTTACACATAGAGGAGCTGTTTTGGAGGTGTGGAAAGCTATTGCCAGGCCATTAGTTAATGGAATACCTCCTAGACAAGCAATGCCTGTGCAAATAAACAAAGAAGTACGAGAGTAGTTGGGGGGATGTAAATAAAGGTGCATAATGTACTCCAATGACTGCCAACAACCAGACTTCCCATCAAACAGGAGACCTACTAATCGTTATGGGTTATTAGACCCTGTGCAATTATATTTCCCCATAAATGGAATTAAAAACTAAACGGCATGGTTTACATACAGGGTCGTACTGGGGGGTGCAGGGCCCACCGGGGCTCCCGCCCCAGCCAGCCGTGTTCCCTACCCCCCCAACCCCCCCGCAGGGCCCCCACCCGACGTCCTCCCTGAGCGCGTATAAACTGAACGCATCAGGGCAGGAACAGTCAGAAGGGGAAGCGCCGGCAAAGGTCGGACTGGGCCGCCGGGGCCCACCGGGATTTTTCCCGGCGGCCCAGTCCGACCCTGTTTACATATATCCACCTGTATCATTTACTGTAAAATTGCTCTTCTGAGCACTCTTGCAGTTTTCATTATTATTTTCTTTTTGATTTCATGACAGTAGTTAATTGCTAATATCATGTACTGATCCTTGAAGCTTCTCCTGGTGCTTCTCTGCCCAGATATATGGTAAAAGATGAATTTATTGATGTAGGAAGTGTCTCTTGATGCTTCTCTACTGAGAGCTCGAGCTTCTGACTGGATTGGATTCAGTGCAGTAAGTGTCACCTGATGCTTCTCTGTTCAGTTCTCGATTCAATTCTGTCCAGGTCTAGATTGGCAATGTCTGGATTCTGGCATTTGTAAGATGCCATTAACAGTCCCTATTTATCGTTGGGGCTGTTTGGACCTCCGTGCGCTTGAAATACCAGGGTCTATTTTGAACCCCAGCCAGGGCCTGGTTCTATCTCTTGTTCAGCAGAAATACTGTTCATCATTCTGAGGCAATCAGAGCATCAACTCACAAGTCAACATAATCTAATCTAATTATTTTGCTATATTGTGTTAGCTTACTTTGATCAATCATGATTTCTCTAGGTGTATTACATATAAACATGAGTTGATAACAGACACTGCTGTGACTGCCACATACTGAAATTTGTTCATTTTAATACCGATGGTTAAGGGTGCAACTTAGTTGCCTGTAGGCCCAGCCTGGCAATCTGTGGGTTCTGGCAAATGCCAGAGGGGCTGCTGTAAGATGCCATAGACAGACACTATTTATTGGGTGCATTAGCAGGGTGGAACCTATGCAACTTAAGACAAGGGAACTATGCCAAGGATTTAATGTAACTTTTGTGTTTTGGCTTTTCCGGGGTATTGCCTGTCACTTACCAGTTAGCTCTGCCCACTTTGCACCGGGGTTATTGATGCTTTGCATAGTGAAACTCCTTAGTCCATCATAAGCAAGTTCACGGAAGCGGATACAGAACCCTAGGAGGATTCCATTAATCCTGTCTTCAGCTGGAGCCTAAGCAAAGGGAATTATATATTTATTTAATACTGTTTGAAAATAAATATTCCCTTTACACCATGGAAATGTCTTGCACACCCACATTTTATACCAAGTGTATATATATATATATATATTATAAAGTATGTTGCTAAGAGAAATGTAGGTTGTGCAGCTCTGTAGCGGCTACTTATTGGTGAGAGACCTAAACTGCACTGTAACTATATATACAAGAAAGGGCTGTTACCTGCCAGCGAATCAACACAGAGGTAGTAGTGTGAGGATTTACAGAGAGTATTGTGGGAGCTTCACCCGGGGCTGAAAAATCAAGGTAAAGTAAATAAAAATCAATTGCATTAAATCAATTGTATGTTTTTCTTAATTATAATATATCTCAATGGCAAATGGTATAACATTTTCTTGACTATATAAATATGTACATAAACTGTAATAAAATAAATCTATAAGGGGGGATTTTCAGGTATTGTATTCTCACAGTAAACAGTAAGGGTGAAGAGAATTAGGGCTGTGACTAATCTCCCCGAGTTGCCATCCCACCGGCTAGAATGTAAATCGCTAGTGGGATGGCATGCGCTGTGATTTGCTGAAGTCGCGGAAGTTGCCTCGAGAGGAAACTTGCGCGATTTCAGTGAAATGGCGCCGCCGCGTATGCCATCCCACCGGCGATTTACATTTTTGCCGGTGGGATGGCAACTCGGGGAGATTAGTCGTCCGCGAACAGGGAGATTTGTCACGGGCGACTAATCTCCCCGTGTGCCAGAGCCCTTAGAGCTACTAGTAGCAGCTACTTTTTCACAGTAACTAATCTCCAGAAAATACCCTGCCATAGACAATACCTAGAATTGCCTCTGCTAAAACACACAAAGAGACAGTTAATGATCAGCATTGTCCATTTTAGTAGCCGTGACAAGTAGCTATTAGTAGCTCTGTGTATCTTCACCCTAATGGTAAAGACACATGGAGCTACTTAGTAGCAGCTACTTGTCACGGCTACTAAACATCAGAAAATACCCTGCCATAAACCATACCAAGAATTGCCTCTGCTCAAACACAATTATCAGTAAATGATCAGCATTGCTTATTGCTGTAGCCATGACAAGTAGCTGCTACTGGTAACTCCATGTGTCTTCACCCTAAGATTTCTGTGAGTGTTACAGCCAGATAAAGGCATGCTGAAATCACTCACCTGCCTGCAGCGTAGTAAGAGCTTCTGATTCCTCGCTGTATTCACTGTCACCAATGTCATTGGTGGCTTTCACTCTGAACTTGTAAGAGGTAAATGGCTTTAAGCTGAATAAAAGAAACAGAGAGTGACACACAGCCTTTCGCCGTAGATGCATCAGTAAGTTAAGGCGCACCCCTGCTAGTGGTGACTGTTCTTATGGGCACTGCTCAGTCTACCAGATGGCGAGCACACTAATATGTCATTCACAGAAGAGTGCATAGCCCTGGCATTCAGCCAATGGTCTCTCACTGGGCATCAATGTTTAATAGATAGAATAATACATCAAAACATTCTTCTGTTCTAAGACAATGTTTACTTTGTCTTACAGGAATCACCTCTGAGCCTGGCAGGCGTTCTTCTTCCTAGGCCTCTAGTACCGTCTAGCAAAGTGGGAAAATTATACAATAGGTTTTTAGGCCAGATATATGAAAGAAAATGTAAACCTTAAAACTAAACTATTTATAGTGCTATTCTGTGCGCTTTTGGAATTTACCGTGATTTTTAAAATTGTTTTTAAAGATATACTGTATATGTATGTTTCTAATATAATGAATTCTGTAACAACAGCGCCACCTAATGGTACTGCGCTGCAAGTTGGAGTGATATCCCCCCCCTCCCAGCAGCCGATCAGTAGAACAATGGGAAGGGAGCAAGATAGCAGCTCCCAGTAGGTATCAGAATAGCACTCAGTAGTAAGAAATCCAAGTCTGGCTTGGGACTCCTCCAGTTACATGGGAGTAGGACTGTTTGCTGGACCCCCTCAGATTTTTTGCAGGGGGGACCAAGTAAGGCTACTGGTGAAGACAAGACAATCCAATTGGGTTTATTCAATCTTAAAGGGCAATTTCACCTTCATTAGCAAAACTGTAATAACACATAAAACTAGAACCAAAACCCCCACAAATGTGTTCAAACGTAACATAACCTGCCAAATTTTCTAAAATGGGAGAAGTATTTTGGGGTTGCTTTCACCAAAATGGGCGTGGTCAAAAAAATTTGCCACGCTACACCTTGCATTTTTTTTTTGTCCTTCTTTCCATTTTTCAAATGTTAGGAGGTATGTTACATGTATCCAATGTTAGAAATTATGTAGAAAATCTATGTAGCCCTTGAATCGTTAGGGTCCATTTAAAATATCTTGGAAGGCCATGTAAAGCTTCAGGGTTCCTAGTTGGGGAGCTCGGCTCTATATAATCTATTCTATATCCTGGGGATGGTGAGAAAAAATGTCTGAATTATGCAAGATTTCTGGCATTTGTGCCTACTTCTTTCCACCTACCGGTCCACAACAGCGGATGTGGAATTGTGGCTAATGGTTGCTGAGTGCACCACCCACTTTCCTTTGGGCAGTTCCAGGGTCTGGATGGTGTAATATCGCACAGGGGAGAGACCATCACTGCCTGGATCCCAAGACAAGAGGACAGTGCGGGCCTTGACATCTTCCTGTAGAACTGTAGGCTTACTGGGCGGCTGAGGGCGGTCTGTAGCAATGAGAAGACACCTTAAAATTAGTGAACATTTTATATAACAACAAGGGCCATGATTGCCATAAACACAGATAAACAAACCTCTCTTCTCTGTGGTCACCACCAGAGCTTCAGCTGCTTCTCCCCAGCCTTTGCGGGTCTGTGCTGTGATCCTGAAGAGGTAGATGGACTCAGGTCTCAGAGCAGTGGCTGTGTACTGGCGCACACTTGGATTCAGCACTTCTACAGTAGCGGTGTTTGCATTTGTTGCATTAAGTCGGTGAGTGATCTGATAGGCTGGGGACACACACAAGGCAATAATTATACAAAGAGAGCATTTGGCTTCTAAATCGGGACAATGTGTACAATAGGTATTGTTTGGGGTGTGCTCTGATTTTACGCACATAAGAAATATACTGAAATATATTTGCACCTTGTTTAAACAAAAAGTATTGATATATTTAAGGATCCTGCTGGCTACTGGAATGTTGCCCAAACTGGGGGAAAAAATATGGGGAAATTGACTACCACTAAGCTGTACTTACCCAAAATGATTCCATTGGGGGCAGCGGGCGGCTGCCAGATCAAGCGCACACTGGTGGTCCTTACTTCTGGAAATAGAATTCCCACCGGTGGGCCTGGCACTGAAAAACAAAACATCAGTGGGTCAGACCAATATGGACCATAGTTACACACTCCCATATCTGGCATCAGAGTTTACTAACTAATGTACCATCAGCATAGAGAGATTTAGGAGCTCAAATAGAGTATGACTCTAGGTCCCACCCTGATGCTTACCATTTTTCCAGAGGGAAATTCTATGTTGTGGAAGAACTGTTCGCTGACAACACAGAGCAAATACTGACATGTGTCATTTACCCCTTTACCATACAAAGAAATGGTGTTATAACGGTGAAATAATGACCCAGGATAGCTACACTCTGCACACTACTATACAGTATATAAAATAAAGCGGGGTGCATAGTGGAAAGCATTTGTTACACAAGCTTCAGTATTGCACTTACACTGTACCAATAAAAGAAAGATGATCCCGCCAAAATGTCTACCGTGAAGCATCCAATCTACTTCACAAGAAGCCAACAGTAGGGGGAGTAGTACTACTCATCCATTCCAATATGTCGATTTCCTCAGGCTCATAATAATAATAAGTTGGCTCTTACTGCCCCCCTTGCATACCAGAGAGCCAGCTAGTACAGTACATAGTGTCCCTATTGCAGAGTGGATTTCATGTTCTTTTCTACACTTCATGGGAAACACTGTTGCTAGATAAGCTCACTTGCATCCATTTTTTAATAAATCCTTTATTTTGCACATCTTTTTGTGCTAATATGCACTCTTCATACTGTCAGAGCACAGCCAATGCAATCAAATGAATTAATGCATTGTAACTTACTCCAGGCAAGCAAAAAGTATAGATCCCCAGCATAGAAGGAAAAAAAACATGCTGGAACCTATAATCTGCCCCATTTACAGCACTGAATTGCATTGCATTAGCGCATGAGCCGCTTATATTTCAATGGAGTATACTGCAATAATATTTACGTGTATATTGTTATTTAATGCTTTCAGACAGATACACTGAGATGGAGTACAAGCTTCCTCTACTGGAAAAGGAAAATAGCATCTTATGTTCAAAAAAGAATACCCTGTATTACAAGCAGTTATATTGTGACTATAGGTTTGATTCAATGCTGAACCAATGTTTAATGATGTTTGTATCTTCTCTGTCTCACTGGTACTCTTACCGTCATCCAGCGTTCTCTCCAGTATAGCCGGTGTGCTGGCAGCTCCATCGCCGATTCTTGTGAATGCCAGGACCTGAATCTCATAGAGAACATATTTGCCAAGGCCAGAGAGCTGGGCACTGCGGGATGAGTTACCCTCTACAAGCCAGAAATGTGTAGAAGTGTCAGAGTCCTTTTCCTTATACAGAACCTGAAAGAAAAATCAGAATATGGATCACACTCAGACAAGGTAAAGACATGATCATCATTGCAATGCAGTTCCTCTAGTCATTTCTTTACAAGTAGCCATGATGCAGTCATTATTTTTCTTTTTATATTCCAGTTTAATGGAACTGTTTCCAAATAGATTTTGGAAACAAGTATCTCACTAAACTATGAATCAGATTTGCCGCTGGCTTTTGTTGGATTAAGCTGCTTACCTTATACCCCAGAATAAGGCCATTCCGTTCTGGCTCTGGAATCTCACTCCAGCGTACTAGAATGCTGCTTGATGTTGTGGCCAATGCAGAGACATTGGTGGGACCAGAAGAAGGGACTAAAATTAAGGGAGAAAAGAGTGTGGTATCTTAGTCTGGAAAATAACATGAATGTACACTGATTATGGTAACTCTATACTGAGGAGCTCAGATAGCTACCCGATTCTCTGGTCCTCGCCGTAATCACAGGGCTCCAGGGCCCAGCACCAATAGCATTGAAAGCCTGAATCTGCACCGCATACTCCGTCCATTCCTCTAGGTCCTCAATGGTGTACTCCCTCTCAATGCGATCGTAAATGACATGGGTGAATGGTTTCCCTTTTTTGTCCAACCTGGCGTAGCGGATTTTGTAGCCCACAGAATCTGGGTTTCCATTGTACTCCATTTCTGGCAGTGGCTGAGGGGGGAAGAAAAGATGTCAAGAAAAATAGGCGAAAAAAAAAAAAACTAGGGTAATGTGTAATGGAACTGGGAGAGGTGACACTGAGGAACCTATTCGTTGGCTCTCATATCTAGGTATGTGTTGCCTCCACGGATTCAGTTAATACACATATTTCCCTCTACCTTAAGTTTTTACTTAAATCTTCATTGGCAGATGTGGGTATAAACCCCACTATCTCTCTGCAGTATAACTTAAGCCTCCCTGTTTTGTGCAGCTATTACAGAAATAACCAATTAGCCTTGGCCTGTCTAATGTAGTTTAAATAATATGAGCTAATTTCTAATGTGTTATGGGTTATTGCTCTATAAAGTTGCACCTATATAAGCAAATGAGAGTCAGGGCCACACTGGCTGTGCATGCCCTTTTAGCAGGATGCTATACTGAATATTTGCGGCTGTCAGTGCAAGTACAGGGAGAGAAGATGTCTCAAGTGATTCTGCAGTGAGAGCAGAACAGGTGTTTTGGGCATGCACAGTAACTAATAAAATTGATCAGACAGTAAATATCAGCATATAAAACAGCAGCAGCGCTATTTGCACAGTCTGTCACGCTGTCGCTGAGCCGAGGAGCTTCTTGTTTGGCAGGCACACAGATCTCATAGCCAAGGCAAGCTACAAAAACACAATAAATATATTGTGGTTCAATGTCTTGACTAGTATGGTTCCATGTCCTGATACTTACCACCCAGCGCACCCATAGGCTGGTCTGGCTGGCAGTACGCAGTGTCTCATTAGCTGGGAACATAGAGGGCGGAGCCTGTAGGGTCTGGATCCTCCGAGAGGGTAGACTTGGGGGGCTGGTACCCACAATATTCACCTGTCGCATGCGGAAGCTGGAAGGAGCAAGAATCACACTCCTGGGTCAGCAAGTAACATCAGACTGGCAAATTACTATTTAGTAGATATCACTAATTCTGGCATTCATTTAGATTAACACAATAAAAAAGCCTGCAAATCAAAATGTTCTAAATCATTTCCAGAACCCCAATATATCTCATATATACAGGTAAGAGACTTTTTATCCAAAATGCTCGGAACCTGGGGTTTTCCATATAAGAAGTATAAAGAATAGAAATGGCTGCACCCCCCCCCCCCCACACACCCACACACATTAGATCAGTTTAGGCAGGACACACGGGATAATGTGCAGACAAAGAAACACCATTGCTGGTCCCTATTCAGACTTTAGCCAACTGCACCATTACCCTAACTTATACCAGGTGAAATGATCATCCAAGAGAATAAGAGAAATATGTAATTAATAAAATTAATAACATCAAAATAAGCATCAGTATTAGCGTTACCAGATCACCCCCCGCTGCTCATATCCACCACCCAAATTATTATAAGAAAGATTCCATAGAGTTACAGCGGCCCCACATCCCTAATTGTAATTTAAGGGGGGAGGAAGGGTGTTGATGCGGGGGTACTTTGTTTGAAGGGTAAGGGCACACTTGATGTGCATTTTAGGTGCGAGGGTGAAACGATCGCAATTGGGGGTGTGGGGCCGCTGTACCTCTATGGAACCTTTCTTATATTAATTTGGGTGGTGGATATGAGCAGCGGGGGGTAACGCTAATACTGACGCTTATTTTGATGTGGTTGCGCATCTCATGTTCTAGCTTAGTAGGAGGAGTATAGTCAGTTTATAGCATGCACCCTGGCCACTGTCAGCATCAGACTGTAACCAACACTCAACTTTGTTTCTTTTTTTGGTGATAAGGTGGCTATATTTGTTGCAAGACATGTGTTGAAGTGTGGAGGGTTTGAAAATTAGTTTGCTACATGAGTTGTGACTATTAGCAACAGTAGCTTAAGCATACTAAAGAAAGTTACAGGACATCCCACAGTGAATGTAAAGGTTGTGGCTCACCCTACACGATTTTTAATTGGGATCGAATTTGCTATTTTTATCTAGTACAAATAAAGGCTAAGTTTTATTAAATACTTCTTTCTCTATTTTTCTCGGATGATCATTTCACCTGATACAAGTTAGGGTAATGGTTCAGTTGGCTGAAGTCTGAATACGGACCGCCAGCAATGGTGTTCTCAGTTTTTCCATATTAGGAGTCTCTAAGTCTACTAAAGTCCGGCATATATTTGTATCACTAGGTCAGGATATAATCACTGCTATATCATTTTGAATTGGTCCTTTAATCATGTTGATCCATCAGCTCCCTGACTATTGTACTGAAAATCAGAGCCAGTGTTACCCAGTGTTACCCAGTGTTACCCAATGTTACCCAGTGTTACCCAGCGTCGGACTGGGACCCCAGGGGCCCACCAGAAAACCTTAGACCCTAGGCCCACTCTCTGAACAATTTTTCCTCCTTTACTTACTCAACCTTTTTATTCTCCTAGTCTCTTTTATTTAAATGCAAACATCTATTCTTCCATCTATCTCTCCTCTTTGTTCCCATTCAGAAATAGGGAATGACCATGAAACAGGCCAAATGGTCAGGAGCAGGTGTTACCCAGTGTTAGCCAGTGGTACCTGTAGTAGTTATAAGGTCGCAGTCCTGACACACCCAGAGATCTGGCATTAGGTTCATTAGCCAGCTGATAAATAAGTACCCAGTCGTCTGACTCAGTAGGATTGCCAACCTAATATAGAGATACAAAGCAGCATTAACATACACAGTGGCAAGGGCATTACACACAGCATTACATGGGCTGAGTAGCACAAAATGTATGTACAAATGACACTTTTTACAGAGCTACCCTATATATCATGTCCATTCTGAATACTTTGAAACCTATTCCCTGTCTGAGAGTGCACTAATCACAGAAAGATCATCTTCTTATTAGTTTATCTGTGCATCTGACAGCAGTTAGTTAATGTCAATTGTAGATCAGGCACGCCGTGCACAGGGCTGTAACCCCAGGGGCAGCACGTCCTAGTAAATAATTACAAACAGGTAGATTTGTGCCCCGACCAATGTGGTGTTATACTGAGGACTCAAAGCAGCAGTTGCTCACTTAGTTTTTACCTTTCCTTCTTCTATAAAAAGCAGCCTTTAAATGAACAGGAAAACCAAAAATGTAAGTGTATCAAAAAGTTGTGTGTTTGCTTCAGAAACCCTACTATAATTTATATAAACAAAGCTCCGGTGTAGCCATGGGGGCAGCCATTCAAATTGAAATAGTGCAAAATGGCATTACTATGTAACCTTAGGGCTCTGGCACACAGGGAAATTAGTCGCCCGCGACAAAACTCCCTGTTCGCGGGCGACTAATCTCCCCGAGTTGCCATGACCCACCATCCCACCGGCGAACATGTAAGTCGCCGGCGGGATGGCACACGCGGCGGCGTGATTTCCCGAAATCGCCGAAAAAGACTCGCGAGTCTTACATGTTCACCAGTGGGATGGCGGGTCATGGCAACTCGGGGAGATTAGTCACCCGCGAACAGGGAGTTTTGTCGCGGGCGACTAATTTCCCTGTGTGCCAGAGCCCTAAAAGGTTATATATATAACAGATAACCTCTGTGAAACACCATTGTGTTCTACAGACTTTATTTGTTATCTGCTATGTAAACTGTGCCTTTTCTTCTTTTTTCCAGCTTGATTGGCTGCCCCTAAGCCTAAACAGCAGGATTTGTATATAAACTACAGTAGTCTTTTTGAAGCAAACACATAACTTTTACCATTGCAGGGCAGTGTTACTTTATGTTATATTTGCTTTAAAACAGATGTTTTCTTTTGGTGTTACTGTTCCTTTAATACATGGACACTTTGCTGTACTTCAAATACCAAGTCATACAGGGCTGGAGGAATAACAAAGATATTTGTTATGATTAGAGGGGTAGATAATAAAGTGTATGCATTCGCCTATCTGCCCCACCTGAGCTTCCACTAGCCACTTGGAGATCGAGGTCTTTCCATCAAATCCTGGTCGGAACTGAAGTGTGACTGAGCGGGACCCAATGTTACTGATGCCCAGATTAGATGGAGCGCCGGGCAGCTCTGAAGTGATAGAGGCAGAGAGAAATGAAATGCTGAGCACAGTAAAGCTGTATGCTAACTATGCATGGATATAGCTGCTCCATCACTGACCTGGTGGGACCCCTGAAGAGATAGTGGAGGAAGAAACCACACCCTGACCTTTGGAGGTCATCCCTGCCACCTGAATAGTGTAGGTGGTGAGTGAGGTGAGGCCGGTCACTCGATACTCCAGAGTGACATTGGGCAGGTAATGGGTGACCCGGGTGTTGGTTTGGTTAAACTCCTCCCACGAGATCTTGTACCCTGAAACATACAAAAAGTCCTAGGTCAGGTGAATTTGCTCAGAGGTGTTAAACACTGAAGTTCATGGTTACAGGGATCTTTTCATTAAGGGATGCATGATATATTAACATGTGCAAAATTTGCTCCAGGTCTAGTAACTGTAGAAACCATTTGCCAAAGGACAGTAAGTGCTATCTCGTGACTGCATGATTGCTAGGTGAGGGATCTCCAGCTATTGCTAACATCCATTCCATCAACCACAGCAAGAGTCATGGGATCTGTAGTCTGGGAAAGATGGATGCTCTGAGTACAAACTCTATTCACTATGATTTTAAGCTTTGTACGGAACTCTTGCAGCTGCTTCTGTAATGTTCTGTGGAAATGGGGCTAAAAATCAATATGGCTCTGACACAGGATTCCTGACACAAATGAAGCAAATGGCCTACAGTACCTGTCAGTAGGCCATTCTTCTCAGCAGGCTCCTGCCAGGTCACCCTGAGGGAAGTGTCTAGAATGTCATCAAAGCTGAGATGCCCCACAGGTCCAGGAACTGCAAACAGAGCAGTAAACAAACATTTGCAAGAACAAATAATTAGATAATGTCTTTATTTAAATTGCCTACATAGTGGGAGGCACGCAGCTCTCTTTAAACTGATAAACAAGGAACATGCTCTTGCATTAAACAGTCAACCTGAATTCTCAATTTATTCTCATGCTTTACTCTAATAGGTGACAGTAGCAGGAAAATGAGATGGTACAGCAGTCTTAAGGTCCCCCATACACCATAAGATCTGCTCATTTGGCGATGTTGCCAAGCGAGCGGATCTTCTCCCGATATCCCCCACCTACGGGTGGGCGATATCAGGAGAATCCAGGGTAATTTGATTGTTTGGCCCTGGGGCAAAACGATCGAATTATAACGGCAGGTATAGGAAAAGTCGGTCCGGGGACCGCATCAACGAGCCGATGCGGTCCCCAATCCGACTAGATTTTCTAACCTGTCCGATGGAGATCTGGCTGATTTGAGTCGGCTCGTGTATGGGGACCTCTAAGGTCCCCATACACGTTGAGATTCGCTCGCTTGGCGAGATCGCCAAGTGAGCGGATCTTCACCCGATATCCCCACCTACGGGTGGGCAATATCGGGGAGCGTGTAGGGGCCAAGCGATTGAATTATATTGGCGGCAATGGGGCAGTCGGTTCGGGGGCCGCATCAACGAGCCGATGCGGTCCCCGATCCGACAGAATCTTTTAACCTGGCCAATCGATATCTGCCCAATTTCAGGCCAGATATCGGTCGGGCAGGCCCCTCGTTTCTGCCCCTACACGGGCCGATAACCTGCCGAATCAGTCCCAGGGACCGATATCGGCAGCTACAATCGGCCCGTGTATGGGGACCTTTAGTGCCTTTCCTCGTGCATTGTACTCTCCATAGTATTCATTCTTATTTAGCCAATGTAAAGGCAGCACTGAAAGTGGAGGTGATATGGCTACATCTAAAAGGTTGTGCTGGAAAGAAGAATATCTGCACCCAATATAGCAACAGTTACAGGGTCGGACTGGGCCACTGGGACACCAAGAAAAAATCCAGTGGGCTCTGATGGCCCAGACCCGATCCCTGACGGTTATCCCCCGCCCAACGGTGTCCCTCCCCTGACGCGTTTCACTTACGCACGCTCAGGGGAGGATGTTGGGGGTCCCTGCAGGAGGTTAGGGGGGTGTGGTGGGGGGTTTCAGGACCCCTAGGACAGCATCCCTGATGGGCCCTGCACCCCTCAGTCCGACCCTGAACAGTTATAGTTATTATTCTGCATATTTTGCAGGGATGTACAATAAATGGGTGTATACATTAAACATACAGATTTACAAAGCGCCCAGTAACTGAATCAAGAGGTAAAGGGGACCCTGCCCAAAAGAGAGGAGAAACGTTATTTGTTCTTTGTTGGCATACCATCCTCTTGGGTCCAGACTAGCTGAGGTTGGCTCCGAGGACCATCCCCTGGGGTGGTGAAACACAAGATAGATGTGATGTAGCTGGTAAACTTCTTTAAGCCAGAAATAATGCCGACATGGGTGTTTTCTTGGAATTTAGGTCGCACTGTGATCACCATGATTTCATCTTCCTGTCCCGGCTCCCACACCATCAGCTGCGAGAGGAAAGTGCAGTTAGCAGGTATGGCACACAGGTCTGGGCTGGGACTCAAAAAAAGGCCCTGACATATGAAGTACACAGAGGCCGAACAGCCCCACCAGCCCAATAAATAGTGACTGTCTATGGCATCTTACAGCAGCCCCTCTGGCATTTGCCAGAATCCACAGATTGCCAGTCTGGGCCAGACGCACAGCATGGGATGAACCATTTTTATCCTATAACAAATATACATTTACATGCTGCCCTGAATGTACCTGGATACTGCCCAATACGTTTTTTGTGTACAACTGACCATCATTATGTAATACAGAAAAGCTGTAGCTTAAAACTTAATTGCTGTTTCTCCTAAAGGAACAGTAACACCAAAAAAATGAAACTATTATATACACTTTCATTTTTTAGTGCTACTGTTCCTTTAAAGCTAGAAAGAATTATAAATGCCTATCCTGCACATGCAACAGTCACTTCACAGAATTAATTATCAGAATAATAGCATAACAGGCATTTTTAAGGGCTCAACTGCCAAGCAACATTACAACCAAAGTAAATCACTGTAGTTTAAATGTATCTCCAATGTTTCTTTTCCCAAATGAAATATTACAGAGAGAAGAATTGTGACTATCCCTGCTTTGGATCTCCTCCAAGGTTTTCTGTATACCCAATAACCATGCATTGAGGGAAGCCCATCTCCCATAGACTCCAGTTTAATCAAATAATAAAAAATTTAAAAATTGATTTCATTTTCTTCTGTAATAATAAAATGGTACATTGTACCTTAAGATATAATTAATCCTTATTGGAGGCAAAACAATCCTATTGGGTTTAATTAATATTTCAATTATATTTTAGTAAAGTTAAGGTATGGAGATCCAAATTATTCCTTATCTGAAAAACCCCAGATGCCCAGTATTCTGGATAACAGGCCCTGCACCTGTATGTATATATATATATACAGTATATATATATATATATAAACGTAAATGTTCAACATTACTACATATAAAGAAGCTGCATATAATAGTGATACCACTCCATACTTTTCTGGTTAATCTTAAAAGAGTACTATGCCTGAGTGCATTAAATGTGTGAACTAACAAATTAGCTGCATTAAGCAGATTGTTAGATCTTATTATTACATTGCAGAGACGAATGGCTGACTTTGGCAGAAAGCCCACAGTTCGCACCAAGCCCACTAGATGTCAGAGCTGCAGAAGGAAAAGCGATTGTGAAGGTTACATCCAAGTACAAACTCAGCTTTCGGGAAAAGACCACAAAATGTAGCCAGCCCTATGTATCTGTATCACTTTCTCCTGCTTGTTTGTGTAAATAAGTGGAGATGTATTGATATAGTGCAAATATGCACAGTTGTTATACAGCCTTTGCTGTCTGTGTTTTGGAGGTGCTGAAGTGTGATTCAATGTAACCCCCAAATAGATCATTTCCCTTTTCTTCACCTCACAGTCGTCATCCCTTGCTATATGTTTATATGCCACAAACCCACTGTCTTTATTCTAAGGGTGAAGACACACTGGGCTACTAGTAGCAGCTACTTTTTCATGCTACTAAACTCCAGAAAATCCCCTTCCATAGACAATACTGAGAATTGCCTGTGCTAAAACACACGTGGAAACAGTTATCAGTAAATGATCAGCTTTGTCTATTTTAGTAGCCACAATAAGTAGCTGCTACTAGTAGCTCCGTGTGTCTTCACACTTAAGGTGGCCATACACGGGCAGATCTGCTCGCTTGGCGATGTCGCCAAGCAAGTGGATCTTCACCCGATATCCCCACCTACGGGTGGCGATATTGGGGAGGCATGTAGGTGAATTCTGCACGCAGCAATGGGGCAGTTGGTTCGGGGACCGCATCAACGAGCCGATCCGGTCCCCGATCCGACGGGATTTTCTAACCTGGCCGTCCGATATCTGGCCAATTTCAGGCCAGATATCGGTCGGCCAGTCCAATCGTTTCTGCCCCTACACGGGCCGATAAGCTGCCGAGTCGGTCCAAGGGACCGATATCAGCAGCTTTTATCGGCCTGTGTATGGGGACCCTTAGTCTTACTGGTAGTCCAGCCTTATACCCTCCAGCTAGTGATCTATATTTCCAAACATAATCCTAATAACCTTTGCAGGTCTGGACTGGGACTCAAAACTGGTCCTGGCATTTTAAGTACACAGAGGCCCAAACAGCCCCCACCAGTCCAATAAATAGTGACTGTCTATAGCAACCTTTCTTACTCGTGAGCCACAGTCAAATGTAAAAAGACTTGGGGAGCAACACAAGCACCATAAAAGTTCATGGAGGTGCCAAATAAGGGCTGTGATTGGCTATTAGGCAGCCTCTATGCGCATCAGCTTACAGGGGGCTTTATTTGGCAGTAAATCTCTTTTTTATTCAACCAAAACTTGCCCCCAAGTCAGGAATTCAAACATAACTCCCTGGTTTGGGGGCACTGAGAGCAACATCCAAGGGGTTGGGGAGCAACATGTTGGTTGGTGATCACTGGTCTTAGGGCTAGTCCAGCCTTACACCCTCCAGCTAGTGATCTATAATTCCCAACATAGTCCTTATAACCTTTGCAGGTCTGGACTGGGACTCAAAACAGCCCAATAAATAGTGACTGTCTATGGTATCTTACTGCAGCCCCTTTGGCATTTGTCAGAACCCACAGATTGCCAGTTGAGGCCTGAACCTTTGGATGTCTAAGAACAGCCAAGCCCATAGACTGGGTAACCCTGACCTGAATATTAAAATAAATACTAGATATTTCATGGTATTGCAGTATGAAGTTTGTAATTAGATCAAGGACGTTATTCAATTTGATTCAATGATGCCTGAGGCAAACATTATGGCAACACCAGCACCTATGTATACATTGCAAAGGCCTCGGCAAAGCAAATATCACATAACTGAGTATAAGTTACAGAATCTGTGTCAGACAATGTTTACACCAATGCAGCAATGTAACTACATCCCCCCCAGCCCTCTCTACCCCTACTGGCAGGGCAGGCAGCAATGAGCCCTAGTGCAGCTTTAATCTCATGATTAACAAGGAGCATAAAGCTTTGTAGCTGCCAGGATTCAAACGGGCCAAGAGCAGCTAATTAGTCACTGATTTTAGAATTGAATTTCCTAATCAGAAATACTAATTACAATTTAATATGGATGTTAAAATATCTTCATAGTTATCCAGTTCTTGGCCAATTAAATGCCCAGACTTCATTGTACTGGATTCATGTAAATGAGTTTAATTAATGTAAATGTAGATTAATTAAAATAGAAAGCAATCAGGGGGCCATTAGGCCGCCCTGTCCATGTCTGTATTGAATAACAATAATTTTTTGTTAACTGCATATCAGGATTAAGTGGCACCAGGAACTAAGGGGAGAAACTGTACTTTAAGGCACTTAATAGAATTAACCCCTAACTGGTAAGGGTCAGGACAGCCTAAAGTGACCATGACAAAGTCTCCTTGTCATTAGTAATCTGACTGTGGGACTGGGACCTGCTACATAGATACTGGTCAGTGGATGTCTGGAAGCTTGACTTGTGCTGTAATAGCATGGGAATGTGAAATGTGCAATGGGTGTCTGGGACTGAACACTGTATAGTTAATGCCAGGGCACACAGGCTGTCAGTTGGTATGTGGCAGTGCAGACTGTGCAGTGGAGGCCTGATAATGCAAAGTCTGCAGTGACTGCCTGTGAGTGCAGACTATGCAGTGAGTGTATATTGTGCCGTGGTTCCTACGAGTACAGATTGTGCAGTGGTTCCTAGGAGTACAGATTGTACAGTGAATGCCTAGGAGTACAGATTGTACAGTGGTTCTTGGAGTACAGGCTGTGCAGTGGTTCCTAGGAGTACAGATTGTACAGTGAATGCCTAGGAGTACAGGCTGTGCAGTGGTTCCTAGGAGTACAGATTGTGCAGTGGTTCCTAGGAGTACAGATTGTACAGTGAATGCCTAGGAGTACAGATTGTGCAGTGGTTCCTACGAGTACAGGCTGTGCAGTGGTTCCTAGGAGTACAGGCTGTGCAGTGGTTCCTAGGAGTACAGATTGTGCAGTGGCTCCTAGGAGTACAGATTGTGCAGTGGTTCATAGGAGTACAGATTGTACAGTGAATGCCTAGGAGTACAGATTGTGCCGTGGTTCCTACGAGTACAGATTGTGCAGTGGTTCCTAGGAGTACAGATTGTGCAGTGGTTCCTAGGAGTACAGATTGTGCAGTGGTTCCTACGAGTACAGATTGTACAGTGAATGCCTAGGAGTACAGATTGTGCCGTGGTTCCTACAAGTACAGATTGTGCAGTGGTTCCAACGAGTACAGATTGTGCAGTGGTTCCAACGAGTACAGATTGTGCAGTGGTTCCTACGAGTACAGATTGTACAGTGAATGCCTAGGAGTACAGATTGTGCCATGGTTCCTACAAGTACAGATTGTGCAGTGGTTCCAACGAGTACAGATTGTGTAGTGGTTTTATTTTACCCCATGTTGAAAATGTGAATTTAGCATGAACTGTATGTGCTTGTGTGAATGCATCCCCCGCTACGCATCAAAACGCCACACAATTGTACCTTGTAACCCTGGTTAATCCCATTCACAAACTGCGGACTGGGTGGGTTCCAAGTGAAACGGATGGCGGTAGAATTGACTGCCTCAGTCTTTACATTCTCCGGAGGTACTGTGGGCACTAAAAAAAAGAAAGCAAAGATAATCAATCATTTATACAAAAGAAATGTGAAGCTACACTATTAGATTTTTTTTTTACCACTGATTATATATTATATTGTTACTAGCATTCATTGATGCAGTTTTAACCCAACAGATAATGTATAAATATCGATTCTGCTTTCTACCTCTAGGCAGAGAATTCAGAGAGAACAGGCATCAATAAAACCAAATTTCATGATTTTTTTCAGTCTTCTCTAGATAAACAGCTTGGAGTAAACAGCTCCCATAGAATTCTTAGATCTGAATTTGACCTGAAGGAGTTGATAGAATGAGAATGCGAGTGGAGGAGACCTACAGGGTGTAGGAGGGCTCAGGGCGGACAATCCACTTTTCTCAGCCTGCGTTATGTAGTTCACAAACTATTGGGACCAGGCAAAAATGTTCTTTTAATGCTTCAGAATTACACAGTATTCAGTGTTTGTTTGAAAATCATTGTGCCCAGAATGGGCTTTAGAAGTCTTTTTACCCAAAAAGGAAAATATCCTTAGATTAAGAGATCCTCACCTCCCTGCAGGGTCCATTCGGTCACCTTCCCACTGAACACTCCCACTCCAGCGCTGTTAAAAGCTGCCACCTCAATTTCATAGTTGGTCCAGATGATCAGGTCCTCCAGAAGAAGGTGATTAATGCTTGGATTGGACAGGTTTCGGTACTGATAGCCCACAGGCAGGCCAGAAAGGCAGTATCTAGAAAAACAGGGATATGGAACAAGCTAATCATGATAGAAGAAATATAGGAAGAGCAGGGATGACTATAGCTGTGGCGGGTCCCAAGGCAAAACATACATTGTTGGGGATGACCAATCCTGTACATCCTGACAACAATGGCTAAACTGGTGAACCTTGGATAAAGTGTTTTTATTGCCCAGTTGTCCCCATTTTGCCTTATGATATCATCTATCCCCACTCTTTCTACCTACAACTGCTGCTGTGCGGGGCATAGGGCAAAGGGAAGAGAGCCTGGGAACAGAAAGAAGCAAATTCATTCATGGAAAACACTGATAGTGTGCGAATTACATCATCTAGTCCTACCCGCCCTGCCACCTCAATGTGCCATCTTCCATTCTCTTCCATACAGCACCACCCATTTTAGCCCCACACCATCCTATTCCTCTGTCTTCGTCTTTTTACAACCAACCATAACCAACAACCTTAATATACTAAACTACTGTTAATCTTTCCACAAATATTCAAACCTATGGAAATGAAAACACTGTTGTGGGCAACAAGGTCCTTCATAACAGAGAATAAAAGCAGCCCTGTTCCCTGCTGCCCCTATGTCTGACATGTCCCACCTCCACTGTTTTTAAATATGTGTCCCTGACTCTGCTTATTTTACTGCATGTTCTCTATCTCTCTCTCATACAATCTAATGCTTTCTCCCAGAGCTCTGTTCATCTCCTTTTTGTGATTTCCCCCTCCCTCTCACATTCCCCCCATTCTTTATCAGACTGTCTCTCTATCGCCTTTAGTTCAAGGATACTTTATTAGCATGGCATTCGTACACAAGCTATACAGCTTACAGAACAATAACCCGGAGAACTTGGTGATGGCCACAAAGCAAAGGGGAAGAGAACAATACACCAAGTAAGTGAGGAGATAATACAATAGGGTGCCAGAGAATGGTGCATTTGGTTTACTAAGGAATAATACAGTGATGCATATTATTAGTAATACAATGTATTTTCATTGATAACCCAGCAATTACAGTTTATCACTTCCAATGCATGCAGAGGGGATAATCTAATAACCAAGGTGCTAAAATGAATCAGTGCAGTTAGCAGCAACAAACAATGACAAATTCATTTTAATCTTTTATAAATTAGGAAATTAAAGCAAATATCTGATTGGTAACTGCACTAATGCAGTTTAGGACCTATTGTAATAAGGTTGATTTCAGTCGTATTATACCTGCCTATCTGCAGAGGGGTTTTGTCTGTTTATACACACCCACACATTCAGTAATACAGGTATGGGATTTGTTATCCAGAATGTTCAGGACCTGGGGTTTTCCGGATAAGGGATCTTTCCGTAATTGGGATCTCCATAACTTAAGTCTGCTAAAAATCATTTAAATATTAAATAAACCTAATAGGCTTGGTTAGGATCCAGTAGAAGTTTCTGTTTTAATTTGACAGAGAAAAAGGAAATCATTTTTAAAAATCTGAATTATTTGCTTATAATGGAGTCTATGGGAGATGGCCTTTCCGTAATTCGGAACTTCTGGATAATGGGTTTCCGGATAAGGGGTCCCATACCTGTATTTTGGTCCCATACAGAGCAACATGGTTCACCTTTTGGGCTACTGAATTGATTGGTCTGATTAATCACAATCCTCTTACAGTTTAAAAAAGAAAGTTTTGAGTATATTACATTTCCAACTTTTGCGATGTTCACCCCTTCAGCAGTCCAACCGAAAATGACAAAATTGGGTCATCCACATATGTGATATAAATACACCTGATCCAGTCACTTTTGCCTCAAACCAAATTAAATGTTTGTGACCATCATTAGACCCATTTTTCCAGCTAGGCTTTGCATATTACATATTCAAGGCTTGAGACAAAATAAAGACCTGTGCAGGTCTAGGCAGGTAAAAATATACATATAAATAAACAAATAAACATTTTTTTTTTTTTAGAAAGAAAGCAGAACTTCCAAAAGAAATTAATATATATATTTATATGCTCCCCTACCACATGTGCTTGACCCACCTCACTACATATCCCTTAAGGATGCCATTTTGATGATTCTCTGGGGCAGGCTGCCACTGGATCATAATAGACTGGTTAGTGCGGCCGCTGGCCATAACGTTTTGGGGTGGGGCACTGGGGGGCTCCTCAGGGAGTGAAACTCTGTGGGGAGGAAAAAATAAGAAGCAGTTTAACAATCAAAGACATATAAGTAAGATTACATAACATACTATCCTGTATATCCAGAGTATGACTGCTATGCTTTCCCATTCCTTAGCATTAAGCCCCACTGTATTTGTACATGAGCAGATCCAAATTAATGGAATAAACCCCACTGGCACTGCCTGTTTTTAATGTGTTAAATGGCTGCCAAAGGCTAAATGCAGTCAGAGTAGTGGAGAGGCACAAATAATGGATTGTCCCCCTACTGGCGAAACTGTAATCCAACAACACAACACAGGCAAGGGGTTTGATGTTCTGTGCTCTGATAAATGCATCTGCACATTTCCCAGCATGACTCGAGCTGAAGTTTAATGTTGTTGCACTAAATCCTGGGCTAATCCACAGGGGCAAAGCTTCACGGTCGCCACGTTCGGAAATCATAAAAAAAATCAACAGGAGGGTTTCTGGTAACCTAACTTCAAAGTGCTTAATGTTGTCACGGAGCAGCGATCCTGTTCAAACACCTGTAGCAGTAACTGATGTTTATGTCCAACAATCTGTAACGCTTTGTAAAAAGCTCCCTCGACACGCTTTATACTCCATTGGCGTATACACTTTATAGGCCATTTACCCGTAGCTGTTCAAACATTAATAAAGTTTTACGGACGCGAGTAATTCCCTTCCTGCATCTGTTTGTGCCACCTTGGCTAGTAGTACTAGCGTGCCCACAAATAATACCGTTGTGTGTCCTTGCTGAACTGCCCCTTGCCCACATCGTTGGCAGCGCACAGGCGAAACTGGTAGGAACGTGCTGGAACAAGGTTTCGCACCACCAAAGCAGTTTGTTCAGGATCCAAACTTCCCAACAGGATGGTCCAAGGGGCATCTGTGTAAAGAGAAAAACATTAAAGCCCTCCCAATAAACAGCGGCATCGACATAACCAGTTATAGGACCCCTGTACTATTACTAATCTTAGGAGTCCCACATGTTCGGTGTCAATTTCTTCCTTTGCAAATATATATTACATTTGTGAGACCCCTGACAATGGGCCCCCTTCCAGCTGTTGTTGGACCCTAATAGTACTTTCCCTAGCTACACAGACATTCTTATGGACTGATCCTTCATCTACAGAACTTAAAATTCAACCATTTCTTGGAATAAACCTTAGATTTAGTGCATCACTACAGGAGCAAACTGCCCACTGTGTGATCCTCTGGCAAGCCATTTTGGTCCTGGTTTACAGGCCCATTTATACAGTTGTTGGTAAAATAGAAAATGCACTGCCCACTCAATCAGGTGGTAGAAACCCTGGTCTGATAATCTGGCAGTTGTCTAAACACTCACGCCTGGTAACTGTATTGCCCAAGTCAAAATATGGCTCTGGCAAAGTTTCATCCCCAACAATATCTATTAAACATTATTGCAGGGTATTCACCTGTCTCTTTGGAAAGTAATTTCAAACACTGTTGCCTGTGAAGAGGATTTCTTCTTCTTTGTATCAAGTAGCGCTTGCTGTCCCTAACATTTGATAATAATCATTTTGGAAGCAAATGAATGCATATTTTATGCTGTTTCCGCAGGGCGAGACTCTAGACACTGGTTCCAGGTACTTACAATGGATGTACGTTGGGAAATATCAGCAAGCAGACAATAAAAGCAGGACTTCAGGTGATGATGACACCACAACAAACCTGACTAGCAGGGGGCATTTGCAATGACATCTGAGAAAACATCTTGTTGCTCTTTTTTTCAATGGTGCGCGTGTATGAAGGAAGATTAATGAGGTGCATGGAAATGAAGGTAGCGTCTGCTCTAGGGGTTCAGTCCTTTGGGGTGTTAGATGGGATATAAGATCTGCATATGATATGAGCAGGCAGGCGAAAGAGATGCTAAATCTCTCTGAAGGCTCCTCATAAATATGGAATGCAGCTCGCGAGGCAAAGGCGCCTGCAAATAAGGCAGGGCTCCATTAACCCTCGTGTGGCCACAGAGGACCGGCGTCTAGCTCACCCTTCTGACCACATACTGGTTCATGGAATTTTAAACTAGGATCTGGCAATCAGCTCTGTTCTAATATTCATCAAATATATTTAAATACATAAATTAATGAATTCTTTTTGCCCAGAACACAAGATTATTACGTGACATATCATTTCATATCTGTCCTGTGTCCACTGCTGCACCTACAGTGCTTTTATGTAAAGATCTTAAAGCTGATATGCTGGCACAATACTAAAACCTCTAGAATACATCACTTGCCGTATGTAGTACAGTAACATATAGGCTATCTAAAAATGGCTCCCCATGATTATAGGCAGGTCTTTGTAACCCCTGAATACAGTGCCAAGTTCTACTCCACTTGCACATAGTAAATAGCGATGCACATAACGGGTGCCAAACCAATATTTAGGTTGCAAATCTGATCCCACCCCCTTGAGAAATAAGGTTAAATGGCACTAGTCTAGTAACCAATAGCAACTAACCAGCATTTAGCTTTGTTGACAAGTTAAAGTTCCCATAATACAGGCAGACTGGGGATTCAAACTCTGCCAAAACATTGCTCTTTCTAATCAATATCTTGGGTTTGTCCAGATACTGATCAGGAAGGCTGGAAGATTCAATCAGTGGAGGCCATTGTCCATAGCCATAGTCTCCTATGTGGTCCATAGGTCAGATGATTGGAGGAGCTAAATTTTTCTTATTCTCTTGAGTGGCCAAATCAGTTCAAGATCAATTCATTTGATGACTTGGCAAATCTTGTAATGTATGATGAGCTTTCAGGCAATTAAATAAGATTTCTCATTGGTTGCTATGTGTTAATATTTTTAAATAATGTGGTTGCTTAGAAAATGACCTTTGGTGTTTGTATGATAAGATAACTACTAAAAAGATGAATTGGCCCAAGTGTGAGTTGGCTCCAGTGAAGCAGAGTGGGTTGGCCAAGGCATAGCCTTCTTTATGAGGCTCTTGCATTTATATGAATATCCAGGAAAAAATGCTGGTTCCAAGCCTGTGGGGACAAAATCTGCGGCCTGTGTCCCTCAATGCCGGCATCGCCACAATTCTAACTGAACGTGCTTCGCTGGATTTCAAATGACAAGCAGAAAGGCAATTCAATCTTTGTAATACCTCAAAATCCACAGAATGAAAAAAAAATCTTTTGTAGAAGGGGAAAGTAATATGGCAGCCAAAGAGTTATTATTATGATCTGCTTTGCTATTCCACTCTGTGCCTAGATGCTAAGCCATCTATCTACAGGACGTGCTTATCTGCACAACACAATGTTATTGGGAGCTGTGTCTCTCATACCAAGTATGTCTGCTATAAAAATGGAAAAAATTCAATTTACAGGGGAAAGAGAGTAATGTTAGTGGGTGCTATGGGGAATAAGTATTCAAACACACGGGGGATGTGTGGTACTATAAAATAACACTGCTGCCGTGCTACAGTTGTAACTATACATGTGTATTTGTTTAGTTATTCCCCCCCACACTCATCTGTAATTTCATACAGTAATTTCTGAGTGCATCAGACACCCGGAGGCTGATTTATAAAGGGTCAGTAAATGTTACCAAGAGATGGCGACGATTACCGCCCCGTAAAACTTTACCTAATCTTTTACACTGAACAACTTTTCATTCCAGCGTGGAAATCGTTGTCAGAATCCTTTATCCACACATCGGATATATGGCACGGAGTCAGGATTCAGATGGGCGAGCTACTGAGCAGCGCTGGGTACCCTTTCTTCCCACAGAACAGAAAGAAGCTCATCTGCTCAAAGCAATCAAACCCATTCGGGCAAATTCACAGGAATCCAATTTTTAAAAATGCAACAATTCCTGATATAAAACTTCTAACTGGGATTAATACTGACCTACTGGGGATTTAATATTTCATCATTCAGCCCCCTGGATTTGGGAGGAACCAGTTACGTTTGTTCCTGGGGTGTGCAGGCATCTGAATGGGTTGTTCTGTGCAGTGGAGTTTAGGCAGTTGCTGTTAAATCCCAGCATTTCTGAACCGAGCAAAGTGCTAAAATGAGCCAAACCTGAGTGCACATTGATGCCATTTATTATATGCCCCTTCAGCCAATGCACCCCTTCTACCTGCTCTCACACTCAAGGGAACCCTGGAATGACCCACCAGATCCATATTCTTTTAGTGGGTTGCGTCAGTAGCTGCAACTTACCAGCACCAAGTAAACTGGATGCTAACTACAAAACATCAATCTTAATGAAAAATTAGTGGCTCAGTTTTTCGGCAAATGGAGGAGGAAACCTTCTTAAAAAAGGCTTTCTAAAGCCCTTTTTAACGGCTCACCATTAATCAGTGTGAGCCCGGGTGTATAAACCACAGGCTCTCTGCCAAAACTTATTTACAAGTAATGTAATGGTGGCTCACCCAGTGACTTGTGTGGGTGTACAAACCCCAGACCCTCCACCTCCAACACACGACTTCAAAACACTCCAGGTAAAACTATAGGGAAAATGCACTCCCCAAAGACAAGTAGTGGTCCAGGCGCAGTGCCCCAAACCCGTAGCTTGGGGTGTGAATGAACATCAGATGAAGGAGAAATGGCACGCATTCCTTAATCCACTAAAACTTGTCTTTATTGAAGAGATCTAAATCCACGAAGTCCTTAGGACTGTGTGCCATTTCTCCTTAAACTGAATGCTAAGACTATTAACACAATTCGAACTGCAGGGGGGAAAATATGCGTCACAACTTTCATGCCTATTTTCATTCTTCTATTTTCATTAGTGCATCAAGCACTGTTTGTGCTACTCCCACCCAGAGTGCAACCACAATTATGATGGCATTCTAAAAAAAAACACTGTATTGTGGGTAAAACTGAAAAACAAACTGATTTCATTGAACATTGCACTTAATGAGGTTTCCTTAGTTCCTCAGGGCCCCAATATTCTCCAGTGTTGGTTTTGTGTAATTCTACCCTTGCAATGTCCCATTCTTTAGTAATACAGACTGACTGTTGTTCAATTACGCCGGTGGGTTCCAAAGGAAAACTTACCCAGTTTTGTGCCCAGAGGACACAACTAACTCCATCTTGACATATCTTTAAGCTTGGCTTATAACTAACAGCCACTATGCTGTTTCCATCCCCTTACTGCATTCAGTCAAGCTGGCACGGAGTAAATTCAGAAAACTGGTAGCGAGTGTGTATGACACTTGTCAAACAAAATGGAGGAGCCGGAGTTAACTGCACTTAATGAGAAATATGACACTGTCAGTTTCCCCGAGAAACAAAAGGGACATGATGGATTGCTGCATAGCCAATTAACGAGATTACTTGTCTTTTTAAGAATGACTGGATAAATAAAATGCAGTCTCTGTCAAACCTGATTCTAACTAAATGGGACTAGCTACTTAATTGTGCATTAAAAAGACTTCACTTCAGGCTTATGTCTCACAGAGAGATTAGTAGCTGCTACTAAAATTAGTTTTCATTGTGTTTTCATGTGGCAAGCAGTCTATTAGGCCCCATAGAAAACAATAAAACCAATTTCTGGAACAACAAGGAGCTTCTATAAATCTCCCGGTGCGACTCAAGCTCCAACACTGCCCCATATTTTATTAATGATTTCACTGATCATCGTCTTGGAAATAGGTGATTGTTTCCTTCATTTAAAGCAGGCATAATGATTTCAGTCATTCCACTGATGATCTCACACAAGGAGCCAGTTTCTATTAAGATCTGTTCAGCCTCTGATCTTCTGTAGCCACCGCCAGTTACAATCCAGCCTTCAGCTAATCAATTTATGAGGAGGGGAGCAGAATTTAATACATTTAATGTAATTTAAGTATGAGTTTCTATGGAGCTTAGGAAGTTTCTGTGACAACAATATACTATAGGCTGACAATCTTCCTCATGGTCAGTGATGTAGACTCAGATGGATCAGACCGGTGCTTTTCACACACTTACTGTTCTCAGACACCTCCACAATGTAACGAAGGAGAGGACTATTCCCATCAAAAGGCTTCACCCAAGTCAGATTTATGGCTCTGGACTCTACTAAGCTTAGTGTAGCCACAGGGTTCTCTGGTGCATGAGGGAGCTGCCTGGAAGAAGAATAAAAGGGCTGAATGAGTATTGTACCTGAGCCAGATTAGCAGAGGCCCTTTGCTGCAGATGGAAACACCCGTATAAGTAAAATAATAAGTTGCTGCTGTAGTACCTGACCCGCAGGTGAGCGCTCCTGGAATCATTCCCTCCCACAGACAACACCCGGCAAGTGTATGTCCCAATGTCTCCGGACCAAGTCTGTGAGATGTGCAAAGTTCCGTTCTTGTCCAGCTGGATCCTCGGAGAGTTCTCAACACTGACAGGGAACCCATCCTTCTCCCACACATACCTACAGGTAGAAAAGCACAAATCTATCTTTAGCGACCTATCAATCAATCCTGTTTCTTTATATTTAACATCACTGCATCTATATTTCTAGCATATAGACAGCACATTAGCACAACGTTCCAGGTATGGGGGTACATGACTATAAAATGGCTCACACACTAGCAGAGGTTTTTGAGAGATGAAATGATCTTGTGGTGTGCTCCTTCACTGTTGTATAAGTTACTGAGCCACACAGAAAATATTTTTAGGGTCCCTATCATCCAAAAATCATTTTGAAGGATTATCTGTGCTTTTTCTGCAATAAAATACTCAGTAGTTTTGTAGGTGGGCAGTCTACTTGCGCTGGAATCAGTGGGGCTCATTTACCAACACTGAGCACATTTGCCCATGGACAGTAAGCCATTGCAACTGCAGGTAGAACAATGAATGCAACATTTTGATTGGTTGCTATGGGTTACTGCCCATGGGCAAATTGGCCCAGTGTTGATAAATGGCCCCCACTCTGTTGCACCTGGAAATTAAGTAAAGGAAAATTGGTCCCACTAATTAAAGGTAGCCATACACAGGGTGACCAATAACAGTACTCCGACTGAATAGCCCATTGACCAAATGGATGCAGGCCTGGGTTGGGATTGAAATAGCCTCTGGCGGTTACTATGGGTTACTAGACCTGGTGCAAACGTTACAACATTTATAACACTAACTCGTTAATATCTCACCAAACTACACAACACAAATAGGCCTATATATTATGTAAAACCAAATTCGCCAAAAAAGCTGTGTAAAATATTTTATTTTACACCATACAAATAGCAGATTTGACATACTGTATATACTCGAGTATAAGCCTAGTTTTTCAGCACCCAAAATGTGCTGAAAAAGTCACCCTCGGCTTATACTCGAGTCGGGTGCTATGGGTCCCTCCAGATTAGCACCCTCTCTCCTTTGTGTGCAAATTAGGTGACCTGCAACCAGACCCTCCAGTGCCCTGGCCCGTTCCCAAATTCATCTTAATCTACCATCCTCACCTGTCCTAGGCACATTCTGCACTAGACATTGCACTTTATATTCTATATAAACTATATATAGTTTTGAAGGATTTTAACTCTTTGTGTTTTAGCTTGGTTGCTGATTGAGCTAAGGGGGTAGTACTCTTAAGGTATCATTGTTGATACCATATTGTTTTTGTTGACCCTCTTCTCCACTTACAGAGCTAGTTTACTGTTTTTGTTTGAAATAAATATTCAAAAACATATACCCCACTGATGCCTCATTTAATGTAATTTTATTGGTATTTATTTTGATTATTGAAACTTAGCAGTAGCTGCTGAATTTCCCACCCTAGGCTTATACTCGAGTCAATACATTTTTTTCCAGTTTTCCAGTAAAATTAGGTACCTCGGCTTATATTTGGATCGACTTATACTCAAGTATATACGGTAATTATTTCTGGTGGAAGTCACCCAGGAAAAAACCACGTAAAAAAATAATTATCTGATTGGTTACCGTAGGTTACTGCCCAGGTGCAATTTTTCTCAGTCTTTATAAATAACTCTCTTAACATATCAGGAGAGCTTGACCATTTTTTATCCATTGGTAAAGTATGGTATTATGAATACCTGGCATAAATGACCCCAGTACAAAGTTTACCCACAGTAACCAATTGGACATTTACTTTCAGCCCTACCAAAGCTGACTGGTTGCTATGGGTTACTGCATTGGAACAAATATGCCCTATATAACTGTACAACTGTAAATATTTATACAGACAAATATATGCAACTTCCTAGTACATTCTGTTCAACTGGCACTTTATATATCTCGGAGGCCCAAATTAAATGCATAATATAGTGAGACAACTTGCCACGCTGTTTCTATATATTGCTGGCTCGCCTGGCTTGTACTTCAGGCTCTTCACATTCAGTGAAAGGGGTTCAATGAAACTAGTACCGAAAGCTTTGGTGACAGTTTGCATTCAACCTTTTTATAATGATTTTCTGAGGAAAAGCCAGACTTAATGCATCCTATACGCTGGGCAAAAACCCTTCCTGACATTGATGAGCCTTAATAAGGGATATTGGCTCAACCCTCACTATCGTGAAGCTTCAAACCAATTTGCCTGCCATTAACTGAAATGTTATCCACAGATAAGGAACTTTCTTAATTAAACAAGTCTATTCCATAACGGAGGAAGTGATTTAAATAAGAAAAATGCAATGTTAACACATATATTAGGCATTATGACAAGGCAAGCAACACAACTTTGGTGTTGACAGGGCCGTCGTGGTATACGGGGTACTGTAGTCCCATAGTAGAGGGAGCTCCAAGAGACATTACAAGTCTGATTCAGACTTAAGGCAAGGGCGTGGGGGCTTGAGTGAGGGTGGGCAGGGTCTGGGCAGATCCTGGGTGGGATTGGGGGTCCTATTTTACACCTGACTGCTCATGGGTAATTTCCTCTCCTGTAAGCAACAAAGTCCCTGGGAATCACGGGTATCAATGCGGGTAAAGCATAGTCTTTATGAAACAGTGTAATTGAGTGACATTTGCCTTTTTTCTTCTAATTCCAGGCACTTTGTCGCCTAGGGGGTGAGGGTATTTTGAATACAAAGAACCATTATCTTAAGGTGGCCATACACGGTAAAGGTGCACAAAAGATCGTTAAATCCGCCACTAACGTTCAGGGCTGAAACGGCAGATAAGGAGGTAGAAACAATAGGATTTCTACCACCTTCTGCCGATTAAGCCCTGAAGGCAGATTTTGGCGCCCGATTAAAATCTTTTAACCTGGCTGATCGGCAAGTCGACCGATATGAGCAGACGCCTGCGATATTGGTTGACTCACCGACTTGCCATACACGCACCAAATCGAGGTTTCGTACGATATTATCGGTGCGTGTATGGCCAGCTTAAGATTCGCTTGTTAAGATCGCCAAATGAACTAATCTTTCCCCTGATATGCCCACCTTGGGTGGACGATATCAGGCTAATGTGATCATTTGGCTCTAGGGCAATATAGTTAGCAATTAGTGATGGATACGTCTCTTTGTTTTTTGATTTTCTTCCTGAGGAAGATGCCAACAATCCATTAGCACAGTGAGCTACTGAGCAGGAAAAGGCTAGACTGCTAATGACTGCTAAAGTCAGCCGTGGCCAAAAGACGAAGTACTGAAAGCAAGAGTCTGTAAAAGAAAGAGTTAAACGAGCGATGGGTAGAAAACAACTCCCTAGCCCTTCCCCTGGTTTCCCTGTGGTCTCAGAATGCACTAGAAGAGGATTCTGCCTGAAATGATCCATAACCTGTAACACAGACAATGAATATTGCCCAATAAAATATTCACTAAGGATGAAGTTAAATAAGATAAATTTTTAACTCCTATTAAATTTTAATAGAGTTCACTGTGGGCTTTCTCTCCCCCTGCTGTCAGGAACCAATTAGGAATGTTTAATTTCCTGTTTATATGACTTACAGAAGGATTTAGTGAAATAGAATGGAACCCCTATGAAGTAAAAGACGCTACCATCTCCATTTTTTCTATTGACAAGTGGCAGGAATATGTGCAAGAGGCAACAACTGAGGGCTTCTGTATCTTCCATGAAATGGCACTGCCACAAATTGGCCCCAAAACAACAAGCCAAGTGGGATGGAAGAGCAGGGAAAGGCTTCCAAACATTTCAATCTGGAGAGTGTTCAGTCACAGCAGCTTACCTGATAGCTACACTTGAATCATGAGATACCCCGCAGGACATGGAGGCTTTGGTACCTTTTATAACGCTCTGGTCTGAAGGTGGATTGGTGATTCGGGTTCGAGCTGAGACATGAGGAGACAAAAAACACATTAACATGATTGGGTACAAGGGGCGTAGTTTGATGCTTAAAAAGTATGGGCAATACCCACAAAGCACTAGCAAAAGTAAAGTAATAATGCCTTAATGTGGGTACTTGACTGAAGGGCAACCATAGCTGTGTTATACTGGGTCAAAAGCAGTGCATATAAGAGAGCCCCAATAGGAGCAATAACTTAAATTAAGCAGGCAGTTAAATGAACAGGCTACCAAAGCAATGTGGCGTCATGGCAACCTTGCAGTAGCACTTGACTTTTTCTGTTCCACCTTCTATTGCCTCCATCTTATCATTCCTGTAACCCTAGGACCCTAAACCACCTACATATTCATACTTTTATAGAAATCTCTATATCTTTACTTCTCGCATCATTTGTATTAACGATTAAGCAGTGTGTTAGAGCTCAGGGCTGCTCAAAGCTGCCAAACGCACAAATGAAATTCATTTTCATGTGTCGGTGCATCAAGTCACTTTCCTGGAGAAAATATTGGACTCATGGAGATACTTTTTCCCTTCTCTCAAGCTGGGCAAAACTATGCGGTGGAACTTTCTAGGTAGCAGGTCTGGACTGGGATTCAAAATAAGCACTGGAATTTTAAGTGCACAGAGGCCCAAACAGCCCCCTATCAGCCCAATAAATAGTGACTATGGTATCTTACAGCAGCCACTCTGGCATTAGCCGGAATCCCCATATTGCCAGTCTGGGCCTTGTGGGAAGCTCTGTATGTATGTATATCTTTATTTATAAAGTGCTACTTATGTACACAGCGCTGTACAGTTGAATACATTAATACAAACAGGGGGTTATTAAGATATTAATACATAAATACAAAGTATAACAATAAATACAAATAAATAAATAAATACAAGATACAGTTGCAATAAGATAAGAGTCGAAGACACAAGAGGATGGAGGTCCCTGTCCCGTAGAGCTTACAATCTATATAAGATGTGGAGAACAGTTTCAAAAGACCATTCTGCAATCTGATCATAGTCAGTGAGAAACCTAAAACTTCTTCTTCCGATGTCCCTTCTAAGTAGGCAGATAGGCAGTGACAATCTCTGTGAATGCCTAATAGTAAAATGACCAACCAACCCTAAAGTTAGTTGTCCACCTTTATTGTGTTCTGCCCCCATAAAACTCTTTTTTAGGTATTGTTTTTTTCTCTTCCTCTGACAAAAAAGCAAGCTCTATGGCAGCATTTATCATAAATATTAATGCAGATACGGAGAAAATGTTCTATGCAGGCACCAATCAATCCCCTTTACTGTCGCTGGTACAGTGAATATTTGCCCTTTAGAAATACTATGTATTGTAATGTTTAAACCTAGCAAAGCTATATCAGAAGAAATGCATAATGTTAATATATTCTAGAGTTACCATGGTAACCAAAATGGCTCCCTGACAACTGTCATACATGCACCTTTCAGTTCTTTCATTAAGGCTCATTATGCTGTGGTATTTACAAATGCTAAAACAAGGAGTAGCGATACATAATTTCTGTCTCCTTCATTGCGAATGTGATCTATAAGCTCCATCTGACCCAATAACCCACGCTAAGCAGGAACGCAGGAACGCAGGTGCGCTGGTCCTGATTTATTAAAATGAAGTTGACTCGGTACAGAGTTTGTGTATTTTGCATCTCATTCATAAATATGCATAATTTTACGAAATTATTAAATCCTGAGGTATAATGAACAGAAGAAGTCAGATTTACAGGGGGCGAAAGATCTTTGTGAGGGGGTTAAATAACTAAGGTCCAAACTGATCCATACCCCTACCTGCGGCCCCATATGTAAAATCTTGTATTATCTAAATAATAGTGATGAGCGAATCTGTCCCATTTCGCTTCGCCATAAAATTCGTGAAATGGCAAGAAAATTCGTGAATCGGCGAAAAATCCACAAAACGCATTTGTTGTGAGATTTTTTTGTCGCCCGCATCTATTTTATTTGTCGCCCGCGTCTATTTTTTTGTCATATATTTAAACCCTTGATGGTAGTACAGTCACAGACATCCAATCACAATGGTTCCATTGAACTTGTTCAGTTAGGTGTTAGCTGAAACTGACAGGTGCAAGTATGTATGATCCAATCACAATGGTACCAAGATTCTCATTGATGAAGGTGTTAATCCTTCAAAGTACATGCCTGGAAGTGTGAACTGTTGTGAATCTGCCGGGGTAAGGATGTCAACGCACCATTGTGTGTTGGTGACAAGCGGTGTCTCAGGCCCCCTCCTCTGTTCAGAGTTGGCCTGAGACACCGCTTGTCACCAACTCTGTTCAGGCCCCCTCCTCTGTTGGATTGACCCACTGGCCTGCCATTTTATGTACAATTTACAGTGCACACAAATAAGCCAAGGTACACATACATGCTAGGCCCCATCAGCCAATGAATGGACAGAGTTCTATCCTTTGCTTCCGCACTACTTCCTGTTCCAGTCAGAGCTGCATTATTTCCTGTCATGTGATTTCTGAAGGAGCACAAAATGGTGGCTCAAGGGAAAAGATGTAAAAGTGCAATATTTACTGATTTATCTTCCCCCAAAAAATGTTGCATTGAGGTCTAAAAACTTTTATTTATGCCACTGTGCAGTGGATAAAACAATGTGAAAAAACAAAAATGTTATTGTTGTTATTCCACAGTGTTGCTGACGTCTGTGTGCAAACCACCACGTGGTTGTGCCAATCCCCCCAGCACTGAGCATTAGAATCCAAGAACAAGGAGCGGTTGGGTGTGCCTGTGAGTATTCTATACATTACACAGTTTGTCCTTTTGCTAAAGAAATATCTAAAAACTTAGTTGGAACTGAGCAATCAGAGGCCTTGTATCTAGGAAATGATGCAGGAAGAGTTGGACTGCGCTTACCCCATACAATGATATCAGCAGAAGCATCATCAGCCCCCCGAGAGTTGGTGGCAGAGCAAGTATAGGTGCCAGTATCAGAAATGTGGGCGGGGCTTATGAGCAGACTCCCGGACTCCAGCAGAGTAAAGCGTGGCAGCTGGATTGACCCACTGGCCAAGACTCGATCACCTGATGAAATAAGATTAAAATTCAATCCAAGGGACGTTGAAACATACTATTGCAAATGTCTCTTGTGCTGGGGATAATCCTGAATTATATAGTTATAAAGAACATGCTAAAAATCTGCAGTATAAAGAAACACGCCATAAACTCCTGTCCTTGTACTCCTCCAAATATATGCCTGGCACTACTATATTATCCCCAGGCAACATCTGTCTCTGAAACATTCAAGCAAAGGGGAGGGTGATGGCAGAAATTTGATCTCAATTAATCTGTAAATGACTTAGGGTAGCATTCACGCAATCTGCAGGCAACATCTGTCTTAATCAAATCCATCACTGATGCAAAGAGGAGGGATGTGATCTCCATTCTTTATTATGAAGTCGCCCAGAGTGAGAAATGCTGTGTTAGTGGCACAACTGTTGCATTAGTTGTCTCAGCCTGCTATGGTAAAAAAAACTATATTTTTACATTTATTATGATATGAAACAATTGCACCCAGTATGATGTTACATTTGTAACTCGGGTACATAGATATATACACAGTTCCACACTCAAGGGAGCCTGGTGCTGAGCATATTGTAAACATAGTATACAGAGCGCAGCAGGATGCAGAGAGGGCCTGCCTTGGCCATTTAGTCAATCAGTGAATTCTCACACAAAAGTAAAGTGTAGGAAACTATTTAGGGTTATAAACAAAGACTTTTATATACATATAAATAAGGGATAAGGTACCCCCTGCTGTCGAATACAAGGATATTAGATCCATGGGCATGCATTCATACAGGAGATGGAACACCAAGCTGACTTCTAATATCTTTATACTGAACAGCAGGGGTTCCTTTTCTCGGAGGTTTTCTGATATAGAAATGTGCTGCGTGAAGGTGCATAGGGAGAGGATGCAGAGGACTGGAAGGCGGAGAAGCCAGATGCTACTTGTGCCATAAATTAAGCTGATGGAATGATAATTCTGGCGTGAGGGACTGGTATTGAGATATGTCCCCCAATATGAACAGATGGACCCAAAACATATAAAAAGCAAGGAGTATTTCAGAGGAGCCTGTATATGACTGGTACAGATATCAGAGAGGCAGAAGCAGGAATTGTTTTAGAGCGCCAGTTTAATCCCAATTCCTTGCTTTCAGCAGGGGACTAGGAAGGGACATCAATTACATGGCAGGTCTGAACCTTTACAATGTTTAGAGGGACTAAGAGTGCTGACACAAATAAAATGATTCCACAACTGAACGGCAATAGTGTCCTACGGCTGCAAGGAGTCATTTCCCTGCCTATTTATCTCTCTAACCGATCCCAGTCGGAGGCAATGTACTGGAATGTTTTGTCCTCACTAAAGTAGCCTTATTCCTTGATACCCAATGCTGAGCCTCAGAAGTTCTGTGCAAATGACTTCTAAAAAGCCCAGGGGCCAAATGGCTCCGCATTTCTATTCAAATGCAGCATAGTAAGTTAGGGACACTGCTATTTTATTGTCGCAGGCAGGCTCTCCATTGAACTGAAGGATAGACAATTTCATCGCTTTAATGCAACTCTTTGGGGGTTCTTTATCAATGTTCAATTGATTACATTTTTCTTGTACCAAAAATCCTGAATTTGAATTATGGTTTAAAAAACGCAAACGTTTTATATTTATGAAGAGACAAAAAGCCTCAAATGTAAAATTGAAAGCTTGCAAAGTAATGTAGAAGACAAAGGGCAAAATTAAAACTTGTTATCTGATTTGAGTTTTTCACATTTTTCAAAATTTCTTTGGACAATGAAAGGTTAATATAAATTGAAAGTAAGCCTAAAGGCATTCTTTTTAAGTACTTACTGCATATCTAAATTCCCAGATCCCTGCTTGCTTCTCTGAGATATGGTGCTGGCAGCCTACAGCAGTGTGAAGACTACAGTGACATCACTGAAATCTCTCTCCCCTTCCTGTAGGTGCCAGCGGCAGCCTTCCTATTCTCTGAGCATGTGTGTAACTTGATCCTGTCTGCTGTTCTGAGCTACACATGCCCACCAGCCAATCAGAAGCGGATCTGGCAGAGGGGAGGGGGGGGGAGGGAATGAAACACATGTGCAGTATGAAGCAAGGAGGGAAAGGAAGGGAGAATACCTTTTTAGAGATGGCTGCCTGTTCTAGAAAATGTGAAGTAAGTGTGACTGAGTAAATATGTGATTAGGTGAGCCAAAAGTGTGGCGTTTTTACTAAACAATAGGAGGACTATTGGGCAGAATGCTTCTTAAATTTTGACTTGCATTCTCCTTTAAGCTTGTAGACCCATTAATAATGATGAGTAATATAAAAATCCAAGGTTCCACAGCAAATATATTTGCGCTATTCTTTAATTGCGCCCTATAACCTATTCAGAAAAAATAATGTTGTGTAACGGATGAAGCCAAATCTGGTGCAAATTCTTTGGAAGAGAGCTACTCTAAAAGAACAGTAATTCACCAACACAAAGAAATCATGTTTCCATTCTTACACATAGGGGCTGATTTACTAAGACACGATTTCGAATCCGAATTGGAAAAATTCCGATTGGAAACGAACATTTTGCGACTTTTTCGTATTTTTTGCGACTTTTTCGTATTTTTTGCAATTTTTTCGGCGTCTTTACGATTTTTGCGAAAAAACGCGAGTTTTTCGTAGCCATTACGAAAGTTGCGCAAAGATTTTTCGTAGCGTTAACACTTGCGCGCAAAGTCGCGCCTTTTTCGTAGCGTTAAAACTTAAAAGGCGCGACGTTTCGCGCAAGTTTTAACGCTACGAAAAAATCGCGACTCTGCGCAACTTTCGTAATGGCTACGAAAAACTCGCGTTTTTTCGCAAAAATTGTAAAGACGCCGAAAAAATCGCAAAAAATACGAAAAAAATCGCAAAAAATACGAAAAAATCGCAAAATTACAGATCATTACGAAAAAAACGCAATCGGACGCATTCGGCCCGTTCGTGGGTTAGTAAATGTGCCCCATAGTCTCCTTGCTTGGAACAGACAAGCCCCGGGACACCAAATTGGGCTATGGTTGAGTTACACAGGTTTTTGGCAGTGCACAATGTGATACGGATGTGAGACAAACATTGATACACGGCTAACATATGTTAATGTTAATGACCGTTCAAATAGGATACTGGAGGTAGGAAGCTCTCCGTATATTTCACACACACGCAAGCTAAAACCTGGGAGATGTGCTTATTATGAATACAGAGTATGAAGTTCTAAAATCCTGTACATCATTAATACATGACCAGGGAGCTGAGAGGGCTTCATTATCATTCCCAGCAGTACTTTCTTTTAATGCAGGCCCCTTCAAACTCCCAGGCCCCCCAACCATGTTTACATCTGTACCTTTCTGCCAGGTTATGGCTGGTCGAGGAGCTCCTGATGTCTCACACTGCAGCACCACAGCTGTCCCATCAATTACAGTGGTATCCTGGGGGGCCCTTGTTATATTAGGGGCAATACCTAGTAATGAAAAGACAATGTTTTTAGCTGATAACGTATACAGTTCTCGGTTCCTTTGCCAAGTCTGGAGGCAAGGTCGACTCTGTGCTAACTTGCACCCCATGTATACACTGATTTTGGCCTCTGCCAGCAATTAAATAATCATTACCCTGCTGTAAAACAGGATTCCACACTCATTATCAGTGAAAACTCAGTAACTTGTACGTGTTTTGTATGTTTTTTAAAGTTCAAAGTTGTTACGTATGGTATAAGTGTATGGCCATGGGAGAGGTGGTCCGTTTAGTGCACCATTGGAAGTCCAATAATACATATATACTGGTCAATTTTGGCAATTTAATGGGCACACACAAATGCATAGTTAGCAGCCCAAATACAGGGGGAAGCACACATGGTGCAGCACTTCCTGTGGCACAAATACATTAAAATGCTTATAACCTCTGGTTCTGGCTCTTTTGAGCATTTTCAGAGTGAAAAGGGACTGTACTATAGGTGGATAGAAGCTGCTGGATTTGGTGTGGCTTCAGCTTTGTTAATCAAAGGGTTGCTAATCTGATCAATCCATCTCTGTGATTCCCCTTGATACAGGGCTCACCAGCTGGAGGCCCATGGACCAGATGTGGCTATCCATGAAATGTTCCAGGTTAGGAGTTCTACAGATGTTTTTGTATAAGATCACAAGTTCAAATGGAACATGAAACATGACAAGTAATTGGCCAACTACATGCAAAAAGCATGACTGACGCCATCTAACTACTACTTCTAATTGCTTCTTTAGAACTCAGGATATGATTGGGCCAATGAAGTGCAAATTAATTCTTTATACAGGTATAGGATTCGTTATCCGGAAACCTGTTATCCAGAAAGTTACGAATTACAGGAAGGCCATTTCCCATAGACTCCATTTTAAACAAATGATTCTAATTTTTAGATATTATTTTCTTTTTCTCTGAAATAATAAAACAATATTTTGTACTTAACTAGTCCTTATTGGATGGAAAACAATTCAGTTGGGTTTATTTAATGTTTAAATGATTTTTTAAATAAACTTAAAGCATTGAGATCCAAACTATAGAAAGATCCCTTATCCAGAAGACCCCAGGTCCCAAGCATTCTGGATAACAGATCCCATACCTGTACTGCAATTTCTATAATGGAGCAGAACACTTTAGATATTATATATTGATCTTTCTTAGAGTAGTTTTAATTTCTATTTCCTGGTTATCCTCTTCTGTTCTCCATTTCTATTCTCCATGTTCTATACCCATTTTACTTAACAGTATAACAAATGGAGGAAAAAAGTGGATTTTGCTCTGAAGTACTTACTGGTAACAGCCAGGTATGTAGAGGTCTGCACCTCTCCTGCTTCATTGCGCGCAAAGCACTGGAACATTCCAGTGTCATCTGGTATAAGCCCACTTATCCTCAAGCTACCTGATGAAACCAATCGGAACCTGGCATCTCTGCGGATGTCTATGAGAACAGCATCTTTATACCAAGATATGATGGGCTGGGGTACCCCTAGGACAGACAGGAAATTAAAAGATAAATTATCAAAGTATAGTATTAAGAAGGGTTGTCCAACCTTAGGCCCTCAAGCTGTTGCCCAACACACATATTTTGTTGTTAGAAGATGCTGGAAGTTGTAGTTCTACAGCTGGAGGGCAAAACTCTAGATATCTCAGAACAGAAGGATAAACAGACTAAGCAAATACAAAGGGGAAGAGAAAGAAGCAAGGAAAATGAGGCACACAATAAAGAAGAAGACAGAAGAAATTAAAATCATATGTGAGCTACATCTTTTTAAAATTAGATGAAAAGGCAAGCTAAGTAAGTTCTTAAGGGAGGGAAAGGGAAAAATGTAATATGGCAAGGTTAATATTAGAAGGACTGGGGAACCTAGGATAGTGGGAACTTGGGTTTCATTAAAGACTTGGAAAAAGGGAGGAATAGAAGAAAAAAATGCAGGAAGAAAAAGAGCATAATATATCAGAAAAAAACAGATATAGAATAATGAGAGAGGAAAAAGAGAGCGAGACAGAGAGCATAGGAATCACAAATGGATGGTATGAGCCCAAGCAGCATCTAATGAGTCCCATCCCCTGGGTACTTTAGATAGCACAGCATATTAAATCATTCTCTGTTTCCTATAAAGGAGGCTGGGGGGCCAGCCATCCACTCAGTGCTCTAATATATGTACAGCACCGACCTAATTGGCACAATGCTGTTTATTATTACTGACACATGGTCTATTACATGATACATTTTGATACAGAAACACAGGGTACAAAGTTCTCAAAGCCAAGGCCACTATCTCACCCTAGGATACAAGTTGTATTATAAATAGGCAAGGGTTAGGGTTTGGATTCTGCATCTTTCCATATGCTGCCTGACTGTAACACCCTGGCATCAGGTGTAGGAAGACATATAGCTTTGCAAAGTGAAAAATTACGACGCAACAATGACCCCCTGAATCTTGTTGCCACAATGAAGTATGTAACAACATGGCAACATCAAATGGGGGGGGGGGCAGGCCACAAGACAGACCTTTCCTAGATCCTCAGTCTGTTAAAGACTTCAGGTAATCAGGTTACCACCCTGACAGTTTAACTATTGTATATAGGGTACAGAAGCAATTTTCAGCCCCAAATGGACAGAGCGTAACCAATATTTGCTAAATTTTATCCAAATCCAGCATAGGTGTAATCTGTCCTGTCCCTTATAAAATGAGTGTCTACAGATACATTAGGGCTGTGACACATGGGGAGATTAGTCGGTGCGCAACAAATCTCCCTTGTCCCGGGCAACTAATCTCCCCGAAATGCCATCCCACCGGTTAGAATGTAAATCGCCGATGGAATGGCATAGGCGGCGCCATGACTTGCCAAAGTCATGGAAGTTTCCTCTCAAGGCAACTAATCTCCCCGTGTGTCACAGCCCTTAGAGGGATCTAAATAAGTAGATAAGAAGTTCTTCGGTTGTTAATGGCAGGTTTTGTTATTATTTATAACTCATACTCACCTTTGGCCTGGCAAGGGATCTCCACCACCTTCTCCATCTCAGCAGTCAGGTGTCTGTCTGGCTCCTTTACAAACTGGGGAGGCTCTGAAAATATGAGAGACCATTAATATTTATTTTCATCCATAATGTGGGCCGGAAGTAATTGTGTTTGCCAACAACGGCATCACGCATAAGCATAGTGTACATATGTTGTCACTGAATTTGAAAGTTCATTATCCACAAAGCTCTGAATTACAGGAAGGCCATCTCCCCATGGGGTCCATTTCTAGCCAATAATGATATGTTTAAAAAATGATGCCCTTTTTTCTTAAACTTGGTCCTACCAGCTGCATGAATTCATATTGGGGACAAAGCAAATCCTATTTAACTTTAATGTTTAAATGATTTTGTAGCAGACTTGAGATATGGTGATCCAAATTACAGAAATATCCCTTATCCAGAAAACCCCAGGTCCCAAGCATTTCAGAATAGAGCCTATACCTGTAAATATACAGTATATCTATAGATCCATTACAGTGATTGCCTCTTAGAGTGCCTACTGCTAGTGAAAAGACACTAAATCTCCCATTCTAGTTCTTGTCCCCACCGGCATCCACCATTATGTTCCTGTTTACAGTGTAAACACAGAATGTACTAGGGCTGTGGAATACTTCTATACCTTCAAGTTGTAAGGCTCTGCTGGGACCACTTGGCCAGAACAGCATCTAACAAGCTCTCTCTCTCTTTCACCGTGTTTTTCTGTTCTGTCCCATCAGCCCTATTGGTTGGATTGGGTCAGTCAATCAGGACTGACTCTTCCCTACATAAGCCCAGCTCAGCTAACTTCCTGTGCCAGAGCATTGGCCTCTGTAAACTTATCACTGTGGCAAGTCCCTGGCTCTCGTTTCCTTGCTTTGGCTCCTGTCTGCTCCTAGCCTTGTTCCAGCTCTGCTTCTATTCCTGTTTACTGCTCTAGTCCTGTTCCTGTTTCTAGTCCTGTTCTTTTTCTGGTCCTCTACACCTGCTCCATCTCATTCTTTCCTGTCCCTGGTTCTCCACCCGCTCCATCCCATTCAGACTCTTTGCCCTTCCCGTCCTCTCATTGCTTGTCCAACTTGCTCCTGACCTTTGGCCTCTCCTTTTCTCGCCTGTCTAGTCTGTTGATATAATATCAGTCCTCCCGTGAAGGACTCCTCCTCCATGCAGATCCTTTACACAAGTCAATGTATCTACTCAAGCTGGGCAAACACAGGGTTGTGCATAAATAGGTTTTCTATTTAAAATCTATGAACCTAGGAATGTCTATCACATTCTATATATTGTCTACTCTACTGCTCCTGCCACCTGTAGGCAAGACAAACAACACATTGATAATAAAGACACAGTGTGAAGAGTCTAAACTCTCTCATCTATTTCCACCTCTGTTTGATCACACTCGTTATTGCCATCTACATGATGGATGAGCCATAACGTACAGTATATTTGGTGACATAATAACCTGCATTCCAGTGGAGAGTAATGAGGTTTGCTTATTAGCTATGCATCTCTATTACCAGGTTGTAATCAATTAGCGGCCATATGTCACTGATAATACTGTGTTATTAGCAACTGGATTCAGATACCTGGTTTGGACAGAGCTCTGTTCCCAATGTGGGCACAAAAACATTGATGGGAGTTGCATAGAAAGGTTACTGGTAAAATAGCCTATCTATATTTACATGTACAGAAGTAAAGCTAGCTAGGCTGTGCAGCTTAAAGTCAACCCCCAAATTTTTTTTGTCTAATAAAACAGTTCAAAGCAACTTTGCAATATACATGTCCTTGTGGACATGGAATGCATATTTTATAATACTAAACAGGACAAGTTAGCTCTCACCCAGCACAGTTAAGTAGGCCCCGGCAGACACTGGTGGGACGCTGCTGCTGCGTAGAGTTGCTTCACAAGAGTAATAACCAGCATCGCTCAGTACGGGGTTCAGAATTGTTAGGAAACGCCCAAATTCCGTCACCCCATTGGACAGGGGGACTCCGTTTTTCTTCCAAACAATGTTTAGCTTAGTGAGTGGTCTGAAGGGAAAAGAGGAGGATGAAAACAACAAGTAAGATGAAGCAGTTGTGATAGATAAGCCAAGAGACAATTTAAGGTGTTACCTTTCCTATAGTTTTTGAGATATAAATAGTCTATTAGTGTGCTATATCCTACTCCAAACAACTCAAACATGTTGTTTGTCATACTGTTGTGACTCATCAGCCAACCAGAGCAAGTGAAATCAATCGGTGACAAGAAAAGTTAGGTTGTAGAACTCTAAACTAAAGATAATAATAAACAAACCATTCCCCCCCACTCACCTTGCATTGGCAACACATTCCATAGACACCTCAGATGTGCCAGTCACCACACTTGTATTCTGCGGTGGTATGATTATGATGGGAGCGATGGGATCTGCGGGACCACCCACATCTATAAAGCCAAACTTATTTTGTTAGAAAGATAAATCCAATCTGGTTTAGCGGTTAAAAGTGTCAGTGCAAAGTGACAGAATGACAGAAATGACATTTTTTAGAGGTTTGGAGAAGGCATTGATAGACTTGAAATGTTACATGAACACAATTAACATTTTCTGTGACTTTGTTTTCTTATAGACCAATCAGTGGTCAGAACCCCTGCAGCCCAGAGTGTTTAATCAAAACCTTAACAATAGCAGACTCCTTAATACGAGCAGACTGGTTTCATTTGCAGTAAATCCCGAGCAAGTTCTCTGCTTTCTGCTGGCTCTGCAGGCAGCGCAATAAGTAGAAGATACATCTGGGCTGTATTCCACCCATAACCCACCTCTGTAAATGGTCAGGACATATGAAAAAGCTTTGCTGCATATCCCAATCAGTCTCTCTCTCTTCTAATATTGGGATAGTGACAGCCTCTGACATATAGTATTAACCTGCCTGGGAGGCGCAAAGGAAGCTGTGCAAAAACCTGCAGGGCATCTTTAGCAGCTTCGCAGTCACAAATCTGATGCTTAGCAGAGAGAGAAGAGGCAGCGGAGTTATATATTTGAATCACTTCAAGATGTATCAGCGCAAATCAGTTCAATTGTTTCATGGCAGATCACCATGATTAACTGATTTGCTTTTAACTCCAGTTTAGCTTTGAAAGGGAGATCATTTGGGTGTTAAACTGCGCAGTAAAAAAAACCCCAGACCTAGATGAGTTAATCTCACAATAAATACGACCACTGTTTAGTTTTATGATATGAGGCTGCTGTGCAGCCTTCCCTGTCCTGTGAGGGAAAGCATTCAGCCCTTACTTAGCTCCAGTTTTGCTCCAGATTCTCAGGGGCCAAGCAGATCAAGTACATTCAGGGGGGATGTAATGCACATGTGCAGTGCCCTGGTCTTGGGGGACAGCACACCAGATACTGAATGGTAAATATGGCTTCCACAGGGGACTCATACATAGCATAGAGCTGCAGACTAATTAATATAGGCAATATTGATTCTGGAATTTAGTTGCTGTTTATGATCTCTGGGGTTATAAATATATTGGACCCTATAAATATATTAGATGGTTCCAGACAACACAAGCATGCACTGCCACTGGCTGATAATGAGTACACAAGTCCCCTGGGATTGTCCTACCACTCTCTTGCTGTTCAAATTGGTTTACCATATGGCTTTGCCCAGGAGCAGTAACCTATAGCAACTAATAAAATGTTTGCTTCTAAAGAGGTGACCAATACATTCTACCCGTTGATAGGTTACAATGGGTTAATGCTCCTGGGCAAACTTAGAGCCTTTTATTACATAACTCATATAAATCATTAAGCACGGGTGCAAAACTGTTCAAACCACTTGGGTCTGCGCCACCAAAAGGCTTTTATACAGCTGCAATATTGATATGTCCTTAATACTACACAATAGGGAATTACCTAGGGTGCAAAAGAGTGTAAAAATGCACTGTAATATGGAAAGTATGGTCTTTTTAGTTTATATAAAGCGCCTCTACAACAGGGGAAGGGGCAGTAATAATGTCTACGGCTTGTGTTAGTGTAAGAGTTCAAACTGCTTGTTTCTCCAACTTGTCTGTCTCTATTTTATAGCTCAACATTCAGCTAAACACACCGTTCATCCAGACGGGCCATTCTGGCACACATTCTCCTTCTCTAACTTCACTATACATGGACTGATTACACTGTGTCCTGCTCCAAAAGCAGCAACGGTCTCAAATATTTCTCTCCTTCCCTGTAAGACGTGTTTGGATTCCAAACAAAACAGAGCCGTCGGATCGTTTCTCACTACATGGGCCGAGAAGTCGGCTTCCCACCAAGCTATTGTAAAAACGGTCACTCGGCTCTGGCAAGCCGCAGCTTTGAAGTATTGTTTCTATTCTCCTGCTCTGTTCTTGACACCGCACCCAGCTATGTTTTATACCCATAATGGGAAATGTAGGGCATAGCAGTGTGGGTCATGTATTCTGACCCTATATAAGGGGATCACAAGCAACACTGAACTTAAAAAATGTACTGACAAACTGTTATTGCTGGTTTGCCAGCAACACATATAAATGAAGTTTGCCGGTCTTTGTTTGAAAAAAACTTAAGCTCATCTTCAAGAACAAGTCAAAAGGGTTGAGGAGACCGCCTCAAACGTATGCAAATAGACCAAGGGGATTCTGGGAACAAATTCTACTCGTCTTCAAGGAAATGTAACCCCATAAAAAGAATTGATGTAATATTACTCAGCACTTTTTCCATTTACATTACTTTTATTGGTTTCTAGGATATTTGCAGTTTTAGACTGCTAATACAATATTAAGCTCAGCAAATTTCTTAAAAAGTGGGGGTCATTTATCAACACTGGGCAAATTTGCCCATTGGCAGTAACCCATAGCAACCAATCAGTGATTTTTTTTTTCCGTCAGCTGCATGTAGTACAATAAATGCAACAATTTGATTGGTTGCCATAGGTTACTGCCCATGGGCAGATTTGTCCAGTCCCCAGTTTGTCAGCAACCCTAGCATTAAATAACTACACAGGTAATATCTAGCCAGTTAGGGTTACTGACATTCTTACTGAGTTGAAAGCAGTTTCGTTTAGCCAGTGATACCCTATACCCTTTAGTGGATACAAATATCTCTCACTTATTTTACAGACCTACACTGCTGTGTCCTCCAACTAATAAATTGGTATAAAATGTGTAGCTGGATCTAATATCAGGAACACAGCAGGGAATAGAAACAATACTGGGAAAATGCAGCTTGCCAAATCACACTAACCATTTGGAACGGACTTCTTGGTCTGTGTAAGCTCACATCGACTAGTGTTTAAAGCAGATCTTTACCTTGTTTGGCCACCAATGCACTGGGCCAGTTGGTATAACCTGATTTTTAGCCCCTGTCAACAATTAGATAATAATGGGATAATGGGAGACTGGGGAGACCTGGTAGGACAGAAGTGCATCAACATGCCAATGTGGTCCTCCCCCTGGTAGATATTGGTTGGCCAGTCTTTCAGGAGTGGCCAATAAACTGCCTAGTCAGTCTGGAGGGGCAGAGCTGGCAGATCTTATTGGCCTGTGTATGGTCTCATTCATGGTTAAAGCAATCTGGATTATAGTAGCTCCCTTTACTGTTGTTGCAGGTCTTTCCCTAGTGTGTGAAAAGGCTGCTACTTTTTTAGGCCTTCTTAACGTCCATAAAGGTCTCATCCAAGTCAAATAATCTCTTTGTCTTTTATACAGAAAATACGTAATCTGCTGTTTTTGTGCTGTAGTAGGGGGACCTCACAGATCATCAATGGTAAGTTTTGGTAATGTAGGTCATGTAGACGGCAGCAATAAAATAATACAAGGTTGATTTTTGACTGGCAGGAATTCAGGGTTCCCTTTGAAAGTTCTGGAAATAATGCACCCCCCAAACTCTGGATCCAATTATCAAAACGTTCTACCCATCAGTTTGCTGCAATGACACTGGGATTGTGGATAAAAATGCTGAATTCTAAGTAAAAAATCATATCCAAAACTGCAGCTTTCACACGACGCTTGCAGTCGTAACTGACCCCCTTACATCACATTGGTCAGCCTGTGGCTCTATTGTTGCCCTCATTGGGGGAGGATAATGGGGCAGAACAGCTACACAGACCAGTAACTAGTTTACATGTTGACGTCTAACATCAAAGTTACATTACACATAAACCCAGAAGCGGCGGCATTTATACATTCAAAAAGCATTTGACAGATCAATTTTCCCCTATAAAACAAGAAAATGTTTTTTAAAAGACATTCCTTTTCCCTTAGCACTAAATTACCATCATTTGCTGGAGCCGATTAACATGAAGCAAAGGATTGACATGCAGATAAGTGAATTGCTCAGTTGATATAATAAACACTGTTTTCTCTGAATCTAGACCATACAAGTACAGCTGGGATGGGATATCTGCAGATTTGATTGCTCTCAAAGATTCTTCCTACACATTTTTTTATGTCAGAAGGACATTAGTTATTCTCAGAGAAGTGGATTGTACTAAGGAAAAATGAAATAAATATTGGTCCCAGTTAATGCTGACAGCTAGAGCTATAATGTAGAATCATATATTGAAATACTCTATAAAGGGAACCAACTTTATAACCATTTTCACTATGCAGGCTGAACATTAGTGTCTGCTGCGGCAGTGGGAAAATGTACCTATAGTAAAGAACTGTGGCTGTGGGATAGCAGGTATAGTAGGGAGAGATGGTGCCTATAGTAGCAGTGGGTGGATAATAGCCTCTGGGAAGGGACTGTGGCTGTGGGATAGCAGGTATAGTAGGGAGAGATGGTGCCTATAGTAGCAATGGGATAACAGCCTCTGAGAAGGGACTGTGGCTGTGGGATAGCAGGTATAGTAGGGAGAGATGGTGCCTATAGTAGCAGTGGGGGGATAATAGCCTCTGGGAAGGGACTGTGGCTGTGGGATAGCAGGTATAGTAGGGAGAGATGGTGCCTATAGTAGCAGGGGGGGGATAATAGCCTCTGGGAAGGGACTGGGGCTGTGGGATAGCAGGTATAGTAGGGAGAGATGGTGCCTATAGTAGCAGTGGGATAATAGCCTCTGGGAAGGGACTGTGGCTGTGGGATAGCTGGTATAGTAGGGAGAGATGGTGCATATAGTAGCAGTGGGGGGATAATAGCCTCTGGGAAGGGACTGGGGCTGTGGGATAGCAGGTATAGTAGGGAGAGATGGTGCCTATAGTAGCAGTGGGGGGATAATAGCCTCTGGGAAGGGACTGTGGCTGTGGGATAGCAGGTATAGTAGGGAGAGATGGTGCCTATAGTAGCAGTGGGATAATAGCCTCTGGGAAGGGACTGGGGCTGTGGGATAGCAGGTATAGTAGGGAGAGATGGTGCCTATAGTAGCAGTGGGATAATAGCCTCTGGGAAGGGACTGGGGCTGTGGGATAGCAGGTATAGTAGGGAGAGATGGTGCCTATAGTAGCAGTGGGGGGATAATAGCCTCTGGGAAGGGACTGTGGCTGTGGGATAGCAGGTATAGTAGGGAGAGATGGTGCCTATAGTAGCAGTGGGGGGATAATAGCCTCTGGGAAGGGACTGGGGCTGTGGGATAGCAGGTATAGTAGGGAGAGATGGTGCCTATATAGTAGACTGTATCTGTATGACTATGATACCTACAGTAGTTGTGGGTATAATACCAAAAGATGCAGATATATTGAGTGATTTTTTTAGGTAGCTGATACTCACCTACAAAACGTCGCTCCAAATCACATAAAAGCAGCCGACTACTGTACAGTACAATTCCTGTCGAACGCTGCGCAGTTACTAAAAGAAACGTTCGGGGCTCATGCAGTTAAATAACTGCGCCCATTTACCCATTTCTATTTCACTTTTCCACAGCACCTGTTTTCTTTTTTCAGTGGAAATTTCCAAGTCTATTGTGGTGCATTTATTCAAGCGTTCCTGTGGTGTATGGAACATATGTAAAAATAGAAAATCATCTGCGTTTTACCCACCGCAGCTTTATAAATCTGCCATTAATTTTATGCTAAATGCTGGATTTTTTTTTAAGTGTAAAATACAATTTGCATATTAATAAATATAGCCATTAGCCTTGAGTTCTTTCCTAATCCCTCGTTGCCTTTCTCCATTTAGTGCTTATACTTTCCTTTCCTTTACAGGAACAAGCTTGCCTGCTATTTAGCATTCCCAGTGAAACCTAAAAACTAGCAAACACATGACTAATTCTTGCAGCTGATTGGTACATATAGGAACAAAAACAGCAATTAAATTAACATGGAGATTGTATCAGCCATCTGGACCACTATTAAGATGTTACATACATTTCCATTACTCTTTGCCTCACTAAAGTGCTAATTAGGGCTGTAGTAATGATATAATAGTCAGACAATGAAACATATTCTAGGCTTATGTCGCAGGGGAAGATCAGTTGCTCGGGCTAAATCTTCACTACTGCGGCTGATACCCCCCCAAATGACTTCCCACTGGCAATAATATGAATCGCTGGTAGGAAGGCATAGTTTGGTCGACTTAGCAATGTGTATGTATAGGTAAATCTTTGTTTATTCAATAATAAGTATACGGTTTTGTTTCTATGATATCACTAAAGGTCCCCATACACAGGCCGACTAATCGGCCTGTGTATGGGCAGAACAGAGCGGCCTGGCCGACCGATATCTGGCCTGAAATTGGCCAGATCTTGATTGGCCAGGTTAGAAAATCCAGTCGGATCGGGGACCGCATCGGCTCGTTGATGCGGTCCCCGAACCGACTGCCCCATAACCACAAATGTAATTCGATCGTTTGGCCCCAGGGCCAAACGATCGGATTATTTTTTTTTAAGTTACTTGCTACCCGATATCGCCCACCCGTAGGTGGGGGATATCGGGTGAAGATCCGCTCGCTTGGCGACATCGCCAAGCGAGTGGATCTTATAGTGTATAGGCACCTTAAGCGGTGGGGCTAAAGGGAAGCATTGGGCATTGGGCCACTATTTATTGTTGCTTCTAAATGTCATTTGAATTGTGTGACAAGTGTATGGTATGGCAGTGTGACCTATATATTAATCCCGTAGCCATAACTATAGAGCAGTGATCCCCAACCAGTGGCTCGGGGGGCAACATGTTGCTCCCCAACCCCTTGGATGTTGCTCTCAGTGCCCCCAAACCAGGGAGTTATTTTTGAATTCCTGACTTGGGGGCAAGTTTTGGTTGAATAAAAACAAGATTTCCTACCAAATAAAGCCCCTGTAAGCTGATAGTGTGCATAGAGGCCCCTAATAGCCAATCACAGCCCTTATTTGGCTCCCCCATAGTTTTTTATGATGCTTGTGTTTCTCCCCAAGTCTTGTTACATTTGACTGTGGCTCACGAGTAAGAAAGTTAATGAATAGTTTATATAAAATAGTATTTGTTAGCAATTTATGAATGTATTATTAAATATTCTTATGGCCAATAAAGTAATTTTAGGAATCAATTAGTTTCACATTATATTAATTTTTCTTAATTAATTCAATAATAATACCTTCCTGAGTATCATTATTCCCCAGTACTAATTTTCGCTGCTCATTTATAACAACTGACTGTATATCACTCCATACAGTTTCGGGCTTTGTTTCATATAAAAATTGGCGATAATTTTGTCTATATTTGGCGGCAATTCTGGCGATAATCTTTAGTAAACTTTGCGAGACAACTTATGCAGCATGAATGCTATAATAGGTGATAATATATATGTGCTCCAGAAAATTGCCAATGACAAAAGTGCTAACTCTGTTGCGGTTTTTCTGGTGCAAATCATAATTGCTGTCTATCGCTCCTTAGTAGATGGACGCCTCAATCTAAATGATTATGAAGTTGGGGAGGGTAGGACATTATTATTTGTACAGTAAACACTTTAAACAAATGATGTTATTCTGTATTTTCATAATATCCAATACTGCAGCATCCGATGGAAAGTATTTGGAGGCAGAGACTGCAGAGTGCGCAGCAGCGTGCTATGAAGGAGGTACAATTTAAGCGCTGTCAGCTTCTCTGCCCTCTACCATTCAGGCCTCATCGGGCTGGTAGTTTCCCAGAGGCGTCCTTCTATGGCCCATTAATTCTTTTTTGTGCAACTCTCTCTCTCGGCCCGCGATAAACCAGTCACAGTCCTATTCTCCATGCTGTATCAGCAGCTTTTCTGCCGGCCTGCAAAATCCACGATTAAAGAGCTTATATTTTTCTTTATTTGTGATGTTTTGACGTTTATCTTCTTCCATTGCTATCGATTTGCTTCTACCTTACAATGTCTTTCTCTCACATTCATCTAACTACGGTGGAGAAGCTATTAAGTTAAAAAGCTCACCAGTGTGACTTTGTATAGATTGAATATATGGCATCTTCAATATGGCCATTGCATTATCAGACAAAACATAATCTCTGGCAATTTTCTACAGTTATCACCAATATGATTCCCTCTAGAAAAAACTATTTACAAACTATTAGCTGAAACAAAGTTTATGATGGACTAGCCCTGTGAGCTTAAATGTGCTTTACAGCTTGCTGTGCCGGGGCAATGCGCTATGGGTATTTGGTCTGCTTCTATCCACCTGTATTTTCTTCTTCCAGCTGAGAAAAGTGGATCTGCTCCCTTATGCAGCTCTGGGACTGGGGGAAGATGGGTGCTAGAGCCAAGTTCCTTCTTATGGCCATAAAGACTCTATTCTGCTTACAAGGGAGACAGAGAGCCTGCTACTCTTACAGGTCCATTGGTTATCCCACCCCAGTTAATATCATATCAGCTCAATGTTCATGATGGATCTAAGCAGCTCCTGGGCAAAAAAACAAATACCTCAGAGGTCTCAGATCTTTGGTTGGAGGCTCACAGACCTGGAATACTTACCCATATGCCAAGCAGTATCTATATGACTGATTACTCAGCTATGCAGCTTTCCACCCAGCCCTACCCAATCTCCCTTAGATTTACTACATTTATTTTAAGCGGGGCAGAAAGAACCAAGGTCAGATAGAGATCAGACATTTTCTGCCCTCACGCAGAGCTTTTTACTTACTCTCCACCGTCAGAGTGATGGGCTGGCTAGTTTTGTTGTCTCCGTTCTTATCATTGACGGCCTGCACATAGTAGCGGCCGGTATCTGGAGCCACGCTGGACAAAATCACTAATGTATTGTTCTTGGTGATGGCTCTGAGAAAAAAAAAAATCACAAAATTACAGCTTGGAATTATTCATAGGCTGGAGAGTTACAGTATTATCAGCTCCCCGACCTGTAAGCACATGAATTTAATGCTGTCAACAACAACAAAACTTGAGTACGACATGAATAGGCTGCAGATTGTAATGGAGACAAATTATTATAAAGCACACAACTCTCAGGCTGAAAGGCTTTCTTTACATAATTGAAGGTTTCTCATGCTTTTTAAATAGCTGAAATAGTGCTTTATTTTAGTAAAAGAGCTACTAGCCATGTAAGTCAGGCCACCTTCTGCAAGGTGGGAGATTTTCAAGTGTTCCAGATCACTGATCATTGATGCCAGGGTGGAGACAAATTCATGGACACATTAAATACCCTGTGCCCCAAGGCAGTGCCCATGCTTTGTGCTGGCAAGGGAAGGGCAGCAGTTGGGCTACTGGCCTTGGAAATCTCCCAGCATTTCTGTTTATCGGGGCGGCCTAATGGAAAACACATAGTAGAACACAGTTCTAGAAACTCTGTAACCCTATGGGAGTATAACTTCAAATAATAAAGTTACATCCGATACTGCACTGCTCACATTCCAATACAATTCTGCACAATTCATTAGTGTCCATATTATTAAAGGGTAAGCAGTTCAAAGAGGCCAATACAAGTTTGCTCAGATATGAATAGCTGTATCTGTAACAGGGGGGGGGGCTGAATAAGGGCCCCTGGGACATAACTTGCATCAGGGCCCATGGGCAGTTAGTTACATTTCTGATGTTTTCAGTAGTTTTGCCTTCTCAACAGACCTACAGAACCCTAGGAAAGCTGGCGTGATGGGAATAAGCAGACTCAATCTTGTTGCTGTTATTCATCATACTCAGTACAGAAGCAATGGGAGCCTGTAATTCATACCTGATTCACGGTCTCCCCGTACACTCATATATAATGGATACACTGCCCTGATGTGTTGCAGGGATTTTATGAGGGTTGGGATTTCTACCAAAAGAGAAATGAATGTACAACTGAGAATTTGCCTGCATCTGCCATTTACTGGCAAAGGGTTTGACACACAGGGCTAATCATTCCAGCTTTCCTGAAATAGAATATCACTGTTATGGAAGGGAATCTATTGGATGGAAAGGGATATCTAAGCTTTCCTGTCGCTAAGCTTGGTGCCCTCTTTCACACATTTGCATGCTCTTTTGGCACCTTTCCTCGCAGATATCTCCCGGCTCAGACTCTCACACTGGGGACCTCCTGACAGATCATCTGGATAATAATTCTCTGCAATTAGAGAGATAAGACTGACTGTGCCACTGATTCATTAGCACCACCCAATCCCTGGAAGGATTAGCTTGGTGTGTGACAGGCTGAGATATACCGGATGGAAGGCAAACTCTGCTTAGAATGTCAACTGTCCCACAATGTTTATTAAAATAACAAATATGGCTTGTTTAACCTAACAGGGAGTCGGATATTATAGGCGACAGAATACCGTTTGAGCTTATTAGTAGAGTGCACATTGATTTAACCTTCTGCGGAAATGTTTGCCTTTTGAAGTATTGGTTTAGTTTGGATTTCAGGAAACCTCAAAAACCAACGGCAACAAAGACCTCATTTTGAATATAAACAATAAAAGAAGGAAAATAATGTAAAACACACACAGATGTTGCATGCTTTATAGATAGGACAACTCAACACTATACATATTGTATTTTATATTTAACTTTAACTATTAATTATTAATTGACACTAATTAATGCCTTCTTGTGCACGCAGCTATTAGGGACTGCTATAAAAGTCACAACAGCCTAGAGCAGTGATTCCCAACCAGCGGCTCAGGAACAACATGTTGCTCCCAGTGGCCTCAATGTAGGTGCCAATTTTTAAATCTCTGGCATGGCGGTAGGTTTTGGAAGCACAGAGACACAGTTTTGCTCCAAGCAGAGCCTCGTGCAGGCTACCAATCCACATGGGGCTTACAAATAGCCAATCACGGCCCTTGTTTAGCAGGCTCAACAGAACTAAATGTGTCTCACAAGTAAAAAAGTTTGAAGATCCTTGGCTTAGAAGGAGAGGTAATGACACTAAAAGAACATTTATGTGGTTTTTATCTCAATTCTACAAATGGTACAAATGGTACGGGGGTAATGACTGGATCATGGGTCTCAAGCATGGGGTCCCCCATACCATTTGTACCACTGGGGACTCCGAAGATATTTCACTGGCAGCAAGTGTGGCCAATTGTTTCCCAGCATATTGTGAGTGTGTGCCAGAAGTATACTGGAGCTGAGAATTACAGGAAAAGGAAAGGTAAAAACTAAGTAAGCTTTATCAGAAAGGTCTATGTAAATACAGCCATAAGCACTCACAGAAACGCTGCACTGAGTCCTCTATCAAAAGAAACACAGGATTTCTTGTCTCCTTTTGTGTATACATGTACTTTGGTATCTGACTTACTCTCTCAGAAAAATCCTTCATTCCTGGGGCCAAAGTCTGCACAGCTCTCTCCTCTTTCCCTTCTCTTGCACCACCCTCACATAAGAATTCATTAGAATTCACTCCCCCTCCCATCAGAATGTGTGATCTATGCTACCAATGGCTAGAGCTGCAGCAGGAAGCTATGGAGACCAAGCTAAAATGGCAGCTGCAATCTTAAACAAACAAAGGGAGCTCCATGGCTCTTTACTCAGGTATGGTAATGCTTTTTTGCAGAATAAACATAGCGTTCTAGGTGGCACTAATGTGGCGAATCTATTGGCAGTAAAATGCCAAAATGACTTTCCTTCTTCTTTAAGTTTGCCATACGCAACAAGATCCAGGAATATAGATTTGTGGGATAAACCCAGACCAAATAAATATCTGTCCAACCCCTGATCGTATTTAGATCAAGAGGCCTTTTGTGTAAATTAAAAGGCTACAGATTATAATTATCTACCTGGGCAAATATGCTGAAACACAATACTATGGGGTGGTTTTGACAGCAATCTGGTCTCTATTAAACCCAAGCCATGGCCCTGGTGTTGCCTAACAAGTATATGCAGAAGACTTATGCTAAATATGGGAGTATTTTCAGCACCATCAATATAAGGGATTATATTTCTTTAAAAAGGAGGGGAGGGGGGGCAGATAACATGTCTGCAGGGGCAGATATTAGATTATGTTAAATACATATACTCTTCCATTCCATTAGCTTGGTGTCTTGGGGTACAATGCACAACACTACAGTACTGAACATGCCCATGACAGTCCCAACACAGCCCAGTTGTAAAGACACATTCAAATAATGACATTTTATTCACTTACATACGATTGGTGGGTGGGATCTTTCTACCATCCCTGAACCATGTGACCTGGGGTTGGGGGAAGCTGGCAATGTTGGGCGCATTGATGACGGCCGCATCTCCATGAGAAACAGACAGGGAAGTATCACCATCTTCGAAGTTGCCCATATCTGAAATATGAAGAAAAGACAAACGCACTGTAAGTGTATAGCTTCATCTTTATGCCTTTGTTACTGTGGTGTAAACAGTATAATTCCACTGTGTTTAAGAATTCATGATTATGTGAAATTCTACTAAAATGGCAATTGAAATGCATAAAGGACTAGTCCCAGACTAGTGTGGAATATTATTAATAAAGGAGTTATTTCCATAAAATGATGTATATAAAGCATGATGAAACCCAATATGGCTGTGCCCTTATCTAATTAACAAACTGAAAATGATAAAAAAGGCAGGGTGGGCCCAATTGCCCAAAATAAAAAAGTAAGAGATGTTTCTCATTCACTTATATATATAAAAAAGTACACAAATATAAGTATTATTATTATTCTGGATTTACAAAGCACCAACATATGCCACAGCCCTGTACAATAGTTATAATAAAAACAATTATTCTTATTAAAGGTCTGTATATTTCTTGCATGGCTGCCTAAACGAGGCGTTCCGTATCTGCATACTCTGCTCTGGAGGAAGACCCTCTCGTTGGCACGCAGCTCAGTACTAGCGTGCCCAAGTTTTGTCGCGGATCCAGCCCGACCCTCCGCACATGTGCAGTGTGTATAAATGGATGCTCCGACCTACTCACTTTGCTAAATAATTAATGCTACTTGTGTCTGTCTGATACCTTATTATCCTGCCTGATTCTCATGTTCCTGACCTTTGGCCTGACTCCTGCATCTGATCCTCTGCTGCCTGGACTGACCCTATTGCTTTCTGGCACTGCTTCTTGCCCAGGTCTAAACTGGGACTCAAAATAGGCCCTGGCATTGAAGTACACAGAGGCCCAAACAGCACCCCCAGCCCAATAAATAGTTTTTGGCCTCCAACAGAAGTCCCTCTGGCATTTGCCAAAACCCACAGATTGCCAGTCTGGGCCTGTTGATTTGATTTGGTTATTTTTGGCACTCCTCTACTAGTTGCAGTCCTATTCCCATCACCAGTGACTGTTTACTCTGTGGGAGGTTTAGGTGAGGCTAAATCCTTCAAATTTCCTCCCAGACTAGCTGCTTCCACAATCTACGTGGTAATTCATGACCAGGGCACCCATCATAGAAAAACTGTTTCCCCCACCAGGCTAAAAGGAAGAGCACTCCTGCTGAAGGAAACAATACTATTTTGCCACAAAAAATGCTTCTAGTAAACACTATGTAGTGTCCTAGCTCACTCATGATACACAAGTGTGTGACATAGGCTAGCATCAGGGCAGTAGTCCATCGGTTATCAGGGCAGCAATCCCTCGATCATCAGGGCAGCAATCCCTCGATCATCAGGGCAGCAATCCCTCGATCATCAGGGCAGCAATCCCTCGATCATCAGGGTAGAAATCCCTCGATCATCAGGGCAGCAATCCCTCGATCATCAGGGCAGAAATCCCTCGATCATCAGGGCAGCAATCCCTCGATCATCAGGGTAGAAATCCCTCGATCATCAGGGCAGCAATCCCTCGATCATCAGGGTAGAAATCCCTCGATCATCAGGGCAGCAATCCCTCGATCATCAGGGCAGAAATCCCTCGATCATCAGGGCAGCAATCCCTCGATCACCAGGGTAGAAATCCCTCGATCATCAGGGCAGAAATCCCTCGATCATCAGGGTAGAAATCCCTCGATCATCAGGGCAGCAATCCCTCGATCATCAGGGCAGCAATCCCTCGATCATCAGGGCAGAAATCCCTCGATCATCAGGGCAGCAATCCCTCGATCATCAGGGCAGCAATCCCTCGATCATCAGGGCAGAAATCCCTCGATCATCAGGGCAGCAATCCCTCGATCATACAATGCATATATGCACAAAATAAGCCAACTTGTTCATTATATATATTATAGGTGCCTGACCAAACAAGGAGCCTGCCAGGAGCATTTCCAGTTGGGGAAACAATTTTACTAAGACTGAAACATATGGCAGCGTTTATCTATGGGAGAGCGATAAAAATGTTGAGAAGTTGTTTCAATGCCATATTTCATGATTTTCATTGCATGATTTTAGAAGATAGTTGTCTCTGCTGAAAATGTTCACTCCATACTCCGCCTAGTGGCAACTAATTCATATTAATATTTACAGGTATAGGACCTGTTATCCAGAATGCTGGGGACCTGGGGGCTTTCCAGATAAGGGATCTTTCCGTAATTTGGATCTCCATACCTTAAGTCTACTAAAAATTATTTAAACATCATTTAAACCCAACAGGATTGTTTTGCATCCAATAAGGATTAATTAGATCTTAGTTGGGATCAAGTACAGGTACTGTTTTATTATTACAGAGAAAAGGGAATCATTTAACCATTAAATAAACCCAATAGGGCTGTTCTGCCCCCAATAAGGGGTAATTATATCTTAGTTGGGATCAAGTACAGGTACTGTTTTATTATTACAGAGAAAAGGGAATCATTTAACCATTAAATAAACCCAATAGGGCTGTTCTGCCCCCAATAAGGGGTAATTATATCTTAGTTGGGATCAAGTACAGGTACTGTTTTATTATTACAGAGAAAAGAGAATCATTTAACCATTAAATAAACCCAATAGGGCTGTTCTGCCCCCAATAAGGGGTAATTATATCTTAGTTGGGATCAAGTACAAGGTACTGTTTTATTATTACAGGGAAAAAAGGAATCATTTTTAAAAATTAGAATTATTTTCTTATAATGAAGTCTATGCGAGATGGCCTTTCCGTAATTCGGAACTTTCTGGATAACAGGTTTCCGGATAAGGGATTCTATAGCTAGCTATTGTTGGTTAAAATTGGGTTCAAATGCTGAAAAAAGAAACACAATGGACACATGATTCGTTTTGACGACAGGGCCCCTCCAACTGTTAATGGTCTATTATGCATTGGTTTTGCCTTTTTCATGCATTTATTTCTGGAAATCATAAAATAAGTGTGTCACTGACTCGCTGCTTTTAAGTGCAAAACTAAAGCAGTAAAATGCATCTGAGAAAGTGAAAGGCATTTGCCAGAGAACAAGTCAAAGCACTGAAAGATTCAATAGTGCAAGTTTATTAAGCATGTACATATGAAATGAGAATAGTTTCCAGCCTCATTAATGTATTAAATGCACAGAGCTGTATTATGCAAACACTCTGGTTGCAATTAGGGTACGTAACCGAGTGCCGGCTCTGCTCGCCAGATGCAAAGTCCGACTGGGGGGGAGGCCGGCGCAGCTCATGTAGATTAATAAATCTCAACCGGTGGAAACTAGGCGGAATACAGCGAGACGCTGAGGAAAGATTTCCTTTTCAATGAATGGAGATTGGCAAAAGCTTTATTGATATTTATTTATTAAACCAGATAACCCGTCCCTGCCATGCCATAACCAAACTTTCCAATACCCCAATGTCAGCCACTGCAGCGACGGGCATGCAAAGTGAACCCCCAACCACTGTGACATACAATTAACAAATATTCTACAAAACCAAATGCTGAAAATCATAAATTGTCTGTTATACTGTACAATAACTCACAAGGCATGATACGTGCACAAAGAGCATACAATATCCTTAACCAAGGGTGTGGGTGGTGGATCAGACCAACATTCCAGTGTCTTGATGGTGAAAAGGCGGTAATGTAAGGCTCCCCTACTCTTAAATATTAGTCCCTGCCCTGCTCTAGGTGGCCAATCCCAAACTAAGTTCCTAACTACCCTGTGGGTGGCTTAGCTTTGTTACAAGAACCAAAGTCAAGGCAATGGAAGATAATGGAAGATTTCATGGAATTATGTATGTATGTATATCTTTATTTATAAAGCGCTACTTATGTACGCAGCGCTGTACAGTAGAGTATATTAATACAAACAGGGTGTTAATAAGATAATAATAGATAAATACAAAGTATAACAATAAATACAGCTGCACTAAGTTAAGAGTCGAGGACACAAGAGGAAGGAGGTCCCTGCCCCGTAGAGCTTACAATCTGTATATGGTTGAAGTTTGCAACAAGATATATCCTCACTGGTAGAAGTCAGCTGCAACTAAGGACAGTGAGTTGGAATGACTTTACTTTTCCAAGTAGGGAAATAGTTGAATATATGTTTGGAAACAAAGATCTGGAAAAATAATACAGTGTATAAAAGGCAGGTATAATCAGTTCAGTAAGGGCCACAGCACATAAGGCTTTTAAATCTTCACTATTGATGGAAAGGGGAAAAGCCACTACAGGTATAGGACCCATAATCCAGAATGCTCGGGAAGGGGTATTCCGGATAAGGGGTCTTTCCATAATTTGGATCTCAATACCTTAAGTCTACTAAAAAATCAATAAAACATTAATTAAACCCAATAGGATTGTTTTGCATCCAATAAGGATTATTTATATCTTAGTTGGAATCAATTACAAGGTTCTGTTTTATTTCTACATAGAAAAAGGAAATCAGTTTTAAAATTCTGAATTATTTGATTAAAATGGAGTCTATGGGAGTCGGGCATTCCGTAATTCGGAGCTTTCTGGATAACGGGTTTCCGGATAAGGAAACCTCCATGGGACTGCTGGAGGCCTGGGAGAGCTGCTTCTGGGGTCTAAGAATGTTGGGGGAAATTAAGTAAAATGTTTCCGGGTGTTTCGAACAAATGTTGGCGTTGTGAACAATCTCCTGGAACAATGTTACACATATTCTGGGAATGCACAGAAATACAAAAATTCTGGAAAGAGATTATCGATATTTGCAACAATAATTTACAAATGAAACTAGAAAGCAACCCAGCGGCAATTCTTCTCCACCACAACAACTCCCCCATCACCCAATACAAAAAATCCTTAACCCAATTTGCTTTAAACGCTGCCAAGATTATAATTCCTCGCAAGTGGAAAACTAAAATATTACCTACGCTCATAGAGTGGATAGCAGAGATGGAAGATATACGGCGGTTTGAGGAACTACATGCAGAATCTTACGATGCTAGGAGGAAACATTGGGCCGTCTGGCAACTCTGGTCCTCTTATCTGGACAATCTAACATAATCAAATCTGCGCAACTTGGTAATTCTTGACAAGGTGTATGCCAAACCAGGTAACTAGCCAGGACATTTTGACAGATACACAAAATATTTGGGAATGTTTTTAAGTATAAAATAATGACACAACCATTTGGATACACATGGGACTATCCATATTGTTGTGTTTTGTTTTGTTTTTTGCCTGGAACTTCCTTCCCCCCTCTTCCCTTTTCCTAAAAATTTCCAACTTATCATTTAAAACTAGCCAGTGACGGCAGACAACTGACAGCGGATAGACAGCCCGAAAAAGGGACACGTCTGAACAGTTCTTGTGTTACATTTCTTGTATGTCTATTTCTTGTGATTTACCAAACAAGTGTATAATTCGCCGCTCGATACTGCATTTTGTAAAGTGATGGTAATGATTAAGTTGGATAACTGTTAAAATCCAATAAAAATAAAAATTATAAAAAAAAAAAGAATGTTGGGGGGCCACAACTATATTTTATTCTTGGTTGTGGAGTGAACGATACACTGAAGGAATGGGATGGAGGCTTCCTGAAACATGTTGTATGCTGGCTATGTCAATAACAATATGTAGGAAGAAACCAGTCCGTATATTCTTGCTGGAGAACCCATCTCTGTTTTTTCACTATACTATGATCCCCCACTAAGGTCTGGGGGATGAATATACAGTCAACTGCTACATATCAGAAGTTACACTTATTAGACAGCTGCAGGCAGACTGTGTCTATCTTAGATTATCCCAATTAATAGACCGGCAATTAAGTCTAAATTTCATTAAATGCAATTAGCAGGAGAGGCGCGTATTGCAATGCTCAGTGTTCAGGTCAGGTCAGCCCTATAAGACGATACCCAGTAATGTGTGAGAAATAGATTATAAGCTTCGGGCTATGAAGGCTGCATGGAAATCAGCAAGAAATCGAAATATTTCTGTCTGCAGCATTGCCACTAAGGTGTCAGAGGCTCACTGCACCCACGTATTCAAGCATATATATTAAAAAAGCACCCAGCCTTTATCTCCTTGCACCCTACTGTAGCATGGGGAGGGTCATTATGTTGGGGTACAACAGGTTACACTATTTGTAGCTGTTTTGTTTTATTTGTTGCTGTTTCCTCTGATCCTAAACAACAACGCAGCCTTGTTATAAACGCTCTGTTATTGTGGTAATTAAAAACATGCAAAGTATTTTCCTTTAACAACTTCATCATTAGTGATACTCGTTAGCGCAGCTGTCTTATTAATTCCTCATCACTGCCGCGCTTTCTTGGCTGCGTCCAAACACCGTCCCGCCTTCACCCTCCGCTTAACGACCCCGAGAGTAATTAAGTGCTAAAGTTTGGCAGACGGAAGTTCGGACCAGTTTCCCCTTTTATTAAAGCGTTTAATCTCCCAAGTAGAGGCTCAGGGTGGCAGATAAAAGGTTATATTTATGATTTGCTGGGTTGGGCTTTCTCGGATAAACATTATGCTCCAGCTGTTCATACAGAAAAGTTATAAAAAAGAAAATTAGGGAAATGACATTGCAAGATCCTCTGCTTTAAATTTAGAAACCCCCAGAAATGATTTATTGTAGCTTTCAAATGGGGGGAGTCAGTGACCCCGGCAGTCAGAAAACTATTGCTCTGTGAGGCTACAGCATTATTGTTATTGTTACTTTTTACAACGTATTTTTCTATTCAGGTCGTCTCCTATTTATATACCAGTCTCTCATTGAAACCACTCCCTGGTTGCTAAGGCAATTAGGTCCCTAGCAACCAGATAGCTGCTAAAACTTCAAACTGGAGAGCTGCTGAACAAACTGAAATAATGAAAAAAAAAACTCCAAATAATAAAAAATGAAGACCAAAGGCAAATTGTCTCTGAATATTACTCTCTACATCATACTAAAAGCTGAACGACCCCTTTAAAGAGGAATGTGATGCTGGCCATGTTCTTCTGGCTCCATTTCAGGTCTAAGATACACTGAGGCTCAACTAGTGCTGAACCTTAGGCCCCATTACCCATCAACAACCTTCCGCTGTCAAAAGGTTCTAGGAGTTTTAGTTCAACAGCTTCTGTAGGGCCTTCAGTTGCACATCAGTGTTTTTATCTACGCAACCTTTGCACAACTGTCTTCAGGGGGGTGCAAGTAGGAATGCTCTCTGGGTAAAAACTGGACAGGTGGAAACCCAAAAAAGACCTGGCTTTAATACAGACTAAGGAACAAGAGAGAGATGGGAGGCTGGTTAGTAGAAAGTTGGCATTCTGTATGATACTGTACCACTGATAAACATCTCAATCATAGGCTCGGACTCTTCTGAGATAAAAGGTTTATAATGAAAGGAGCCAATCTGAATGAAAAAACAAAGCACTTCTTGCAGCTGCTTCATCCTAGTGCCACATCCCACTGAGAAATATCATTGATGTGATTCATTTCTGCCCAGAGGAACAAACGTGTTGTTTGCCTTTGGCTATGGAATTAAAAAGGAATATTATTGTCTTTTATAATATGTTTTATGGCCATCATATTCTGATTAGAAGCAATGGTAGGAAACATTTCACTTCCAAACCTCATCCGAAAAACCCACCTGCAACCCGCAGCGCACTTTTTTTGTGGGTAACCTATGGGTACCCAACCCCCTGCAGGACTCTACACTACACTCCCTGCACTGCAGGAAAAGAATATGCCCGGTATTTCTTGGATCCTCTCACATGTTGCCCTAAGCAGTAGAGGGATTTTTGAAACTCCGAAGTTCAGTAAATGCAATTTCTTTCAACTTGTCATTAATTAGGGAGAATCAATAAAAGTACCTGGACTACATCTGCCTTTGATTAAAATCACTATTGCAATGTGAGACTTTTAGCCTAATTAGACAAAACATAATGAATCTGGGGTGGCACAGAAAGTGTCAAATGCTAGACCACCTGTGTCTGGCACCTCTGTTCCAGTTCTACTTGTCAAGAATAATTTCAGGGCACTTTGAGAGCCCGGGCTGATGTTCCTCGCTGCACAGAGCTGATTCATACGTATTCATATCTCTTTTTGAGAGGCGATAACAAAAAACATCTAACAGCCGAGTGTGAGAAATAACCTCCCGAAGCAGCAGCAGCCATGAAGCAGCTCTCCGGCATAATTCCTCACCGGGTCAAGTAGAAAAATAGAGGCTGCACCACGGCCGTTACTAAGAGAATATAACACCACGTCTCCGGGCACTGGAATGGCTCTCCAGGGAAGAGCAGACATAGCACTATTGTGTTTACATTGATTTAATTTTCTATATCTCTGTCATATTCCCCTCCTGTTGTACATCTCGCCCCTACATACCTCTACAAGAAATCCCTTGTCCCTAAAGAAGCGATGGCCTAATCATTTGTCCTTGTACCATTAAGCAGGATGCTCGTCAGCAAGAACTTATTGCTTACTATAGACTTCATTCAATTTACTCAAAAGGCAATGGTTTATCCCCAAAGACTTCCGGCACTCTATTTGTTAGAACTAATGTTTCCCTGGATCTTCATAAACCAGGGATACAAAAACCCAGGGCTGCAGACTCGGTTAAAAAAAAAGCCATACAAAGCATTTACTTAATTTTAAAAAACAATAAATTCTTTGTGTGTCTTTTGTTCCTGAGTAAAGCAAGCTGATATCTATATCTAAGGGATGCTTAGCACAGTTATTGCTTTGTAAAATTAAGCAAGGATTCCCCCTTTTCCCTCATAATCTGAACATTGTGCAAGAAGAGCTTATTGACCAATCGCTTGATTACGATTGGTGGGGAGCATGATCATTATTTTTACATATATAACCAACAAGGGGTGGTTCGCCATTTAATTAACTTTTAGTATGTTATGGAATGTCATATTTCTGTCCTATTGCCACCTTGCAATTGGTCTTCAATATTTATCAATTTTGAATTATTTGCCTTTCTCTTGGACATCTTTCCAGTTTCCAAATGGAGGTCACTAATCCTGGCAGAAAAAAACTATTGCTCTGTGATCTTACAGTTTATTAATATTCTCACTTTCTATTCCTCATCTTTCTATTCAGGCCCTCTCCTGTTCATATTCCAGTCACTGCCTGGTTGCTAAATTAAACAAGACCCTAGCAACCAGATGCTTAAATTCCAAACTGGAGAGCTGCTGAAAGAGAAAACTAACTAAAATAACTGAAAAACCACAAAAAATGATGAATTGTTATAGCATATTAATGCGTAGATCATACTGAAAGTTAAGGTCCCCATACACGGCAGATTGTAGCTGCCGATATCGGTCCCTTGGACTGATTCGGCAGCTTATCGGCCCGTGTATGGCAGAAACGAGTGGGCTGGCCGACCAATATCTGGCCTGAAATTGGCCAGCTATCGGTCGGGTAGGTTAGAAAATCCAGTCGGATCCGACTGTCCCAGTGCCGCCCACATAATCCGATCGTTTGGCCCCAGGGCAAACGATCGGATTATTTTTTATTTTAACTTCAAGCTCCCCGATATCGCCCACCCGTAGGTGGGGATATCGATCGCCAAGCGAGCGGATCTTACCGTGTATGGGGACCTTAAGTTTAAAGGTGAAGAACCCCTTTAATCAATCACACACCCCCAGCAGCACAAACTTGACATATTAACTGTACTATGTCGTTTTTTTTAGGGGTTACAGGGTGTCAGGTGCTTGTATTATTCTATATTACCCCCCACATCCATGAAAATCAGCAGTTTGGACTGAGCAATCTATTTTGGGCAAAAGGATATTAGGGGGGTAACGGCTTGGCCAAAAGTGTAAAATAATTGCTGGTCCCCCCCCCAACTTGATACCCCACCGTGGATTTCTTTAGGTCTTTCGCTGTACCCACTTAACCCCGAGGCCCTGTTGCTTGTATTTTTATGCCACTGGCCACTGCCAGCCAAACGGTGGTAAAGGCCACTGGATATAGCAGACAAAACATCAAATGCCATAACTCTATGCCCGTAGCCATACATTAATACTAGATGCAATTATGCAGAGAAATGCGAGGGCAGAGGTGGCTGTTTTTACCAGAAAATTGATAAGTATTCCCCCTTTATTTGTTAGCTCTGTTAGTAAACCCTTCAATAGACAATAAGACAGGGCAGTTGAGTGCACAAGCTTTTTAGAAATGGTTTAAAGTAACGTATTAGCAGCAATAATATAGTTATCAATTGTGCGCACAGGGATAAAATAGTTTGATGAATATCCCGCTGCCTATTTCACATTAATATCAGCGATATAATTCTGCCGGGCTGATATACACTGGGTTCCGTTGCTAGTATCCATGAGAGGTGCACGAGTGGAGCGATCACGCTGAGAGCTAGCTGTGTAACACCGAGCTTGATGCATCTTAATGGACTCATTTAGGAGCCAATGTTGATAGCTCCCTGGTGTTACCAACAGCCGTGTAATCTGAAGAAGCGTAAGAATGGAGGTCCAGTTTAAATTGAAGGACAAGAAAGCATTCATTTCCAGATAATATCCTGCTGTCAACAGAGGAGCGTCCTGCCTATTCCACAGCCAGAGAAATGACTACTATTCCCACACCCTACAAATCAGTAGATTCCGCTGGAATCCCAGTGGCTTCTGATTATTCTCAGCAATGTTTTGGTATCTCAGCAGTGTCAGGATATTTAGACTTCATATTTACTTGGTGCTTTGCAATGATTTGTGTGTACAAACAACTCAGACATATACACTGCATATCTATCTATCTATCTATCTATCTATCAATCATCTATCTATCATCTATATATACACATACACACATACATATATGTAATTTAGAATACATTTTACATTCATTGAGTAAAAAAAATGAAATGCAGGGTATACACAAAATATAATGCTATGTCTATTCTCTCATCAGCACCAGTTTGTATATTCTCACTATCTCTGTGGGGGTCCTCCAGGTATGTCAGTTTCCTCCCATGCTTAATAAAACCCATACAGGCAGGTTAATTGAATCTTGATTAAAATTGTTGTGTGATAGGGATGGTTAGCTCCACTAGGGTCAACCAAGGTGAATAATGAACCATCACTGTAATAGAGCACAGAGATCCTAAAAGCCTTGGGGGAGGATACCTACATGCTACTTGCACTTCAGTCTTCCGCTGCAGCAATGCTCCCATCCGATTACGTACAATGCAGCAATAATATCCAGCATGAGTCCGGTCCAGAGACGTGATCATGTATCTATAGAAGAAGAACAGGAGGGAACAATTGTCAAAAATCTGTTCCATTACACCACTATAAAAACAAATCTTTGAGTCCAACGTTGGAGCTAAACATTGGCAGAACTGTTTCGACAGCAAAACCAATGGGACAGCCAAAACATTACAAAATACACTGTATATCAAGATAAATGCTGTAACTGCCCCATTCATAATATTGCTAAGCCTTTGGGCTATTTGGTTGCAGCAGCTGACCAATAAACACAAATTCAAAATGTTTGCATCTACATCATTTTTCTACCAAAGCTTATTTTTCCCTTTCTCATGTGGGACTGTTATATGGACACTACAGTCTCTTGTATTGTGTCAGCCAGAAAGAATTAGATCCATTTGTTTTATCCTATACATAGCCCTACATAGGCCCCCCATTATCATCTGATCTCTGGCCCGGGGGCTTAATCGACCCAAATGCTTAAAACTCCCTTGACCATAATTATGTTGTTGTAGATATTCTCCAGTTTAAACTACAAACTAATCAAAGATATTAAAATCTCTCAATACCCAAAACACCTGCACTAGCGATCACCCCAGTACCTGCCTTTGGAACAAAGTTTATTTTTCCCTTTCTCATTTGGGACTGGTATGTGCGCACTACTGTCTCTTGTATTGTGGTGGCCAGAAAGAATAAGATCCATTTGTTTTATCCTATAAGTGAACTGCGGCTTAGATAACATAGAACCCTTGCAAGTTTCCTCTTATTACTTTTCTTTAATGTACATGTTATTGTATCAATCTTTATTTGCTAAAATTGAGAAAATATAACAAAAAAAAGCTACAAATCAGCAGTAACAAATTTCCACGATCAGGGGACTGAAAAATAAAAAGGCTGCTTGAAAGTCAAATCTTATAAAGGCTGCCTAAAGGCAAATGCTATATAACTATAGAAATATAACCACAAAGCAGCCCAAAATTATTTACAGGGCTGTAGGGACTGGTAGGCACCATGGGGGGCACCAAGAGGGGCGCCTGACTGGCCATTCTATAAAAATACTTGAAAATACTTTGATGAAAAGTAAGATTAAGGTAACCTATTGGTAGATAAAGGGTAAGGCCCCACAAGGCGGATTGTCAGCTGTGTACGAGCGCAGGCTGACAATCCTCCCATACGCTTGAAAAATCTTCTAATTGTGCCTGCACCCCGAAGCATTGACTCTGCCCAGGTGCAGGCACGCGCTGGCGAAATCCACCAACTAATGCAGGCACAATTAGAAGATTTTTCAAGCGTATGGGCGGATTGTCTGCTTATACACAGACCCAAGCCAGAAAGCTACAGTATTAAAGATATGTTATTCTTTGGGTCACAAAAAAGAAATGCATGTGCTAATGTATGTGCCTCTGCATCCAAAATATGCCCTGAGTGCATTCCTACTCATATAAAGATCTAATGCACTTTCTCAGTGGCTGGAGCTGAATTCCCACTGCCCCACACACTGTTCCCCCCGCCCCACACACTGTACCCAATCTCTTTTTTTTCCAGAACATAAACTGGCATTGTTCTGAAATCAATAAATGACTTTTCTCCAAGACCCCTCATTTTCTCCCTGGTGCTGTTATTATTATTATAAGGAGACGCAGTGGCACACCTACCAATGTTCATTTCACAATCTTCCCCTATTACACTATTTTGCTTTGTCAGATGTAGAACAATGCTTGTTTTTGGCATGGGCCCTAATTGTATCAGAAGCCATCTGTTTTGGGGTTTTTTTTTTCTTTGCAGCAGAGGGAGGTGGTACTTTTTGGCATGAGCCAAAGGGGCTGAGTGGTTCCAGCAGGCTGGCGGCCTGTGTAGAACTCTCAATTGTCATTCTTCCACAGCTGGGTTTCACAGGAGGCAACGGAACACGCGACGTGTCAGCTGCTCCGGCATCCAGAGAAAATGCTCTATCCTCCTCCCTCCTCCTCCTTGGGATGGAAAACTTTAATTTCCTTCAGAAAATGATCAAGTTCTATTAGGAGCCTGCGGCTGGCTCTAGGGAGATGCAGGCAAGTATTACTTTATTGGGAAGGTGGCTGATTCATGCAATGAAGTGGAAGATGCTAACGCTATTACAGAACTCCTGCAAGGGAAAGGGGAATGCAGGCTTTTAGTGGGAGCGAGAGTAGATGTTGTAGATACAAAGGTGTGAATGCAAAAATAAATGAGGTGCCACAAGTCTATGCTGTGCCTCTTCCTTATATTATATACCCTTGCCTACCAGAGGCATCTCCTTAAATACTCATTAACAGACAGATTTATATAGTGATCATTGTTTTCCAGTTTATAAGCCACATTAATTGCTCTTAAGTCAGATACATTTTCATCTCTATCCAGGCTCTGGCCTGTTAGGAACCTTGGGGCCTGCAATAAGGCACTAGGGCTCTATTCTTATTTTCTAAACCAGGGATCCCCAACCTTTTATACCCGTGAGCCACATTCAAATGGAAAAAGTGTTGGGGAGCAACACAAGCATGACAAAGGTTCATGGGGGTGCCAATAAGAGCTTTAATTGGCTACTTAATAGCCCCTATTTGGACTGACAGTCTACAGAAGGCTCTGTTTGGCATTATATTGGGTTTTTCCTGTAACCAAAACTTGCCTTCAAGCCAGGAATTAAAAAATTAGCACCTGATTTAAGGCCACTGGGAGAAACACCCAAGGGGTTGGGGAGCAACTTGCTGCTCACAAGCCACTGGTTGGGGATCACTGTTCTAAACCATCGGTTTTAGAAGTCAGAAATTGGATTCCTATGGCCAGTAGCTAATTATAACAATGGCCTTTAGGGATCTATCCAGGGTCCATGGCCTCCGGTAGACCTCCTGTGCCTGCTTGGCTATTGACAGTAAAGCTGTTTCACAGTTAATGCTGTTCACCACTTGTACATTAAAAAAAAACAAAACACTGGAACCTGATTTCCATGCCATTCAATTTTATGTTCAAAAAACAATATTTTTGGCAATACAGCTATTTGAATTTCAAGGCCTAGCTCACTTAGAAGCCAGGTTGCTGCCCTTTTCATAATGGAACCATGCATCAAGCTGGGGGCAGTAATACTGGCCTTTTTGGCAACTAATGCCTGGAGTTGACATGTTTCATATTTGAGAAGCTGACTGTAACAGTAACTTGGACACTTGTGTGTATGAATGGGATGGATGTCTTCATAACTACCCATGGCCCAATATTTACCGCCCACGAGCCTGATGTTGCTAGATCTTTATGGCCAGAAGCCTACCTACGGGCTCAAAAGACTTTCTTAAATGACATCCCATTTTATCCCCATCGGTCCCGTAAACGTTGGAAATTGATGTCGGCTACATAGAAGTAGTTCAACTGTACCGATCTAGACTGTAGCTACTCTTCTACTTCTAAACTAGCACCTCCACACAGACAAGTACGAGGTTAATGGAAATACCTGCAAATTAGGAGGATGCGCATTTTATTGAGGCCTGTGCCTTTGGAGATGTTGCGATGAGGAAGTAATTGATAGCTTAATCTCTATCCCATCACCACGCCACAAAATGAGCTGTTCCTAAATTGAAAATCATTATCATTTTGCAGGCAAATTGCACACAATGGCCCATCACATTCAGCCTCCTGCGTATAGACGCTGTAAGGACGTCTGGGTTAATTATCAGCAAGAGGCTTGATCTTGAGAGCTTCACCTCTTATCAGACTGTCAGGCATAGGAACCCCCAAAAAGCCGCTGTTATTTACCTGGGGACATTCTAGGATTAAAGGCTGTAAGGATAAGCTTATTAAACAGCACTAATAAACAGGAGAGGCTGAATCCAAAGGGGAGAACAGCCTTGAGGATAAAGTGAGATTATTTGCTTGAAGCTGCTGTTCCCCTAAATGACCTATTTCACAAATGATGCAGTTAACACGATGCCTTCCAAAATAACTAGTGCTACTGTATAGATGAAATCAGCTTGCTCTCCTTCAGCCGCTTGGAACTACAACTCCCAGAATCCTCACAATTCTAGTACTGGAATTAGGATGAGAACAGTCCCCTTCTCAATATCTGGTTAAGTGGGGGCTTCAAACCATGTTGGTTCTCCATCACTTGGGCCTTGGGTTTATATGTGCAGATCAGATGTCATACCTCCTGATCATTTCTATTTAATGATTTAAGTGGGAATTAAAGAAGTGGCAGAAGATATAAAGAAGTAGTGGGAATCCAATAATAGTACAGCCCTGCAGCACTCCGGGTTATAGATAAAATCACCTTATAGATAAAATCACCTTTATTATATTATAACTGATTGTGCCTTAGGTTTTATCTGTAACCCGTAGTGCTGCAGTGCTGTATTGTTATTGGATGGCAGACAACCGGATGTTGACCAGTAAATCCTACTAGCTGATTGGTTGCTCTGGGCTAATAGACCCGGTGCAAACTTTGCAACTCTAATAAATTATTTTATGACGACTGTAAGTCGTCCCTGTAAGAGGTCTTTGGGACCTACAGGCTGGTGTAGAATCATGTAAGGATCCCATTTATAACCCTAGCCTTTGCGGCAGATTTACCTGTCCTTTACAAACAAGCTGCCTCAGTTACTTCAGTTACCATACATTCTCATCTCTACCCAAGCTCTGGCCTAAGAACCTTGGGGCCTACAGTAAGGCACTAGCACTCTATTCTTATCTTTATTCCATTTTGTTTCCATGTCAGTTTTAGTCGAAAAGAAATGGAGAGAAAGAGAGAGAGAGGGAGAGAGACAGAGCTCTTTTGATTTGAGAGAGAGAGAGAAAGAGAAAGCACAATACATTACAGACTGTCATAGACTGAGAGAGACAGGACTTTCTCCTATCCCCATATACTGACCCCCTAACCCCACCCATTAACCCCCCATTTCCATATACTAACCCCGTAACCCCACCCATTAAACCCCCCCATCCCCATATACTGACCCCCTAACCCCACCCATTAAGCCCCCCTATCCCCATATACTGACCTCATAACCCCACCCATTAACCCCCCCATTTCCATATACTAACCCCGTAACCCCACCCATTAAACCCCCCCATCCCCATATACTGACCCCCTAACCCCACCCATTAAGCCCCCCTATCCCCATATACTGACCTCATAACCCCACCCATTAACCCCCCCTTCCATTTCCATATACTGACCCTGTAACCCCACCCTTTACACCCTCTACCTGCTTTGACAATGCTTAATGTATTTGGTCCTGCCAATAAAGCTCATTTGATTTGAGAGTGAGAAGGAGAGAAAGAGAGAGATAGAGAGAAAAAGAGAGAGAGAGAGAGAGAGAGAGAGAGAGAGAGAGAGAGAGAGAAAGAGAGGGAGAGAGAGAAAAGAGAGAGAAAGAGAGAGAGAGAGAGAGAGAGAGAAAGAGAGAGAGAGAGAAAGAGAAAGAAAGAAAGAAAGAAAGAAAGAAAGAAAGAAAGAAAGAAAGAAAGAAAGAAAGAAAGAAAGAAAGAAAGAAAGAAAGAAAGAAAGAAAGAAAAAGAAAGAAAGATGTAGAGAGGGAGAAAGAGGGAGAGAGAGAGAGGAAGAGAGAGGGAGAGAGAGAAAGAGAAAAAGAGAGAGAGATGGAGAGAGAGAGAGAAAAAGAGAGAGAGGGAGAGAGAGAGAAAGAGAGAGAGAGAAAAAAACAAACTAATATCTTGATCATCTTTGAAGTGCAGAATTAAGTGTTATTAATGACTCATTTTAGGAATAAAAGCATACCAAAACAGAGATTGGAATCCATTAGAAGGTGACTCACTGTTAATTTATAGCACAATGATTTGCGACGATACATATTCACATTGGCATTATCTATGATGTGTCGCAGACCTTTCTCACAGGGAAGAGGTTCATTTACAAATGTGAACGGCACTTTAATGAAAACAATCTCTCTTTATTTAAACTGCCTGGTTCCTAACAGGCCACACTGGGAGAATCATGGGGGAGAGCTAAGGCTTTCCTGGTACTTATATACAGCTGGGATTAGGGTGCCCCTTTTGTATAGATGTTTAGTGGCCAGTCTTTAAAGGGGTGATAATGTAGGGGGGCAATTACATTGCCTGTACGTTTGTAATACCGATCTGCCTCAGCTGGTGATTTACTGGAAAGGCAAGTAAATTATTGTCCAGGTTGCAGCCCTAGTAGGGATGTCCTTACTGTTGGTGCTGTGTGGGGCAATATCATCCAGCGCGGCCCTGGGGTAATAGCATGGGGATTAGTTAGAGTGAGATTTGGGGAAGAAATCAGTTTGCACCCAAGTAACTCAGGAAAACCCAGGTCAGTTATGGCAAGATACTATCTATCTATCTAGCATTCTTGTAGATTGTAAGCTCTTTTGGGCAGGGCTGTCTTCACCTCTTGTATCGGTTATTGATTGCTTTATATGTTACTCTGTATGTCCAATGTATGAAACCCACTCATTGTACAGCGCTGCGGAATATGTTGGCGCTTTATAAATGTTAATAATATCTATCTATCTATCTATCTATCAATCTATCTATCTATCATCTATCTATCTATCTATCTATCATCTATCTATCTATCTATCTATCTATCAATCTATCTCTCTATCTATCTATCTATCATCTATCTATCTATCTATCTATCTATCTATCTATCTACTGTATCTATCTATCATCTATCTATCAATCTATCTATCTATCTATCTATCTATCATCTCTCTATAGGGGTAGTTCACTTTGAAGTTAACATCTAGTATGTTATAGAATGGCCAACTCTAAACAACTTTTCAATTGGTCTTCATTTTTTTTTTTTTCTCATTTTTGAATTATTTGCCTACTTTTTCTGACTCTTTCCAACTTCCAAATGCTCTGTGAGGCCACAATTTTATTGTTATTGTTACTTTTTATTACTTATATTTCTGTTCAGGTCCTCTCCTATTCATATACCAGTCTCTTATTCAAACCACTCCCTAGTTACGAAGGTAATTTGGACCCTAGCAACCAAATAGCTGCTGAAATTCCAAAATGGAGAGCTGCTGAACAAAAAGTGAAATAATTTAAGACAACTAAAAATAATAAAAAATTAAGACCAATTGCAAATTATGTCAGAATATTACTCTTTACATTTTACTAAAAGTTAACTCAAAGGTGAAGAACCCCTTTGATTCAATGGCATCTCTAACTGTTATTATCTAAGCTGTGTGGGGGGCTGACCAAGGACTGAACCTCAAAAAGGGACTTGAACCCAAAAAGTCATAAAACCGCTGCTTTAGAGACTTACCAGTGACTTTTAGAGATAAGTCCAGTTCTCTTACCAGGAGTTATACTAACTTGGAATCCTTGCTTCAAAAAATAACTTTCCTTTCTAAAGATGAATGCCTCTGTCCCTCTAAAGGCAAGCACTACATAAAGATGCTGCTTTATGGCTGCACTATTTCAACAGATTTTTCGGTGGCAGATGAATATAATCCCAGCCAAACAGTATTCTATTGTGTCACCGAGCGGCACGGCTCCCATAAAGACAACGGTATCTATTTTTCAGCGGATATTCTTCAAAGTACAATGGCAGACATACTGTTTATCAATATTCTGGCAATGTCGGTGCTATAAAGGGAGAAGTGTGTCTTAGAATTAACTTTCTGTATTTCACTATGATGGAGACAGTGAGATGCTGAAGGCTTTTGAATAATTCACTTCTTTTCTGCCTTTTTTTGCAGCCTATAATTTAAAATATTATCCGCATTTGCAACCCTGCATTTGAAGAATATGTGTGTTTATGGTTATTTCCTATTGTTAGGAATTTATTATTATTGCTTTCGCTTTTTTTTTTTTACCTTCCAGTCTGCATTTTGTTACCATTGTCTATGGAATATTCAAGGTTAATTTTTAGATAATGATTTCCCTTTAATAAAAGAAGGCAAAGCAGTAATGTGAAACCTTGCAGACAAAAGCAGGAGAAGAACAAATATTCAATAAACAGAAGTCTCATTTAGATAAATTGAGGGTGTCCAGAAAAAAATATATATCTGTCGCCTCTCGAAGGATCAATGCGGTAGTGGAAATTCACAGGCGTTTGCATTACATCAAGCTGTTCTCTCATTGGAAATGATTATGTTGTGATGGCACAACACCTAATTGCTTTTATTCACTGCAAATCTGTCAGTTCTACATTTGTCATCTGTCACCGATGTTCATACCCCTAAACAGGCATCATGGTATGGTTTGGGTGACACAGGGCGGGGCCAATGTGGCTAGGGGGAGGGTCGCCACCTGTCCAGGTGAAAACTGCCTGTCTGGATTTACAAATTAGAGAATTCAGACACTTCTTCAAGTAAATGACCAGGCTATTGGCCAATGACCGACTGATGCATCATAGCCCTGCCAACCCACCTCTGACATCACATACCCCACCCCCAACCTCACTGCCACACCCACTGCTTGGACTTCAATGAGCCATAAAGTGGTAACTCTATTGAGAGCCCACTCTCACACTCTCACTATTAGATATGATAGGTGTTGTATGGTGGCAATAGGAAAAGGGGTGATGGGAAATGTCCTTGGCTGGGGCCCAAATAGTGTTACAACTTTTCCCCCTGCCGAAAGCCAGGCAGGGGATTGGGTGTGGACATCACGGGGTGGGATGTGACATCATGGGGGGCAGAGCTGTCATGTCACTGGGCAGATACTATAACATGGCAATTGGCTGATTGCCATGTCAATCTAGAAAAGTCCTACCCAGTTTTCAAAATCAGAAAAACCAGGCAGACAGTTTTGGCCCAGACTACCCTACTACTAAAAATGGGCTGTAGGAGCCAAAAGTGGACAGGTGGAAACCCTAGGCCTACCAGGATATTCTCTGGGCAGACCATACCAACCCTGGGCTCACCAAAAATAGTCCAGATTCATATACATGTAGGTTGACTATATATCAGATTTGCCTTAAGGTTAACTCTGCCACTGCTTAGGCAGGTATTATATAAGCAAAGATAACACCCGAGCACAGGGATCCCCAATCTTTTATACCCCTGAGCCACATTAAAATGGAAAAAGTTTTGGAGAGCAACACAAGCATGAAAAATGTTGTTGGAGGTGCCAATGAGCTATAATTGGCTATTTTATAGCACCTCTAATGACTGGCAACCTACAGAAGGCTTAGTTTGGCAATTACTCTGGGTTTTATGCAACCAAAACTTTCCCCCTAACCAGAAATTCAAAAATAAGCACCTGCTTTGAGGCCACAGGGAGCAACATCCAAGGGGTTGGGGAGCAACATGTTGTTCCTGAGCCACTGGTTGGGGATCACTACCCTAGCAGCTTGCCCAAAGCGAGCTTGGACTCCCCGCATAGGGCAGACTATAGGCAGCTGCACATACCCTATAACAATAATGTCACAAACAATATGTCTTATACACAACCTTGCGGCAGACTGAGCTTCCTTAACATCTCGGTAACTAGAGACTGTTACCGGAATATTGCTGGCAGTGCCCAACATGCCTCAGCTATGCCTTCTCTCTCAGCACATTTTTAGCGACATTTTCCATGTAAATATTCCATGGGGTGAATATTTACAATTTCCAACATGGAACAGTCCATCTGTGCAGATGATTCATTTAGGGATTATTTTAAAACAGACTGTATATTTTTAATTGAAACAATTTAGGTTTGAGTCAAATACAGACACTCACGGAGAAAAGAACACCAAAAAGAGAGGAAATAAATGGAATCGTATTATGTCTGTGCCTTAACTCTTCTTTCACTCTAAATGATTTTTTTTTCCCTGTTGATGAGGTATTGCAGCAGTCTCTTATTAACCGTCGCACCTTACTATCCTGGTCTTTGATGAAGACCCTCAGGGGACCTGAGCCAATTGCACACAGGAACCATCTTCAAAAAATGACATGGAAGCAGAGGATAAAATTCAATCAAGTTCAAGCGAGAAGAGCCCAGAGCGGAAACATAATGTGTGTGAAATTAGAGGCTCGCAAACACACAGTGACCTCTCCGGTTTCTTTTGTAACTTTGGTTCTATGGATTTTAGAACATACAGAATAGCTATTCTGCGCCAGCGTGAAAAAAAAAAAAAAGATATTATGATTTCTTCTGTTGTTGAACGTTTTTTTATTACAATATTTTTAAATAATGGAGTTGAATTCCTAGGGGAAGTGTGGGGACTGCAATGCATCTGAAAACCAGTAATTCTAGTAGATCCCTTTGTTGGGAAGATGATAACAAAGGGAGATATAATGGAGAGATTTTTGTCCTCTATTAAGATTTCAAAACAGATCTGTAGATGGAACCGTTATCTCATGTCAAAGTTTGCTTGGCCTGTATCCAATGTATATTAGCTTTATTATTACTGCAAATACATTATTTCAATGCAATGCTGCCATTGCCTGGGACAACTGGGGCTGCTGTAGGGGCCCAATCAGCAATACTTTTATTTCCTTTCTAGCAGAGGGCCCTAAAGCCCTCTTACATTTAAGGTACCCCACAAGGCACATTGTCAGCCTGTGTATAAGCACTGAATTTGCCCAAGTGTAGGCACCTCAGCTAACTACTCAGCTAACTACCCAGCTAACTACTCAGCTAACTACTCAGCTAACTACCCAGCTAACTACCCAGCTAACTACCCAGCTAACTACCCAGCTAACTACCCAGCTAACTACTCAGCTAACTACTCAGCTAACTACTCAGCTAACTACTCAGCTATCTACTCAGCTAACTACTCAGCTAACTACCCAGCTAACTACCCAGCTAACTACTCAGCTATCTACTCAGCTAACTAACGCCAAGTCTTGCGTTGGATGTTGCTCCAAGTGGCCCCAAAGTAGATGCTTATTTTTGAATTTATGGCTAGGAGGCAAGTTTTGCTTGAATAAAAACCCACTAAACTGCCAAACAGAGTCTTCTGTAGGCTGCCAGTCCACATAAGGGCTACCAAATAGCCATTCATATCTCTTATTTGGCACCCCCGGAACATTTTCTACACTTGTATTGCTCCCCAACACTTTCCATTTTCAAACTTTGTTGCGACTATCAGTCATACGAAAGATCGTTTCAACCCTCCACTGACATTCAGGGCTGAATCATCAGATATGGAGGTAGAAACAATACGAATTCTACCTCCTTCTGCCGATTCAGTGCTGAAGGCAGATTTTGCTCAGGCGCCTTCAATGGCGCCCAATCAAAATCTTTTAACCCGCCCGATTGGCTAGTCGACCGATATCAGCAGCCTCCTGCGATATCGGTCGCCTTGCCGAGTTGCCATACACGCACCGAATATTGTATGAAACAAGATTTCGTACGATATTATCGGTGCGTGTATGGCCAGCTTAAGAGTAAAAAAGGTTGGGGATCCCTGCCTTAAGCTAATAACTACAGAGGAAGCAGAACCTGCAAGCACAGGGACCCCAGGATTGCAGAAGGCCTAGTGAGACCCAACTAATGAACAATTTCAATATATTGTAGTAGAAAATGTCAATATTTTGGGGCCCCAAATTAAGTTTGCTGTGGGACCCAGTAACATGTATTTATGCCACTGACCCTGTGTGCCTGTGCCCTAAAGGCTAATTCCCAGGGTTCACTTATTTTTTTTTTTAAATAACAGTCAAGGTCAAATCCTGCCATTTATGAAATGTCTCATATGCAAACTTGTTAACGCCATTCACTCACAGTCACATAATAGAAATTGCAGCATTATTAACAGTCAAGGTTAAACAATGGCATTTGCAGCATTCGCTGACATTCAAGGTCAAATAATGGAGGTTACAGTACTATTCACAGTCAAGATCAAGCAATGAAGTTAACACCATTCACTCACAGTCAAGGTCATATAATAGAGACTATAGCATTATTCCCAGTCAAGGTCAAACAATGGCGATTGCGGCATTTACTCACATTCTAGTGAAAATAATGGAGTTCCTGTGATTTACTCACAGTCAGGGTCAAGCAGCCGCTACTCTATTCATTAACTCATGGCCCTACTAACAAGTACCTTTCCCCAACACAAAGCTGGTGTGTGTGTTCACTTTATATCCTGAATTATTTTCCTGTTCTGGTTGTTTATTATGCTTTCTAGAATAAAGCTCTGTATACTGATGACTTGGTCTTGTGTACGTCAGACCCATATTGTGCTGATATATAAATGGTTTACAGTGTACACATGAGAGGAATACATGAATCCAGTTCCAGATTAATAAACACTGAAGGATTGGGCCAAAATTCTTCCGCTGGGACAGTTTGATGACAAGGCCACAAATCTTCAATCTCACAGGTATGGGATTTACAGCAATGTCATTTAAATCGGCTGTAAATCTGCTACAGCAAACTTAATAATACCCCACAGATCAGCTGTATAATATGACATTGTATATAAAATGCAAAATAAACCAGTCTGGCTATGTTGGCAATCTAACATGTAAAGAAGGGATCAGAAAGAACTTCAGATAGAAAAAAATGATGTAACATGCTGATAGTTATTGTGTATTCCTCCTTTATTAAGGCTTCCTTTATATTATATGGATTTAGCTTTGTCTTTGTATATCTTCCAGCACTGACGGTTCCCAACATCACCCTTCCATAGCAACTGGACGATCAGCACAAGTTTTTAACAGGTAAAGTGCAAATGGAGTGTTGTAGGGCTCAGGACTGGCCTCCGAATCAACTGGGGCCTTGGGTACTGTTCCGCTAGGTCTTTCCTTGGTCATAGTCATTTAGCTTAGGGCAACAGGAAAGAAGGTGTGCCTCCAAGGTAAGGCAAGGCCAAAGGAAGTTTGTTAGTATTACATGGCCTATTATTCACTCTCCTATTATGTAATGCAGTTTCAGTCATGGTCAAGTTGTTTATGACATTCTGTCACCAGTCTACTAAGCCCTTCCCAGTCTTGAGATGAATATAAACCCTATTTAGACTTTATTTGGACTTAGGCCCCGAATCTTCAGTTGTATCAACCCCAACACTGACCCAAGATGTTGCAACAATAACCCCACTGAGGTTCTATAGAAATTAACAGCAGTGCTGCCTTCACTACTATTTAAGGACCATTTAGCCACTGTTAAACGGTTAAGTGTTGTCAGATCTCGGGAGTAGCAGTCTAACAATATACGGAGTGCCACCGGTTGGACATCCTTGCGGTTGATCATATTCCTTTCCATCATATTCTCTTGGTCTGCACCTGCACATTGTGTTCCGCCTTTTTTTATTTTATACATAATTTATAATAACAACACTGAATGAGCTTCACAAATGAGAAGATCAACAAATCTACTGAGAATTCTGCAAGATAAAAAAACAAAACACGTATTGTAGTAAATCCTCAGGTGCTGTAGGTGGCGCTGCTGCCTTCTCTTGCTCTGTTCCATGTAAAGCAGCAGAACTTTCCATTGTTTTCTGGCAAGCCTTGACTCCTACCTCTCCTAGCAGCGCTTGCAGCGAGGCAGGCAAATAAGATCATGACTCCAGCTTTCTGTAGCCGAGGCAGATCTAAGCACAAAGACCTAATAGGGAATGGCAGCAAACTGCCACCATCACACACACACATCCAATCTCCTGACATCTGTTTCACAGAAATAAACAATTTAATGGCACATCAGAGAAGGCTGTCACTCCTGGTCTCCGTTGCTTCCTAGCCGCTGAAAAGCTCTTACTTTATTTTTAGCATTTGTCTGTACTCAACAGTGACTGGATTATCTTTAAATGTGCAATGTCTACCACCTCAGCTCTAAGGCGGTTCCATGTCTCTAGCGAACACTCCATGCATTCGGGGGAATATACTGGGCTCCAAAGTGAAAATGGTTGAAGGCCCCCCCTAAACCTTTGCGAATAACACATTATTCATTAATATATATATTAAAAACAGCTTATTAGTTTGGGCGCCAAAGGGCCCACATGATTCGGACTAAGGCACTTAGGGGGGCACTTATGGGGTAATGGCGGTGGCCAAAGAAAACAAAGCAAATTTATCTGTGTTTTACTAATTTCACGGAAAGTGAGGCCACTGCTATGGCTGCCACGTGGCTGGCATTTTACCTGCCATTATTGATGCCAATATTATTCATAGGGAATAGTGATGAGCGAATCTGTTCAGTTTCGCTTTGCCGAAAAATTCGCGAATCTTTAAAAAGATCCGCAAAACGGCGAAAAATTCGCGAAACGGCGAAAATGTCGTGCGACAAAAAAAATTTGTCGCCCGCGGCTATTATTTTGTCGCGCGGCTATTGTTTCGTCGCCCGCGGCTATTGTCTTGTCGCACGCGGCTATTATTTCGTCGCGTGGCTATTATTTCGTCGCACGCGGCTATTATTTTGTCGCGCGGCTATTTTTTCGTCGCCCGCGGCTATTATTTTGTCGCGCGTCTATTGTTTCGTCGCACGCGGCTATTATTTTGTCACCCGTGGCTATTATTTCGTCGCGCGGCTATTATTTCATCGCGCGGCTATTCTTTTGACGCCCGCGACAATTCTTTTTTGACGCCGGCGACAATTTTTGGACGTGTGGCGAATTTTTCCACGGCGAATTTTTTCATCCGTTTCGCGCAACAATCCGCCAATGGCGAAACGCGGAAATTCGCCCATCACTAATAGGGAATGAAAATAACACTGCCTAAAACCAACTTGAAAATACCTCTGATACAGGCAGCGTTGGGCAGAGCTTGGAGAGCAATTGGATACGTGGGTAAGATACACAGGATAAAAGGGCCAGCTGGGCTGAGATATCTCTGGGGCCCAGTAACATAACTATAGCCCAACAGGTACAAGATTTGCACCCCTGTCCCCTGTCATAAATGGCACAAAACAACCTGGGGTCCTCTTGGAGGGGCCGCTCACAGGAAGGGGGGCCCTGGTGCAGTTGCATCTTCAGCCCCTCCTGAATAGTTCCACCACTATGGGGCCCTTATACATTCTAGGCCCACCGACAGTTGCAGCTACTGCCCACCTCAGCAATCTATCTCCCCTAGCTTATCTTTAGCATTCCCTTCCATATTGCAGATATCGCAGCAGAAGGATACACGTTTTCCATTTCTACATAGTCAGGACAGATATTCACAAAACTATTCCGCTAACAACTTCATACCAAAAATAACTATATATGTATATATTCCACCATACGTGAACATCATCTCTTAAACTCATAGCAAACATCTACATGAATGATAGGGTTTAAGCAGAAAATTGCTAATAAAATAAAAGGTGATGGCTGAGGGCCCCATCCTACAACCAAATGCTTACGATTACAAATCAACAGGTGGGGAGCGGGGAGCTGTAGAAGACTCGGGAAGAGCTGACGCTCAGCAAGAGATCTGTAGCAATCTATAAAGTGCTTTATTGAAAGCGAAAGATTTCAGAGCAGTGAAGCAGGGCGCCCCGAGGGCAACCAGTTGAGAGGAGCTTGTAACGGGATGAAGACTAAGTGACAGATCCTGTGTTCAAATACACAGCTCTCACCCTATTATCCTGATCACAATGCATACCTCATCAGGCTCTGATTTATCAAGGTGTAAGGAATCAAAGGGGATGCTGGAAGAGAGAAGCTGCAGGGAACAACAGATGGTGGGAGAGAGGGAGAGAAGTAGAGGGAAGGAAAAGGCGAGAGATAGAAATGGGCCAAAAAGGGGAGTAGAACTGGGACCCCTAGGGCCACCAGAGAAGCTGATACCCAGCATAGAGGCAGATGATATAGGGTTTTTATATAGGCTGATGGGAAATTCCCTAGGCTGGGGCTCTGATAGGCCAGTCCAACCCTGTTAAAGGAACTAGAACACTAACATCAGTTATTAAAGGCTCATTTATCAACACTGGGCAAACTTGCCCATGGGCAGTAACCCATAGCAAGAAATCAGTGATTGGCTTTTTCAACCAGCTGCTGGTTGATCAATGAATGCAAAAATTTGGTTGGTTGCCATGGGTTACTGGCCATGAGCAAATTTGCCCAGTGCTGATAAATGACCCCTATAGTGTGTTGGGCAGAGATACCAGCACCAGAGGGACCCATTAATATAATGTGCAAGCTGCTAACTAAACAACAGGCATTTTCCACTCTGTATTTCAAACTACTTCCTGGTTGCTAGGGTACAATTAAACCCTAGCAACAGAAAAGATGTCAAACTGAAGAGCAGCATTCAAAACCCACATGAATACAGAAAATGAAGGTCAACTGTAACTGTATCCTACTAAAATATCGTTAAGGGCAACATTGCCTAATAAACAATATTTGTGTGTACTGTAACAACACTGTAGCCGGTAGAGGAAGTGATTTTCCTTTCCATTAGTATGTTGTCAGGAGGCTATAATTACTGTAATTGAGTATGTCAGCATATCAGCATTGATTTGAATTTCCTAACGTGCCCATCAATAGAGAAAATAGATGGAAAAAATAACCCCCGAAATTTCACTTGAAAGAAAAAAGGTGCCAAGTTCCAAGAGGTGGCGGTGCAAACTGGGTGTACCCAATACCATACTTACTGGGGGATTTATATGCAACAAAGTCTGCTTCCTCTATTGTGAAGCCCCTGGGTCTGCCATTCCTGGGGGTTGGTTCAGTCAAATGCCCAATGGTGGGCCCTCTGTCTTAATGGGACCTGGTCCTAGCTCCTTTCTGAACTCTGTGAGCTTCTAACACCCGCATTCTGCCACGTGACCCTGACGTTAATGCGCCACCATCTTTGGCACAGGACAAGTAGAAGAATCTTGTGGGATACCCAGAACCGAATCTTTGAATCCAAATCTAATGTCTTAAAGGGGATGTAAACCTACATATCAGTGTTGGCCAACGTAGCACGAAAGGCAAGATCCTGCATGGGCAGTCGAGAACTGGGGACCACAAGAGAGATCTTTAGCAGTGGGAGCGTTTAATGGAAGGGTTATGTTCCCTTTAGAAATGTCACCCCTGTGACCAACCATCTGTTAAAATGCAACAGCACCTTTAGGTGGGCAAAGAGTCCCAGAGGATGTTGGGAATTGCCCTCCAACAGACAGTTCACAGCTGCCTACAGTGGACCAACAAAGGGCCCCAGGGGAAGAACATAAGTAATAAAAGGCACTTATTTTGCCCAGGTGCAGTAACCCATAGCAACCAATAAGGTGTTAAACTTTAAACAGGTGACCAGTAAATGCTGCCTGCCGATTGGTTGTTATAGGTTACTGCACCTGGGCAAACGTAGTGCCTTCTATTATATCACCCACTTAGGGCTTTATTTCACTTCAAATTAATTTAATTTGTTAGACCTAAGTGGGCCCCTAAGACTGCCCTGTCCGGCTTTAAGTCACACAGTCCCTGATCCTGAGCAGTTTGCACTTTATTTATGGCTGCATTAGTCCACTGTCGTTGTAGCCAAAAGTCTGTTAGAGCATATGGATAATTTGCTTTTGATTACTGTAATTTCTCTACAAGTGCTGTGATGGGTGTGTGAGTCTCAACACACAAATCTCTCTGTCTAATCAACCCAATAGTCAGTTCTAGTGAATGCGCCCGCAGCCATTTCTGCAACAAATCCAACAGCATTTATATGCGCCAGTTTAGTGCATTCTGGGTACAGCAGGGCCTACCGGGTGCATAATGGGAGAATGTTAGTATTAGTTAGCATTATTTCAGTGTATCAGTTCTTGCAGTTAGTACAGGTATAGGACCTGTTATCCAGAATGCTCAGGACCTGGAGGTTTCTGGAGGGATCTTTCCGTAATTTGGATCTCCATACCTTAAGTCTACTAAAAAATCATTTAAACATCATTTAAACACAATAGGATTGTTTAGCCTCCCATAAGGATTAATTATATCTTAGTTGGGATCAAGTAAAAGGTTCTGTTTTATTATTACAGAGAAAAAGAAAATACTTTTTAAAAATTAGAATTATTTGCTTATAATGGAGTCTATGGGAGATGGCCTTCCCATAATTCAGAACTTTCTGGATAACGGGTTTCCGGGTAAGGGAACACTGTAGCAGAAGTCAGCTAATTAACAGATCTGAAGAACTGAAGAACTGTTGAACGACATTTTGTTTTACCATGCTAAAAACTGATTTGCAGAGGAGTTGCCCTTTTTTGTTAAACCAGACAAATCTTTCCTGGCTCAAATATGGCTCAAATTTGTGTTCTAAGTTTGCATTATTTTGCATTTTGCTACAAATGTATGTAATGGAACATTTCTTCCTCGGGTGGGAGCTGCCACGTAGCTCGCCCTGTTGCCCAACCAAAGAAACACGGTTTTAATTGCCATTCTCCAAGGCCCCACATCTTGTTTATTGAATGCGTATTTGGTGCCTGTTTGCCTTTTCTCTCTGACTGCACCAAGCTCAGAGCAGCATCTTAGCACAACCACAGAGAACAGTCAGTGACCCTTAAACCGAGACAAAAAACCCAGTGATCCGCTTCATCTCTGCTTTACACAAAGGTGACACATGAGGATCTGTGCCTGTCAGGTGTGTGCCAGTGCCCATCAAGCCTCTGTGTAACACTCCCTCCCACACTGTGTTCTTTGTCTCTCCTACGCCTCTCTTGCTGAAGGATCATCTCTCTTACCTGCATTATCTTTATTCATCATTATGTACTTCTCCTCCTCCCCACTCTATTCCCGCATATGCACCATATGGTTTTTGCCATAAATGCCTAAATTGGAATTTACGACCCTGGTTGCTGGGTACAGAACATACCGAAAACGCTCCTAAAATAAATGGCTTTCTGAGGGTACATTAAGGACTGCCCTGAGCCCCACTCTTTGTAGGACCCTGCAGTGCACAAAGGCTCACACTCAAATCCACACACACTAAGCGCAGGCAAGTACCAATGCACAAAAATTGGCCCAACAAAGCAAAGTTGTTCCTACAATTATTTGCATTAATAGCCACCACAAATGTTTACATGTGCAACCATATGCAAGTACACGTATCGGACCCCTTATCCAGAAACCCATTATCCAGAAAGTTCCGAAGTACACAAAGGTCATCTCCCATAGACTCAATTTTAATCAAATAATTTACATTTTTTTAAATTATTTCCTTTTTTTCTGTAATAATAAAACAGTACCTTGTACTTGATCCCAACTAAAATATTATTAATCCTTATTGGAGCCAAAACAATCCTATTGGGTTTAGTTAATGTTTAAATAATTTTTTCAGCAGACTTAAGGTAGGAGATCCAATTTGCAGAAAGACCCCTTATCTGGAAAACCCCAGGTCCTGAGCATTCTGGATAACAGGTCCCATACTTGTAGTACATGTGCCTCCATGATGCACTAATATAAACACCCTTCTTGTTTAATTACAGGTATGGGACCCATTATCCAGAATGCTCGGGACCTGGAGTTTTCCGGATAAGGGGTCTTTCCACAATTCGGATCTCCTAACACAACTGTATGTGTGAAAAGCCTGTAGTTAAAGGGGTAGATCATATTGACATTATCTGTAATTATGATTTAGACAGTAATATTGAGACAGATTGCAATTGGTCTTCATATTTTCCTTTTTGTATTTTTTAATTGTTTAGATTTTTGTTCAGCAACTCTCCAGTTTAGCATTTTAGCAGCTATCTGGTTGCTAGGATGCAATTACCCTAGGAACTAGGCAGTGATTTTAATAGAAGACAGAAAGATACATTTTGTGGGAAGGGAATGCAGTTCTTAGGCTCATTTTTTCATAGCTACTCACCTATCTCTGTAAAAACCTTTGATCTACAGTAAGAATAGCAGGTAGAATAATAAAGGAAAATCTCTGATTGGTTGTTATGTAGCAAATTTAATTGATGCATGCAATAAAGCAAGATGGTGCTGGTAAGCCTATTAGAGCAGTCCAACTACAATACCCATTACCCTCTAGAAGCCTTCGGATGAGCTTGAGATACAGTAGAATGCAGGTTATGAAACACAGGGTATTTTGCCAGTGGTTTGGCCACCGCTAAGAGCAGCCCTTAATCTACAAGTAGACTCATCCATATAAAGTGTTAAGAGCAAGGCAGTCTTTTCTTTCTTCACTTTACATTTCTAAGCTAATACTGCTGTATTCAGTGTTTTTTTTCTCTTAAGACAAATTAATTTTGGCTTGTGTTCAGATGCCATGCTTGAGGTACATCCCCTCATACAAATGCAAGCTGGCTGCCAACTAATTCATCCTTCTCCTCTCTTGCTTTCTTGCATAGAGGACAAATCCGAACACTAAAAAAGGGGAAAAGATACAAGAGAATTCCATTAGCCGCACATTTCTTCTTGCTTGGCCTGTGTCTACTAAATAGTCTAGTAAGTTATTACTTCATTTCCAGTACAGATATTTCGGTTCTGAGCTGAGCATGCTTATAGATTAGCTTCCTCTCCAATTTTGTTGTGCCCCAAGTAACAGGAGACTGGCTAAAGCTTCAGCAATAATTAACATTTCTCAGCTTAAAGTCCTAAAGGGTTTGCAACAGTGAATCTTCTGCAATTACATTGGTGCAGGACTCCAGGCATTTATGGATGTGGCAATGCTGCAGAAAACCATTTGCCATTTAACTTTTGATAAAGCAAATGGAACGGTGGCATAAATACTTTGTACTAGTAGGAAGGTAAACCGGTACCAACTTAAGGAACAAGAGAAACGCTCAGATCCCACCGCTAAGCTCACAAAATCCAATGCTGGGTTTTGTGGGTGATGGTGTTACCAGAACCCAGAGATGAACCCTAATAAGGGTCTGGTTGTGCAGAATGGCAATTCGGTTATCTTGTCAAGCACTTGACTTCCTAGATAGGAGGACTGTAAACATTGCATTAGGGATCTCTTTATATGTCTGTATCAACTGAAATCCACCACAGAGCCCAACAAACAGGTATTGTTTTTGAGAGATGTGTTGCTCTACATCAGGGATCCCCAACCTTTTATACCCGTGAGCCACATTCAAGTGGAAAAAGTGTTGGGGAGCAACACAAGCATAAAAAGGTGGTGCCAATGAGAGCTATCATTGGCTTTTTGATAGCCCCTATGTGGACTGGCAGCCTACAGAAAGCTCTGTTTGGCATTATACTTGTTTTTTATGGCTCCAAAACTTGCCTCCTTTACCAGAAATTCAAAAATGAGCACCTGGTTTGAGGCCACTGGGAGCAACATCCAAGGGGTTGGGGAGAAACATGTTGCTCGCGAGCTACTGATTGGGGAACGCTGCTCTACATGTTTCGGATATCATGTTTCAGATACTGATGCAGCTTCCTCAGATAATTGCCTTACACTGGCCTAAAGCAATGAAAACTCCATAAGATGAGGGGACCCTAAATCTAAAAACCATAGGTGGGTGGAGAGGACCCAGCAAATATTAGTTTATTAATATCTGGACCCCAACCCCTAATGGGGCTCTGGCTAGCAGCAAGCCACAATGGCGGCAGGGGCCCATCAAACTCTTAAAAAGTCAATACATTATCTGGGCCCTGGTGGTGATGGCCCAGTGGTCCGACACAGAGCGGGGGGCAAATATTACACTGTTATGGCAGCCCTGGTTTTGAAGGAGTACCAATCAAGCAGCTGATTTTAGGGCTGGCTCTCAAACATTTTAAACCCCATTATACAGAAGAGCCAACTTGAGTCCTTATTGGAACCTTAGCATTACCTGCACTATAATATATATATAAATGATAATGATAATGTACTATATATTATAATGTACAAACATGGCAGTTATACACAAATATTCTCCTGTCTTGATGAAATACATATTATCCGAGCCGCAGGCCTCTGCTGGATTGTGTGTCTGCACTTAGAGACACTTTGTCAGTCTGGGTTCAGGCTCACAAGTCGAAGCAGAAATGCATACCCATATTTCCACTTCTATAACCCATGAAAGAACACAGACAACAATACCAACAGCATTTTATATCAGGTGGCCAGCTTATTGCTTATGTTTAACAATACAGAGACTACTCCTTTCAAACTGACCCGCTAAAGGTCACAAAAAGCAATCAATCAAACCTTTTCTTTTTTAGAGTTCAGGCACAGTCACTTTCTTTCCCTTGCAAGCAACACGAAAGGCATTTGAAATCACAGAGCAGCAGTGATTAAAGGGAAAAGTAACCAGATAGCTCCTAACTAGTACCAGTGGGAGATGAGACAAGACCTGAAACCAACAGCTTAACCTAAAGGTTTAATGGCTTTCATGCCAGAACCGCAAAAGCAGCAGGCTCTCCATATTTCCCAGCAGTTAATGTGTTAAAGGATACCTATTAAGCAATAAAGACAATCTCATAGCTAGCTCTTCGGGACAGTCCATAGAGTTTTGCTTCGTTGCTCGATCTCATATTATATTTATCTGCCATATGTTTAATTTATGACTTGCCTCCCGAGATTATTCGTTGGAAGAAACAGTTCGGCCTGAACCTGAAGCAAACTCCACTCCCCCCAAGTGCAGCAGGGTTTTCATTTCCTTATTTATTCAATCCTTGGCTCTTACAGAATCCCGCAAAGTATTTAAGGTCACAGTCCTTGGAGAGTAGAAGGGATTGAGTATATTTTATTGAACGGTTTAATTTTGGAAACATATACAAACACCAGTGATTATTTACAGGGTTATTTGTAGTGATAGCTCTAGCAAATATAAGGAGGGCGTGTTTCTTGCCCTTGCCCATTACCACCCTAAGGGCAAATTCACATGGGTGACTCTGTCACAGTAAGTTAGGACCACTGTTCCCTATGGGACAAGTTACACACAAGTTACTGAGACAGTTTATGCCAGACCCATGAAAGTGACTGTTTCTTTGTTCATAAAATTAGAAGAGATCCATGTGATGGTGATGGTAACCTCTGCTGCTATTCGGGTCATTTAATTATGGTGCTCTTACTTAAAATGACTGATTGCCTGAGGCTGAACAGGACAACAGTCAGTCACATAACTGAGCCTTCGGGGCAAGTTGTGAGCAGAAGCAGCTAAACGTCTGCATCACTTAGTAGTTGTGTGTGCTATAAAAAAACCCAATGTATCTCGGCATAAAAATAAAACATGGTCTATTTATGTCAGTTACAGTGTATACTTGGGGAATCCTATGTGTGTCCCCTTGTCATCCTCACAGCTGAATAACACTATACAGACTTATATGATCCACTGCCAATAGGACAAAGTCCAAATTATGGTGACAATCTCGGGCCACAATGGTCTTATTTGAGTAAAGGTCTGCAGGCCAATACTTCCATACTTCTACACAGTGAGTGAGCTTGCCTGCTAATGCCCACCAGAGCCTATCTTGGGGATGGTCAGGGTAGCGTAAATGTCAGTTATAATGGAATTTGTAGATAACACATTTTTGTTGTCCTAGATCAGTGATCACCAACCAGTGGCTCGGGGCCAACATGTTGCTCCCCAACCCCTTGGGTGTTGCTCTCAGTGCCCCCAAACCAGGGAGTTATTTTTGAATTCCTGACTTGGGGGCAAGTTTTGATTGAACAAAAACAAAATTTACTACCAAATAAAGCCCCATGTAAGCTGATAGGGTGCATAGAGGCCCCTAATAGCCAATCACAGCCCTTACTTGGCTCCTCCATGAACTTTTATGGTGCTTGTGTTGCTCTCCAAGACTTTTTACATTTGACTGTGGCTCACGAGTAAGAAACGTTGGGAACTCCTATCCTAGATATTGCCGGAAAACCAGCACATAGGGTTAGATTTGGGGTGCACACATATCTGCAGTTGTAGGTATTTCTGGAAGCCCAACAAAGGGGGAACAGCTTGAGTTATAGGGCAAATATTTATTGATACCCAGGATATGGGTGAATTGAGCATACAAACTATAGAGCAGTGAGGAAGACAGAAATAATCTATACTTAGAAACATATATTTTTTTAAATGTAATTGATGGTTTTCTTTCAAGTATAAGATCACGTTGATAGCTGTTTATTCATAAGGGGTGGGTAGAATATTTGGATGACATATTTACTAATGCCTCATAAAGGGGCTTTTTGAAAAACTCTTATCTAAGGTTCTCCCAACTCCCGATGGGCCCCAGCCAAAAGAATTTCCATCAGCCCGTACCTATTTCCACCATAAGTCTTTATGACACCAATGACATTTAGCACTAGCTCTAATTGCTGTGGGAGTGGGCCCTCAGTGTCAGGCTCTAACTGTTCCTTCTTTGGTGCCAACTGAGCTATTAAGAGGAAATGTTAAAATGAATGTAATACAGAACCAGGAATCTATAGACTCATTTGTCATCAGTTTAGGAGTAGCCTTAAACAGATTTGCTATAGCTTTAACTCAGCAGCCTCCTTTCTCATCATTCTAACCTGTGATAAGTTACCCCCTGTGTTTTTCCTTTCCTGAAGCATTTCTTCTGTTCCCTTCCAAACAAATCAATTATTCGGAGAGACCGGACAGCAAGAAGATGGATTTTTTTTTTTGTCTAAAACTTTGTTTGTGACCTTGGATGATAATAAGCGCCCCTCCAAGAGCCAAGAATCTGGCCAGTGAGAAAGCATAAAGCACAGCACTCACAGGCACGCCGCACACCAAGAAATACTGCCATTTCCCTGACAGTCCTTGAGAGCGCTTGCTGATATTTAAAAGGATTCTCACTGGCACTAAATAAGATATTTCACTTGCGTCAAGCTGTCAAGGATGGTAGTAGACAGTAAAGAAATGACGAACTTCTCTTTGCATTTTAGTTCTTTGTAAATCATCCATCACCTCCCTTTTCTCTCACTTCCATTTCTTCTATTACCTTTCTTCTGCGCATCGCCTCTTTCCAATTCTCAGTGTAATTTCTCTTGCATCCTTCCTGCATTTCACCTTCCCATACTTTCTCACACTAAATTGAACCAAAATAACCTCTGACACCTTTTCCTTTATATTCCAGCCAATTCTTCTTATTCTTTAGGTTCTGTTCATGCTGCCTGTACTTTTTATAGAGAAGCATTTAAAGTTTGCTAAGATCGGATGTTATCCTACCCACCAGCTGTATGCAACAAAGTAAAACAACGAGATTTCCCAATCACTTTTCTCACACCATTGGTACCCAATGCATACACACAAATGATGAAAAGGAGCTAAGAATTAGAAAGGGAAATGCTGGTTATTGGCAGAGGTATTTGTTCATTTGCACAGAGCTGGTATAGAATAATATACAATTTATGTGACTAATTGGCAGGCTAATACATAGATAGATAGATAGACAGACAGACAGACAGACAGACAGACAGATAGATAGATAGATAGAGATAGATCAATAGATATGATAGACAGATAGATAAATATATTGATAGAAGAATAGACAGATACTGTAAATAGATCCAGAGACTGTAACAGAGGTAGATGATAGATAGATAGATAGATAGATAGATAGATAGATAGAACCACAGAGATAACAAGACAGAGAGATAGACAGAGAGAAAGACAGAGAAAGCAAGGCAAAGCAAGAGATACAATATATAGAGTGTGAGAGATAGAAATATTAGAGAGAGAGAGATTGTAACAGACAGTGACAGACAGATAGATAGAGGCAAGAGAAAAACTGATTGAGCTAGAGACAGACAGACAGGCAGACAGATAGATAGATGATAGATAGATAAATAGATGATAGACAGACAGGCAGACAGATAGACGGATAGATAAATAGATGATAGACAGACAGACAGACAGATAAAGAGATAGATGATAGATAGGTAGATAGATACTTATGTTGATTAGTAAGAAGTGTAGTTATTATTCTAAGGAACAGAACACTATAACTAAGTCTGTCCTGTTCCTCCAACTGCTCCTTCACATCTCTCCAATGTGACATTCACTTGTGCAGCCACAAACTCCCACCCAGACATAAATCCTGTCTCCACCAATTATAAGGCCAAAGGCTAAACATACAAGAGTCACCTACATTCAACTGAGCTGTCCTTTCTACTTTTCGACATCCACTAAATATCTTCTACAAAGTCAATAGAGACCATTGATCCTACTGCCAATACAGATTTGAAAAAATGCACCTGTGCCTACGGCAAGACGTTCTAGCTGTATCTGCGTGCCCGACCAGGCCCACCAGGATCAATGATCTCCATTGACCAGACAGCTGACACATTTTCAGTCTGAAAGGTCTGTACTTACTATGTTGGAGCATTTGCTGCTGAGCCTATACACAACAACATAAAGTAATACATATTGTGCAGAGATTTGTTCTTGAATAGGATGGATACAATCATGGCTAAACCCAACTTTGGTGCAGTGACACAGCCCAATCCCCACTTACGCTTTCAAATGAAACCCCTTTTACCTTTGTTTCCCTTGACCCTCACCTTTCTTTTTCATCTCATTTTTTATTCTCTCTTCACACTGTTCCATTGTTCTGTATCTCTATCCTGTGCTACCAGTCTCCATCCCTTCACCTGCTCATATTTCCTGCATCCGGAGTGCAAAACAGGAAAATATAGGATGTTTTCTGTCAACGTGGGAAACAGTGAACTTGTCTAATTTGCAAGTGTACATACACTGATAGTTTTATATTCAAGTGTGCAGGATTATGGAGAGAAAAAAAAAAAGGGATAGAGGGACAAAGAACAAAGAAATAAAAGATTAGAAAGCAGTTATATATGGAACGTGGCCAATGAATGAAGTCTAAAAAAATGATGTCACTGTTTAGAAGCGAGAATAATCCAAGCGTTAATAAGTGATGAGTTATAGATAATTTCTACAATTTAATAAATGGACACATGGACTACTGAGTGATATCACAGATTGGTTAAACAGGTTTGCATCGCTGATATTACTAATGCCTTCCGGCCACTATTTTTTAAAGCAATAAAAATTGATGGCTGATGAAAATTAAAGCTCAAAAATACATTGAGCGCTTAATAATGTGTGTAACTATATTGCTGTTAAACAGTAGGACAGGTCATATTTATCCCTACTGCCTTCAGGTTGTGCAGGAGTTGGGAGTTGCTATGAGAACAGAAAGGGTTGTAAACTAAGGACTCCATGTTGCCAGAGTACAATAGTATGGAGTATAATACCAGGGTGTGATCAGGGTTGTAAAACAGCCATTGTGCGTGAAGTGCAAGGGGGTAGCGTATGCTGGAGTCTCTACATATAAAAGCTTTTCACATCTAGAATTCTGAGCAAAACCTGTACGGCATAACATATAAATACAACCCCCTTCCAGTCTCTCCTCCAGCTCCCACATGACAAGCTCAATTGCTACTCCAGATTTCTATGTCACTGCTAACAACAGAGTTTGTAAAATTAGAAGGTAATTAGAGACTTGCTAGTGACAGCTTCAAAATGATCAGAGCTGAGAGAGGTATTGAGTTTACTACAATAGAGTGCTAACCATCTCAGCGCCACCTAATTTAGCAATGTACATTGGAGCTAATTAATTTAGCAGCGGAGGGGTTAAGATGGCACCACAGCACCCAAGAGGCTGGTTGAAAAGGAAATGGCACGACTGTAGGGATAGTACACAAACCTAAAATAGGCAGAAAAAACTTAAGAAGGATTCACGGATGTCTTACGGGAATAGTAAAAAATGAATAAGTACATTCAAAAATTCATGCTGCACAAAAAGATTCCTTGAGCGAAAAAATAAGTCCTGTGATCAAAGGCGGTTTGAGATTTTAAAGCTGGACAGCTTGGCCAACGCCAATGGTACCCTGTTGTCTCCAGCGTAGAGCAAAAAGTGATGAAAAGAAACATCCAGGCTCACTACAAGGTAAATACTGAGAGCACAGAACAAAAACAGCAGGGGATTCCGGCAAATGGCGGCCAATTCGACAAGATACCTGATACCTTCTGCATTAAATAAGGCCGCGGGTTATAGGTTTATGGTTCTAAAGCATAACAAAATAGGTAGATATGTTCTTATTCTGGTTTCTATAGCAGAAGGCTCAGGAAAGTAGCTTGTCATAAAATGAACTAAGGGATCTTCAGGAATTCTGCAGTGATTTGCTGTTGAGCTCTCCCTGTGATCTTAAAATGTAATCTACCCCATTGGTGTAGACAGTAACTCTCTATATCAGTGGTTCTCAAATGGTAGGGCTGCCCCTCCTCAGGGAGCCTGGAGCAGTAGCTGAGGTGGCTTAGCCTGAAGGCCATTAAGGGGAAGATTTGGATGCCTATCTGTTCTTCTTGATGCTCCTGAATGCTTAACATGATGGTCAAATGGGGGATAAGCACTTATTTGCTGTTTTATATATTGTTGTAACTATGGCTGAATGGTTGATTTTTTTTATTTCCCTACATATGTAACATTGTCATGAGCTATAGGGGAGGGGATTTCACCAAAGGCTAGACTTCCAAGGGACTTGAATTGATAAAGTCCAACAACTACTGTTCAAGAAAATGGATCTGAAACTAAAAGTACTCCATCTGTTCTCAACCAGTTCCAGTATTTATTAGCCTGTGACTAACTGAGCATGATTGAACCACAGTTAAAGGAAATATAAATCCTACATTTTCCTACCATGTATATAAGTTGCGCACAACACCCCCACCCACACTGTATCTTTTGCACCACATATATCCCCTCTGTTCTCCAGCACCATTACATTTTCCTAAAACAAATAGCAGCTTTCACCTGGTGGCCATTTTACATCCGACATCACCAGTGACATTTACATCTGTAAGCAGCATATCTGCCCTGTAAAGTTCATACAATGAAGAATGCAGGCTTACACAGGCAGAGTTTACTTGGATAAAAAGTCCTGCTTGGATTGTGCCCTGTAATGGTTAAACTGAGCTCAGGACTGGAGGTTAGGAGAATAAACATGTTTCTCCAGCAGAGAGCACAGCTAGAGTTTCTATGGAAACCAGCAGTGCCATCTCGTCATTGGCTGCTAGACTGGAGGGTGTGTTTGGTGAGTTGAGAAGAACTGAGCATGCTCAGTAAGACAAGAGCCAAAGTCAATTCCTAAGGGAGGGGGCCAAGTGAGTTAGTGGAGGTGAAGGAATCCCAAGTGATTAAGGAGATGCTGCAGCCTTACTATTAACCTTAGAAGAACAGGAGTGTCAGGTATTTGTAGATTTCAAAGAGGCTAATCAATTAATGTTTTTTGTGGGGGTTTACATGTCCTTTAAAAGGATCTGAGCACACCTAATTCTGTTAAAGACTCCAGCCTGCAGTTCCTCAAAGTCCTAAATGCTGCAGGAAAGGAGAGGGATGTCCTTTATCTTTCTGTAGGTCACTGATGGTGGGACCCCTGCCAAGTGAGCATTACGATAATATCCATTTTGGCAAGAGTGCCCAATAGCTAAATGATGACATCAGCCAGAGCATAAGAGCAGAAAACCCAAGGACCTCAGGGTTGGCTGAATAATATAATAATATAAGTGGGCCGTACAGGGTAATTAAGGCAACTGCCGAGACCAAGAGTTGCTCTAAAATTAAATGACGGCATTCTAAAGGAACTCAAGGAATGCCTGATTGCCAAAGGCTCAGAAAATATCTACTAGGATGAGATGTAGTGGGTTAAAACTTTCAGCTTTTGTCAAATGGAAACTCCCACAATTGGAAGGCTGTAGAACAAACACTACCACAAAGGTGCTCCCCTCCAGTTATGCTGGGATTGATTAACTAATATTCAAACAGTGTTCTTCCTTAAGTGAAAACATTTTTAAAGTTTGTGTAATTTTTTTTTATATTCCCTCAAGGGTTTTTTTGGAAAAAATTATTTGCTTACTCAAAGATAGCATAAACCATTAGAATATATTGCATATTCCATAGTATTCCATAAAAATATTGGCATGTAAAGTTGTGAAAACCTTTTATAGGAGAAATGTTCTTGTAATGGCCAAAGAAATATGCTCATCTAGCAGTCTATGAAATAATGTCAGCCTTTAGTTAGGAAGCTACCGACATGTTACTGGTCACACACAAAGTGGCAACTGGCCTGGAATGGGTTAAAATATTGCCTTGCTGCAGAGATGATAAAACCCGAAAAGAAAACTGAGAGGTCAGACAGACATTAGCCAGAAGGGGGCAGTGTCATGTAGGCCAGAGAATTGAGACTGTATAGATGATGGTAAATAGCAGAAAAACCAAGGTAAATAAACAAGGAGATGTGGCAATTGCATTTAACTGTGGGTAAGGCACTGCACAGACGTGAGGAACTCGAATGGAGAGCTGGGGGAACCACTGGTTGCTGTAAGACTCATACTAATAGGCATGGGGGCTAGTTATAGTGGGGAGGGATGCCTGGATAAAAGCGCTTGAAAGGAGACTAAGGGCATCATCAAATATCTGCACGATTACACAGTTTCCCCATCACTGACAGACATACTCAGCAATTCAAAGGTATTATTGCCATTTTGTCACCAACGAAGGAGGCAATTTTGTGTGGGTAACAAAACATCCTGTCTGTAAGGGTTTCTCTATGGACTGGTGGCCAAGGGGCCAGATTCATTAGCAGCATTTAGCACAGACACGCATATGGAAATTATACATACTTGTTCCTACCTTAACTTAATGGTAATTATAAACCCCTTTTTGACATTATTGTCCTTAAGTAAAAAAAGGTGAATAATAAAAGGTGCATAACTATATATATATATATTATCACCCAGTCCTGTTCATACCCTGACATCATCATCACACCCCTTAGCATCATCCCCCTTAACACCTTGACTTTACTTCATGTCTTGGTTTTATAAACCAGTAAAGATGGCAACTAAAACTACAAGGACAAGTGGTACCTGCATGGTAAATTGTATTTATCTTGTTGATACCCATCATTCCTGACCAGTAGCCACGCTTACAACCCTTTTCTTTCTTTGATCTTCCTGCTCCTCGAGCTGGCAGTAAGCAATGTGTGTGGCACAGATAAAAGATGAATGCCTACTAGCAAATAAAATGGCATAATAATATGTATGATCCCTGGCAGTTAAGCATTTCTAGCACATCCATACATAACTGTGAGGAGTAATGTTACAAGAGAGGTTAAAAGAGAGGAGGAATACCTGCTTTAATTCTATATCAAACTACCTGGCAATGTTAACTCTCGTTTTCTTCTTTTTTCCTCGTTTTTTTTTTTTCTTGCTCTTCTTTTTTTTTCTTACTTAGTTAACAATAAAACTAATATGCTATCCCCCTTGAGAAAGGGGGTTTGATAACATTGAATTGCAAATGTATTAGGCTACATGAAACTTGTATTACGCTGATACACTGTCATACTTTTGCACCCTATTCACAATGTATGTAATTTCTCTTTTGATTCAATAAAACTTACCTTTTAATAAAACTTAAGTTACAAAAAAAAAAAAAAAAAAAGAGAGGAGGAATTAAAGAAGTAGCGTATGTCAAATACAGGGGACCTTTTCACAGAGATATCTACACCCACAAACATGGTTTCCAGCCATAACTTCTCAAAACAAAGACACATACAAAAAAATGTTCAATAAGTATGAGTTTTACTAGCAAGGCTGGTAAAATGGTGGTTGGGTAGCATTTCAACCCACAAACCTGGATTCAGAACAATGCAAGATAGGGGTTGGAGATATAAGGACTATGCTGGGGTTGGAGGGACTGCTCTAAGGGCAAATGCTGCTTGCTGGGAGCTGAGAAGTCAGCAGGCAGTTGCAGGTTACCATAAAGGCTATCCAGGTGGTCCCCAAGGATCATACGTGCTAGGGAGCTCTTGGTAATTGTCTGGGAAGATTTAAAACGCGTGGTGCACCACACAAAGTGCAGCCACAGCTGGATGGAGTGGACAGGGGAAAGCCTAGTTATTCTGGCCTGATTGATAGTGCAGCCTAGCACCAAAAAAATGTAGATCTTGCCCTGGCAGCAGCTGACACATGAAGGGTGGAGTAATATGGGTTAGTAGAGAGATTAGGATTAAGGGAATATGAGGGTTGTGGTTATGTTTGGCCAACACTTGATACTGTGG